>NC_052058.2:112310006-112946006 GCF_903992535.2 Arvicola amphibius | reverse complement strand
AATAAGGACATTGAATTTAACACATTAACACAGAAAGGAACTTTTTATGTGGGCCTTGATAGTGAAGCCATAAAACCAATAAATAATATGTGGAGATTCATAAAACTAAAAGACTTAAATACAGCAAAACTCTCCATCATTCAAGTCAAAAGGAAGTTCATAGGAGGGGACAAAGCTTTACTATATATGTATATATCTGACAGAACCTTAATATCTAGGAAATAAGAAAACCTCAAAAACTGAACATTAAGTACACAACTGATTAACAAAAGAAATGAGGTATGGTAGTAAATGGAGAGTTCTCATAAGATGAAATACAGAGGGTTGAGAAATATATTCTTTTTAATGACCAACATTATTAGTTATCAGGCAAATATAAATGAATGCTGCTTTGAGATTTCATTTTACCATTTTCTAATGGTTATGATCCTACATCTCCAACAATAGTTACTCATCCATATTCACTGCTACATTTTTCATACCAGGGAATGCAGCAGTCACATTGCCCATCAAATGTTTTTTGGATAATATAGATGAGTTATATTTACATTGTGTAGTATTCAGCTATTATACAAATTGAAATTATAAAACTAACAGAAAACAGATTTTATAAACAGTCATTGTGAGTGAGGTAACTCAGTCATAGAAAGACAAATAAATGTTTGTTTATTTGTTTCTTATCATCTTTGGATATTAGTTTGAATATTCATATATATGTGTGTTACATTCTGAATGTGAATAGATGTCAGAAAATTAGTAAAGTGCTATAGAAGAGAGGAACTTTCAAGGAAGTATAGATAAAATTCAATGATGTAAATCATTTAAGAGCAATAATGGAACAGTAAAGGGTAAATTTAATGGAGGATGATAGGGCATGGTTCAGGAGAGAATATGGGGTGGGATAGATAATACTAAAGACCTTTCAAAAATTCACATGTAAGTCTTTTACTGCAGAAAATTTCTAAACTATAGATACAAAGACCCACACACTCACTCACAATCATACAAAGTTAAAATGTGATTATCCAGTAACAAGGAAGTAAAGCCTCTGGTAAACATCATAAGTTAGCACAAATTTCAGTGCCAGGAATATATTCCACTTTTAGAAATTTTGTCTATCAGGATCTTATAGAATTCCAAACATTACTGGCTCTTTCCACTGTTCCTGGCTACCCAATAGAATTTGAAAACCTTATTTCTAAAGATACCACATACTCGAATCCTAGAACATAAAGAAAGAAATCTGGTAATGATCTAGAAGTTTTCTATTTATTGGGTATCATCCTTAGTCCGAGAAGTTTTCATACAAACAAGAAGAGTAAAGTAATCATCAATCTTATGCAGCTGTGAATTCAGAACCTTACAATAATAACTGGTATGGCAAAGCTTGCCCACTTGTACCACAAACATCATTGAGGTGAATGACAACCCTCTGGTTAGATTTATGGCCACTTATACAAGATAAATAACTCACATATACTATTATTTGGCCAAAATATTATGCTGGTTATAGGACTTTGGAGAGAATCTATTGTTATTACTCTGCAAAGTATACATAATGTTAAACTAATTCTTTATAACTTACTGTCATATATCTTGAATAATTCATACTTTAACCCTTATCAGAGAAATGTCCATTTGCAATAGATGAGGCTTGTAGAAATGCACAACTGCCAAGGTTTAAGCAATAATACATTTCAGTAAGCTCTGCTTTAAGTGAAAAATCTATATCATCTCTCTATCCCCAAAGTTCAGGGATCATTGTGGAAGATAGGATGGTCAGATTGTTAGAGCCAAAGGTAGGGAATGACTACAGTGAAACCACATTTTCTAGACACCTAGGCAGATAGATATATGAATTCATAAAATTATGACAATATGAACAAGTAAATATCAAATAAAGATTATCATGGATGGAGGGTGTGGGCACATATTCCCAGTTCTAGCTCAGGATCTTTGAACAAATAATACTAGTTTCAAACATGTATTTATATACTGAATAATTTGGACAAATATAAACATTTTAACAGACTATTAATAGGTTGAGTTAATATAATCACTATTAATGATTTATATTTCTAAAATGAGTATTAAAATGTTTGAAAATTAGATGGATCACTTGAAATTTATTTAAAAAGTATCAGTGAGGAAGACCAGGTACACCAGCCACCCTAGACCTTTTCCACTCATGTGTAGAGAACCCTGATGGCTGTTTGGCCTCAAGAGGGAGGGAGTGGGGGTGTGGGTGGAGGGGAGGGGAGGGAAGGGGGAGGAGGAAGGGAGGAGATGGCAATTTTTAATAAAAAATAAATAAACTGGAAAAAAAAGATTACAGTTCCACACATGTACCATTTCCTAGAGCAAGGCACTAAAATCTAGCAGGTGGTGTTACTATCCAGAACCAATTAAGAATATCACTACTCAGCATAAAATGAGAAATGTTCTTCTGATTTAAAATAAACACATTCTGAAAATAGAGAAGAGAGAATGCTGAAGAACTATGGGAAGGGGTGGGTTTGGAGAGTTGGAGATTTCCCATAACTTTCTAGACTTTGGGTTCTACTGAGATAGTTCGGTTATAGAGGCTAAGTTTATCGTAGTGATATGATATACTCTTACAGAAACTGGAAACATAATTTTCATCAACTAGGAATATTATTAGTATCAGGTGAAAAAAGAGTGATGGAATTAATGAAAATAAAACAAAATGTTAAGTAGTTCTCATTTCAGTTTAAGAAATTTACCATAGTTTTCAAATTACTGGAAAATCTGTATTTGAAGATTTTGTGAATGGTAACTATATCAAAACCTTTGTAACAAAACTTTTATTTTTAATCCAAAATGAGTAATCTATCCTAGAGAAATACAAAGAGATCTATAAATATACACATTCACACATATGCATCCAAATAACTTATTAACTTTTTCAAGATTGCAATCAGCTAGTTACTAACAAATACAAACCATTGTTCACTAACCCATACAATGTCTATGTATCTTAAAACACAAATTAAAAGTAGCAATGATAGACACTACAAATATTATCAGAATCTATACATTTGGAAGAGAAGAATAAATATAAAATATAAAATTACAAATATTTTAAAAGAACAAAACCTTGTATTAAATTTCAATAAGAAATGATACATGAATCTGATTAAAAACTGAAAGCTGGTAGCTACCTATCCAGTGTCCTATTATGACATAAATATTTTTCATATGTATTTTCATATACAGTAGTTCCCTTCATGTCCATTGCCAGTTTTATTAAGCCCTCTGAATGCTCCTCAGGGAAATTAATGATTTTGGTTCAAAAGTATGGTAAGCTTATCAAGTTTTTAATTGAAATTTTTTGTTAAACAGAGATTCCATCCCACTCCACATTTCAAACAGCAATAAAATATCTTCATCTCTTTTCATTCTGCAGGTCAGAGCTGGTGATTCAATAGCTACAGAAATTTTGCAGAGTGACATTGTGAAGCTGAAGCCCCGTTTCTGAAATTTTTCTCCTAGCCTTATTTGTTAACAACCCTTTCTTTTCATTTCCATTACTTTTTTTCTGACATAGTGGTAGATATTTAATGTGTCTTCCCTATAAAATTGTGGCATTCTGTAGCAATTGTAAATAATGAGCAGAAAACATTGGTAGAGTGATTTAAATCAAGCTATTAATATGTAGAGCATTATAGAAACCTGATAACAAAAAATTATGAATAATGAAAAGAAATAATGTACAATAACTTATGCATTATAAATTTTGTTACATTATAGACTAAGGGAAACTATATTTCTCAAATAATTTTTATACTCCTACTTAGAATGTTATGATTGTAACTGCTGCATTGAATGTCAGGAAGGTTATTGTAGGAAGTCTGTCAAGATACAGAATCTAATTTCCTACTCCGAATATAGAAGGCTCTAAATGAGCCAGTTCTGATGGTGTAATGATCTCCAAATCCTTAAATCTTGTCCTAAACCAACTGAAATTCCTCCTACCTCAGATATTCTCCTGATCCTTTCTAATTTAAATAGAAGACACACTACTCAAAAAATCACTTGTATTAATCTGGTCTTTAACTCTGCATCTAAGTCACTAAGCCAAGTACACATAGCTAGACAGTTAGGGACATTATCTATGTCAGCTCTTTTTTATATTTATGACCTTCAAAAAGGAAATATCTTGAAGGAGAGCTAGAAAATAAGAATTAAATTATATGCTTTAAATTGAGCTTATTCTATTTTGGTGAGATTTGAGGAAGTAGGAAGATATACAGTGTTCCTTCTGATTAGAATAATGGGTGAGAATTAATCAGGGGAAGACATGATTCTAACTATTTTTATGAGGTAACCATTTATAAGACAGCCTACTTTGTTGCAGCACATTCGTCTGAGGGCCTTACTATACTGTACTAAAAGATGCTGGCTGATAAATCATTGGCCTGCAGTGTGGGAGGTCCTTCTGTGTATGTGTTGCCTTTATTGGTTAATGAATAAAGAACTGACTTGGCCTATAGCAAGGGAGGAGGAAGGAGGAGTAAAAGAAAAGCCATGTAGTCCTGCCAGAGACAGACACTGGAACTTTGCCAGTAAGCCACTGCCATGTGGCGATACACAGATTCATAGAAATTTGTTAAATGAATATGTAAGTTAGGCAATAAGAAGATAGAGCAAATGGGCCAAGTAGTGATTTAATTAATTCAGTTTCTGTGTGATTATTTTGGGGCTAAGCAGCTGGGAACAAACCAGTGGCTCCTTCCAACTGGCCTGCCTTTTATATTTACATAATTAAAATCTTATTTCCCATTATGTTTCCTATACACACTGATAAGCACTCAAACTTTATCATTAAAGTATTAGAACTGTTTCACATACAGCTGCCTGGACCTGGGACCATGCCTTTGCGCCAAGCAGGTTTGCCTGGTGGCATGACATGTTCTCTGTTCCAGGAAATGGAAAGGAGCATATCATCATTTTTGATGAATACAGAAGCTACAACTGTGAACCACATCCAGGAATGAATCCTGCCACCCTCTCCTCTATTGCTTTTGGTCTATTGCTTTGTGGATTCCTGAGAATTTCTCTAGTGACAGGTTTCTTGATAGCTTCTTAGAGGCTCCCTCAATCAAAATATCACTTTCCTTGTTCTCATCTCTAGCCTTCATTTTTCTTGACTATGCTGTTTTATCAAGCTCTCTTCCCTCTACCCTTCTTCCCTCATCTTCCCCTTCCACCCTCCCTACTCCCCCAACCCCATGCCCTCAATTTTTGTCAGGCTATCTTGTCTATTTTCCCTTTTCAGGTGGATTGATGTATGTTTTTCTTAGAGTTCACCTTGTTACTTAGTTTCTCTAGGATTATGAACTATAGTAGTCAGACTGATAAATATCTTAAATATTAAGATAAAACTTTCATCCAGCAACTTATGGAAATAGAGGCAGAGACATGTATTGGAGCATTGGACTGAGCTCTCAAGGCCCAGTTGAAGAGTGGGAGGAGTGAGAATATGAACAAAGAGGTCAAGCATGATGGGTACATCTACTGAAACTATATCTGAGCTAAGAGGAGCTCACCAACTCAAATCAGACAGAGAACAAAAAAATATAGGTTTAAACTACTCCCTCTGAGTGTACGTGACAATTTTCTGGCTGGGGCAGACTTCAGGGGCCAGTGGCAGTGGCACCTGGATTTATCCTTACTGTTTTATTGGCTTTGGGGGGCCTATTGTCTTTGGATAGATACCTTACTCAGTCTACATATAGTAAGGAGAGCCTTGGACCTTCCCCAAAGCAATGTACTTCACTCTTTCTGAGGAGTGGATGGGGGTTGGGGTAAGGAGTAGGTGGAGGAAATGTAAGGAGGGGAAGGAGTGGGAACTGGGATTGGCATATAAAATGAAAAAGGATAGTATTTTCTCTTTTTTAAATTCAGTTTCTGACAATTTCATGGTAGTGTTCTTAAACCATCTCATTCTAATGTGCTGCAGTTGACACTATTTTATATGATGGGATGTGCTTATCAGCTATAGAGTTGTAGAATGGCATGATCATGAATGTGCAGCTGGAAGATGATTTCACAAACTGCCTGAACAGAGAACTCTTCCAAGAATATTTATTCATGGAACTTTAATTAGATGTTGATTGAGGGACAAGATGATTCTACTAGTTATTAGTATTGCTTAAAACAAAACAAGAGGAAATATGTTGAATGACATTGGAGAATCACTGTGATGAGTAATATAAGTTCAGGTGATTGTACCTAGTGACACCTCTTAATTTTTGAGGACATTTTAAGCATGCTAATTAACTTACATTACACTACATAGGTAAAATACTACTGATTTAGACTTTATTAATTTTATTATTTTGCTTTCCCATTATTTCCAATAATAGTTTTTTTCTTCCTGCATTAACACTCCATCCTGGTCATTATAGTTTTATTTTAATATGAAAAATTTTCTATCATCCTTCTAATATTTAATTGACATTTTTAAAGTATTAGAACAGTTACCTGACAGATACTTTAGTTTCTGTCTACATTTTTATTTCAGAACATCAACACTAAGAAAAGTCAAACACACATGAACAAATACATTTTTGTCATTTTATAAATTCATAATTTTTAAAATGTAAGTTTATATTTAGAATGTAGATACAATTTACAAGAGCAGTTTGTACTGAATTGATTAGTGTGCATTTAAATTGATTATGTGTGTGTGCTGAATGTATAAAATTGAAACAAGTATGCCTATTTACATATGTTCACACAGAATACAGAAGACAAGATAGAATTTCCTCTTTTATTTTACTTACCTTATTTTGAATAGAGGGATCCCAAGTATTTTATTGAAAATGAAAATCTTCAATTCATGTAGATCATCATGTTAGGGAACTCCTTAGACACCTATCCAAGTTCCTTTCTGAGGCTTTAAATGACCAAAAGCAATTTGGGGAACAAAACACTTCCACGTGATAGTATATTATCAAGGAAATTTATTGTAGGCAACTGGAGACAGACTCAGAGACAGATAATTTTGTTTTTTTTTGTTTGTTTGTTTTTTGATTTTTTTTTTCGAGACAGGGTTTCTCTGCAGTTTTAGGACCTGTCCTGGAGCTAGCTCTTGTAGACCAGGCTGGTCTCGAACTCACAGAGATCCGCCTGCCTCTGCCTCCCGAGTGCTGGGATTAAAGGCGTGCGCCACCACCGCCCGGCTAATCTTGAGGAATACTAAACACTGGTTTTCTCAGCTTGCTTTCCTATACAATCAGTCTAGGACCACATATCCAAGGATGTTAGCACACTGTAAAGGGTCTCCCACATCAAAGAATAATAAATACAATGTCCCAAATACATATACCCACAGGAGTTCTTAGAAGTGTTCAGTTGAAATTAATTTTTCAGGTGACTTTAATTTGAGTCAGGTTGATAACAGCTAACAATTCTTTGTTTTTGTCAGTTTAACACATAAACACATCAGCATCAATCCACAATCTTTAATTTCTTATTTACTTGAGGTAACTAATGCTAATATCATAATATAAAATATAGTACTACTATAAAAATGACACAATCTTAAAAGATTCAACATTTTATAAGTTCAAAGTCTTTAAAATATTCAAAAATATCTTAACTGTTTTTTGTGTTAGGGTTTCTATTACACCAAAAAAAAAACCAATTTGAAGACGAAAGTTTTCTTTTTTGGTTTATACTTCCATATTGCTGTTCATCATCAAAGGAAGTCAGGAGAAGAATTCATATATGGCAGGATCCTAGAGGCAGGAGCTGATGCAGAGGCCATGGATGAATGCTACTTATTTGCTTGTTCCTCAAGTCTTGCTCAACTTGTTTTCTTATATAACCCAGGACCGTAGCCTAGGGATATCACAACCCACAATGGGATGGGCTCTCACCCACCAAACACTAATTAAGAAAATGCATTACAACTTGATCTTATGATGACAGTATTTTTCAAAATTGTTGTTCCCTTCTTTAAGGTAATCTATTTTGTTGCAAACCCCTTGTCAACTTGACACACAACTACATAACTCCCTAACTATTAAGCCACAAACCTTCCTTATTCATGCACAAAATCTCACACTAAAATAATAATTAATATTAAGAGTCCCACAGTCTTCATACATTCATACTCAATAAAATATGTCTTTAAAATATCCAATTTCTCTAAAAGTCAAAAATCTCTTGAAAGTTCAAAGTCTTTCATTTGTGGGCTTCTATAAAAACCAAATTTAAATTAAATACCTTATTTGAGAGAGAAGAATCAGGACACAGTCATAATCTGAAGCAACAAATAACAAAGACCAAAAGAATAAATAACTCTGTCAATTATCTGGTATTCACTCAGACTTCCATGTTCCTCCAAGAAGCTTGAGTTCTGGCTTCTCTAGCTTCTGTCCTCTTCAACACACACATATTATATTTTAGCTAGCTCTACACCATTACTGCTACCATTCTGGGTAGTCATCCCACCATAACAACTTTTACACAATACTGGGATGTTCTGCTGCAATGAGGTCACACTTTTACCAATAGCTTCTCTTAGGCTGTCTTCATGGTGCTACACTTCAAATTCTTTGGATCCACCTCAGTCCTGTGCCTTCAACACCACTGAGGTTGCACCTTCACCAATGGGCTCTCCTAGCCTCTCACAATGCTAACTAAGTCAGCACAACCTGGATGGCTTTTACATTACCAAGTTCAGTTTCCAGAACAATGTTACCTCTGCACAGAGGTTGGAAGAGGCAAATCAGTAGAGGAAAAGGGTCCTAAGAGCAGGGAAAAGTATAAAAGTCAATCCTAGTCCCACTGTTAGGGATCCCCCCAAAAAACTGCAATGTGAAAAACCATAATGTATATGCAGAGAACCTAGCAAAGACACATGAAAGCTTTACAATTACTGTATCAGTCTCTGTGAGCCCCTATTTTCTCTGCTTATTTAATTCTGTGGGTCATGTTCTTGTGGTTTCCTTACTCTATGGCTCCTACAATCTTCTCCGTCTTCCTTGTGGTTCCTTAAATTCTGCCTAATGTTTAACTGTGAGTTTCTCCATCTGTTCCTATCAGATAATACAGGAAACCTCTATGATGACAACTGGGTTAGTCACTGGTCTATGAATATAGCAGAATATCATTAGGAATCAATTCAATAATGTTTTAATTTTATTTTCATTTATTATTAGTATTATTATTAATTAATTTGCCAATTATGCTTGCCTGTACCTTAGGCCTCTGGGCCATGCAACTTCTAATTCTGGTTATGCACGAAGTATGGGGCATTGGCACCCTCTCATGTAATGGACCTAAAGTTAGGCAAGTTTATTCGTTGGTAACTCCCATGAGCTCTGAGCCACCATTGCCCTAGCTTATCTGAAAGGTTGGAAAGATTCTAGTGGAAGGCATTTTGACTGATTTAGTGTCCAGTCTCATCATTAAAAATATTGCTTGGTTAAAAAAAGATGGAAAGTTCAGGCTCCTTATCTTCCATTATGAAGATAACTCTATGGTCTCCCTCAGAAGTTTCATGAAGTATCCACTGCATTAGTTTTCCACACAACCTCTCAAGTTCCCCCATTCCTATTCTCTCTTTCTGTACTCTCCCTCCACTTGATCTCCTATGTTCCATCTGCATCCAACTCTAGTCTAACCTCAAAATCTCTTCTAATTCATTCCTAGGGAGATTAAAGTATCCCTCCCAGAAGCCGCCTTGTTACTTAGTCTTTGTGTGTGTGTGTGCATGATTGTGTGTGTGTGTGTGTGTGTGTGTGTATGTTGTAGCATCATTTTCCTTTTTTTTAACAGCTAATATCCAATTATAAGTGACTAAACATCATGCTTGTCTTTCTTGGTCTGGGTTACCATTCTCAGAATGACTTTTTCTAGTTCTGTCTATTTGCTTGCAAATTTCTTGATATCATTATTTTCAACTGCTAAGTAATACCCCATTGTGTAAATGTACCACATTTTCTTTATTAATTTGTTGTTTGAAAAACATTTAGGTTGTTTTGATTTTCTAGGTTTTATGAATACACTTGCTGTGAACATAGTAGAACAAGTATCCTTGTGGTATGATAGAGCATCCTTTTGATATATGCATGCCCAAGAGTAGTGTAGCTTGGTTTTGAGGTATGTGGATTCCCACTTCTTGAGGACCTACCATTTTGATTTCCAAAGTATAAAGTTGCACTCTCACCAGCAAAAGAGGAGTGTCCCCTTTTCCCCATATTTTCTTCAGAATGAGCTGTATTTCTAATCTTTGTCATACTGAAAGAAGTAAGATAAAAGCTCAGAGTCATTTTAATTTGCATTTCCTTGATTGCTAACAATGTTGAACATGTTTTAAGTATTCTTCAGAAGTTTCATTATCTCCCATTGAGAATTCTGTTTATACCTGTAGTCTAGTTTTTGAGTGGATTATTTGGATTATTGTCGTTGAGGTTCTTGAGTCCTTCATACATTTTAGATATTAACCCTTTTTCAGATACGGTGTTAATGAAAATCTTTTCTGACTACTTAGGCTGCCAATAAGTACTATTGATGTTATCCCTTGCCTTATATAAAATTTTCAATTTCATGATTCCCCTCTTTATAATTAATAAATAATTATCTGAGTTTTTGAGAAGTTGTTTCTTCTGTAAATATTTTCAATATTCTTCCATATTTTCTCTTCTATTAAGTTCTTTGATTCTGGATTCATGTTAAGGTTTATGATCCCCTTGGACTTGAGCTTTGTGCAAGATCAAAAATATGGATCTATTTCCATTCCTCCAAGTGCAGGCATACAGTTATACCAGTACATTTTGTTGAAGATGCTCTCTTTTCTCCATTATATATATCTAGTTTCTTTGTCAAAAATGAGGGATCCATATGTATGTGGGTTTCTATATGGGTCTTTGAATCAATTCCGTTGGTCAGGGTATCTATTTGTGTGCCAATACCATTCAAGTTTTATTACTCTTGCTCTGTTGTGGAACTTGAAATGATGATACCTCTGGATATTCTTTTATTGTCAAGAATTGTTTTAGCTATCTTAGGATTTGTGGTTGTTCCTCTTCTTTTTCTATGTGAAATTGAATATTGTGCTTTCAAAGTCTGTAAAAAATGTGATGTGTTGGAATTTTGAAAGAAATTCATTAGATCTCTAGATTGTTATTGGTAGGCTGAAAAAAAATTTTAAGTATATTCTACTAATCCATGATCAAGGGAGATTTTTCCACTTCTCATATCTTCTTCAACTTCTTTCTTCAATGAATTGACATTTTTGTCATACACATTTTTCATTTGCTTGTATAGGGTTTCCCATGATATTTCATATTGTTTATAGTTATTGTGAAGAATATTTTCCCCCGAATTCTTTCTCAGTCCCTTTATCCTTTGCATATAGGAGAGTGACTGATTTTATTTTATTTTATTTTTTAGACAGTCACAATGCTGAAAATAGTATCTCTGTAGAATTTCCCCAATAAAATTTTGGTTTTCTTTCTATATATTATCATATCATCTACAAATTAGTAAACTATTATTTATTCTTTTCCATTTTGTTTTTCCTGTTCTCCATCAGTCTTATTACTCCAGCTGGACTTTTGTGTATTGTATTAAATATATATAGAAAGACTAGACATTCCAGCTACTAAGCTGGTCTGCTTTGTCCAGTCATAGTATGTGCCTCAGGGAGTCACTGAGGTTGTGGGAGACAGGTTTGTTCCCTTTATCCCTTATCTTTCCCAGGATTTATCATGAAGTGGTGTTGGATTTTGTCAAATGATTTCTGGCATCTAATAAGATAATTTTATGCTTTTTCCCTTTAAGTTGGCTTATGTCATGGATTATATTGACTGATTTTCATATGTTTAACCATTCTTCTTGTATCTCTTTTTAAAGTCTATTGGTCATGGATGATCTTATTGATGTTTTCATGAATTCAGTTTTCCAGTATTTTGTATTTTTGGTCTCCCTCCCCCTCCTTTTTTGTTTTTTGATTAGGAAAATTTAAATGACTACTTCTATTTTCTTTGGGATTATAGGTCTATTTAAATTGTTTAGCTCATCTTGATTTTACTTTGGTAAGATGTACTTATTAAAAAAATTCATTTATTCTTGGCTTTCCAATTTTATGGAGTATAACTTTTTTTAAAGTATGACCTGATGATTCTCAGAATTTCCTTTGGGTTTACTATTATGTCCCCTTTTTTGAATATCATTTTTTAAATTTGGATATTCTCACTCTGCTTTTTAATTAGGTTGGATAGTGTTTGTCTATTTTATCCATTTTCTCAAAGAACTAATGGGTTTGTTGATTTTTGTATTGTTTTCTTTTTTCTAGTTTATTGAATTTACCCCTAACTTTGATTATGTACTGCTGTGTACTCCTCTTGAATATACTGGCTTCTTTTTGTTTCAGAGTTCTTGGGTGGGCTGTTTAGTTAGTATGAGATCTCTATAAATTCCTTATGTAGGCATTTAGTGCTATGAAGTATTTTCTTATCCCAACTTTCATTGTATTGCGTATGTTGTGCATTCATTTTCATTGAATTATATGAAGTCTTTATTTCATTCTTTCTTTTTGGTCCTAGTTTTTATTTATTAGAGTGTTGTTCAATTACTGGGAGTATAGGTTTTCTGGGTTTTTTGTGTGTTTTTCTTGCAACTAAGTTGAAATTCCTGTTGGTCTGTAAGGATACCATTATTGTATTTGCTGAGACACTTTTTGTGACAGTGTTTGTGGTCAATTTGGTAAAGCATTCTATAATGTGCTGAAAAGAAAGTATACTCTTTTGTGTTTGAGTAAAATCTACTGTAGGTATCAGTAAGGTCATTTGATTTATAATGTTTGTTATTGCTGTAGGAAATCCCACAGCCAATAGTTACCTGCCCTATAGGGTGTGACCTCTTATACTATTTAGGCCAATGTAAAGCATGCATCTGGCCTCTTTTCCAGCTGTGGAATTTAGTTTCTGTTCTCCCTTCCAGCAGAAGATTCTGATTTGTGAGTCTACCCCTATACCTGTCTATACTTCCTGCCTGGCTATGGGCCAATCAGTGTTTTATTAAAACAATATGAGTGACAAATGTTTACATTATGCAAGAGCATTAACCCTCATCACTTCTTTATAATATATTAAATATTTGAATTTCTTAAAATCATTTCTAATTATATTTTTGAACCTACACTGTGCACTATTGTTGAGTACACAGCAAGCGAATGATTCTAACTATATATTTAGGTTCTATTCTGCATAAAACATATGACATTCTCTGATGTATCATACTATTATTTTTCTCATTTGGCAAATAGTTCTGAAATACTGAGGATGTAACATGGTTTCCTTAAAACAAAAATGATAATTTCAAAAATTTTCTTATCTTTATATAAATGAAGTTCAAAATTTTGAGCTGTTGTTAACATGTTTAGAAAAATTATAGCACAGTAAAAAAAGAAACAGTTATTTTAATTTCCTTATATATTAATAAGAATTTAATTTTTCCTAAATTGAGTTACTTTGTTGGAAATAAATTTATATTTCAGAAATAGGAATATGTTTATATTTGTTCAATCAATCATTATAGAATTTATTTAGTGTATGTTGATTTTTGGCTAAATATGTATCAGTTGAAACTTTTTCATTGTTTCAATGCTTTTGACAAAAAGGGCAAAAAATTTAAGGTTAGTCTTCTTTATGAAAGCAAGGTACTTTAGACAATACACTGTTAAATCTGTTATTTTTAAGCTTTTGCTGCTATTTAATTTTATCTTGTAAGCTATCATATATATTTGTGAAGTTTGAATTGTTTTTGTATAAAATATCTATTATAATAAAATCCTCCATGGAGCAGATGCCATAGAGCAGACGCCATGGAGCCAGCCACCAGGTCAGACATGCTGAATCTTTCCCGGTAAGCCACCACCTCATGGTGTGAATTAGCCAGAAAGAGGCTAGAGCTAATGGGCCAAGTAGTGTTTAAATGAAAAAAAAATGTAAGAGTTAACCAATAAGAAGTTAGAGCTAATGAGCCAAGCAGTGATTTAATTAATACAATTTCTATGTGGTTATTTCAGTTCTTGGCAGCAGGGACAAACAAGTGGGCCCTCCCTGCAACAGTTACTATATTCTGATTAAATGAATTAAAGTTCTCTTTCTTGAAATATCAAAATAAAATAAAATAAAATCCTCCATGGGTCTCTTACACTTCTGAAGATTTTAAATAAATATGTTTATAACTTTTATTCAAAATTGTTTTCAGGAAAGTTTTTAGAGCAATTGTCACTGGATATGGAGACAGTATCTCCCTCCAAAAAAATTTAAGCTGATTGTCATTTATCTTGGACTCTTCTGTGCTCAGGATTCTTCGATTGTAGCACAACTTGTAGCATAGGCTGGCATCACTTTGGTGCCTTTATGACTTTTGAGAACATGGCTTTGAAGAAGAATCATGAAACATGGTTATTGTACTTCAGTATGAGAATAATGTCCTTTTCATTTACCCAATCATACATTACTTTCTGCTAGAAAATGCCATTTATCTCACAGTAATTTTTGTTTTAAAAGATATAAAATATAATTTTCTTGTTTTGAGAAAGAAAGGGTAAAATATTTTGAATATTCACAAAGACATAGCTTTCACCAAAGCATATTAGTAAAAGGTGAAAACTTTATGTGAACTGAAGAGAAACTAGAGTATCAACAATGCATAATAGAAGTGATCATGTTGAGTAATTAAACTGTTCAGAGGAAGGCTGAATTTATTCTTGCCATATTTTACAAATTAAATTTCAAACTCCCAGTACCATGTGTATATGTTTGATACCCAGGGCTTTCAAAATAAATTAATGTTAAATGCGATAAGAACTGTCCTTAATTTGGTCTCAAGTAGTTAAAGTGAAATTCAAATGCAAAAAGAGATTCTACAGGTAAAGTAGCATATCATCCAGGCATGGTCAACAGACCCAGAGAACCTAAGTAATAAAGAGGGCTTAACGTAGACTCAAAGAACTCCCTGGGAAAAGGAAATAAAATAGATTTCATGGGTGTACTGGGGGTATGTGAGGTTGGGAACAAGATGGATCAGGTGTAGGAATATTGGAAAAATGATTGGTTTAATGAGGGGGCATTTACATTTTTTTGAATGAAAGAGACAATTTTATTTACTTTTACATATGAGTAGCATGACATTTGATATGTACTTCATGTTCAGTAAAGTTGTGCTAAAACAAATTAAAAAGTATTATTCATGTATACTTAGAATTTTTTAAAAAATATAAATTGTATGTATAACATATACATATATATATAGCAATTAGGATTTTAAATATTTTCAAAATATTCTTTAATAGAATGGAATAGTAAGGAGCTTTTATCTTATTACTATATCTTACATTTTATGAGACAGGGCTTCCCTGTAGCTTTGACTGGCATTAAACTTGGTGTATAGACCGAGCATTCCTCAAACTTCCTGTGCTGGTATTACCAGCATACCTTACTAGGCTTGGCTTGTATTTTATTTAAAATGGAGAGCTTGGGGGTGGGGGTGGGGGTGGGATGGAGGTAAGGGGAGATGGGGAGAGAGAAATGAGAAGAGGAGGATAGGGAGAATTTGGGGGAATAGGATGGCTGGGATGGAGGAAGAGTGGATATGGAAGCAGGGAAGTACATATCTTAATTAAGGGAGCCATTTGAGGGTTGGCAAGAGATTGAACTCTAGAGGGGTTCCCAGGTGTCCAAGGAGATGTCCCCAGCTTGTTCTTTGAGAAGTTGAGGAGAGGGCGCCTGAACTGGCCCTATACTATAGCCACTCTGGTGAATATCCTGTATACCACCCATTGAACCTTCATCTGGAGATGGATGGAGATAGAGACAGAGACCCATATTGGAGCACTGGACTGAGCTCCCAAGGTCCAAATGAGGAGCAGAAGGAGAGAGAACATGATCAAGGAACTCAGGTCCACCAGGGTTGCGCCCACCCACTGAGACGGTGGGGCCGATCTAATGGGAACTCACCAAGGCCAGCTGGACTGGGTCTGATGAAACATGTGATCAAACCAGACTCTCTGAATGTGGCTTACATGGATGGCTGACTGAGAAGCCAAGGACAATGGCACTGGGCTTTGATTCTACTCCATGTACTGGCTTTGTAGGAACCTAGTGTGTTTGGATGCTCACCTTCCTAGACCTTAATGGAGCGGGGAGGACCGTGGACTTCCCACAGGGCAGGGAACCCTGACTGCTCTTTGAACTGGAGAGGAAGGGGAAGGGAGAATAGGGGGAGGCGGGAAATGGGAGGAGGGGAGGAAGTGAAAATTTGTAATAATAATAATAATAATAATAATAACAATAATAGAAAAATGAGGGGGCATTTAAAGGGCGAGTTGGAAATAGTGCAATAGGAACTCCATGAAATCTAAGAGAGTGACTCTATCAGACTCTTAGTAATGGGGGACATGAAGTCTTCACTGGTCATCTACTACAAGCAAGCAGGAAAGGTATTAAGTGAAGTGACTGAATCACCAAACCTACCACAAAACTTTCAGCCTACAATATTTCCTGCCAGCAGAGTTTTCTGATTTCAGAGACTCTCACAGTCTTCATCGAGAACAGAGAAACTTCATGCAACACGGATTGGAGCGGATGCAAACTCCCACTTTAAGAGGAACTTGGGAAGTCCTGTGGAGGAAACAGAGACATGATTGAGGCAACCTGAGGGGTCAGGAATATCCTGAAGATACATATGGACCACAGAATCTACTGACTGGGAGTAATGGGAGTTTCTAGAGATCACAGAGCCTCTAAGTGTCTGACATAAGTCTTCTGCATATATACTATGGCTGAGTAGCTTGGGGTTCTTGTGAATTTCCTAACAGTGGGGGCCGGTCTCTGATTCTTTTGCCTACATATGGAACCCTTTTTCTCCTACTAAGTCTCCTCATTCAGCCATGATACGATGGAATGTCCGTGGTCCTATTTTGATTTTTTTGTGTCAGGTTCTGTTTATATCCTTGGGATCCATGTTCCTGTTGAAAGGTAGACTGAGGGAAGATGGGTCTCGGGGAGAAGGGAGTTTGGGAGGAGAGACTCAGTGGAAAGAATGGAGGGAAAATTGCAGTAGGAATTTAATGTATGAGAGAAGAATAATATTGAAATAAAAATTGAGAGAGAGAGAGAGAGAGAGAGAGAGAGAGAGAGAGAGAGAGATACTACAACTTTTTGATGTCACATCCAATAGATGGAGCCATCTGTAAACCCCAATAAGCAACCTGAGAAGAAATCATAGAGGCTTGCATCTTCAGAACTATAAGGAAACAAATATTTATTGCTTAAAACACCTACAATGTGATAGTTTATATATAGTCTTAGCAAAAAAATATAGTCAATGACATAAAAAATCATATTTCCAATTTGTGGATCAGTAACCAGGAAGACCTAGAAAGCAATTAAAAGATGGACCTTGGAATTGTTTGTAAAGAGTTACCTTGATTTTTCCCTGACTTCTTTGAACTCTGCTCTAAACTAAGTTCTTTTTGTCAACCAGATGATCAATATCAATTCTTCCTGTTTCTTGACAATTATTTGTAACTTATTTTCTTGGTGAGCAATATTTTCATTTTACACATAGTTGCAGAGAACTATTTCCCTCAGGGTATTTCCTTTTGGGAAATTTTGTATGTACAGAGCAAGACCAGACATATAATTGCCACATCCCCAAGGCTACTTCGAAGGTGGAAAGGAGCATAACACACAATGTTGTTTGCCATGGAGGATAATAGTTGTATCATTTTAGTCTCAAACTCTTCGTACATTGTAAAAAGTCATCCTGCCATCTACTAATTTTTTATAACTAATACCTCTATTAATTCTTTGAGAGTTTCACATAATGTGTCAGATCATATTCATAGGTCATACTACAACTGCTTCCAGATCCAATTCTACTTTCCTACACACAGCTTTGTGTTTTTGCTTTATTTTTCTTAGATTTTCTTTTTGTTTTATATCAAGTCTTGTAAATATTTACCAAAAGCTCTTGGGTATGAGACCAATTCCTGGATTATGAGCAGTATAACCATGGTCACATTCTTAAATAAAACCAACTGTACCTCTTGCAGCAGTTGAGCTGCCAACATCTCCTCAGTAAGGGATTGGACTTCAAGCCCACTTATCTACTCCGTCTTGAGATATTTTGTGTGTGTTTTGATCTCTTTCAGATTTTGTACATGATATCATAACTACTGTAATTTCAAAACTTCTATGTTGATTCTAGAAAATAGTATTTAATTATAGTTATCTACAATGTCTGGATGTTAAATATAATTTTGTTCCTTCAGAGATTATTCCTCAGAATTTGGGGATGAAGTGTGATACAGAAGCCTCATTTGGGCTCATTTATATGAATTTTTTTCTATATACATTAGCCTATGATGAACTGTGTTAGACAAAATGCAATGCAAGACTTAAGGTTATATTAATACATTAGTACATCTATGAGTTCACACCACAGAATCATCATCTATACTTAAAGAGGAAGATAAATTATCGCAAAATCATCCTTGTATAATATTTGGTTTGTGATAGACTTGGAGTGTTAGAAGGAAGTACTGATGCTCTTTATGACAAAAAGCAAACAAACAAAGCAATGAAATGAGAATATGGTTAGTGTGAGTCTGTGCTTTGTCTTCTCATTTGTATGAAAGATTATCAGGTGTCCATTCATACTAAACTTTATCCTTTAATTTGCTAAAATAGGTTTCAAATTATTAGATCACCCAACTGTTAAAAACAGTCAAAAACTGTAGTCTTTGATTAATGATAAGATAGTCTAATATTTAATAGCATTCAGGAATTATCAAAGATATCATAACACAGAAATAGACATAGGTATTGTCTATATTACTAGTGACTGTATTCTCCTTGGTTAGCTTTGAAGAAAGTCGCTTAAAACAAATCCCACTTAAAAGAATAATACATGGTTATTTATTTAGGGGTCAACTCACAGATTACAATCCTCTGCTGGAATGGGGAACAGCAACAGAATCCCACAACAAAGAGGACTAAAATGCTTTATATCAGCATAAATAGAATAAGGGGTCACTCCCAAGTGGGTGGGTAACTTTAGACTACTGGCAGTAGGAATTCCTATGGTACCTCCCCCTTTTGTTTAATTAAGAGAGTTCTAAACCTAATTCAAAGTTATATAAAATGAAAGCAAATATATTAAGCAAGAAATGTGAGAAATATTTCAATAATTATCTTATCATAATGAGTAAGTCTTGTTTAATAAATAACTTGGCCAAGTCTTGGGAGGAAAATAACTACAAATATATATTCTTCAAGCCCATTGAAGATCCAAGAAGGGAAATAATATTTCCTGGGTAAGGAGGAAGTGTAATCAAACAACTTTCAAAACATGTAACAAATAACAGAGACAACTGCTACCTGGGCTATCACCCAATGTTTCATATTCAGTGTTAGAGCAACCAATATTGGCTAAGGCCTAGAGTAACTGACAGACCATATTCAGGGGCAAGAAATATTTCAAAACCATCTTACCCTGTCCTGGCAAGATTTGAAAGTCTTTAATCTTGTATCTTTCTTGTCCTGTCTGGACATCATGCATTTTTTCAGTGTTCAATGCATGGGCAGTTCCATGTCCAAAGGTCAGTTTTGCCAAGAAAAAAAACAAGCTCCAAGTGAAATGTATTTGGTCATCAACATTCACTCAGGAATAGATCGGTGCTTCCAGGAGCAATTGTGTCTTCAACAGAAACATAAGTTATTTAAAAGATATATTCTATAGTTCTTTGAAGTGGTTGAAGATTACCTGTCTAAGCAAAATAAAATCTATATGTATCTAAAATGCTTGATTAGTCTAACAATAAGTATTATAAACATAGATGACTATTTATCTATAATTCTTAATATCTATATAACTTAAAGACTAAGACTTCATATTAGAATAATGTACAATAAACAACTGTGCAACAAATGAGGACAATGTCCTCAAATGTAAACAATGTATAAGTATCTTGATGAGAGGTGGAAATGTACATCACAATATGATAAACATATCCTAAAATTGTATCCATATCCAAAAATGTTTTAAGCAGAGGTAGAAGCATGTGTGCATGCAATATGACAGAATAACTTTGCCTACGTATACAAATATTGTGGACAAAAATAGGTACATATTTAATATAATTAAAGTTTATATCAATATATAAGAATCTATGCCAATATAATCTGCATATAATTAATATTTCACAAGTATTTACTCCATTATTCACTATTATTATTAGTATGAGTAAGCTAACACTAATCTGTTATCCCATCCAATTCCCCCCCTTTTTCTCAAAGAGATCCCTGAGCCTACAGAATTTCCTCTCAACCCCCAACCCTATAGCAATTAAAATCAACCCTTAAATGATATACCTAACCCTGAGGAAAAACTTTGTTGGGAAAGGGAACAACATCTTCTAGAAATACTTCCATTTGTCATAGGGCCAATGTTCTTTCTATGGAATCCTGTGAAATTAAAATGATGGTTAAGTTTCATGATTACTGTCTGGTATAACCACAAATAGTTTGAGTATTCAGTAGGGTTTTTCTAAGGTTCCTATTTGGAGTTCTGGCAAGAACAATGTAAAAAAGTGTACTATTTTAACTAACCAAGTTGAAACCATCTTGTAAAGCTGTAACAAAAACCAGATCTTATAGTAATGTTATCAGCATCATGACATCATATCAATGTTGGAGTTATTATCGGGCCCAATCTTCTTCCAGGAAGCTTCAAAGATTGCGGCAGGAAATTTCATTATTCATTGTGAGAAACTTAAACATTATTTATGCAGACATATATAGACATATATATACAGTGAAAGATATGACAGAGACAAAAATAGGTATGAATAAAATTAAAACTTTTTCTAAATTCTTTTTTCTTTCTGTCCCATATCATGGATCCTGACATGAGACAGAAACTCTGAATTTTTATTTTAATAAAAGGCTTGGATTTAGAGAAGGACAGATTCCCTGTCCAACTCCAAAACCAGCTTTGATTTTTAAGTGAATTATGATCATTATTTATGTTTAGAGATTCTTATCATCAGATGGCATGTCACCATAAGTAATAATTCTCTTCATTTGGTGATCCTATCTGGATAATTATCTTTTCATCTTTAGGTGACTAGATATCCGTGGTCTCTTGAACTTTTGAACATAAGTATTTTACTGCAAAAACAAGAACAGAACTCTGCCCTCACCCTTGTGAGGTTTCCTAACCAACTGTATGGTTGTCTACATTGTGGATGAGCTGTCATTTCTCTTTTTTAAGAGCTTTCTTTTATATAAAGCAAATCTTTATTAATTTGAATGATATCACAATTTTTCTTCTCCTGTGGAAAAAAAAACTGAAATGCCTTCCTGAATGAAGCAAATCTCCTGTCTTCCATTGTGAGGTCAACACACCATTGAAATATACTGGCTGATTTAATTCAGAAGATTTTTCTATTATCCAATGTCACTCTGCTGCTGTAGTTCCTTTCTCATTAGCATTAAGAAAATTCAATATTAATAAACCATTATGTAATCCATTTCTGGGGGTATTTTCTATTCCTTTCTGCTTGTTATCATATACTTTATAGTTAGAATTGATCTCTCTATAACTACCTAATGTGTAGGATGGTATGGTTTACCTATATTATGATTAATATTGTAATAAATAAAAAAACTGTTTCATTTTATTAGAGACATATGTTGGGCCATTATCTGTCTTTATTTGTGCATTTATGCCCACGATGGCCATAACTTCTAATAAATATGAGATTACTGAATCAGCTTTTACTGAGCTTAATGCAGTTGCCCACTGAAAACCTGCATATGTGTCTATAGTTGATGTACATATTTTAATTTATCAATTTCTGCAAAGTGGAACACATCTATCTGCCAGATCTCATTCCTCTGAATACCCTTTAGGTTACTCCCTGCAGGCAACTGTGTTTGGTTATAGAAAGAGCAAATAGGACATCTCTTTATAATCTCTTTAGCTTATTGCCATGTAATAGAAAACACTTTCTTTAATGCTTTGTTATTGACATGATTTTTTATGAAATTCTGAGGTCTTCAACATGCTTCCAAATAATAATTGTCAATTTCTGTATTACCTTGTGGTAGAGGACCTGACAGACCCATATGGGATCAGATTGTGTTTTATATGTATCAGACAAAGCCTACTCCTGATTATATTTGAAACTGTTCCACCTTACCTAATTCTTCTGATTTGTAATCTGACTTCCCTAATTTATCTGCATCAATATAAAATGTGGAGGCTCCAGTTATTGGAACATCATACACAATTTGGGAAGAATCCAAGAAGTTATCTTTATAAAGTTAAGTCTAATGCTTATGGGATAATTGCTATTAATCTCTCCCAAAAATATTAGCACAAGTTCTTTGTTTTGGTTCATTGTCTTCCCATAACTTTTTTTATTTCATCAGTAGTAAAAGGCATCATAATCTCTGTTGGGTCTATACCCACTAATTGATGAAAGTCTCAATTTACCTTTTATAATTAATTTAGAGACTTTTTCCACATAAGTTTTTAATTATTTACTTGGTTTATGTTGTAAAATATCCACTCTGAGATAATATCATTGCTCTACATTAAAATTCCTGTAGGAGAAACTCTGGAAGGCAATATGACTAGAATACAATTAAGATTTGGGTTCACCCTGTCCATATGTGCCTCCTGTAATTTCTCCTCGACATTTGTCAATTCCTTTTTTGCTTCAGCTATTAATTCTCTATAACTCTTCTAGTCTTTATCACCATCTAAGATTTTGTTTAAATGAATTATTAAATTAGCTGTTATTCCAATGGCCAGTCATGATAGAAAATGTCTCCGAACATTCTTTGAAAGTCAGTAAGAGTCCACAACCCATCTCTCCTAATTTGTGTCTTTTGTGTTCTAATTCTCTGTAAACCTATGTTATAAGCTAAGTAATTGACAGACTCTGCTCTCTGTATTTTTTTTTTCAAGAGCAATTTGTAATCCCCATTTAGGCAAGACTTTCTTTACTTCTTCAAACATCCTTTCTAAAATATCTGTATTTAAATCAGATAACAAAATGGCATCAATGTAATGGTAGATTATAGACTTAGGAAATTGCTTGTATATTATTCCCAATGGCTGACTTACAAAGTATTGGCACAGTGTAGGTCTATTGAGCATTCCTTGTGGGAGACAGTCCATTGATATCTCCTAGTAGGCTGAGAATTATTATAAATAGGCACTGTGAAGACAAATTTTCTCAATCCTTTCCTTATAAAGGTATAGTCAAGAAAAAACTTTTCAAATCAATAACAATAAGAGGTCATCTTTTGGTAATAAAGAGGACAGAGCAATTCCAGATTGTAGAGGGCCCATAGGTTGAATTGCCTTATTGCTACAGCTCATAGATCTGTCAGTATTCTCCATTTATCAGATTTCTTTTTAACAACAAATACTGGAGAATTCCAAGGACTGCTTGATCTTCAATATGGTGAGCATCTATTTGCTCTCGTACCAGCTGTTCTAAAGCCTGAAGCTTTTCTTCAGTTAGAGGCCATTATTTAACCAATATTGGTTTTTCAGTTAACCATTTTAAAGGTAGGGCTGTTGGTACATCTAAGGGGTTGCTAGTTTCTTTGTGTTCTTATGCAGTGTATACCTTTGTGTATAGTACCTTATACTACCCTTCCCCAAATTATGATTTCCTGGGACTGCAGGAATGTTTATCTGGGTATTCCCTTGCTGCAGGTCTTACCTCATAAATTTACTGCAATATTAGCTACATATGGCCTCAGCTTCCCTCCTTGACCTGCTGTTCCTATGAAGTCAACCCATCTTGTGCTTTGTTTAACTTGAGATATGGTGACAATTGTTAGTAATTATACATGTGCCTCTTAAAGAGGCCAATTTGAATGCTAAAATTCTGGTGTAATGATACTGATATCTGCACCTGTGTCTATCAAACCAACAATTACAATACCATTTAAACACAGTCTTAGCTTTGGTCTTTTATCATTTATAGAAATCTTCCAGAATATACATTTTTATCTCTATTGGAATTTTTGATTTATTCTCCATGTTATTCTATCATCCAGAACATTATGGTCTTTTATAGAAGGCTCTGTATTTTTTAATGTTCCTTGTTATACATGTTTTCTACAGTGACTGGGAATGACTGGACCATTTTTGCCTTAGGGGGTCTGTGAGAGGCCCTGTGGTACTAGTTTGCCTGTTCTGTCTTTGTTTATCTGCCTTCCTTGGTCCAATGTCAGCCTTTGCTACACTTTCTACATATACCTTAAGGCTGACCCTCCTATTCTTGCAATTCCTAGAGGAGATATTATTCCTAGGGAGTCCTTGTTTACAACCCCTTCTCAGATGTCTTATTCTACCACAATTAAAACATTTGTCATTTTTTATGTCTACTCATTCATTTGGAAATTGCTTCTCCTACCCAACATTTAGTATTATAGTCAAGTGTTTCAATGTTCATTGTATGCAGGATCCATTCATCTATAGGTGTAGGTCTAACCTTTAAAGTCTCAAATAGCATTTTGCATTCTCTATTAGGATTTTCAAAAGCCAGAGATTAAATAAGTAGTCTTCTAGCATCTGGTTCTATTACTCCTATTTGTACAGCCTTAGTTAATCTTTATATAAAGTCACTAAAGGGTTCTCTCTGGCCCTTTTTAATCTAGGTATATGATTTAACTCATTTTCCTGATTCTTCAATCCTGTTCTAAGTATTCAAGTCTGCTTTCTGTCATAGGGACAAGATTTGTTCATTGTAAAGAGTTTGAATCTGTGGGTCAGCATAAGTGGCCTCAACAAGAATTTGACCTTGGGAAGTCTCAAGTCCTTTTACTTTTCCCTGTTGTTCTAAAAATTTAGCCTCTTTCTTGAAATAAAATTTAAATATCATTGACACCCATTGTCCATGACTCCTGAAACTAACAGAAATCAGCCATGTAGTGTTGCCTTAATGCTAGAAGCCCATGTCTTTATCATATCCCTAACAAATGTAGAATGTAAGCCATAAGTTATGACAGCTTGCTTAATTTCTTTTATAACATTCATTCCTATAGCTATCCATCTACCTTCTTTGGATCATTTTAGGACTTTAGAAACTGAAGCTTTGTCAGAGTAGATTACAGGGTGGGAAGCTAAAACCTGCATAAGCCATCTCTGACAGCTACTGGTTTTGCTAAATCCTGTACCAGTGCCTTTTCCCTGTTCATAAAGTCCAATAATCTCAATCATTTCAAATTTTTTCCTATTGTCTTTTGTAAAGCCTGAATCTCCTGGTCTGTATATATTTCTAGTGATTTCACTGAGGCACATGGCCTCTGGTCCTCAATATAGCCATGTAATTCCAAGGACTGAAATTTCTCCTTTAAAGATAATGCCTCATCCTTGGACATTATTTAGATAGTGTGCAGATTGCCATCCTGAAGAGATACTCTCTCTGCTAGACAATCATAAATTTTTTAACAAATTTTGATTGTCAAATTCAACAGTATGAATCCTTTCAGATAATTTCTTAGTACCTTTAGATATGGATTCAATTTTGTCTGTAAAATTAACCTTTTCAATAGTATATTTTTCTGGTAACTTTATATTTTTGATGGTATTAATCCTGTCAACTAGCTGTTTATTATTAGTCTCTAAAGACTATATTATTTCTAAAAGCGACTCATTCTTTTCTCTGTTATCAAACAATTTTCTTTTTTCTTTTTTCTATTTTTATTAAATTATATAAATTTTACAAATTTTAACCATCTCCCCTCCTCCCATTTCCCTTCCCCTCCCACCATTCCCCCTTCCCCTCCCTCTCCAGTCCAAGGAGCAGGGTTCCCTGCCCTGTGGGAAGTTCAAGGTCCTCCCACCTTCATCAAGGTCTAGGAAGGTGAGGACCCAAACAGACTTGGTTCCCACAAAGCCAGTACACGGAGTAGAATCAAAACCCAGTACCATTGTCCTTGGCTTCTCAGTCATCCCTTCTTGTCAGCCACGTTCAGAGAGTCTGGTTTGGTCACATGCTCCATCAGTTCCAGTACAGTTGGCTTTGGTTAGTTCCCATTAAATCAGTCCCATTGTCTCGGTGAGTGGACTCACCCCTCACAGTCCTGACTTCCTTGTTCATGTTCTCTTTCCTTCTACTCCTCATTTGGACCTTGGGAGTTCAGTCCAGTGCTCCAGTGTGGGTCTCTGTCTCTATCTCCATCCATCGCCAGATGAAGGTTCTATGGTGATATGTAAGATATTCATCAGTTTGACTATAGTAAAGGGCCAGTTGAGGCTCCCTCTCCTCAGCTGCTCAAGGAGAAAGCTGGTGCCATCTACTTGGACACCTGGGAACCCCTCTAGAGTCCAATCTCTTGCCAACCCTCAAATGGCTCCCTTAATTAAGATATATTCTTCCCTGCTTCCATATCCACTCTTCCTCCATCCCAACTGTTCCATTCCACCAAGCTCTCCCCATCCTCCCCTTCTCACTTCTCTCTCCCCATGTCTTCCTGCAGGGGCTATTCTCCGCGGGTACTGCCTCTCTCTTCCTATCCCATCCAAGCTTGCACCCAGAAAACCCCTCTCTTCAGGCTCAAACAATTTTCTTAAGGATATAATATGAAGAAAAAACAGAATCCCAATATCCAATAAATGGATATATCACCATAACCATATAAGCTTGCAGAATACAATCCATAGTATTGTAAAAATGTTACTAAAAGTGTCAATGTTAATGTAGTCTGCCATATAATTATCTGTTATAAGATTTGGTAAAATGTTTTAGGTGTAATAATCTTTATTCTCCGGCAGGTGTCATGGTTGCAAAGTTATGACTTGTAACAATGCAGTCTGTGGCAACACAAACCTCAGACATTTTCATTTCCCACCTTGGTATTGGTTAAATACTGAGAAATATGCTTTCCTTGACAAACTAAAAGCAATTAAATCTATTCCATACATGGAGCAAAAAGCCCAAAACTCATGTGCAGGAAGCATAAACCAGAAGCTGCACAAGAGACACCACATAGCAAGGAACATAGAAGTGTGGGAGGGGATGTTTGCAAGCTTGGGAAATTTCCAAGTCGCTGCATGCAGTTAGCTCTGCTGTGGCAAGGGTTTTACAAAAATAAAGGAGAAAAAAGAAAAAAATACCACTTAGTTAAAGTAAAGCCAAGCAGGCAGTATTGGGAGACTTTCTGGGCTGTGGACTGGTTAGGCCTTAGGGCTGTCCATCCAGTAGGTGTGGGTCTTAATCAATGAGGATATGAGGTGTCAGATGAAGAAAGACAATTAAAAAAATCCCATACTAGCTCAGACTTGAGAATAATAGAGAGTTATCTATTTGGGTGTAGACCCACAGATCACAATTCTCTGCTGGAACAGAGAATAGCAACCAAGTCCTGCAGCCATAAAAGAAGCCAGGCATGAGCTGTACATCAGCATAAATAGTATACAAGGCCACACCTAAGTGGGCAGGTAGCTTAAAGGCTACTGACAGTAGGAATTCCTACTGTGCAGCTTTGCAAATGTTAGCTAATCCATGCAATACTAATTGTTAGCAAACTTCCTTAACACTTAGAAAACTACATACTCTGACATATAATCACATGCTCCTTTTTGCTACCATACTACAGAAAATATTGTGGCTGCCAATTAAACTTACTTTATGAATCCTATAGATAAAATAAAATCATTCTATGTTGATTCCAATGAAAATAAATGTGATTATAAAGATTGCATAATCCAGAGAGGTAGCAATATGCACAACAGATGATCACACTATATATAGCATTCTAAAAATCATCACAGATTCAAAATAAAGCAAAAAAAATCAGTATAATTTCATTATAAATATAAACACATACATCATACATATATTATTTCTCTATACGGTCTGTGACCTCAAACTCATTCTATTAATTACATATTCGTCTCTATCTTAATAGAATCCTCTTTCTCAGCCTTCTGAGTATTGATGTTACATTTGTACCACCATGGATAGCTTTCTATTTTTTATTTAAGTGAATCCTTTTTTGTTTTATATGTAAGACATGGTCCTTTCTGCTTTGAAGATTGGATGTATGGGTCTGATAGTTGTCAACATTTTGACAGATGCCAAAATGTTTTTCACTCAATATGGATGTTATAATTTAAGTCTTTCTCAGATTATTCTTGTGTTTCTATTTGTTCAGTGTTTGTGAACTTGAAGAAAAAACTATTTACAGTCTGATCATTTCACATTTTATTATCACATGGGTATAAGTGGAAATATTTGAATACTTTTATTTTACTGATTTCTATTATATTCATCATGTCAATAACTAAATTTTCAGTCTATTAGTTTCAAAATACATAACGTGATTAATTGCAATTTTAATATATCTTTAATATGCCAAACTCATGCCTGAAAGGAGTTCATAGCACTCTTTTTTTTAATAAAGCAGACATTTCCTTGTCTAAGTTTTTTTTTTTTTATCTTTTGTGACAGACCCTGTCAGTTATGCCTTTTTAGCTTTGAAACAATATGATTAATTATGCCAAAGATTTTGTGAAAAGAACTTTCAGTAAGGAAAACATTCCCACATTTAAAATGCTAATCAGCATGGTTTCACTTGGTACTATTTTAAAAAAAACATTTGCATATGAAGCTTGGATAGAGAGCTGGAGAATAAATCTTGAAAGTGTGGATGAGAGAAATGTCTATGTATATGACACTTAGAGAATCAGTCACACTTTGAAAACCTAAAGTGGTAAATAGTGACTGTCTTGCTGTTTTATGGTGCAGAATTTTTCCACAGATCACTTTATGGAAGTGAGGAAAAACTACCCTGGGTAGACAACGATCTTGAAGGCATAAATCAGAACATCTTATCTCTTATCTTGGGCCCACTGAAAACAAAATATGTTTAGTCATATATGACAGTAGGTTAAATGGCTAAAATCAGAAATTAATGATATTTTATGATTTTCTATGATAGTAAGGAAATTGTGATAACCAAAGAACAAAAACAGGTCCTCCTACAGTGAAAAATTCTGTTGATAGAGCTTTTATAAATTTTATTATAATATTTGAGTCTGATTTATAACCACAACTCTGTGCCTCCAAGTATACAATAACCACATCACAAACATAATGAAGGGGCTATGGCAATACTCAACTGGATACACTGAGATGTTTGTCCTCCCCAGAGAAAAATCACAACATTTCTATGTGTACTTCCTATGATAGAATCTATAATCTTTCAGACATATATTTTGACTCTGTAAACAAAGTGTGTATTTACATGAAAAGTATCCTCCTTGCATGTGAGACTATCATCAATAGATTCCATAATTGAGTTGACAAATTCAGTCTATTCATGGCCTCTAGTTGCAGAAAGTGTTCAAGTGCCATAAGCCCATCTCAATAATATATTGTGAACTCACTTTTGTAAGGAAAATATTATCAGAGGAGAGGAACATGAAAATATCACAACCCTAAACCTATACATGCAGTGATAAAATGTCCAGTGAGATGAGTGCTAGTGTGGGCAGTTTTGCACAGTTCTTCTTGCTGTGGCTAGCTTCTCTGCTATCTGAACAGATGAGGTTATTCTTCATTTGGCACAAGTAGTTTTTGTTTTCTCAAATATTCAAACTGTTCTTGATTTATTTCATAATTTGTTTTATAAGGAAAGGAGTTAAAAACCCATTATATTGCAAAAGTTTGACATTGAATAGATCATATTTTTAAAAAGTACTGTGTTTCATTTAATAATAAAAGTATTAAAATGAAGAATTTGAAAGTCATCTCTGTAATATTTTGACCTCAAACGTTTGGAAAAATTATCTACATTGGCATTTGTTAAAACATTTTCAATGTAATTTTAAAACTTCTTAATTAAGTTTACATGGTTTTTAAATGTGACTGAAAAAATCAGGAGTGCAATAGAAAAGGCAGGATTATTTTTGACATTTTTCTCATTGATTCTTTGTGGACTTCATATCATACATTCTGAACACATTCATCTTTCTGCCCCTTTATATCTGCCTTCTGCCCTTGAAAAATAAATTAAAATTAAAATAAGAAAACAAACAAGCTCCCTCATACTCTTGAACTCAGGACCATCTCTTCTGCCCATGACAGATGGCTAAGAGGCAAGGGTAGGGGAGACTATTTCTTTCTCATCACTCATTTGACTCATTATGTGGCAGATAAAAGGTAGGGCCAGACCTCTCATAAACCTTTGCAGTGCCAGATCACCTGCAAGTCTATCAACAGGGTCAAATTTATTTTGCTGTCCAGATGAGGTGCAATACCTGTTCTCCTGAGTGCTGCATCTTATGAGTTGTAGAATCCACTCTCCACTCTTGTGTCCCTAGCACCAGCTTTTTCATCCACTGAAGGTGATGAGGCTAACAGGATCACCTCTCCCTCACCTACACAACTATGCTACAGATAGTATGACTAGCACTCCCACTCTCATGCCTTCAGGAATGTTTCATCTGTACCCCTACCAGTGGTTCCGTTCTATTGTGTTTCCTAGGAGAGATGTCCCACTCTCTCATGAGTGTTGCAGTTTGCTGGGGAAGTGCCATTTTTCTCCATTGCTGCAAACAGTGAGAGGCAGAACCTACTCTGTATATCCTTATTCTCTCTGTCTTCAGTGGTAAGAGGAATTATGAACCTGGGGGCTGAATAATACAATTTAATATATTCTAATACAATTGTATTAGAAAAATACAACCCATAATTCATAAGAATTGACAATACAACTATTTAATTTTAAACTCCTGAAGGCCTGAAGATGAAGATAATATTACTTGAGTAGGCAAGAAGTGCAATCAAGCAGCTTCAAAAATATGCAGTAGATGAAAGAGGCAACTGGATACCTGGACAATCACCCGAAGTCTCATTTGCAATGTTGTAGCAAACAAATTTGCCTAAGGCCTAGAGTAACTTACAGATTATTTTCAAGAGCAGGAAGATTTTCAAAACTATCTTACCCTGTCTTGGCAAGGTTTGGCAATCGTTTTTTTTTTTTTTTTTTTTTTTTTTTTGTATCCTCCTTGTCTAATCCAGACAAGCTTCAAGTGGTGTTTCCTCAGTGTTTAACATTCTCTCAGGGGAATAGATCAGTGCTGCCAGGAGAAATTTTTTCTCACATTAACAGAACTCAAAGATATTTAAATGTCATATTCTGCAGTTCTTTGAAGTGGTTGAAGATTCCCTATCTATGTATATGAAGAACACGATTAACTATAAGTGTGATGAACATTGATGACTATTGAACTATAGTACTTAATAGTACTTAATACCTTTATATCTTAAAGAATAAAACTTCAGGTTTCATCCAGGCGGGTGAGTGTGTGCTATCCTGGGGTAGACTGTCCCAGAAGAGAGCACAGCCCCCCACCCCAGCTCCTGCTGCAGGATTTCTCTGTTCCACTTGACCCTGCCCTGCCCTAAACCCATGTCCGCCCTTGTGTCTGTGGCCCTGGAATACCAGTTATCCCTGTTTTAGTGCTTAGGAGTTTCATCCAGGCGGGTGAGTGTGTGCTATCCCGGGGAAGAATGTCCCAGAAGAGAGCACAGTCCCTGAACCCCAGCTCCTGCTGCAGGATTTCTCTGTTCCACTTGACCCTGCTCTGCCCTGCCCCCACTTCCGTACTTGTGTCTGAGGTGGCCTTGGAATACCAGGTATCCCTGTTTCAGTGCTGAGGAGTTTCATCTAGAGGGACAGGAACAGTTAATGCTCCTGCACTGTGGAGATCCATCCAGAGAGTCAGTCACAGCAGACTGGACCAAGACACTAAGACTTTCCTGGCTCCATTTGAAGTAAGAGATGAGCAGGCACCAATGCAAGAATTCCTCCAACAACCTGAAAGGCAACATGACATCACCAGAAACAAGGATCACTAATCAAGAAGAACTGAACACCCTATTCCAGAAGAAATAGAAGAAATTGACTTTAAACAGAACATTATGAAAATATTAGAGGGCCTTAAACAGGAGGTGAAAAACTACCATAAAGAAATAGAGTTGACAAACAAAGAGATTGAGGAAATAGATAAATCTCTTAAAGATACCCAAGAAAAACAAAAAAAAGCAATCAAACAGGTTAGGGAAACAGTTCAAGACTTGAAAAATGAAATGGAGGTAATGAAGAAAACACAAACTGAGGGAAAGCTGGATATGGAAAATCTGGGTAAATGAACAGGAACTGCAGAGACAAGTATTACCAACAGAATACAAGAGATAGAAGAAAGAATCTCAGACACTGAAGATACTACAGAGGAAATAAGCTCACTGATTAAAGAACAAAACAAATCCAACAAATTCTTAACACAAAACATCCAGGAAATCTGGGACACTGTAAAAAGACCAAACCTAAGAATAATAGGAGTAGAAGAAGAAGAGTAACAACTCAAAGGCCCAGAAAATATATTCAACAAATTATAGAAGAAAACTTTCCCAACCTAAAGAAGGATATTCCTATGAAGGTACAAGAAGCATACAGAACACCAAATAGACTGGATCAAAAAAAAAAAAAAAAGCAACCCCTCGCCATATAATAATCAAAACACAAAACATACAGAATAAAGAACAAATATTAAGAGCTGCAAGGGAAAAAGGTCAAGTAACATACAAAGGGAAACCTATCAGAATCACACCTTAAATATTCTCTAATTAAAGTGATTCTCTAATTAAAGTGATCAGTAATTGTTGCTTTTGTTATTTAAAATCTATAAAAATAAGCAAAAAATTGATACCTTTATGACTGAATATACACCATAATACTGTTAACTTAAGAGTACCTCAAAGCTATAAATGGGGTTATGCCACCTAAATTAGAACTTTGAATTTATTTTCTCTTCAGTGTTTATTTAAAGAGCTACTATTTATTCACTATTACTTCACCAATCAAAATAATCTGTGATCCTAAATTCATGAGCAGCTATTTGAAATTATTACTAAAACCATGTTTTACTTAACTGAACTTTCATTACATCTATTTCTAATATAAATCATCATTTATGAGAGTAAATTTTCAAATGTCTTATATTGCATAATATATAAGTTAAGAGCTTTAAAAGTTTGTTTATTTAGCTAAATTCATATGTGCATTGTTTGCAAAAGGGAAAGAAATAAAGTGTACTAAACTCATTTATATTGTGATATTTTGGAGAAGGTCTCATCACATTTATGATAAGACAGTGGCAGTTAGGTCTTGATCTAAATACACACAAAAAATAAGAAATAAAAGAAACAGTAAATTCTCTGTTCAGTTAGATATCCTATTATATATTTTTTTAATATTTTAAGTTTGAAATTTATAAAAAATAAATTTCAATATTTAATAATTTAAAATATGGTCACAGTGTTTACCTTTAAAATTCTATTATTAACCATTCTTTGAATAAAAGATTCTTTTTTTTTTGGTTTTTTGAGACAGTGTTTCCCTGTAGTTTCTAGAGCCTGTCCTGGAACTAGCTCTTGTAGACCAGGGTGGCCTCGAACTCAGAGATCCGCCTGCCTCTGCCTCCTGAGTGCTGGGATTAAAGGCGTGTGCCACCACCGCCCGGCCTTTTTTTTTATGAATAAAAGATTCTTAATACTTACCTCAGTTTTTAATTAGTATTCATAAGGTTCCAGCACAGTAGAAGAAGTTTATATAATTCCACATTTGAATTAATTCTGTCTGTCTCTAGTTTATTGAACAGTTGCCTTTCCAAAAAGTAGTAGGCAGTACGGGAGAGCTCCATGATGCTATTTATTTTTAGAATATGGAGAGCATTTATTTTATGTTTACATTTTCCAAAGATAGAAAAATAATAAAACAAAATGTCAATATAATATATTTTGCCTGTGATTAGAAATATTTTTTACACCAAACTCATTACTCCAGTTAATATTATTATATAATAATATAAAGAGTTACCCACATTTTTTAATAACAATTTCCATTTTCATGACTTGGGTGAATATATTTATTATACAAACTATTGTTGTTCCTAAAATAAAATAAACATACTGCAAGTCAAAGGTTATGAAGCTAAATATAATGCATTGAATGAACCTGCCTATTTCATTCATATTATATTTTGTCCATATGAATGAAACACATCAAAATGTGTTGTTGGAGACTGCTTATTTCCACCTGCTCAGACCCTAATAATTACTCAGAAACTATATTAAAAGTGATATTGTTGGACAATAGATTAAGCATATTTCTAGCTAGCTAGTGAATCTTTAATTAACTAATTTTTATTATTTTGTTTTTTACCATGATGCTCATGGTTTGCTGGTAAAGTTCCAGCTGCCAGCTTATGTCTTTCTCTTCTGATGGCTACATGGTGTCTCCTTGACTCTGCCTACTTTCTCTATATATTTTTCAGCCTGGCTATTCTATTATGCCATTGGCCAATATAGTTTCTTTATTAATCAATGGCAATAAAACATATTTATAGCATGTACAAAGGAATACCACACCATATTTTTTTCAATTGTTTAAATATTCCATAAACCACTGTGTGTATTTCTCATTTCTGCTTGTATTTTAAAGGCTGTTTAAAGGCCATCACTATAGCTTAAGTATTAATTTTTCTTAATCAAACTTGAGATGGATTTAATTTCCAAAAGATGAATAACAAAATGAAAACAAAAACTTATTCTTCCTATATTTAAAAATAATACACAAAGTTTGTAGTAAATTTCTTATAATGTTATAACTAAATTATTAGTCTTAATTTTACATTTAGTGAATCTCTGTGACTGATATGCCTTTTTGTTTATCTCAATTCATTTTAAGTATTGATTGTGAAAGACATTTATGCTTTTGATGGATTTGACTTCCATTTTATAGCTTGCACACACATATGCATGCACACTTATCATGTAAGTAAAAGGAAATATTTGGAAGCAAGAATGGGGAAAATGAGAGAGAACAAACAGGTAAAAGCAGAGGATAATGAGGGTTGAGTACACCCTAATTACATTAAAAATCAGGCTGAAAATCTGGTTGTGGAAACCATCACTCTGTACAATAAATACATAGTGATAGAAACCTGAACTTTAATGTTGTATGAAGCGCACATACATGTTAATTTTACATTAACAGATATTCTTTTATTGTCTAACTATAAACTGTGTAATGTTTTCTTTCCCTCATAGCACTTTTATGATATTCAATCATCTATCGCATTCTAATAAAGAATATAATAATGTAATTAATCAAACTGAATACTTCAGAATATGCTGGAAAGTAACAAGGTAAGCTAATCTGCTAAATAAATCAGTTTTGGCTTATAGACTGAATTAAGCAAGCAATATGTGTAATAATCATGCATTCTACACTTAAATAACACTTGGTTTAGGTAACACTGACTGAAGCTTGTCTGAAGACCCTGCTTTGGGCTCCCATCTAAGGACAGAACTAGCTGAGGTCCATATCATATTACTGTTTTGAACAAAACATAAGGATATATGGAGACCTTGAATTTTGCATACAATAGCTGAGTGCAGAGTTAGGGATGAGAATGTTTTAATTACTTACCTGAACTATTTTACTAGTGTGTTGGCTGGTCTCCATGGCTTTGGGAGCATGAGGAAGAGGGCCTAAGAGGAGCCCCAAGGTCAAGGGAGTTCAATATGATATCCAATATGAAATCCTTTAGATGGACGTTTCTGTCCCAGTCAGTCCTATAGTTGTTAACTATAAACTGAATTGTTAACTATAAACTATAAATTGCTCAGAATTATTACTGACTAGCTCTTATGGTTTAAATTAATCCATAATTTTGATCTATGTTTAGCCATGTGGTTTGTTACCTTCTCTCAGTGAGGCATTCTCATCTTGCTTCACTGCATCTGGCTTGTGACTGTGTCTCTGCCTTTCCTCATCCTAGAATTCTCCTTGTCTACTTGCCTTATATAATTAATACTATATCATATTATTACAGAGGATAATATTAATTATAAACTGGCCTATTAGCTCAGGCTTATTATTTATTAGGTCTTACAACTTAAATTAACCCATAATTTGTATGTATGTTTAGTCATGTGGCTTGCTACCTATTATCAATAAGGCATTCTCATTTTGCTTCCTGCAAGTCAGACTCATTCTAGTGTCCTTCTGTATAAGTGTTGCTCTATTGGTTGATGAGCAAACCTGTCTCAGCCAATGTATATCCAGGCAGGAAATCTGAGCAGAGAAATAAAGATAGAGTATGAAGAGAGAAAGGGACACCATGTAGTTGCTAAAGGAGAAAGACGACAGAATATTCCCAGGAATCCACAGCCTCATAACAATATATAGGTTATTCATCAATTTAACTTCTAGGAGCTATCTAGCAATATGCCTGAGCCATTGACCAAACAGTGCTATAATTAATATAGTTTCTGTATGATTATTCTGGTCTGAGTGATTGGAAAATGAAAGTTCAGCCTCTGTCTACAAATGGTACCCAAATATTTGGCAAGAATTTCCACACAAAGCCTAAGAAAGCTTTAAAAGAAAAAAATCTAAAGAAAAAAGAACAGAGTCAAGCATGACTTCTTGGTAGTAGCATTGTCTCTGATGGGCTTCGTTTGTTAGAGGAAAGCAAAATTGTGACTTCTTTAAGAAAGACTTCCTCCTATGTGGGGACTGAGCTCTCAAGGTCCTGATGAGGAGCAAAAGGAGGGAGATCATGAGCAAGGAAGTCAGGACCAAGAGGAGTGCATTTACCCTTTGAGACAGTGGACAGATCTAACGGGAGACCACCAAGTCCAGTTGGAATGGGACTGATGGAACAGGGAACCAAACCGGACTCTCTGAATGTGGCTGACTGTGGAGGAAGACTGAGAAACCAAGGACAACGGAGATGAGCATGAACTCTACAGCATGGACAGGCTCACTGTGAGCCTTGTCAGTTTGGTTGCTCACCTTCCTGGACTTAGGGGGAGCTGGGAGGACCTTGGACTTAATATAGTGAAGGGAACCCTGATGGCTCTTTGGCTTGGAGAGGGGCAGAGTGGGGGTATGGGTGGAAGGGAGGGGAGGGAAGGGGGAGGAGGAGGGGAGGAGATGGAAATTTTTAATAAAAAAAATGAGAAAAAAAGAAAGACTTCCTCACTCAGCTTTAGCTGCAAAAACCCACAGCTCTTTTAAAGGTCCTACTAACAAACATTTAAATGATGTTTATGTACAGTTGGCAGCATGATTCAAGAATCATGTGTTGGCATAAACCTGAAAACTCCACAGAGATGTGGCAATAAATCTGGCTCCTGCCAATATCTGTGCCATGAAGCTAGATTCTCAAAAAGTCAAGAAATAAAGTGGAGCCACCCGACAAATCCATAGCTTTATAGCTAGGAATATATTACTTAGCAGATTGAAGACTGATTTGGCCAGAAAAAGACATACAGTAAAAACAGATTCAGATTCAAAAAATCTTTTAAAGATTTGAGTATGTTTAAAAATGTACATAGACTTGGGAGAGAAAAGAAAAAATATATAGGGAAGTTTCTTAAAAAAGAAATGGAGTGTTTGAGTGCGGTGACACATACCTTTAATACCAGCATTTCAGAAGTCTGTGAGTTGGAGATCAGCCTGGACTATAGAGCTTCAAAACAACCAAAGAAACAGAAAGAAAACTTGTCTCAAAAAAACCCAAAAATTAAAAATAAAATTAAAATAAATAGAGTAAAAAAAGAAACCACATAAAGATGGAAAATATAGAGTCTGGATAATGTACATTATTGCTATTTTAATGAAGTTTTTGGTGGTGAATGAGCTAACTACAGAAACATTTCATTGTGCTGGCTGCTAATTTAAACAAACATATGCAATTTAAAATAATCTTGACTTCTACTTGACTTCTGCTGGTGGATGGGGCTGGAAAATGGTCCACTTGTTCAATTACATCTTTCCCAGCTTTCTTATTTTTATGGTTTTATTTTCATTGCTTAAACTTGAATGTCTAAACTTAGATATTGTGGAATACATTTTGTAGGCCAGGCTAATGTTGAACTCAGTGATCCTCTTGCCTCTGCCTCTGGAGTTTTGGGATTAAAGGTATGCACCACCAGACCAAGATTTGAGCTTTCTTTTAATCCTTTGTCATAAATTGGAAGTTTAGCAGCATGGGATCTTGGCCTGAGGTCATCTCTTCCATTATTCTATTTAACATCAAGCATTTCTTTAATCTTTTTATCCTTTTGAACACAGGATTTAGTTCCATTCCACTCCCTGGTGCTCCCATTTCTCCTCAATCTGTATATTTGCATTTTTTACATGTTCAATTTGCTAGATTTCATTATAGGTATTAATAAAGGTGAAAACATGCCGGGCGGTGGTGGCGCACGCCTTTAATCCCAGCACTCGGGAGGCAGAGGCAGGCGGATCTCTGTGAGTTCGAGACCAGCCTGGTCTACAAGAGCTAGTTCCAGGACAGGCTCAAAAGCCACAGAGAAACCCTGTCTCGAAAAACCAAAAAAAAAAAATAAAAAATAAAATAAAGGTGAAAACAAATAACCACATGACAGAGTCAATACTAGGCTGTTTTGAAATTTCTTCTGACAATTAAATTAATCCAATACTTATCAATTTAGCCTCAAGCAGACTCTTTGGGCAAAGACAAAAAGGAGCCACATTCTTTACTAAAATATCACAAGGATAATCTCTAGACACCATACTGATGTTCTTCTCCTCTGACACTTTTTGATCAAAGCATCGACAGTCCACATCACCCTCAGCAGCATTGTCTTCTTTACTCCAATGGAAGACATGCTCCTACTCCTAATATGGCCCACTAGCCCCACCTAATTTGTCCAATTTCTCTCTATTCCATGTCCCAAGGTCCAAAGTCCACATTCCTCCAAAAAAAGCATTATTTTCTAACACAGCAATACCCTAGTCCTAGGAACCAACTTCTTCCATATTTAGGACTTCTATTGCTGTAAAGAGACACAACTCCTATAAAAGAATACATTTAATTGGGGCTGGCTCATAGTTTCAGAGGTATAGTCCATTATCTTCTTGGCAAGAAGTATGGCAGCATGCAGTCAGACATATTGTTGGATTAAGGAGCTGAGAATTCTACACCTTGTACTGAGACAGCAGGACAAGACTGTCACACGAGTATAAGCTTGAACATCTGAGACCTCAAAGCAGGTATCCAAAGTGACATACTTCTTCTAACAAGGCCACACCTACTCCAAAAAGTCCAAATTCCCTAATAGTGACACTCTAAATTTCAAATATTCAAACACTTGTGTCTATCAGGGCTATTCTTAGTCAAACCATTATCTCTGTGCTCTAGTTACTAATTCTATGCCTACAATGATTCAGTAATGTCACCCATTTTCTGTTTTATGTACCTTGAAACTGAGTTTATTTTGTTTTCATTCAGTAATTCTAAACTGCAAATATGTTTCAGCTGAAGAGAAAATTTAAGACATACTTTGACTACAGGTAATGGCACAGATCACTGTGTTTATTCCATGCAATCTGTTACACTGAAATTATGACTCATATTCATGGTTCTCCTAAAATATGAAAGGCCATTTATTAATATTAATATAAGTTTATACTTAATGATGACAATTATATTTTGGCTTGTTTTATTAATAAGCATGAAAGTTTAAAAAAACTAGATCTAACTTTTAAATAATAATTGCTATTATATCATAACATAAATTCTGAAGCCATTCAAGAATCCTTGAATTATAATATATTCAGTATTACATTTTTATTAAAATCAAATTTTATACTTCTAAATTTGCTTCTGATTCACAAAGAAATGAATTTAAATATTTAAAATATAAAAACTTCTTATTTAATTATTTCAAGATGAAATTTGTTATTTTAAAAAGTAACAGTCTTGTCTACCTGCATAATTCAAATTGAAGTGCACTTCCTAAACAGAACTCAGGAAGCCACCAAAACTTGTGAAACAGAGAAAGCTCAAACTGTATTAAAAGGGAAAGAGCCATTCCCTATTGTTTGATAAGCAAATAGTGATTGTTAAGGAGGAAGAGACTGATGGACTTCCTTGCACAATGGTCAAGGAATCCCCAGGAAGTAGCCAGAATGGCTTTTCAATGGATACAACTTTCTTCGTATCACTCATGCTCCTGAAAGCAATCCAAATCACCCAAATGCATGAAACTTGTTATAACAGGGTGAAACTGGTCAGTGCCCTTCCTGGATTGTACTACACTTTGGTTCCTGCATTTACTTAGACAATTCACAGAGCATTCAAAATGTAAATATGAACATATGAAACCTATAAAATATTATAAATACTTAATGCTACACACAACTTTGTTGTCAAAGAAAACTAACTACATTAGAAACATAATGTAATATTAACTATATAAAATTTACATGATCTTTGAGCAGAAAAAAATCAATGATAAAACTGGAAACATCAACTATGTAAAATATAAAAATATATGAAGGTAGAATCTTCCATATATGTAAATGATATGATTTTTAATTTTTTCTATAGTTTTAGACATGGTTTAAAGATTAATGGGGATTGACTTACATTCTAAAATAAAAAGAATATTTATATGAATCAACATATTAATACTAAAATTCTTACTATTTCTAACAATATAGAGAACTAATTTCTATAGTCGAGCTAGTGTTAGAAATAGTTTCATTTTCAAAAACACATAGACTAGCTTATTTCAAAATAGATTCATGCCGGGCGGTGGTGGCACACGCCTTTAATCCCAGCACTTGGGAGGCAGAGGCAGGCGGATCTCTGTGAGTTCGAGACCAGCCTGGTCTACAAGAGCTAGTTCCAGGACAGGCTCCAAAGCCACAGAGAAACCTGTCTCGAAAAACCAAAAAAAAAAAAAAAAAAATAGATTCAGGTGACACATGCCGTGTTTGACAAAGACACCAGATTTAATTTCTTTGACTCTTGTTTGTGCAACCATTTATCAGATCATCTATAGATTTGGATCAGCTTTTTATTAAGAAATTTAAAATAACAGTTTCTACTAAGATTTCTATTCAAGCACATCGATGATTGTGATTTGTATACAGATCTAAAAATGAAGTTTGATAGCAAATAATATGCACATTCAAATTATGTCTAATTATGCATAGAAGCATTCTCTGTCTTCTAATTTTGATTAAATTTCTTTGCTTTGTTTAATATGCCATATTAATGCACAATGTCTCTTGAAGTTAAAATATTTGAAATGAGTTGTCTGGATTATGACTTTGATTATCAATGCTAATCTGATGGGAACTGGCAAGTTATTATGATCATTTGAAAATAAACTCTAAATTTTGGCATTCAAACCATTTTATTGTTATAATATAACCATATAGAACCAAAGCAGTCACTACTGACACTTACTGGGTGATGTCACTTAATGACTCATGTTTTTGACATTTGAATATCAGTAACAGAACACTTCATACTGAAAGGACTGCCAGACATCCCTCTAAAAAAAGCAAGTGTGCAAACTAATCCCACATGCTGAAATCAAAGCAATAATAAAAATTTATTCAACTGGCTAGTCCTGCCTACACACAAAAATATTTACCTCAAACTTACTGACAGAGGTAAACATATATACTTAATAAGCTATATAGAGTTACTTTACTGTGGAAAACAACATTAAGATACCCCCTACTATAGCCTATAAACATCTGTAGTTATACTCACACATGTATAGTCTTCACCTATATCTTATTTCTATGAAGAGACACCATGACCACATGACCTTTTATAATGAAAACATTTAATTGGGGTTGCTAGCTTACAGTTTCAGAGTTTCAGTCCATAACATGCATAAAGGTAACAAATATAAACTGAATAGGCAATATTTAGAAAGACACACACATATGTATGTATGTGTGTGTGTGTGTATAATAAAAATTATTAAAAATCTAGTGGATGTATTTTGTAGAAGTAGGAGGCCAGTTGTTTGTCCTGGCTGCCCAGCTAGCTTAGCCCCAAAATAATCACACAGAAACTATATTAATTAAATCACTCCTTGTACCATTATCTTAATTTAACCCATTTTTATTAATCTGTGTATTGCCATGTGGCAGTGGCTTACTGGGTAAAATTCCCAGCATCTGTCTTTGGTGGAACCATGTATCTCTTTTATTCTGCTGTCTTCCTCCCAGAATTTATTTCTGTCTTCTTTGCCTACATAAGTTCTGCCCTATCAGGCCACAGGAGTTTCTTTATTCATTATCCAATACCAGCAACACAGAGAAGAGACTCCCTCATCGTGTCCCCCTTTCTGTTTAACTAAAAAGGAAGGTTTTGACTTTAACATAGTAAAATTATATTGTAACATGTAGAGCTTGCTTGTTGGGGTTTCTGTCCCGCCCGCTGGCAAGCCCCAAAGAAAATCAACAGAGAGTCTGCATTAAATATAAACTGATTGGCCCATTAGCTCAGGCTTCTTATTAGCTCTTATCACTTATATTAACCCATTATTCTGATCTATGTTAGCCACTGGTACTTTTCTCAGTGGAACAGATTACATCCTGCTTCTTCGGTGGTCTGGGAAGGACTCCGAAAGAGCATCCTTCTTTCCAGAATACTCCTGTTCTCATTGCCCTGTCTCTACTTCCTGTCTGGTTGACTCACCTATACTTCCTGCCTGGTCAATCATCATTTATTTAAAACATAATTAACAGTATATAGACAATTATCCTGCACCGTTACATATAACAGCTATCAAGCAACAATAACAGTTACAATATTTATATTTACTTTATATTTTTATAACTAAGAAAAACTATAACTACAACTATTTATTGAATACTTCAACTCCATTAAAGACTCCAGAAGGATATAATATTACCTAAGTAAACAGGAAGTGTATTGTAAGAAACTTTCAAAATTCTAGAATTGACAGAGACATCTCTGCTTGGACAGTTACCCAAAGTTCTTCTGTACTGGTAGAGCATCCTTCTTCAGCCTACAGGCCCATAGTATCCAGCAGACTTTTTCATGAAGCAGAAAATTTCAAAGACAGTTCCATCACTTTCTTCTGTATCATGCAGAATGTCTCACAGACTCTTTCATGAAACAGGAACCCTGAAGGATCACCCCACCTTTAGGCAAGTTCAGCAGTCATTTCTCTGTGGGCTCTGCATGCCCATTTTTTACAGCATACCATGAAGCAGTCTAGGCAGGAGCAGTTTTTTTTTTGCCCAAATGGCTAACAAACTCCATAAGGAGTCTCTTCAATTCCCATCATCCTCTTGAAGTTGCTTGGTGCTGCCAGGAGCAGATGTGTCTCACTATCATGAAAAGTCTTAAGTTCTTAAACATTTTAAATGCCCTATTGTGAAGGTCTCTGAGGGATTTGAAGAATACATATCTAACTGAAATATATCTCTATACATCTAGAAAATCTAACTAAAATGAGTATAAGCTTGACTATTATAGATAATTATTAACTTATATTTCTTAATTATACAATACATTTTTAATTAACTACACAAACACAACACCTTATCAAGATCAGAAATACACATACATATAACAAAATTAACCTCAAATTTGTATCAATAAACCAAGATTCATATCAATGCAAGCTATTCATATCTATATCATAACCCATTTAATTGTAAAAAAACATTTATAAAACAATATTTGGGAATATGGCTATAGTTTTGTTCATACTGCTTTCTGCTGTTTAGGGGCACTATTAATCAGGTCTTTAATGGTGTATCCTGTGGGCTAGGTTCATCTTAGTCAGCAGTGGGGTGAAGTTCTGGCATTGTTTATGAAAACTTTTAGGAGGTCAGGGTTTTCAAACTATATTGACTTAGAAACAATCCACAGGTTCTCATTTTCTGTGAAGAAAAAAAGAAGAATCTCTTTTCAAAAGCAACATGTCCTCAAATTTTGAAATCAAGATACTTTTATGTTGGTTTAACTTAGCAGCTCATGCAATGAAAAGTTTCTTTGTATTTAACTCATTTACAGTCAATAAATTCAAAGATAACACAATAATATACATAATCTATAAACTCTGTGAATGTTTCATTTTATGTGGATTATTTTTACTACTCCTTTTAATCTATGACTGTTTGTACTTTGTCCCTTTAAAAACTTTACTCTTTTTAAAACATTACCTTTATTTTATGACTCTCTAAATTATTTTTCTTTTCTCTCACAAGCCTATGTACATTTATTGAATACTGTGGCCCATTTAGAGTTCTTTTCCATCTGAATTTGTTTTTGTGATGCATCTGTCCTGATGAGGAGCAGAAGGAGCGAGAACATGAGGGAGAAAGTCAGGAACGAGAGGGGTGCGTTCACTCATGGAGACGGTGGGACAGAACTAATGGGAGATCACCAACTCCAGTTGGAATGGGACTGATGGATCATGCGACCAAACCCGTCTCTCTGAATGTGGCCAACAGCGGGGGCTGACTGAGAAGCAAAGGACAATGGCTCCGGGCTCTGTGGGAGCCTTCTCAGCTTGGTCGATCACCTTCCTGGACCTGGGGGGAGTTGGGAGGACCTTGGTCTTAGCATAGAGTGGGGAACCTTGATGGCTCCTTGGCCTTGAGAGGGAGAGAGGGGAGGTATGGGTGGAGGGGAGGGGAGGGAAGGGGGAGAAGGAGGGGAGGGAAGGGGGAGGAGGAGGGAAGGGAGGGGGGAGGAGGAGGGAAGGAGATGGAAATTTTTAAATATAAAAAAAATAAACCATGAGGAAAAAAAAAAAAGAAAAAAAAATAAAATGCTAAGCAACTTGATCCCAGTGGCCCAGAGACTATTACAATAATAGCCCAGTGGCTCAGAGGTGTTGGCTCTGCTTATCACATCTCTCAAGCTTTAAATATGTTGGAGGTAGTTCACCTTAGCTTTAGGACCTCCAGGTGGAAGCCATCCCCACCATCTAAACTCTGGACAGCACCATGCAGCATATAAACCCCCTTTTTATTTGAGTAAAAACTAAATTTACCATGCAGCACATTGCATGGCCTAGAAATATCTTTGTATGGCGGCAGGAAACCAACATGCTCTCCCACCTGTGTAAGCCTAGTAGACTTGATTCTGCCAACTGTCCATGCAGGGAGTGCCAAGCCACTGGCATTCTAAAACCAAATGTTGGGTGCCAATTGATGACAAAAGTCACAAAACAATCTCACACCAGTTCAGAATTATGAATAATAAAAAGGGTTATTTATTTAAAGGGAAAACTTACAGATCACTGTCCTAGACAACAATCCTCTGAGCAAACAAGAACAGAGTCTAGCAGCCAAAAGTGGGAGCCAGAAGCAAGAATGGGCATATGGTTACCACTGCTTTTTTAGTTTAAGAGTCCATGCCCAAGTGGGCTGGTATCTTAAAGGCTATTGGCTGAAGGAGCAGAATGTGCTCCCACAGCACCATTTGAAGAAAAACATGTGGGGGTTTATGACAGGGTATGGAAAGAGGAAAGGAAATGGAATGTTTCAATTAAAACATAATCTTTAGCTGGGTAATGGCAAACCTTCTGTTTAATTATTTCTAGCAGTTGGAAAGCATAAGCAGACAGATTTCTGTGTGCGCAAGTCCAGCCTTGCCAACAAACAGAGTTCCAAGAATGTCAAGGCTGTTAACATAGAAAATCAAGCAATGATCTTAAAAATTAACTCAATGTACTTAATCAATCTTTATTATTTCTGGAGAATCTTTATCACCTGTAGAGAATACACTTCACTTAGAGAATATATTTCACTTAGATTCCTTATTATGTGTGTGTGTATCATATATATTCTTACTGCATGTTCTAATGAGAATTCATTTAAGTTTCTGCCCACATAAATTTGTGTGAGTCATGAAAGTTTTCCCCAAAATATTTCGAATGGCCAATTTTAACTAAGAGATAACTTCTCTAATTATTAATAAAAGCCTTTAAAAATGTATCAGTGCAGACCTGCTTGCATTTTAAACTATTTTCAGACTTTCAGAAATGGTTTATTTAAATTTGTTCAATTATGAAATGTGTGACTTAAAACTAAAGGGGTGAGGTGATGAAGAAAATAACTATTTAAAATTCTGACTTTTCAATATGAAATATTTAATTTTTGTCAAGTATTCAGATTCCTAAAAATTCAAGATAAGAATTGTGCAAAAAAAAAAAACTTGGATCAATTTTATTAAAAACAAACATCTCAAGCCGGGCGGTGGTGGCGCACGCCTTTAATCCCAGCACTAGGGAGGCAGAGGCAGGTGGATCTCTGAGTTCAAGGCCAGCCTGGTCTACAAGAGCTAGTTCCAGGACAGGCTCTAGAAACTACAGGGAAACCCTGTCTCAAAAAACCAAAAAAAAAAAAAAAAAAAAACCAAACAAACAAACATCTCAGAAAAAATATGAAAAACCAAACAATTTTAAAGAAAATATTTTCTATGCTGCAGAACTCAACAAATCAAAATATACAAACAAATATAGATTTCTTCATAAACCTAACAAGAGAAATGTTATTTGATTGAACCAAGCCAATGTGTGGGGTCATATATAAAATCTGCTCTATGTCAGTCTGTAGAGCTACTGGCCTCATAGAAAGTACAAGAGATGGCTATTCCCTCAGAGGGTTTCCACTCTTTATAAATGCAAAGGATGTCGAAGGAATACTGCCTCTAGCATTGAATTTTAAAAGAGAATAACAAGAAGAAAGATAAGTAAATAATTATTACACTGAATGATAGTTCATAACTGACAATATATTGGATTAGTTAGTCATTTTCAGGCTAAACTTATATCCTAGTGAGTGAGAGAACTGCATGCTGTCACCTCAGATTAAAATTACTCTACATTGGCCATGTGCCAGAACATCAAGGAGAAATAGGTACAACCAACTCTTCTAAGGATGGATCTATTATTTTTCATTATGTGAATTTTCCACAGAAGAATTTCAAAAGTTAACTATCTGAACCAGTTTAAGATAGTAAGTACACACCACATGCATGCACACTCTCACACAGACACACACAAACACACCCACCCACACCCATAACCTCACACACACATAGAGGGGAAAAAAGACAAAGAGAGAGTGAGGGAGTAATCAAGATTAGTAAAACTGTGAATATTTGAGACATACTATATTATTATATGGATAAAACTAAGACAGCTGAGATAATAAGTCAGTGGTAGAGTACTTGCCTAGAATGCAGAAAACTCTGATTAAATTCTCATCCATACAGATAAAAATATAAAAATAAAGAAAGAAAAAATGGTGGTTGGACCTCTAGCTCTAAGTTTGATTTCCCACATGCACATGGAATTTCATGACCATACAAGTCTGCATTTTTGGGAATATGTTTTGTTCTTCTGATCATTGCAGGCAGTGGACACATACTTGGTTCATAGTTATGAATTAAACCAAAACATTCACATGCAAAAATAAAAATGAATAAATTTCAAAAATGAAAGGAAATGGAAGATATGAAAATACTTGAAAACTTGTGGCAAGCATATAATATTACTTTTATCTAATTGTATTTATTTAATTACATTTGGAAGGTAATGGTTGCTTGTAAATTTTCAAGTATCCTGCATCTCTCTTTCTCCATACAATAAAACTAGGAATATTGAGTAATTATACTTTGGAATCTTTAGGAGACAATATATAAGTGAGTCTAAATTAGTAGAAGCAATGTTGAATAGATTGGATATATCAAGCAGGGATGATACCACTTGAAGACATATTGAGAAGTCAAAGAACTAAGTGTAATCTATCTTATCATTAGCAAAATGGATTCAATAAAAATGTACACAGAAAGATGTGGAGCTAACAGAAGAATACAGTAAGAATCTTGCACCCAAAATGCAGAGACAGGGAACATCTCTACATCCACTGTTGCTGCAAAAACAAATGCTACATAATCAATGTTAGAAATAGCAATCAACATAGTTTAGATTATGAACATTTGCTTTAACAACAAGCTATAAAATGGAGGACACCAATTTCTTTTTTCTTTTTCTTTTTTCTTTTTTTTTTTGGGACAAGGTTTCTTTGTAGCTTTGGTGCCTTTCCCAGAATCAGGCTGGCCTCGAATTCACAGAGATCCTCCTGTCTCTGCCTCCCAAGTGTTGAAATTAAAGACATGCACCACCACCACCTGGCTGGGAGGACACCAATATCATAACACTTCAAACTGATCAAATGTATTTAATTGGGCATTCTGGAGAGAAATAATAGGACAAATGTATTTACCTACAAAATAGTAATAAATTGTCATGAAATTAGAAAGAAATGAAACTCTAATAGAATCAGTGACATGAGTCTAAAATAAATATTATATTGTACTTATATTAAATATCTCTTAAAAATAGAAACAATTTAGTTGGATTTAAATTTCTAAAGTAGTGTTTAGTTTATTTCACTTCTCACACAAATTAACTGGTTTTGATGTTCTGAACACGTATTTTCTCCAACTTTAACATTCTCATTGTACTCATAAAGTCAGGAGATTATTTCGATGTGGATATCACATTTTGTTCTAAAATGTTATTTTGGTAGACACTCCAAATTTTAGTCTATGCCTCTTTTTAAATGTATGCCTGATACACATTAAGCATTCCTGTATTATGCCTTTCCTTTTTCTTGTACTAATTATCTCATTTCCACATATTGGTAATTTTATTATATTTACAAAGCACTTAATAATTGTTACTGCATTTAACTTTGTTATTCATCTCATTTTTGAGGCAGTGCTCTCTAATAGATGCTTGCATCAAATTTTTCTTTTTTATTTATTTAATTATTTTTTAAAAAATTTCCACCTCCTCCCATCCTCCCATTTCCCTACCACTCTCCCAACACCCTCTCCCCTTCACTCTCCAGTCCTAAGAGAAGTCAGGTTGCCCTGCCCTGTGGGAAGTCCAACACCCTCTCCATCCAGATCTAAGGTGTGCATCCAAACAGACTAGGCTCCCAAAAAGCCAGTACATGCAGTAGAACCAAAATCCAGTGACATTATCATTGACTTCTCAGTCAGCCCTCATTGTAAGCCACATTCAGAGAGACCAGTTTGATCACATGCTCATTCAGTCCCAACACAGGTCGCCTTGATGTGCTCCCATTAGATCAGTCCCACTGTCTCCTTGGGTGGATGCACCCCTTGTGACCTTGACTTCCTTGCTCATGTTCTCCCTCTTTCTGCTCTTCATCTGGGCCTTAGGAGCTCAGTCCAGTGTTCCTATGTGGGTCTATTTCTCTATCTCTATCCTTCTCCAGATGAAGGTTCTATGGTGATATGCAAAATATTCATCAGTCTGGCTATGGGAGAAGGAGAGTTCAGGCACCCTCTCCTCTGCTGCCCACAGAATTAGTTGGGGAAATCCCCTTGAACACCTGGGAACCCATCTAGAGCCAAGTCTCTTGCCAACACTAAAATGGCTCCCTTAGTTAAGACATCTTCTTCTCTGCTCCCATATCCACCCTTCCTCCATCCCAACCATTCCATTCCTCCAAGCTCTCCCCAATCTTCCCCCTCTCCCTTCTCTCTCCCCATATTCCCTTCCCGCCAACCCACAACCAACCACTTGCTCCCAACTTTTGCCCGGTAACCTTGTCTACTTCCAATATCCAAGAGAATAAATACGTGCTTTTCTTTGTGTTCACCTTCTTATGTAGCTTTTCTAAGATTACAAACTATAGGCTCATGCCCTTTGTTTATTGCTAGTTTCCACTTATGAGTGAATACATACCATACTCCTCTTTTGGGGTCTGAGTTATCTCACTCAGTAAGGTGTTTTCTATTTCCATCTATTTGCATGCAAAATTCAAGATGTTATTGTTTTTTAATGCTGAGTAGAACTCTAAAGTGTATATGTGCCACACTTTCTTTATTCATTCTTCTATTGAGGGTCACCTAGGTTGTTTCCAGGTCCTATCTATTACAAATAATGTTGCTATGGACATAATTGAACAAATGCTTCTGTACTATGATTGGTCATCTCTTGGGTATATTTCCAAGAGTGGAATTGCAGGATCCTGTGGTAGGTGGACTCCCAGTTTACTGAGAAACCATCACACTGATTTCCAAAGTGGTTGTACAAGTTTGCATTCCCACTAACAATGGATGAGTGTTCCCTTTACTCCACAACTTCTCCAGCATAGGCTATCATTGGTGTTTTTGATTTCAGGCATTCTGATAGGTGTAAGATGGTATCTCAGAGTTGTTTTGATTTGCATTTTCCTGATGGCTAAGGAGGTTGAGCATGACCTTAGGTGTCTTTTGGCCATTTGAACTTCTTCTGTTGAGAATTCTCTGTTCAGTTTCAGTACCCCATTTTTAAATTGGATTAATTAGGGTTTTAATGTCTAGTTTCTTGAGTTCTTTATATATTTTGGAAATCAGACGTTTGTCTGATGTGGGTTTGGTGAAGATCTTATCCCATTCAGTAAGTGCTTTAATGACAGTGTCCTTTGCTTTACAGAAGTTTCTCAGTTTTAGGAGGTCCCATTTATTTATTGTTTCTCTTATTGTTTGTGTTACTGGGGTTATATGTAGGAAGTGATCTCCTGTGCCCATATGTTGTAGAGTACTTCCCACTTTGTCTTCTATTATGTTCAGTGTGGTCAGATTTATATTGAGGTCTTTAATCCATTTGGACTTGAGTTTAGTGCATGGTGATAGACATGGATCTATTTTCATTTTTCTACAGGTTATGCCAGCACCATTTGTTAAAAATGCTTTCTTTCTTTCATTGTATTATTTTAGTTCCTTTGTCGAAAATCAGGTGTTCATAGGTTTGTAGATTAATATCCAGGTCTTTGATTTGATTCCATTGGTCAACATCTCTGTTTTTATGCCAATAACAGGCTGTTTTCATTACTGTAGCTCTGTAATAGAATTTGAAGTCAGGGATAGTATGCTTCTGGAAGTACTTTTATTGTATATGATTGTTTTGGCTACCTGGGTTTTTAGTTTTTCCAAATAAAGTTAATGATTGTTCTCTCAAGGTCTGTGAAGAATATTTTTTGGAATTTTGATGGGGATTGCATTGAATCTATAGATTGCTTTTGGTAGAATTGGCATTTTTACTCAGTTGATCCTCCCAATGTAAGAGCATGGAAGATCCTTCCATTTTCTGGTATCCTCTTCAAATTCTATCTTCAAAGACTTAAAGTTCTTGTCAAATAGATCTTTTACTTCCTTGGTTAGAGCTACCACAGGAAACTTTATGCTATTTTTTGTGGCTATCATGAAAGGTGATGCTTCTCTGATTTCCCTCTCTGCTTTATTATCCTTTATGTATAGGAGGGCAACTGATTTTTTTTTTTTTTGGAGTAGATCTTGTATCCTACCATATTACTAAAGGTGTTTATCAGCTGTAGGAGTTCTTTGGTAGAGTTTTTCAGGTTGTTTATTTACACTATCATACCATCTTCAAATAATGAAAATTTGACTTCTTCCTTTCCAATTTGAATCCCCTTAATCTCCTTATGTTATCTTATTGCTACTGCTAGAACTTCAAGCACTATATTGAAAAGGTATGGAGAGAGTGGACAGCCTTGACTTGTTCCTGATTTTAGTGTAATGGCTTTGAGTTTCTCTGCATTCAATTTGATGTTAGCTGTCTGCTTGTTGTATATTGCTTATATTATATTTAGGTATGAACCTTGTATCCCTAATCTCTCCAAGACCTTTATCATGAAGGGGTGTTAAATTTTGTCAAATGCTTTTTCTGTATCTAATGAACTGACCATATTTTTTTCTTTCAGTTTATTTATATGATGGATTAGACTGATAGATTTTTGAATGTTGAACCAGCCCTGCCTCTCTGGGATGAAGCCTACTTGATTATAATGTAAAATATTTTGATGTGTTCTTGGATTTGGTTTACCAATGATTTATTGAGAATTTTTGTGTCGATATTCATGAATGAGATTGGCCTGTAATTCTTTTTCTTGGTTGAGTCTTGTGTGGATTTGGTATCAGGGTAACTGTAGGTTCATAAAAAGACTTCAGCAATGACTCTTCTGTTTCTATTTTGTGAAATACATTAAGGAGTATAGGTATTAGCTCTTCTTGGAAATTCTGGTAAAATTTTGCCTTGACACCATCTGGTCCTCAGTTTTTTATTTTGAAGGGAGGTTTTTGATGACAGCTTCTAATATCTCGTGATTTACAGGTCTCTTTAAATTGTTCACCTGGTCTTGATTTAATTTTGGTATATAATACTTGTCTAAAAAATGTCCATAACTTTTACATTTTCCAATTTTGTGACATACAGGTTTTTGTAGTAAGATCTAATGATTCTCTGAATTTCCTCTGTGTCTGTGGTTATGTCCCCCTTTTCATTTCTGATCTTATTAATTTGCTTGTTCTCTCTCTGCCATTTGATTAGTTTGGATAGGGGTTTGTCAATCTTGTTGATTTTCTCCAAGAATCAGCTTTTTGTTTCATTGATCATTTGGATTGTTCTGTGTTTCTATTGTGTTGATTTCAGCCCTCAGTTTGATTATTTCCAGTCTTCTACTCCTCCTGGGTGAATCTGCTTCTTTTTTTTTTTCTAGTGCTTTCAGGTGTACTGTTAAGGCTCTAATGTGTGCTTTCTTCATTTTCTTTATGTGGGCACTTAGTGCTATGAACTTTCCTCTTAGCACTGCTTTCATAGTGTCCCATAGGTTTGGGTATGATGTGTCTTTGTTTTCATTGAATTCAAGGAAAACTTTAATTTTTTTCTTTATTTCTTCCTTGACCCAGGAGTGATTCAGTAGTTGACTGCTCAGTTTCCATAAGTTTGTAGGCTTTCTGGGTATAGCTTGTTGTTGAAGTCTAGCTTTATTCCATGGTGATCTGATAGTACACAGGTGTTTTCTACAATTTCTTTGTACCTATGGATGCTTGCTCTATTACCAATTATGTGATCAATTTTTGAAAAGGTTCCATGTGATGCTGAGAAGAAGGTATATTCTTTTCTGTTTGGGTGGAATGTTCCATAGATGTTGGTTAAGTCCATTTGGTTCATTACATCTGTTAGACCTCTTATTTCTCTGTTAAGTTTCTGTCTTGTTGACCTGTCCATTGGAGAGAGGAGTTTTAAAATCTTCTACTATTAGAGTATGGGACTTGATGTATGCTTTGAGTTCTAGTAATGTTTCTTTTCCTTATGTGGGTGCTTTTCTATTAGGGGCATAGATATTCAGGATTGAGAAATCATCTTGATGAATTGTTCCTGTTATGAGTATAAAGTGTCCTTCTTAATCTCTTCTGATTGATTTTAGTTTGAAATCAATTTTGTTAGATATTAGTATAGCCACGTCCGCTTGTTTCTTTGGTCCATTTGTTTGGAAAACATTTTCCCAACCCTTTAATATGAGATAGGGTCTGTCTTTGAGGTTGAGGTGTATTTCTTGTAAACAGCAGAATGTTGGATCCTGTTTCCCTATCCATTCTCTTAACCTGTGCCTTTTTATAGGTGAATTGAGTCCATTGATATTAATTGATATTAGTGATCAGTGGTTGTTAACTCTGTTTTTTTTTTTTTTGGTGGTAGGGTTTGAGTGTTTCTTTCAGTTGTGCTGGTGGAGGGTTGTCAGATACTTGTGTTATTATGGGTGTTGTTGGCTTCCTTGGTTTTTGATTTTCCTTCTTGTATGTTCTGTAAGGCTGGATTTGTGGCAACATATTGTTTAAATCTGTTTTTGTCCTGGAATATCTTGTTTTCTCCATCGATGGTGAATGCAAGCTTTGCTGAGCTTGCATCCATGTTCTCTTAGTGTCTGAAGCACATCTATCCAAGACCTGCTGGCTTTCATGATTTCCATTGAGAAGTCAGTTGTAATTCTGATTAGTTTCCCTTTATATGTTACTTGACCTTTCAGATCTTAATATTCATTCTTTATCCTGTATGTTTTGTGTTTTGATTATTATATTACAAGGGGATGCTCTTTTGTTCGAATCTATTTGGTATATTTTTTAGTTCTTATACCTTCATAGAGATATCCATCTTTAGGGTGTAAAAATTTTTTCCTATAATTTAATTGAATATATTTTCTGAGCCTTTGAGCTGTAATTCTTCTCCTTCTTCTACCCCTATTATTCTTAGGTTTTGTCTTTTCACAGTGTCCCAGATTTCTTGGATGTTTTGTGTTAAGAATTTGTTGGATTTGTTTTGTTCTTTAATCAGTGAGCTTATTTCCTCTGTAGTATCTTCAGTGTCTGAGATTCTTTCTTCTATCTCTTGTATTCTGTTGGTAATACTTGTCTCTGCAGTTCCTGTTCATTTACGCAGATTTTCCATATCCAGCCTTCCCTCGGTCTGTGTTTTCTTCATTACCTCCATTTCATTTTTCAAGTCTTGAACTGTTTCCATTGCCTGTTTTATTGCTTTATCTTGATTTTCTTGAGTATTTTTGAGAGATTTATTCACTTCTTCTACCTTTTTGTTTGTCTTCTCCATTTCTTTACATCAGTTTTTCACGTCCTTTTTAAGGTCCTCTATTATTTTCATAATGTTAGGTTTAAAGTCGATTTCTTCTACTTCTTCTGGAATAGGGTGTTCAAGTCTTCTTGCTGCATGATTCCTGGAATCTGGTGTTGTCCTGTTTGTAGAAGGAGCTGTATGCCACTTCCTGGCCACCAGCTAGCTTTACCTAAAATAATTACACGGAATCTGTATTCATTTAAACACTGCTTGGCCCATTAGTTCCAGCCTTTTATTGGCTAACTCTCACATCTTGATTAACCCATTTCTAATAATCTGTGTAGCACCACGAGGTGGTGGCTTTTAGGGAAATATTCTAGCCTACATCCATCTCGGGACGAAGAATCATGGCGACTGACTCACTGCCTTCTCTCTCCCACAATTCTGTTCTGTTTATTCTGCCTACTTAATTTTTTGTCCTATCAAAGGGCCAAGACAGCTCCTTTATTAACCAATGAAAGTAACACATACACAGATGACCCTCCTCCATCACCTGTTGCGTTTCAGGTTGTTGGAGGAATTCTTGCATTGATGCCTGCCCATCTCTTCCTTCAAATGAGATTCTTGGCATCTGGGTCTGATTTAGGCTCCGGCTGACTCTGGGTGGATCTCCTCAGTGCAAGAGCAGGAACTGTTCCTGGACCAAAGTCCTTGCAGACAATAGGTCAGGCTTGGGGGAGGCAGGGTCATGTGGAACAAAGAAGACCCTGCAACAGAGTTGAAGGGGCTCTGTGCTCCTTTCCTGGAACATCTGCCAGCTAGGATGGCACCCACTCACCGGTCTGGATGGTTGTCTCAGCACAGGAACAGTGACTCCTGGAGGTCCAAGGACCCCGCAGACAATAGGGCAAATTTGGTTGGATGGGAGGGTTGTGTAGAACAAGGAAGTCCCTGCAGCAGGAGCTAGAGGTGCCCTGAGCTCCCTTCCAGCCAGGCAGGCACACACCTACCCCTCTGGGTGGATGGCCTCAGTGCAGGAGTAGGAACTGTTCCTGGCCGAAGGACCTTGCAGACAATAGGGCAAGTTTGCAGGAGACAGGGTCATGTGGAACAAAGAAGCCCCTGAAGCAGGAACTGAATGGGGCCCTGTGCTCTTTTCCAGGATGTTCTGCCCCACCCCGGGTGACACCCACTCACTGGTCTGGATGGTTTTTCTCCATGCATCAAATTTTCTATGTAGCCTCTTGCCTCCAACTATCAGGCTTCGGGACTGAAACTATATCCTGCCACAGAGTTGTCTCTATTAGATTGCTTAGACTTCCATGATAAACCCGCCAGACTGGAGGTTTAAACATTAGGGATTCTTTCTTTATTTTGGAATTGTCATTTATTACCAAAGTGCTCTGAAGGTTGCTTTCTTCTTTGGTCTTTATTTTGCTACACAGTGGTTGTTTCTTCTCAGTGTTTTCTTTTTTTGTATCTCTGCATACTTCTTAAAGGAAAAATGTTCACATTGAATTAGGGCCTGCCAATATGAACACATTTTATCTAAATTCTGTTGCCATAAACTCAGTCTCCAAACACAGACCTTTTCTAAGTAATTTTTGCTAATATGAAAACACAGAAATTTCCACAGACAAAACAGAAAACAATCTATACAAATATCAAGTATTTTGAAAATTATATTGAAAAGATAACAATTTGTGTTGCTATATATGCCTCTGGTGCATGTGTGTGCACCCATGTGTGGAAGTGAATGTGGGCATTATATATGTGTGTGTATTCATGTGTTTGTGTGCTTGTGGGTATGGGTCATGTGTGTGTGTTTGTATCCATGTGCATTTATGCTTGTATGAAAAGTGTCTGTGTATGTATTCATATATGTGTGAATGTGGAAAGAAGTCAAAAGTCAATGTCATATTTCTTCCTCTGTCAATTGTGCATTGGATTTGGAGACAAGATCTCTTCCTGAATTGGAACTCAGAGATTCAGCTATTGGCAGGCCTCAGTTCATCAAAGTTCTTCTTGTCTCCACCTCTCCAGTATGGAAATGGCTGACTTGTTCTGCCATACTCAGTCAAGTCTCATACTTGTAAAACAAATGGCTTACTGGATAAGCTGTCTCGAGCAATAACAAGAAGATGCTGTTTTCATACAGTTAGTCATCTGAGGTAAGACAACAATGTAAGAAAGTTAATCTCAATTACTTATAACACTTTATGATTAATACTGCTGATAAATATTCTTTGCTGAGGGGAAAATAAATAATGTATTCCATTTCTCCCATCATCCCTACACAAACTGAGGTTCCAAACCTTCAATATTTAGGATCAAATGACATAACATGGCTTATTTTCAAAGATAGATGAGGTATACCCCTGCAAAAATGTTGCGATGGAAAATTGTTATCTAGCAGACACTATTGTTTCTTTATGACACACACATACACACACAAAAATAAACAGAACCCTCTTCTAATTAGTCCCTACTTACATTGTCTAACCACCACTGTAGGAGGAGTAGCCGTTTGTTTGGTTCTTAGCCACTCGGTTACTTTAGACTCAAAATAATCACACAGAAACTGTATTAATTAAAACACTGCTTGGCCCATTAGCTCTACCTTCTTATTTTCTAACTCTTACATCTCAATTTAACCCATTTCTATTAATCTGTATATCATCACATGGCAGTGGCTTACCAGCAAAGAGTCGACATGTCTGACTCTGGTGGCAGCTCCATAGCATCTCTCTGACTCTGTTTTCTTGCTTGCAGATTTTCATTTAGATTTCCATTCTTAGCTCTGTTCCCCTATAGCTCTGCTATAAGCCCAAAGCAGTTTCTTTATTTATTAACCAATGAAAGCAACACATAGACAGAGGAACCTTCTACATCATGCCACCAGTATGATCACCACCAAGGATACATACAATTACTGCAGAATTACTGGTTGGATACAAATGTGAGGGTCCTATAGTCCTCCATAGTATAATATTCTACAAGAGGAAGTAAACTATCAACAGGATATCACTCTGATTGATGTGCGAGCATGGCTCAGAATATAGCCCTGCAAAACTTCTTTAATTGCTTATACTTCATTGAGTTTTGAAAATTTCAGTTTAGAATATTTAAAAGAATAAAAGTTTCTTTGTTAATATAATTTATTTTAGAAGACAATATGATGATTTTTGTCTTTATAAACATGTCATGAATAGAAACATGTAATGATTTATACCTTTATTTATTATCTTACCTATGAATAAAATATACAATTCAAATCCTGATAATGAGTTTTTCCATATCTCATGGACAATGCCAATCTGCCCTTTCTAATAAAAAATGCTGCATAACTTTTTCTGGGAAGAAATAAATAATGTTACTCTTCCCATACAATGCAATGATGACAAAACTAGGTGGTAATTACAGCAAAGTTCAACTTGTTGAATAAATGAGTTTATTGGTTACTTATAGAAATATCAGTCTAGGATATCTTAAAATATCCAGAAAATTTGAAATCAATAGCATCACTTAAAAAAATAATATCACAAGAGTTACATCTATGAAGATATTTGTTATGTTTCTAGTCCATTCTCCAGCCATTCTTTTTTACTGATTTTATTGAGCCATATACTTTTCTCTGCTCCTTTCCTTTCTTCTCCCCTCCTCTTCAACCCTCTAACATAGTCCTCTTGCTCCCAATTGATTATTAAAGAGATCTTGTCTTTTTCTACTGTACATGTAGTATAAATCCATGTATGTCTCCCATAGGGACCTCATTGCCTCATTGTTGTTGAAGTTCTCTGCGATTGTAAATAGTAGGCTTATTTATTTATTTATTTATTTAGCTTTATGTCTAAAAGCTACTTATTAGTCAGTACATATGATATTTGTATTTATGGGCCTGACTTACCTCACTCAATATAATGTTTTCTAGATCCATCCATTTGCCTGCAAATGTCAAGGTGTCATGTGGTTTTTTGCTGTGTAGCAATCCATTGTGTAATGTATCACATTTTCTTATCCATTCTTTAGTCAAGAGGCATTTAGCTTGTTCCAGATACTTTCTATTAAAAACAACACCATTCTCATAGTTTATATAAACTTGGGGAAGGTTTGAAGTTACTAAGCTTTAACAACTTGCTTATATTTATGAAATATTTATTTCCTAAGTTTAGGGAGCATATCTCAGAAGAAATGTTTTAATTTTGGAGGAGTTACTACACTACATTACACCACTCCTTAGACTTTATTTCTTTTTCTGCCACCTTTTCCATAATTCTTCCAGAACTTGTGAACAAATGATATAAGTATCTATTATTTTTCTCAATATTATAAAAATATCAGTTGGTCCCATGAGTTTGGAGGTTTATATGTCTCTTAATTACACTTCTCCTTGGATAAAAAAATAAGAAAAAAGATTTCATCCTATTACAAATTAGATCTGATAACAAAGGGAATCTATGGGCATAACCACAAACAATTAGAAGGAAATTTAATGGGAATATCACACATATTTAACATAATAATAGATGTGGTCTCCTTAGAAAGGTTGATCCCTTAAAACATAAAGGTTTTTGTCATGACTGACACTATAAACTGTAAGTTTCATTCCTAATTCCAATCAGAAAGTCATTGGTTGCATTCATAACAGTCATGCCACCATTGTAGTGGACACATTTTACCTTCCATGTTGTAATATAGTATAAAGTGTCCATAATAAGGCATCCATAATATATGTTTTCTTACCCATGATTATCTGCAGAAATGCTGATTTGAGCTCCTTGGTCTGGCTCAAGACAAAATGATACAGTTTTATATCCTTTGTTCATTGCTGGAGATTAATTCCTGATTCTGCCAATTTCTGGGCCAGCTGTGTGGCTTTTATATTTTCATTAGTAATGCATAGCTATTGAAGCAGTATATAATTAAAAACACAGTCCATTTTTAACCCATAATGTATTTTTTATTTTTCCCCAATTAATACAAGCTAGTAATCTATGTCTTCAGTGATAATCTAATTGCTCTTGAAGTATGTACCTGAGTCCCTCAACAGAGTTGTCTTATTTCCTATGATTACTACAACCCAATTACAAACCATGCAATTATTCATGTTGATAAATTTGTTGTATTTTCTTCATAGCATACAATAATCATGAAGTCAGATATCTTGTCTAGAACTGGCCATCATTTTTATGGTCCTATATACATGTTGACAATGATCAAATATTGCAGGATCATGTGACTAGAAATAATGATCTCTATGGCTACATGTGCTTATACATTTAATAGTGGGGTATATATTATGGAAGAACACAAATACTTTGCAATGAAGGCCTTTTACACAGAAGTATAAATATGTCTGCTACTACAAATATAAATAAACTCATGCTTGTCCAAGCACTAGGGATGAAACTACTACAATTACTTTGTTAATTGTTCACAGTATTAAAATGCTCTCTAAATATATATATTTGCTTGTGTATTAATGAAGCCATCAGACCTCATAACAAAAGTTTCTTTGAGCAGTAGATAATCATGATCAGTGAACTTATAAATTGTCAAAATATAGAGAATTACTGGTATTGCAACCTCAGCCATAGATGGAAAATCTATATCATAATTATGCTCAAGATTTAGAGACCATCCTAGAAGAAGGAGCAAAAAGAATAAAAGAACCAAATGTTTGTGATTACCAGGACCACTGAACTCTTGGAATCAAACTAGCTTACTTTTATCTAAATAAGATCAAGCTGATTAACATTCTATCATGGAGCATGAAGGGGTTTATGAGCCTCTGGCCCTACCTTAGTAATTATATACATTGTCTCTAGGGTAGAGAAATAAAGATTATTTAAGGTGTGGCTCTGGTAAATAAAACCAAACATCTCTTGATGGCAGGAAGAGTAACCACAAGGATATGAAAGCAGACATTAAATTCAGATGGTTATTAGAAAGGAGAAAAGAGAAGAGAAAATTAAACTTGGGGTTTGGAGCTAGAATGATCTAGAATGAATAAAAAGATCTGAGGAAGAAGCTGATCAAATTATATTTTATGTGAGATAATTAACACAGAAATACACAATAAAACATATGCATGGAATAAGAAACTTTAGATAACTCAGATCTAAATAGTATATCTATCAATCCCCTCCCCTCAATACTCAGTGATATAAACAGAAGAGACAGAAAAATATTAAGAACAAGTCATTGTGGATATGTACAAGGATACAGTATTTTAATACATTTACACAACAGGATTGATGCATACTGAACTCACAGGGACTATAGCAGAAATCAAAAGACCTGCACAGTTACAGGTCAGAAAGCAATTTAGGACTGAGAGGGAGATGTGAACATGTGGTTCTAATCCTAAACAAAAAGTCATTTGTAATTGGTACCCACGGTACCAATTTTTTTTTGTAATGGAGAGTCATCGTTAAGTATTAATCATGCTTCAAGGCAGATCAGTATAGAGAAGTAGTTGGCCAAAACAAACAAGCTCAAAGATATCATTGATGGCTTACTGTTTTTCTTTTCTTTGTTTTTGCATTTTTTGCCTTATTGTTTATTTTTATTTTCATTTTTATGAGTATCTGTGTGATTGTGTGTGTGTATGTGTGTGTATGCATGTGTGTGTCTTCAAAAGAAGAGAAAGAATATAAAGTTGGAAGGACATGGAGACTGGGAAGACATGAAGTGTGTTGAGAAGTATAAAAACATGAACAAAACATAATTAAAATATCAAAGAATACTTAACACTAAAAAAAGAAAAAGAAGGAAATTATAAAACAACATCTGGAAGCAGAGAAATACCATCAGTGTAAAACATCAAATGATCACTCAGCCCATTGGTTCAGTTACCTACTGATATATAACAAGCTTTAACAATACAACTTGGATTAAAATGTTATATTTCCTATGTTTTCATTAAGCAATTAATCAAGAGCTTGGCATGTTGGCTCCATGAGTGGATGTACTAGCTGCCCAGCCATATTATGTGAGTTTGATCCCCAGTTTCATATGACAAAAGGAGAAAACCCATTCTTAAAATTTAATCTATAAAACTTTATTTGTATCATCCCTCCAGTAAATAAATAAGTAAATAATTATATTAAAGTGAAACAAATTTAGTATTTCTTTTAATAAAACATTGGTCAAAAATAGTAATGACATTCAGTTGATAAATGCAGATATTTATCATAATTTAAAGAGCAGGTAAATAGGTTCTGATATCTTTGGGCTGAATTTACAAATATTTTCAAGGGCAAAAATTAAACAAAATCACTCAAAATTGAAATGGAATTTCTCTCTGTATGCTGTGAATATGTTTTAATACCATTTGTTAAAAAACCTATTCTTTCAGCTAATGGCTTAGCAGAGTAAAGCCAAGCAGGAAGTTAGAACAGAAACATAGAAAGAAAGTAGGCAGATTAATAGAGATGCCATATAGCTCTCAAATGAGAAAGAAATGCTGGAACATTGCCTGGTAGGCCACAGCTTCATGAGAAGATAGATTAATAGAAATGGGTTAATTTAAGATATAAGAGTAAAAAACATACCTAAGCTGTCAGCCAAATGTTGTTGATATTAATATAGTTTCTGTGTGATTATTTAGGTCTGGGTGACTGGAAAAGGAAGCAACAATCTTCACTAACAAAAACAACCTACTCTATCATGGCCTATCTGAAATAATGAGGATTATAATCTCTTAAAATAAACAGAATTTGTGTACAGATGAGAGTTCTTTGATGATGTTTCTTGGACATGCAGAACAATACACTAGTTTAAAGGGTCTCACATAGAAACAAAAGGCAATAGTGTGAGGGACAAAATGTGGATGCCATGACACCATGGTGATGTTAAAAGATCATTGGTTCAAAACCATTCTAGAAACATGAGAACATGCAGCCAAATCCTTCATTGGAGATTATATTTATTTCCTGGAAATAAATCTCATGACTTTGCTTCTATTGTTTTAATACACACACACACACACACACACACACACATATACATATATATACATACATATATATATATATATATATATATATATATATATATATATATATATATATATATATTCAACATAGTACCTGAGGTTCTTAAACTAGAAATAAGAAAACAGAAGTAGATCAAGGGAATACAAATCAGAAAAGAAGTCGAACTCTCACTATTAGCTCATGACATGACAGTTTATATCAGTGACCCCAAAATTCTAATAAACAACTTCTACAGTTCATATACACCTTCAGTAATGCAATAGGATACAAGATAAACTAAAAAAAAATCAGAGAAATATAACCCTTCACAATAGCCACAAATGACATAAAATATCTTGGAGTAACTCTAACTAAACAAATGGAAGACCTGTAAGATGAGAACTTTAAATCTTTGAAGAAAGAAATTGAAAAAGACATGAACGAATAGAAAGATCTCCTAGGTTCTTGGTAGAATTAACATAGTAAAATAATAATCTTACCAAAAACAATCTACATATTCAATGTCCATCAAAATCCCAGTCAGAGAATCCCTGTAGGCCCACTGGAGAAATATGCTGGATGAAACTTTACATGGTAAGCCACATCCACGTGGTGACACACAGATCAATGCAGATAGACTAGTTTAGAATGTAAGAGCTAGCCAATAAGAAACTAGAGCTAAGGTAAAGGGTATACAAATTGGAAAAGATGGAGTCAAACTCTCACTGTTTGTTGATGATATGAGAGTTTACATAAACGATCCCAAAAGTTCTACCAAAAAACTTCTACAAAAAATAAACACTTTCAGTAATGTAGCAGGATACAAGATTAACTCAAAAAAATCAGTAGCCCTCCTATACAAAGATAATAAATGGGCTTGGGAAGAAATCAGTGAGATGACACCTTCACAATAGCCACAAATAGCAAAAATTACCTCGGAGTAACTTTAACCAAACAAGTGGAGACTTGTATAACAAGAACTTTAAATCTTTGAAGAAAGAACTTGAAGACACCAGAAAGTAGAAAGATCCCCCATGCTCCTTGGTAGGAAAATTAGCATAGTAAAAATGGCAATCTTACCAAAAGCAATCTGCAGATTCAATGCAATGCCCAGCAAAATCTAGCAAAATTTTTCACAGACCTCAAGAAAATTACTCAACTTCATATGGAAAAGCAAAAAACCCAGGATAGCCAAAAAATCCTGTACAATAAGAACTTTTAGAGGCATTCCAATCCCTAACTTCAAACTCTACTACAGAGCTACTGTACTAAAAATAGCCTGGTATTAGCATAAGAACAGATAGGAGAACAAATGGAACAAAATAGAAGACCAGGATATTAATCGACAGACCTCCAAACACCTGATTTTTGACAAACAAGCAAAAAAATATCAAATGGAAAAAAAGAAAGCACATTTAACAAATGGTGCTGGCATATCTGGATATCAACATGTAGAATAATGAAAATAGATTCATATCTATCACCATGCACAAAACTCAAGTACAAATGGATCAAAGACCTCAACATAAAGCTAGCTACCCTGAACCTTATAGAAGAGAAAGTGGGAAGTACATGTGAACATATTGGCACAGGAGACCACTTCCTAAATATAAGCACAGCAGAACAGACACTGAAAGAAACAATTAATAAATGAGACCTCCTGAAACTGAAAAGCTTCTGTAAAGCAAAGGACATGGTCAACAAGACAAGATGACAGTCTACAGAATGGGAAAAGTTCTTCACTAACCCCACATCAGACAGAATTCTGATCTCCAAAGTACATAAAGAACTTAAGAAATTAGTCATCAAAAGAACAAAAATGGAGTACAGACCTAAACAGAAAACTCTCAACAGAGATATCTAAAATGGCTGAAAGACACTTAAGGAAATGCTCAACATCCTTAGCCATCAGAAAATGCAAATCAAAACAACTCTGAGATTCTATCTTACGCCTGTCAGAATAGCCAAGATCAAAAACACTGATCACAACTTATGCTGGAGATGTTGTGGGGAAAAGGGAACACTTCTGCATTTCTGGTGGGAATGCAAGCTGGTACAACCCCTTTGGATGTCACTGTGGTAATTTCTCAGAAAATTAGGAAACAGCCTTCCTCAAGACCCAGTATTGCCACTTTATACCACTTTTGGGTGTATACCCAAAGAATGTTCAATCATACCACAAGAACATGTGCTCAACTATGTTCATAGATGCATTGTTTGTCATAGCTAGAAACTGGAAATGCCTTAAATGCCCTTTGACCAAATAATGGATAAGGAAAATGTGGTACATTTACACAATGGAATACTACACAGCAGAAAAAATAACACATTGAATTTGGCAGGAAAATGGATGGAACTAGAAAACATTATTTTGACTTTGGTAACTCAGACACACAAAGACAATTGCCACAGGTTTGTACTCATAAGTGGATTTTAAACATAAATTAAAGAAAACCAGCCTACAAACCAAAACCCCAAAGAACTTAGACAACGTTGAAGACACTAAGAGAGAATTATACAGATCTAATCTACATGGGAAGTAGAAAAAGACAAGATCTCCTGAGTAAATTGGGAGCATGGCTACCTTGGGGGAAGGTCAAAGTGGGGAGTGAAGAGGCAGGGAAGGGAGTAGACCGGCAATGAGCATGAACTCTACAGCATGGATGGGCTCACTGTGAGCCTTGTCAGTTTGGTTGCTCACCTTCCTGGACTTAGGGGGAGCTGGGAGGACCTTGGACTTAACATAGTGAAGGGAACCCTGATGGCTCTTTGGCTTGGAGAGGGGCGGAGTGGGGGTATGGGTGGAAGGGAGGAAAGGGAAGGGGGAGGAGGAGAGGAGGAGATGGAATTTTTAATGAAAAAAATGAGAGAAAAAATATAGAGCTCAATTTAAAAAGAAGAGAAACTAGATATAATAGACTAAGCAGTGATTTAATTACTACAGATTTTGTGTGGTTCTTTTGGGTCTGGGCTTCCAGGAAAAAAAAAAAAAAAAACTGCCCTCCTACAACAAATCCCAGCAAAATTCTTCACAGATCTTGAAAGAACAATACTCAACTTCACATGGAAATAGAAAAAGAAAAACAGGATAAGTAAAACAATCCTGTACAATAAAGAAACTTCTGCAGACATCACAATCCATGACTTCAAACTCTACTACAGAGCTCAGTACTGAAAACAGCCTGTTATTGGCATAAAATCAAACAGGAGCACCAATTAATCCCAATTGAAGACCCAGATATAAATCCACACACCTATGAACACCTGATTTTTGACAAAGATGCAAAGATATAAAATGTAAAAAAAAAAGAAAGCATATTCAACAAATGGTGTTGTCATATCTGGATATCAACATGTTGAAGAATGGAAGTAGATCCACATCTATGACCATGCACAAAACTCAAGTCCAAATAGATCAAAGACTTCAACATAAAACCAACCACACTGAACCTCAGAGGAGTGAAACTGGGAAGTACACTTGGAACATATTGGTACAGGAGACTACTGCCTGAATACAACCCCAGCAGCATAATTTTTGTCTTAACAATGCCATCTTCTTAATTCTACCTTCTAACTCATTTGTCTTAGCATGGAAGCATATGAAGATATGGGCTCTGATGTTTCTTAAAGAGTTTGGAGCGGGAACCTGAAATGGCCCGATCCAATAGCCATACTGATGAATATCTTGCATATCACCATAGAACCTTCATCTGGCAATAGATGGAGATAAAGACAGAGACCTACATTGGAGTACTGGACTGAGCTCCCAAGGTCCTAATGAGGAGCAGAAGGAGGGAGAGCATGAGCAAGGAAGTCAGGACGGCTAGTGGTGCACCCACCCATTGAGACGGTGGGGCTGATCTAATGGGAGCTCACTAAGGCCTGCTGGACTGGGTCTGAAAAAGCATGGGATAAAACCGGACTCCCTGAACATGTTGGACAATGAGGGCTGCTGAGAAGCCAAGGACAATGGCACTGGGTTTTGATTCTACTGCATGTACTGGCTTTGTGAGAGCCTAGCCTGTTTGGATGCTCATCTTCCTAGACCTGGATGGAGGCGGGAGGACCTCGGACTCCCAACAGGGCAGGGAACCCTGACTGCTCTTTGGACTGTAGAGGGAGGTGGAGGGCAGGGGGAAGGGGGAGGTAAAAGAGTTTCCACAGTCTATTGCTCTGCAAATAATCTTGAGAGACAAACATTATCTAAGTTTCCGTTAAAACATACTTCTATAATCCATAGAGATGCAGTGATTTTTAAATATCCTTTTGTAACTCAGTTTAATAGATGCAGGACATGTAGATAAATCTCTTTAAGGTTAACTTTTTCTACCCTGAACAGTTTACAAAATTTCAGTGGCAAAATGCCCAGAAGGCTTTTAGAAGTCCTTCATTTGTCAGCATGTTCAGGGCCTATTTTAAGATTAATATGATGCCTTTGTATAGAATGAGAATTTCCATAAAGTGTCAGTTCAAATATTTCAAACGTATTATAAAACTGTAGTAGAAAGTCATAATACATTTTAATAATAAGACAGCAACCTGTTAGTGACCTAGATTTTTTTATTTTTGTAATTCTGATATATTTTAAAAAACTGTACCGACTGAGAATTTGTTCTTCATTATTAACCATCCATCAAAAATTCATTTACATATTAAAATTATTAATTTTATTTTATCTATTTTTATTCTGATAAAAAAGTAGATGCATGAATCTACATCTTGAGTTTGCTACCTTAGTGAGGAATTTCTGTGCTACATATAAACTGTTGGGTCAATATCTTTGAATAATTTTGCTTGCTTCTCTTATGTGTACACCAACACTCACTACAGTACAGGTAACATTCAATACTTAACAGAACTCATGTATGTATGTATGTGTGTGTGTATATACATACATATATAAAATTTCAATTAATGAAAAAAGTGATAAATACTTTAAAATAAGAACTGAGTCATGTAATAAAGAATTAAGTAGCAGTAGAGAGCATTTATTATTTTTATTGAGCTCTACATTTTTCTATGCTTCCCTCCTTGCATCTCCATTCCCCTTCAACCTTCTTCCAATGTCCCCATGCTCCCAATTTACTCAGGATATCTTGCATTTTTCTACTTCCCATTTAGTTAAAGCTATGTATGAATGTATGGACACAGAGATGCTTCTTAAGAAAACAAATATCAATGGAAGAAAGCAAAGAGAACAAAGAAAATGGTTAGTTGTTCTGGCTGAAGATGTGGAAAGAGCACTTGCTTATCATGATCACTTCCCTGTGCATAGTCCTCAGCACATCATAAAACTGAACAGGTTGGCCCATGCATAGAACATCATGGAACCATGAAGTAACATTAAAGATCATACTGATCCATCTGATAAGTTTCCGGTCAGAAAATAATACCTCAGATTATCTCAGAAGGAAAAATGAGAATATAATTCAAGTGTATCTCCTGCAGAAAGAGTAAGAATTTCAGGAATTTTATATCATAACTGTGCTTTGACCCAAAGTTCTGTAGTATAGTTGAATGTAGATTTTTTTCATGCCAACATGGTTCTATATACAACTAAATTCATTATATGCCACATTAGGTGCTTAATTCTCCATTGAGGAGTGTATTTTTTTAAAATATAACAATTAGTAGTAGGTTGCCTTATAACACACTTGAGTAATTTTGTTCTTGAAGAAGTACCCTACCTTCATAGATTTTCTCAGCAAGTTTTCCAGCCTTCCTTTCTGCCAATTTGATTTTTCCATGATAACTTGAAAGGCATTTTTATGATGCTTCCATACTTCATTGTGCCCCTTTTTCCTGCCTTATTGGGAACGTTGATTTTTTTCATAGTCCATAGAAATGTTTTTATCACCTTGCTTAAGCTAATAACACAAATAAGGAGAGAGACTGAGTAAACTTAAAGAAAGCATCCTGTATTCTATATGAGGATGTTAAAAGTTTTCTGAAGATCAATGTTAATATTACATAAGTATTTCCATACTATTTTAAGCATTATTTATATTTAGTAACTTTAGCGAATGAGTTTATAGAAATGGAAGTACAGTTAGTAAAATGAAAGCTAAATAAATTATATGGAAATTGTAAAAAAAAAAAAACCTCTAAAAATGTGAAATAGCACTGCCATTCCAATTTTGTGTTTTCAATATCAGAGTGGATAAATTGTATTCCTAAGAGGGAATTATACACCAAAGTCACTTTAGGCCATCTTTACTCTTAAATCAGAAAATGTGCTTAAGACTTTTAAATGTAAGGTTTATAAATAACACTTCAAGAAGTCAGACAAACACATTGATCAAGCATCATTTCCCTATCATTTCATTCTAGGAACCAGATTCCTTTAAGTGTAAATCAAAATATTTAGAAGTTAGATATCTGTGTATGTAGGTACTATCTCAACATTTCCATTAAACCTCATTTAATTCTTCCCTGGAATGAAATTATTCATTGACTGCTCACAGATTGCCAAACTCTGTGATGCACCAGATCTATCTCCTGCTTTCTTCACCCCACATAGAGTTTACATCATTGACTTTCTGTCAGCCATTTTGTGCCAGACAACTGTGTGACATTTAATAATCTTTCACCATGATGATGTCATATTCATCAATCTTTTCCAGTTGTGAACAATGTGAATTCAAATGCAAATATGAAATGGAGACTTAGTTAAATTCAAACTCTGATATTCTTTTAAACTGACACCAACACAGGTTGATGAAATATATAAAAATAACTTTTTGCATAAAAAGGAGTTAAGTGGCAACCTTTACAAGATAATGTACGAGGGAGCAATTGCCAAGGAAACAGACCCATGTCAGAAAACTCTGAAGGACTGAGTGCAAGTCAGGACCTCTGAGGGAGCAGACCCAAGCCAGAGACCTCTGTGCAACCAGGTCCAAGATAGGGTCCACCATGGAAGCAGAACCAAACCAGGGACATCTGTGGCACCAGGCCTGAGCCAGTGACCTCTGCTGGAGCAGGCCTGAGCTAGTGACATCAATCAGAACAGGCTGTGTCAGCTACCTCCACAAGAGCTGGTTTGAGGCAGCAACTTCAAACAGAGCAGTCCAGAGGCAATGACCTTCACAGGGGCAGGTCTGAGCCAGTGACCTCTGCCAGAACAGGCCTGAGGCAGCAACCTCCACAAGAATAGGCACAAGGGAGTGACTGAGGGAGTAGGCCTGAGTCAGACAGCTCTGAGGGACTGAACACAAGGTAGGGACGTCTGAGGGAGCAGGCCCATGCTAGAGACATTTGTAAAACTGGGCCCAAACCAGGGACCTACATGGGAGCAGGCCCAATGCAGGGACATCTGTGGGAATAGGCCTGAGCCAGCAACCTCAGCTGGAGCTGGCCTAAAGCAATGATCTCCACAAAAGCAGATAAAAGGGAGCAACTGCAGAGGGAGCAAGCTCGAGTCAGTGACCTCTGCAGGACCAGGCACAATTCAGGGATCTCCATGGGAGCAGGCCTGAGCCACAAACCTTTGAAAGACCAGGTACAACCCAGAGACTGCCATGGGATCAGGCCCAATATAAGGTTACTTGTGGGGAAAGTCCTGAGCCAGTGACCTCCACTTAAACAGGCCTGAACCTCAACTGGAAAATGCTCAAGGTAGCAACCTCCATAGGAACCAGCTTGACAGCAACTTCCACTGGAGCAGGCCTGAGGCAGTAACCCCTACAGGGACAAGCCTGAGCCAGCTACCTTCTCCAGTGCATACCTGTGAAAGACCCCGTCTCAGCCTGTCACAATGAGAGACCCCTGCCCCAGCCTGCAGCAGGGTTTAAATCAGGTCACCTACATAAGCTTAGAAAAACAAACTTTAAAGAACCAAGTGGGGCTCAGCTGAACAGGATATCTGTGGTTAGCTAGCTCTGTAGGAACTGGGCCAACAAGAAGACAGTAAACCACTGCGACAGTCTGTCAAAACCCAGAGTGCTGAACTTAGCCTTATCTAGATCTTATGATTTTTTCTTATGAACCTGCAGATGGACAAACAGCCCTGTCCTAAGCTCGACCCTAGCCAACCATGCAAGAACCAATGAAATGCTTGTTGCTATGCAGCCTATTATGTAACTCCTGAACACCCTATAAATGCATGATGTATCCCTAGCCCGGCATGCTCATTCTGCTAGCTGTTCACCCAGCTGGGCTGTTTTGCAGCATCCGCAGGCACCTGTGTAACCAATAAACTGTCTCTTGCTTTTGCATCCAGTGGACTGGTCTCAGTTCTTGGGTAGGGGGATCTCCAGAGGTGAGACACCCATCTTTGGGGTATTTCACCTGCACCAGCGACATTAGTAGGAGCAGGCCCAAGGCAGTGACATTCACAGGAACAGGTACAAGGTAACAGCCTTTGAGGGGACTTTGACAGGACTTTGACAGGACTGGGCACAGGTCAGAGACCTCTGAGGAAACAGGTCCAAGCTATTGACCTCTGTGGGACTGGGCCCAAAACAGGGAACTCTGTGTGAGCAGACCAAATCCCTGGACATCTGTAGGAACAGGCCTGAGAAAGCAACCTCAACCAGAGCAGGCCTGAGGAAATGACCTCCAAAGGAACAGGAACAAGGGAGCCACCACTGAGGGAGCAAGTCCTAGCCAGAGACCTATGCACGACCAGGTGCAAGTCAGTGGCATCTGAGGGAGTAGTCCTAAGACATAGACCTCAGCAGGACTGAGTATAAGCAAGAGACCTCTGTGGGAATGGGCCCAAAGCAGGGATATTTGTGGGAAAGACCTGATCCAGCTACTTCCACTGGAGTAGGCCTGAGCCATTGACCTTTGGCGTAGGTGGCCTGAGTCAGTGACATCAGCTGGAAGAGGCCTGGGGCAATGATCTCCAAAGGACCAGGTACAAGGGAGTGAGCACTAAGGGAGCTGGACTCAGTGAGAGACATCTGCAGGACTAGGTGTGAGTCAGGGACGTCCGAGAGAGCAGGCACAAAAAAGGGAACTCAGTGAGACCGGACCCAAACCACCGACCTCTGTGGAAGTAGGCCCAAGCCAAGGACATCTGTGGGGACAGGCCTGAGTCAGCCTCTTCAGCTGGAGAAGCACCACAGGAGCAGGTATTAGAGATTCAATGCTGAGGGAGCAGGCCTGAGTCCAAAGTCCTCTACAGGATTGGGTCTGAATCAATAAATTCTGCTAGAACAGGCCAGAAACAGCGACTGCTGCCAGAGCAGGAGCAAGGCAGAGACCTCAAGCAATTAACCTCAATGAAAACACATATGAATGACTCCTGGTCTTGCAGAGCAATTGTTGGAAGAGATGAGTAATCTCTGGAAACACAGAGTGACCGCTGGGACGACTGGAAATCTGTCCCAGACTGCACTATGAGGAGCAACCATCTAAGTCTTGGATACACTGGCACCTGGAGGATTATTCACCAGAGACCCAACTACACCAATCAGAGGAAAATATGGGTACACAGATAAGAACACACTCGACACCACAAAGAGCAAAAGGACACTAACAAAAAATAGTGACTCTAAAACAGCAAGACTTGAACACACAAATATAAATGAAGCCAAAAATGGCATAAAATAACTTTAGGAGAGTGTTTGACACCCTTAAAGAGGAAATAAATATTCTCTCAAAGAAATGGAGGAAAAAAACAACGATTGGAAGAAATCACTTAACCATAACCAAAGAAAAGTAATCAAACAGACTAAAGATATGGTTTAAAACTTGAAAACAAAAAGATAAACAATAAGAAAACACAAAACAACGGAATGATAGAAATGGAAATTATGAGAAAATAATCAAGAACTACAAATGCAAGCATAAACAGCAGAATACAAAAGATGGAAAAGAGACTCACAAGTGCTGAGGATACAACAGAGGAAATAGACTCATCAATTGAAGAAAATATTAAATGAAACAAAAATTTAACACAAAATATCCAGAAAATATGGGAAACCATGAAAAGACTAAACCTAAAAATAATAGGGACAGAAGTCCAACTCAAAAACACAGAAAATACATTTAACAATATCATAGAAGAAAACTTTCTCATCCAAAAGAAAGATATGTACATGAAGATACAAGAAGCTAACAGAACACCAAATAGATGGGATAAAAAAAATCCTCTCACCACATAATAATCAAAACACCAAAACATACAGAATAAAGAGAGAATATTAAGATTAGCAAAGAAAAAAGGTCAAGAAATGTATAAAAGCAGACCTATCAGAATATTTTTGTCAATGGAAACTCAACAGACATCTATAGAACATTCGATCAAAATATAAAAGAACATACTTTCTTCTCAGCACCTCATGGAACCTTTTCAATTAACCACATACTAGGTAAAAGAGCAAACCTCTACAGGTACAAAAAAATGGAATTTCCTTATTATCATATTGGATCACCATGGCATAAAATTAGAATTCAACAGCAATAGTAATTTTTGAAAGCCCACAAACTCATGGAAATTAAATAATGCTTACTTGAATCATCAATGGGTCAAGGAATAAATAAAGGAAGAAATTAAACACTATCTAAAATTTAATGAAAATGACCATACAACATACCTAAATTTATGGGACACAATGAAAAGAGTGTTAAGAGGGAAATTCATAGCACTAAATGCCTACATAAAGAAACTGGAAAAATCCCACACTAGTAAGTTTACAGAATACCTGAGAACTCTAGAACAAAAAGAAATACACTCACCCAGAAAGACTCTATGTAAATAAATAATCTGATTTATGCTGAAACCAACAAAATCAAAACAAAGAAAAGAATACAAAGAATCCATAAGACAAAGTGTTGAGTTTTTGAGAAAATCAACAAAATAGACTAACCTTTATCTAAACTAGCCAAAAGGGAGAGAGAAAATATCCCAATTAGCAAAACCAGAAATAAGAAGGGGAACATATAATAAAAATAAAAAGGAAATTCTGATAAACATAGGGTCATATTTTGAAAACCTGTACTCCACAAAATTGAAAAAACTAAAGAAAATGGAGAATTAAATGGATAAATATCACTTTTAAAAATTAAATCAAGACCAGATGAGCAAATTAAACAGTCCTATTAGTGTTACAGAAATAGAAACACTAATCAAAGGTCTCAAAACAAAACAAAAAAAAAAGATCAGGGCCAGATGGTTTCAGTACAGAATTCTAAAAGATTTTCAAAGAAGAATTAATAAGAGTACTGCTCAAATTGTTTCACACAATGAAACAGAAAGAACATTGCCAAATTCTTTTCATGATGCTACAATTACAAACCACAAAAAGACATTACTAAGAAAGAGAATTAAAGACTAACCTCTCTCATTAACATTGATGCAGAAATATTCAATAAAATTCTGGCAAACCAAATCCAAAAGCACGTCCAAAAATTCATACACAATTATCAAGTTGGCTTCATCCCAAAGATGCTGGGATGGTTCAATATAAGAAAATTGGTCAAAAAAAAATTCCACCATATAAAGAAAATGAAAAAAATCATGATCTTCTTATTAGATATCCAAAAAGCCTTCAACGAAATACAGAATATCTTAAAGATAATAATACAAGATACATACCTAAACATAATAAAAAATATATACAACATGTGAACAACCAACATCAAACTAAATGGACAAAAACATAAATCATTCCCCCTGAAATCAAGAACAACATAAGGTTGTCTAGTCTCTTGATATCTATTCAAAATAGTACTTGAGGTTCTTGTTAGAGCATTAAGAGAACAAAAGGAGATCAAGTAGATGCAAATCAGAAAAGAAGAAGTCAAACACTCCCTATTTGTTAATGACATGATAGTTTACATAAAGGACTCCAAAGATTCTACAAATGAACTTCTACTGTACATAAACAATTAAGTAATGAAGCAGAATATAAGATTGACTTTAAAATTGTAGCCTCCCATAATACAGATGATAAATGGGATGAGAAAGAAATCCAAGAAACATCATCTTTCACAATAGCCATAAATGACATAGAATATCTTGGTGTAAATCTTTTCAAACAAATGAAAGACCTGTATAATGAGAACTTTATTTATTTATTTATTTATTTTTTGGTTTTTTGAGACAGAGTTTCTCTGTGGCTTTGGAGCCTGTCCTGTGATGAGAACTTTATATCTTTGAAGAAAGAAATTAAAAATAACACTAGAGACTGCAAAGAACTTTTATGCTTTTGGTAGAATTAGCATAGTAAAAATAACAATCTTTCCAGAAATTATCTACAGATTCAATACAGTACCTATCAAAATCCAAACAATATTTTTCACAGATCTAGAAAGAGCAATTCTCAACTTCATATGGAAAAATAAAAAAAAGCAGGATAGCAAAAACAGTCCTGTACAATAAAGGCACATCTGGAGGTATCACAATCCCTAACTTCAAACTCTACTATAGAGCTAAAGTATTGAAAACAGCTTGTTATTGGCATAAAAACAGACAGGAGCAAAAATGGAACCTAATGAAAGACCCAGATATCAATTCACATACCTACAAACACCTGATTTTGACAAAAAAGCAAAAGACATAAAATGAAAAAAAAGAAGGTATATTCAACAAATTGTGTATGCATAGTTGGATATCAACATCTAGAAGAAAGAAAGTAGATCCATGATGGAAGCGGGTCTTCTATAAATCTATTGATTTCATTGGTTAATTGATAAAAAAGACTGCTTGGCCAAATAGGTTAGAACATAAGTGGGTGGAGGAGACAGAACAGGAAGAAGGTAGAGAGGTAGATGGCTCAGACAATTGCCCCACCTCTCCTCTCTGGGTCAGATGTCATGAAGCCAGCCACCAGGTCAGACATGCTGAATCTTTCCCGGTAAGACACCACTTTGTAGTCTTACACAGATTATTCGATATGGGTTAGTCAAGATGTAAGAGGCTGAAACTAATCAGCCAGGCAGTGTTTAAATGAATATAGTTTGTGTGTTGTTATTTTGGGGCATAAGCTAGCCAGGCAGCCGAAAGCCAGGGCGGGACGAAAAGCAGGCAGGCCCACAGCTCCGCACTACAGATCCATATCTATTGCTTATCCAAAAATATATAAATGGACCAAGTATTTCAACATAAAACCAATCACACTGAACCCCATAGAAGTGAAAGTAGGAATTATACTTAAACTTATTGACACAGAAGAATACTTCCTAAATAAAAATCTCAGTAGCATAGACACTGAGAGAAATAATTAAAAATGGGACCTCCTGAATCTGAGAAGCTTCTGTAAAGCAAAGGACTAGGTCTACAAAATAAAATCATAGCCTACAGAATGTGGAAAGATTTTCACCAACCTCACATCAGACATAGGGCTGATCTCCAAAATATACAAAAAAATGCAAGAAAACCATGGTCATCAAAAGAACAAATATTCCAAAAAAATATGTGGGGTGCAGACCTAAACACAAAACTCTTAACAGATGAGACTAAAATGACTGAAAGAGACTTAGAGAAATGTTTAACATCCTTAGCCATCAGAAAAATGCAAATCAAAACAACACTGAGATTCCACCTGTAAGAACGGCCAAGATAAAAACCACTGATGACAAGATTTGCTGGAGAGGATGTGGGGTAAAGGGAAGAGTCCTCCATGGCTTGTGTAAGTACAAACTGATACAGTTATTTTAGATTTTAGTATGGCTATTTCTCTGAAAATTAGGAAGCAACCTACCTCAAGATCTAGCAATACCACTTTTGTGTATATACCCAAAGGATACTCAATCATACCACAATGACATGTGTTCAACTATGTCCAGAGCAGCATTATTTTTCATAACCAGAACTTGGAAACAACCTAAATACCCCTGTTCCAAGAATGGATAAATTGTTTGAGAGGTTCTTCTGTCTATGTGTTTCTTTTATCAACTAATGAAAAACACTGCTTTAGTCTATTGATAGGGCAGAACTTAGGTAGCTGACGAGGACTGGACTGAATGCTGGGAAAAAGAAGGATCAAGTCAGAGAAAAGCCATGGAGGCACCAGAGACAGATGCCGGAACTTCAGCCAGTTTTCCACAGCCATATGGTGATACTTAGGTTAAGAGAAATGGGTTAAATTAATATGTAAGTGTTGGCCAATATGAAGTTAGAGCTAATGGGCTGAGCATTGATTTAACTAATACAGTTTCTGTGTGATTATTTAAGGTCTAAGCTAGCTGCCTGACTTGGAACCAACAGCCTATAATATATACATATATATATATATATATATATATATATATATATATATATATATATATCAGTCTATAATAAGGAATTATAGACACAAAAACCGAGAATTTAACATAGCTGCTTGCTGTTTGCTGGCAGCATGCAGCAGCTCCTTTGTGAAAGGATTTCCTGATTTAGCAGTAGGAAAAAGAAAAAAAAGTTGAACAGTTATGGAATGATATCTTTCTGGGATATGCCGCCAGCATAAACTCTGACTCTTTCATGCATCTGTTCTGGCTACAGAGCATTTGAATGGGGTTTGTAAGCAGACTGCTGCAGCTTGCTTAATGGCAACATGGACTGATTGTGTGTCTGAGAATGGGGCTGTGTGCATGGCTCTCAGGGGCATGAGAAGCTCCACCATGCAGGACTGGGCATGCAAGCAAGCAGTACCATATATACAATAGTAATGGCACATCTAAAGCTTTAAGAAGTGCTTAGCATTTTAAAAAGTGCTGCTGGACAGTAAAGGATTATACACATGCAATAAAGACAAATCCAGAGGAGTCATAGTGTTGAATAAATATATGTAGGCTTGAAAGAGAGGAGAAAAAGGGTATAGAGAGTCATAAAATAAAAATTAATGCTTAATAAAAGGTAAAGTTTTTAAAGAGACAGAGTACAGATTGTCATACATTAAAGGCAGTAAAGAAAATCAAGCCATATAAGAATAGAAAATTCAGAGAGTCTGGATTATGTATATTATTGTGTTATCTTTGAATTTTTTGACTGTGAATGAGCTAAGTACAGAGAGACATTTCATTGTATGGGCTGCTAAGCTTAACAAGCATGGATATTATAAAGGTATCATGACTTCCACATTTGGGTTCAAGGATTTGCTGCTTTGGAAAAGAGGTTCTTTTCTGTTTTCACAGAGGATGAGAAACAATGAATTGCTCCCAGAGCAATATGATTTGATGGAACAAGACTCCCTGAAAGGTTACTGTAAACACCCCCACAAAGATAATACTTTATCCAATAAAGAGCAGGAAGCAGCTTGGAGAAACTAAACTCACATTTTCAAATATTGTCTATAAATATTTCCTTATATTTTAAGGGGAATATGCTACAAAGATTTGATTTGGTATGGATCTTGGTTTATTGATATAAATTTAAGGTCAGTTTTGTTATACTGTGTATTTCTTGTCTTGATTAAGGTATTGAGCTTGCATAGCTCATTTAAAATGTAATGTATAATAAAGAAATGTAGGTTAATAGATAATCATCTATAACAGTCAAGCTTATAGTTAGGTTAGTTGGGTTTTCTATATAGAGAGAGATATTTTCAATTATAAAGGGATTCTTCAAATCGTTCAGAGATATTTAGAATATGGAATTTAAAATGTTTTAAGAAGTTAGGAGTTTTCATGACATTAGACACATCTGCTTCTGGCAGCACCAATCTATTTCAAGAGAATGATGGGGTATCGAAGAGGTTCCCTGTGGAGTTGGTTAGCCATTTTAGCAAGAAACTACTCTTGCCTGAACTGCTAAACTAGAAATATAGGACCTGCAGAGAAATGACTGCTAAACTTGCTTAAATATGAGACCATCCTTTGGGGTTCCTGCTTCCTGAAAGAGTCTGCTAGACATTCCGCAGGACACAGAAGAAAGTGACTGAAAATCTGCCAATATAGGCAGAATTGTCTCTGAAATTTTCTGCTTTATGGAATATTCTTTTGGATACTATGGGAATGTGGGCTGAAGATGGATGTCCCAACAGCACAGACAAACTTCAGCTGACTGTTCAAATAGCAAGATGACTCTGTCAATTCTAGAGATTTGGTAGTTGTTTGTAATTTACTTCCTGTTTACTTAAGTAATATTATATCTTCTGGAGTCCTTGATAGAGATGAAAACTTTATAGTTACAGTTATAATATTCTTTTGATAGGATAAAAGATAAAGACAATATAAATATTGTAACAATAATTTTTGTTTGATACCTGTTTGGTTATATGTATTTTACTATGCTAAAGTTAAAACCTTCCTTTTTATTTAAATAGGAAGTGGAGGTGATGTGGGAGTCCCCTCTGTATACTGTGATTATCATTAATGAATTAAGAAATTGCTTTGGGAACTAGACAGTGAGTGTGTGCGACTCTGGGGCAACCTGCCCTGGAAGAGAGCACAGACCCCCCTCCCCCAGCTCCTGCTGCAGGGTTGTCTTTGGTTCGCACGTCCCTGCCTCTCCCAAGCCTTCCCTAGTATATTCAAGTGTCCTGCTCCTGTACTAAGGCCATCCACCCAAAGGAGTCAGGCTCTGGCCTCCAGGCAGGTCTGAAGATTCCTGCAAGGGAGTGTGGGCTCCTTTGGATTGTGCTGCGATGTTCACTGTGTGATACTACATCCTGCCCTGCCCCCACCTTGGCCCTTTTGTCCCTGTGGTCCCTGGACTTCCAGGAATCGCTGATCCAGTGCAGTGGAGATCCATCTAGATGGGTGAGTGTGTGCGACTCTGGGGCAACCTGCCCTGGAAGAGAGCACAGACCCCGCCTCCCCCAGCTCCTGCTGCAGGGTTGTCTTTGGCTCTCACTTCCCTGCCTCTCCCAAGCCTTCCCTAGTATATTCAAGTGTCCTGCTCCAGTACAAAGGCCATCCATCCAAAGGGGTGAGAGTCTGGCCTCCAGGCAGGTCTGAGGATTCCTGCAAGGGAGTGCAGGCTCCTTCAGACTGTGCTTCAAGGAATAGCTCCTGCTACAGCACTGAGGAGATTCAGCCAGATTCAGTCAGAGCAAAGATTGGTCTAAGAAACCACGTCCGTCCTGGATCCATTAGAAGGAAGAGATGGGCAGGCGCCAATGCAAGAACTCCTCCAACAACATGAAAGGCAACATGACATCACCAGAATCCAGACATCGCGAAACAACAAGAACTGAATACCCTACACCAGAAGAAATAGAAGAAACTGACTTTAAACAGTACTTTATGAAAATAATAGAGGAGCTTAAACAGGAGGTAAAAAACTGCCATAAAGAAATAGAGATGACAAACAAAAAGGTAGACAAAATAAATAAATCTCACAAAGATACCCAAGAAAAACAAGAAAAAGCAATCAAACAGGTAAGGGAAACAGTACAAGACCTGATAAATGAAATGGAGGTAATGAAGAAAACACAATCCAAGGGAAGACTGGATATGGAAATTCTGAGTAAATGAACAGAAACTTCAGAGAAAAGTATTTCCAACTGAATACAAGAGATGGAAGAAAGAATTTCGGACTCTGAAGATACTAGAGAGAAAATAAACTCACAGATTAAAGAACAAAACAAATCTAAAAAATTCTTAACACAAAACATCCAGGAAATCTGGGACACCATGAAAAGACCATACCTAAGAATAATTGGGGTTGAAGAAGGAGAAGAATTACAACTCAAAGCCCAGAAAATATATTCAACAAAATTATAGAAGAAAACTTCCCCAACATAAAGAAGGATATTCCTATGAAGGCACAAGAAGCCTACAGAACACCAAATAGACTGGATCAAAAGAAAGCATCCCCATGCCATATGATAATCAAAACACAAAACATGCATAATAAAGAACAGATATTAAGAGGTGCAAAGGACAAAGGTCAAGTAACATATAAAGGGAAACCTATCAAAATTACACCTGACTTCTCAATGGAAACAATGAAAGCCAGAAGGTCTTGGATAGATGTGCTACAGACACTAAGGGAACATGGATGCAAGCCTAGACTACTATACCCAGCAAAGCTTGCATTCACCATCAATGGAGAAAACAAGATATTCCAGGACAAAAACAGATTTAAACAATATGTAGCCAAAAATCCAGCCTTGCAGAAAGTAATAGAAGGAAAATCACAAACCAAGGAGTCCAACAATGCCCACGATAACTCAGACACCTACCGACCTTTCACCAGCACAACTCAAAGAAGGGTAACACATAAACTCTACTACCAGAAAAAAAATAACCGGAGTTAACAACTACTGGTCATTAATATCACTGAATATCAATAGACTCAATTCACCTATAAAAAGGCACAGGCTAAGAGATTGAATATGAAAACAGGATCCAATATTCTGCTGTTTACAAGAAACACACCTCAAGCACAAAGACAGGCATATACTCAGATTAAAGGGTTGGGAAAAGGTTTATCAAGCAAATGGTCCTAAGAAACATGCAGGTGTGGCTGTACTAATTTCGGACAAAGTTGACTTCAAAGTAAAATCAATCAGAAGAGATGGAAAGGGACATTTTATACTCATAACAGGAAAAATCCATCAGAATGAAGTCTCAAACCTGAATATCTATGCCCCTAATTTAAAAGCACCCACTTATGTAAAAATAAAAAATATTAGAACTCAAGGCAGCCATCAAACCACACAGATTAATAGTAGGAGACTTCAACACTCCTCTCTCACCAAAGGGCAGGTCAATCAGACAGAAACCTAACAGAGAATTAAAAACTTAATGGAGGTAATGAACCAAATGGACTTAACAGACATCTTTTGAACTTTCCACCCAAATAAAAAAGAATATATCTTCTTCTATGCAGCTCACAGAACCTTTTCGAAAATTGACCATATACTCGGTAACAAAGCAAACTTCCACAGTTACAAAAAATATTAGTAACCTCCTGTGTCTTATCAGATCACCATGGAATAAAATTAGAATTCAACAACAATGCTACCCCCAGAAAGCCTACCAACTCATGGAAACTGAACAGTCAACTACTGAACCATACCTGGGTCAAGAAGAAATAGGGAAAGAAATTATCGTCTTTCTTGAATTTAATGAAAACAACGACACAACATACTCAAACCTATGGGACACAATGAAAGCAGTGCTAAGAGGAAAGTTTATAGCACTAAGTGCCCACTTAAAGAAAATGGAGAAAGCACTCATTGAAGACTAAACAGCACACGTGAAAGCTCTAGAAAAAAAAAAAAGAAGCAGATTCACCCAGGAGGAGTAGAAGACGGGAAATAATTAAACTGAGGGCAGAAATCAACAGAATAGAAACACAGAAAACAATCCAAAGAATCAATGAAACCAAAAGGTGGTTCTTGGAGAAAATCAACAAGATTGACAAACCCCTAGCCAAACTAATCAAACGGCAGAGAGAGAACAAGCAAATTAATAAGATCAGAAATGAAAAGGGGGACATAACCACAGACACAGAGGAAATTCAGAGAATCATTAGATCTTACTACAAAAGCCTTTATGCCACAAAATTGGAAAATGTAAAAGAAATGGACTTTTTTTTAGATAAGTACCACATACCAAAATTAAACCAGGACCAGGTGAACAATCTAAATAGTCCTGTTATTTGCGAAGAATTAGAAACTGTTATCAAAAACTGGACTGAGCTCCCAAGGTCCTGATGAGGAGCAGAAGGAGGGAGAACATGAGAAAGAATATCAGGACCGTGAGGGAACCTTCATCTGGCGATGGATGGAGATAGAGACAGAGCCACACATTGGTGGACCGGACTGAGCGCCCAAGGTCCAAATGAGGAGCAGAAGAAGGGAAAACATGAGCAAAGAAGTCTGGACTGGGAGGAGTGCTCCCATCCACTGAGATGGTGGGGCTTATCTATTCGGAGCTTACCAAGCCCATCTAGACTGGGGCTGAAAAAGCATGAGATAAAACCGGTCTCCCTGAACATGGCAGACAATGAGGGCTGCTGAGAAGCCAAGGACAATGACACTGGATTTGGATCCTACTATGCATACTGGCTTTGGTAGGGCCTGGCCTGTTTGGATGCTCACCTTCCTAGACCTGGATGGAGGGAGGAGGATCTTGGACTTCCCACAGGGCAGGGAACCCTTACTGCACTCTGGAATGGAGAGGGATGGGAAGTTGAGGGGACAGGGGTAAATGGGAGGTGTGGAGGAGGTGGAAATTATTAATAAAAAAAGAAATTGCTTTGGACATATAGCAAGGCAGAACTTAGATAGGCAGGGAAATCTGGGCTAAACGGTGGGGAAAAGAAAGGTGTAGTCAGAGAGAAGCATGGAGCTGCTTCCAGAGTCAGATAAGCTGAAACTTTGCCAGTAAGCCACTGCCATGTGGTGACACACAGATTAATAGAAATGGGATGAATTCAGATGTAAGAGATAGCTTATAAGAACCTTGAGCTAATGGGCCAAGCAGTGATTTCATTAATGTAGTTTCTGTATAATTATCTCAGGGCTGAGCAGCCAGGAATCAACAAGTGGCTCACTCCCTCGAACAAATTGGTGTTATACCACACTTCACATGCCTGATTGTATCTGATATTGGAAACTAAGCAGGATTGGGCCTGGTTAGGAATTGGATGAAATAAGAACCTCTGAAAGGTCACCTTAAACACTCCTCCAAAAATTACTTTGCCCATCTCCTGATGGAAATGAACCTATCACACAGGATACACAATGAAAGACCTGATTAACAGTGTCCCCAATCATCAAGAAGCAGTTTGGACAGAACTACACCTGTAGTGTGAGCTGTGGCCAGGCCTACTTTTCATCCTGCCTGGCTCCTGCACAGCTAGCTTAAAACCCAAAATAACAACACGCAAACTGTATTCATTTAAACACTGCCTGGCCCATTAGTTTCAGCCTCTTACTCACATCTTGACTAACACATATCTAATAAACTGTGTAACATCACGAGTGGTGTCTTACCGGGAAAGTTTCAGCATGTCTGACCTGGTGGCTGGCTCCATCGCATCTGTCTCACTGAGGAGAAGCATGGTGATTGTTTGAGCCATCTGCCTCACTTCCTTCTTCCTGTTCTGTCTCCTCCACCCACCTATGTTCTAACCTATCAGGCCAAACAGTTGCTTTATTAATTAACCAATGATATCAGATAGATAGAAGACACACCTACATCATATACACATATTCCCAAATGTTGACTATAAATGTTTGATTACATTTAAAGAAGGATATAATATAAATATAAATAACTTGCATTTGTATGGATCTTGGTTTATTGATTCAAATTTGAATTCAATTTTGTTATATGTATGTGTATTTCTGATCTTGATTAAGGTATTGTTTTGTGTAACTCATTTAAAAATGTAATGTATAATTAAGAAATAAAAATTAAGAAAAATTCATCTAAAATAGTCAAGTTTATGGTTATTTTAGTTCTTCAAATGTTTCAGAGAAATTCATAATATGGCATTTAAAATATTTTAAAAACTTAGGACTTTTCATTTATTTATTTTTATCACTTAAAAATACCAATCCAAATTCCCACTCAATCCCCTCCTCACAATACCTCCACCCAACCTCTAACCATGCCCCCTCCAGTCCTAAGAGAGGGCAATGCACCCAGACCTGTGGAAAATCCAAAGCCCTCCCTACTACATCTAAATTAAGCAAGGTGTACATTCAAAGAAAATAGGATCCCAAAAATCCAGTAGAGACAGATCCCAGTGTTACCATCAGTAGCCCCGCAGTCTACCCCAGCTGTCAACCACATTCAAACATAATAATTTGTTTCCATGCTCATTCACTTCCAGTCCAGGTGGAGTTGGTGAGCTACCATTAGCTCAGCAAACTATCTCAGTTGATGAACCCCTCGTGATCTTGAGTTACTTTCTCATACACTCTGCTTTGCCTCTTCAACTGGATCTTGGGAGCTCAGTCCAGTGCTCTGAGGTGGGTCTTTGCTTTTGTTTCCATCTGTTATTGGATGAAGGCTCTATGGTGACATTTAAGATAATCATCAGTCTGACTACAGGGAAAGGCCAGTTCAGACACTGACTCCTCTATTGTTTAGCATTTTAGATGGGGTCATCCTTGTGGATTCCTGGTCATTTTTCTAGAGCCAGCTTTCTTTCTAACTTCATAATGGCTCCCTCAATTAAGTTATCTCTTTCCTTTTTTAATATCTGTTTTTACTCAATCCTACTATCCCATTCCCTCAAGTTTTCCTCAACCCTCCCCTTCTCCCCTTCTTTCTACTCCCTGCCCCATGCTCCCAAATTTTGTCTCACAATAATTTTTATTTTTTTCCTCATTTTTTATTAAAAATTTCCACCTCCTCCCCTTCTGCTCCCCCTCCACTCCCTTCCTTCCACCCATACCCCCACTCCCTCCCTCGCCAGGGCAAAGAGCCATCAGGGTTCCCTTCACTATGTTAAGTCCAAGGTCCTCCCAAATCCCCCTAAGTCCAGGAAGGTGAGCAACCAAACTGACAAGACTCACAGTGAGCCCGTCCATGCTGTAGAGTCCAAGCCCATTGCCATTGTCCTTGGTTTCTCAGTCCTCCTCCACTGTCAGCCACATTCAGAGAGTCCGGTTTGGTCCCCTGTTCCATCAGTCCCATTCCAACTGGACTTGGTGGTCTCCCGTTAGATCTGTCCCACCGTCTCAATGGGTAAACGCACCCCTCACGGTCCTGACTTCTTTGCTCATGCTCTCCCTCTTTTTGCTCCTCATTAGGACCTTGGGAGCTCAGTCCGGTATTCCTATGTGGGGCTCTGTCTTTATCTCCATCCATCACCAGGTGAAGGTTCTATGGTGATATGCAAGATATTCATGAGTATGGCAATAGGATCTGGACATTTTTGGCTCCCTCTTCTCAGCTGCCCAAGGAACTAGCTGGGGGCATCTTCCTTTACACCTGGGAACCACTCTAGAGTCAAGTCTCTGCCAACCCTAAAATGGCTCTCTTAATTAAAATATATTATTCCCTGTTCCCACATCCATCTTTCCTATGTCCAAACCATCCCATTCCCCCAAGCTCTCCACATCCTCCACTTCACACTTTTCTCTCTCCATCTCCCCTTGCCCCCATCCCACCCCACCTAAAGTTCCCAATTTTTGCCGGGCAATCTTGGCTACTTCCAATATCCAGGGGGATAACTATATGTTTTGCTTTGGATTTACCTTCTTATTTAGCTTCTCTAGGACCACGATTTATAGGCTTGATGTCCTTTATTTATGGCTAGAAACCAATTATGAGTGAGTACATCCCATTTTCATATTTTTGGGCCTGGGTTACCTCACTCAGGATGGTGTTTTCTATTTCCATTCATTTACATGCAAAATTCAAGATGTCCTTGTTTTTTACCACTGATTAGTACTCTAATATGCGTATATTCCACAGTTTCTACATCCATTCTTCCACTGAAGGGTATCTAGGTTGTTTCCAGGTATCTATCACCATGCACAAAAATCAAGTCCAAATGGATTAAAGACCTCCATATCAATTTGAACACACTGAACCTGATAGAGGAGAAAGTGGGAAGTATTCTACAACATATGGGAACAGGAGGCGGCTTACTACATATAGTCCCAGCAGCACAGACATTAAGGCAACATTGAATAAATGGGACCTCCTGAAGCTGAGCAGCTTCTGTAAAGCAAAGGACACTGTCACTAAGACACAAAGGCAGCCCACTGATTGGGAAAAGATCTTCACCAACCCTGCAACTGACAAAGGTCTGATCTCTAAAATATATAAGGAACTCAAGAGACTAGATTTCAAATTGCTAATTAACCCATTTAAAAAATGGGGCTCTGAACTGTACAGAGAATTTTTTGGGTTAATTGGCATTTTACCGTCTAGTCTCTTGAGTTCCTTATATATTTTAGAGATCAGACCTTTGTCAGTTGCAGGGTTGGTGAAGATCTTTTCCCAGTCAGTCGGCTGCCTTTGTATCTTAGTGACAATGTCCTTTGCTTTACAGAAGCTACTCAGCTTCAGGAGGTCCCATTTATTCAATGTTGCCCTTAATGTCTGTGCTGCTGCGGTTATATGTAGGAAATGGTCTCCTGTTCCCATATATTGTAGAGTACTTCCCACTTTCTCCTCTATCATGCTCAGTGTGTTCTTATTAATATTGAGGTCTTTAATCCATTTGGACTTGAGTTTTGTGCATGGTCATAGATATGGATCTGCTTTCATTCTTCTACAGGTTGACATCCAGTTATGTCAGCACCATTTGTTGAAGATGCCACCTTTCTTCCATTGTGTACTTTTGGCTCCTTTATCAAAAATCAGGTGTTCATAGGTTTGTGGGTTAAGATCTGGGTCTTCTATTCGATTCCATTGGTCGACTTCTCTGTTTTTATTCTGATACCAAGCTGTTTTCAGTACTGTAGCTCTGTAATAGAGTTTGAAATCAGGGATGGTAATGCCGCCAGAAGTTCCTTTATTGTATAAGATTGTTTTGGCTATCCTGGGTTTTTTCTTTTTCCATATAAAGTTGATTATTGTCCAGTCAAGGTCTGTAAATAATTTTGTTGGGACCTTCATGGTGAGTGCATTGAATCTATAGATTGCTTTTGGTAGAATTGCCATTTTTACTATGTTGATCCTCCCAATCCAAGGCAAGGGAGATCCTTCAATTTTTTGGTATCCTCCTCAATTTCTTTCTTCAAAGACTTAAAGTTCTTGTCAAATCCTTCACTTCCTTGGTTAGAGTTACCCCAAGATATTTTATGCTATTTGTGGCTAATGTGAAAGGTGATACTTCTCTGATTTCCCTCTCTGCTTCCTTGACCTTTGTGTATAGGAGGGAAACTGATTTTTTTAGAGTTTATCTTGTATCCTGCCATATTACTGAAGGAGATTATCAGCTGTAGGAGTTCTTTGGTGGAGTTTTTCAGGTCGCTTATGTCACTATCATATCATCTGCAAATAACAAAAGTTTAACTTCTTCCTTTCCAATTCGAATCCCATTGATCCACTTGTGTTGTCTTATTGCTATTGCTAGAACCTCAAGCACCATATTGAGGAGATAAGGAAAGAGTGGACAGCCTTGTCGTGTTCCTGAATTCAGTGGGATGGCCTTAAGTTTCTCTCCATTTAATTTGATGTTAGCTGTTGGCTTGCTGTAAATAGCCTTTATTATATTTAGGAATGACCCTTGTATCCCTAACCTATCTAAGACCTTTATCATAAAGCGGTGTTGAATTTTGTCAAATGCTTTTTCGGCATCTAATGAGATGATCATATGGTTTTTATTCTTCAGCTTATTTATATGATGGATTAAATTGATAGATTTTCATATGTTGAACCAGCCCTGCATCTCTGGGATGAAGCCTATTTGATCGTAGTGGATAATTTTTCTAATGTATTCTTGGATTTGGTTTGCCAGTATCTTATTGAGAATTTTTGCGTCAATGTTCATGGGTGAGATTGGCCTGTAATTCTCTTTCCTGGTTGAGTCTTTGTGTGGTTTAGGTATCAGGGTAACTGTAGCTTCATAAAAGGAATTTGGCAATGACTCTTCTGTTTCCATATTATGAAATACCTTAAGGAGTATAGGTGTTAGGTCTTCTTGGAAGTTGTGGTAGAATTCTGCATTGAAACCATCTGGTCCTAGGCTTTTTTTGTTAGGGAGGTTTCTGATAACAGTTTCTAATTCTTCACGACTAACAGGAATATTTAGATTGTTCACCTGGTTCTGGTTTAACTTTGGTATATGGTACTTATCTTAAAAAGTGTCCATTTCTTTTACATTTTCCAATTTTGTGGCATAAAGGCTTTTGTAGTAAGATCTAATGATTCTCTGAATTTCCTCTGTGTCTGTGGTTATGTCCCCCTTTTCATTTCTGACCTTATTAATTTGCTTGTTCTCTCTCTGCCATTTGATTAGTTTGGCTAGGGGTTTGTCAGTCTTATTGATTTTCTCCAAAAACCAGCTCTTGGTTTCAATGATTCTTTGGATTGTTTTCTGTGTTTTTATTTTGTTGATTTCTGCCCTCAGTTTGATTATTTCCAGTCTTCTACTCCTCCAGGTGAATCTGCTTCTTTTTTTCTAGAGCTTTTAGGTGTGCTGTTAAGTCTCCAATGAGTGCTTTCTCCATTTTCTTTAAGTGGGTACCTAGTGCTATGAACTTTCCTCTTAACACTGCTTTCATAGTGTCCCATAGGTTTGAGTATGTTGTGTCGTTGTTTTCATTAAATTCAAGAAAGACGATAATTTCTTTCCTTATTTCTTCCTTGACCCAGGTGTGGTTCAGTAGTTGACTGTTCAGTTTCCATGAGTTGGTAGGCTTTCTGGGGGTAGCATTGTGGTTGAATTCTGATTTTATTTTTTTTATTATTATTTATTTATTTATTTATTTATTTATTTATTATTTATTTTTTTTTTTTTTTGGGTTTTTCGAGACAGGGTTTCTCTGTAGCTTTGGAGCCTGTCCTGGAACTAGCTCTTGTAGACCAGGCTGGTCTCGAAATCATAGAGATCCGCCTGCCTCTGCCTCCCGAGTGCTGGGATTAAAGGCGTGCGCCACCGCCGCCCGGCTGAATTCTAATTTTAATCCATGGTGATCTGATAAGACACAGGAGGTTACTAATATTTTTTTGTAACTGTGGAAGTTTGCTTTGTTACCGAGTATATGGTCAATTTTTGAAAAGGTTCTGTGAGCTGCATAGAAGAAGATATATTCTTTTCTATTTGGGTGGAAAGTTCAAAAGATGTCTCTTAAGTCCATTTGGTTCATTACCTCCATTACGTCTTTTAATTCTCTGTTAGGTTTCTGTCTGATTGACCTGTCCTTTGGTGAGAAAGGAGTGTTGAAGTCTCCTACTATTAATCTGTGTGGTTTGATGGCTGCCTTGAGTTCTAATAATTTTTTTTTACATAAGTGGGTGCTTTTATATTAGGGGCATATTCAGGATTGAGACTTCATTCTGATTTTTTTCCTGTTATGAGTATAAAATGTCCTTTTCCATCTCTTCTGATTGATTTTAGTTTGAAGTCAACTTTGTTAGAAATTAGTACGACCACACCCGCTTGTTTCTTAGGACAATTTGCTTGATAAACCTTTTCCCAACCCTTTACTCTGAGTATATGCCTGTCTTTGTGCTTGAGGTGTATTCTTGTAAACAGCAGAATGTTGGATCCTGTTTTCATATCCAATCTCTTAGCCTGTGCCTTTTTATAGGTGAATTGAGTCCATTGATATTAAGTGATATTAATGACCAGTAGTTGTTAACTCCGTTCATTTTTTTTTTGTAGTAGAGTTTGTGTGTTTCTCTTCTTCTAGTTGTGCTGGTGAAAGGTCACTAGATGTCTGAGTTATTGTGGGTATTGTTGGACTCCTTGGTTAGTGATTTTCCTTCTATTACTTTCTGCAAGGCTGGATTTTTGGCTACATATTGTTTAAATCTGTTTTTGTCCTGGAATATCTTGTTTTCTCCATTGATGGTGAATGCAAGCTTTGCTGGGTATAGTAGTCTAGGCTTGCATCCATTTTCCCTTAGTGTCTGTAGCACATCTATCCAAGACCTGCTGGATTGAGAAATCAGGTGTAATTTTGATAGGTTTCCCTTTATATGTTACTTGACCTTTTTCCTTTGCAGCTCTTAATATCTGTTCTTTATTCTGTATGTTTTGTGTTTTGATTATTATATGGCATGGGGATGCTTTCTTTTGATCCAGTCTATTTGGTGTTCTTTAGGCTTCTTGTGCCTTCATAGGAATATCCTTCTTTATGTTGGGGAAGTTTTCTTCTATAATTTTGTTGAATATGTTTTCTGGGCTTTGAGTTGTAATTCTTCTCCTTCTTCAACCCCAATTATTCTTAGGTATGGTCTTTTCATGGTGTCCCAGATTTCCTGGATGTTTTGTGTTAAGAATTTTTTAGATTTGTTTTGTTCTTTAATCTGTGAGTTTGTTTTCTCTCTAGTATCTTCAGAGTCCGAAATTCTTTCTTCCATCTCTTGTATTCAGTTGGAAATTCTTGTCTCTGAAGTTTCTGTTCGTTTACTCAGAATTTCCATATCCAGTCTTCCCTTGGATTGTGTTTTCTTCATTACCTCCATTTCATTTATCAGGTCTTGTACCGTTTCCCTTACCTGTTTGATTGCTTTTTCTTGTTTTTCTTGGGTATCTTTGTGAGATTTATTTATTTTGTCTACCTTTTTGTTCGTCATCTCCATTTCTTTATGGTAGTTTTTTTACCTCCTGTTTAAGCTCCTCTATTATTTTCATAAAGTACTGTTTAATGTCAGTTTCTTCTATTTCTTCTGCAGTAGGGTGTTCAATTCTTATTGTTTCGTGATGTCTGAATTCTGATGATGTCATGTTGCCTTTCATGTTTTTGGAAGAGTTCTTGCATTGGCACCTGCCCATCTCTCTTCAAATGGAGCCTGGATGTGCTTGGTTTCTTAGACCAATCTTTGCTGTGACTGAATCTGGTTGGATCTCCTCAGTGCCAGAGCAGGAGCTATTCCTTGAGGCACAATCTGAAGGAGCCTGCACTCCCTTGCAGGAATCCTCAGACCTGCCTGGAGGCCAGAGTCTGACCCCTTTGGGTGGATGGCCTTAGTACAGGAGCAGGCCACCTGATTACACTAGGGAAGGCTTTGGAGAGGCAGGGAAGTGAGAAACAAAGACAAGCCTGCAGCAGGAGCTGGGGGAGGGGTTCTATGCTCTCTTCCAGGGCATGTTGCCCCAGGGTTGCACACACTCACCAGTCCAGATGGAACTCCTCTGCACCTGATCAGGGATTCCTGGCAGCCCAGGGATGCTGCCTGGACAAAAGGGCCAAGATGGTGCAGGGCAAGATGGACTATCAATCACACAGCTAACCTTGCAGCACAATCTAAAGGAGCCCACACTCCCTTGCAGGTATCCTCAGACCTGCCTGGAGGCCAGAGCCTGACCCCTTTGGGTGGATGGCCTTAGTACAGGAACAGGCCACCAGAATACACTAGGGAAGGCTTGGGAGAGGTCCTTAAGTATCTTTTGGCCATTTGAAATTCTTCTGTTGAAAATTCTGTTTAGTTCAGTACACCATTTTTAATTTGGTTATTTAGAATTCAAATGTCTAATTTCTTGAGTTCTTTATATATTTTGGATATTGGTCTTGTCTATAGAACATTCCATGCAAACAGAAAGAATATACCTTCATCTCCGCACTTCATGGAACCTTTTCTATAATTGATCACATAGGTGTTAACAATGCAAACATCTATAGACACAAAAACTTGGAGTAACCCACTCTTTCTTATTGGATCACCATGGAGTAAAGTTAGAATTCAACAACAATACTACTCCCAGAAATCCTTCAAACTCATGGAAACCGAACAATCAACTACTGAACCACCTCTGAGTTAAGGAAAAAATAAGAAAGAAATAAATTTCTTTCTTGAATTCAATAAAAATTAAGGCACAACATATCCAAACCTATGAGACACTATGAAAGCAGTGCTAGGGGGAAAGTTTATAGCACTAAGTGCCCACATAAAGAAAACTGAGAAAGCTCACATTAGCGACCTAACAGCATACCTAAAAGCATAGAAAAAAAGAAGCAAGTTCACCCAGGAGGGGTAGAAGACAGGAAATAATCAAATTGAGGGCTAAAAATCAACAAAATAGAACACAGAAAACAATATAAAGAATCATTGTCACAAGGCACTTTTTTTGACAAAATAAACTAGATTGACAAACCCTTGTACAAACTAATCAAAAGGCAGAGAGAGACCATCCAAATTAACAAGACCGGTAATGAAAAGTGGTATATAACAACAGACATGGAAGAAAATTCAGAGAATCATTAGGTCCTACTAAAAAAAAGCTGTACTCCACAAAATTGGAAAATGTAAAAGAAATGGACAAATTTTTACACAGATACATATACCAAAATAAATCATGATCGGGTGAGCAATACTATTTATTTATGTATTTATTAAAATTTCAACATTCTCCCTTCATCCTATTTCCCCCCCACACTCTCCTCATTCCCCCTCTCTCTCCCTCTCCAGTCCAAAGTTAAGTTAGGGTACCCTGCCCTGTGGGAAGTCCAAAGCCCTCCCTCCTAATCCATGTTCACAAATTTGTGCATCCAAACAGACTAGACTCCCAAAAAGTCAGTACATGCAGTAGAATCACAACCCAGTGCCATTATCATTGGCTTCTCTGTCATGCCTCATTGTCAGCCACATTAAGAGAGTCCAGTCTGATCACATGCTCGTTCAGTCTCAGTCCAGCTGGCCTTGGTAAGCTCATATTAGATCAGTCACATCATGTCAGTAGGTGGACACACCCCTCTTGGTTCTGACTTTTTTGCTCATGTTTTCCCTCCTTGCGCTCTTCATCTGGGCCTTTGGAGCTCAGTCCAGTGCTTCAATGTGGGTCTCTGTCTCTATCTCCATCCATTGCCAGATAAAGTTTCTATGGTGATATGCAAGATATTCATCAGTGTGGCTATGGGAGAAGGCCAGTTCAGGCACCATGCCCTCTGCTACCCAAGGATCTAGCTGGGGATATCACCTTGGACATCTGAGAACCCCTCTAGAGCCAAGTCTCTTGCCAACCCTAAAATAGCTCCCTTAATTAAGATATCTTTTTCCCTGCTCCCATATCCACCCTTCCTCCATCTCAACCATCCCATTTCCCAAAGCTCTCCCCAATCCCCCCCTTCTCCCTTCTCTCTCCCCATCTCCTCTTTCTCCTACTTGACCCCACCCCTGTGCTCCCAACTTTTGCCTGGTGATTGTGTCTACTTCCAATATCCAGGAGGATAAACATATGTTTTTCTTTGGGTTCACCTTATTATTTAGCTTTTCTAAGATAACAACCTATAGGCTCAATGTCCTTTGTTTATGGCTAGAATCCACTAATGAGTGAGTACATACCTATTCATCTTTTTGTGTCTGGGTTATCTCACTCAGGAAAGTGTTTTCTATTTCCATCCGTTTGCATGCAAAGTTCAAGATGTCTTTGTTTTTTGTCACTGAGTAGAACTCTAATGTGTATATAAGCCATACTTTCTTTGTCCATTCTTCCATTGAGGGGCACCTAGGTTGTTTACAGGTTGTGACTATTACAAATACAGCTCCTATGAACAGAGTTGAACAAATGCTTTTGTAGTATGATTGGGCATTGCTTGGGTATATTCCCAAGATTGGATCTGTTGGATCCTGAGGTAGGTTGACTCCCAGTTTCCAGAGAAACCACTGCACTGATTTCCAAAGTGGTTGCAGAAGTTTGCATTCCCACCAGCAATGGATGAGTATTCCCCTTACTCCACATCCTCTCCAGCATAGGTTATCATTGTTTTTTTTTTTTTTTTTTTTTTTTTTCCATTCTGAAAGGTTTAAGATGATATCTCAAAGTTGTTTTGATTTGCATTTCCCTGATCACTAAGGAAGCTGAAAATAAATTTAAGTATCTTTTGGCCATTTGAATTTCTTCTGTTCAGAATTCTCTGTTCAGTTCAGTACCCCATTTTTTAATTGGGTTATTCAAAATTTTAATGTCTAGTTTCTTGAGTTCTTTATATATTTTAGGAATCAGGCTTTTGTCTGATGTGGGTTTGGTGAAGATCATCTCCAATTCAGTATATTGCCTTTTTGTCTTAATGACAGTGTCCTTTGCTTTACAGAAGCATCTCAGTTTCAGGAGGTCCCATTTATTCATTGTTGCTCCTATTGTCTGTGCTACTGGGATTATACATAAGAAGTGGTCTCTTGTGCCCATGTATTGCAGACTACTTCCTACTTTTCTCTTCTATCAGGTTCAGTGTGATAAGATTTATATTGAATTCTTTAATCCATTTGGACTTGAGTTTTGTGCATGGTGATAGATATGGATCTATTTTCTTTTTTCTACAAGTTGACAACCAGTTATCCCAGCACCATTTGTTAAAGATGCTTTCTTTCTTTCATTGTATAATTTTAGATCCTTTGTCAAAAATCAGGTGTTCATGGGTTTGTGGATTAGTATCCAGGTCTTTGATTCTATTCCATTGGTCAGCATCACTGTTTTTATGCCAATACCAAGCTGTTTTCATTACTGTAGCTTTGTAATAGTGTTTGATGTCAGGGATGGTAATGCCTCTGGCAGTTCCTTTATTGTACAGGATTGTTTTGGCTATCCTCGGTTTTTTTCCATATATAGTTGATTATTTTTCTCTCAAGGTCTGTGAAGAATTTTGTTGGGATTTTGATGGGGATTGCATTAAATCTACAGATTGCTTTTGCTAGAATTGCCATGTATATAATGTTGATTGTACCAATCCAAGTTCATGGAAGATCCTTCCATTTTCTGGTATCCTATTCAATTTTTTCTTCAAAGACTTAGAAGTTCTTGTCAAATAGGTCTTTCAATTCCTTGGTTAGAGTTACCCCAAGATACTTTATACTATTTGTGGCTATGGTGAAAGGTGATACTTCTCTGATTTCCCTCTCTGCTTCCTTATCCTTTGTGTATAGGAGGGCAACTGTTTTTTTTTTTGTTTTTGTTTGTTTGTTTGTTTGTTTGTTTTTGTTTTTGTTTTTGTTTTTGTTTTTGGAGTAGTTCTTGTATCCTGCCACACAACTGAAGGTATTTATCAGCTGTAGGAGTTCTTTGGTAGAGTTTCTGGGGTCACTTAAGTACACTGTCATATCATCTGCAAATAACAAAAGTTTGAATTCTTCCTTTCCAATTTGAACTCCCTTGATCTCCTTATGTCATCTTATTGCTATTGCTAGAACTTCAAGCACTATATTGAAGAGGTATGAAGAGAATGGACAGCCTTGACTGGTTCCTGATTTTAGTGGTATGGCTTTAAGTTTTTCTCCTTTTAATTTGATGTTAGGTGCCCGCTTGCTGTATATTGCTTTTATTATATTTAGTTATGCAACTTGTATCCCTAACCTCTCAAAGTCCTTTATCATAAAGGAATGTTGAATTTTGTCAAATGCTTTTACAATATCCGAGAAAATGATCATATGTTTTTTTTTTCTTTCAGTTTATTTATATGATGAATTACATTGATAAATTTTGGTAGGTTGAACCAGACCTGCATCTCTGGGATAAAGGCTACATGATCATAATGGATTTGTTGATGTGTTCTTGAATTCGGTTTGCCAGTATTTTATTGAGAATTTTTTGTTCAGATGTTCATGAGTTAGATTGGTCTGTAGTTCTCTTTCTTGGTTGAGTCTTTGTGTGGATTTGGTATCAGGGTAACTGTAGCTTCATAAAAGGAATTTGGCAATGACCCTTCTGTTTCTATTTTGGGAAGCACATTAAGCAGTACAGGTCAAAGCTCTTCTTGGAAGTTCTGTTAGAATTCCGCATTGAAGCCATCTGCTCCTGGGCCTTTTTTGGTAGGGAGGTTTTTGATAAGAGCTTCTAATTCCTTGTGACTTATAGGTCTATTTAAATTCTTCACCTGGTTTTGATTTAATTTTAGTATATGGTACTTATCTAAAAAACATATTTTGGCCATATAATAATCAAATACAAGCCTTACAGAAGAATATTAAGAACTTCAAAGGAAAAAGGTCAAGTAACATATAAAGGGAAACCTATCAGAATTACACCTTACTTCTCAATGGAAACCATGAAAGCCAGTAGTTCTTTGATAGATGTGCTGCAAACACTAAGCGACTGTGGATGGAAGCCCAGACTTACTATATACAGCAAAGCTTGCATTCACCATTGATAGAGAAAACAATATATTCCAGGACAAAAACATATTTAAGCAATATGTAGCCACAAACCCAGCCTTACAGAAAGTACTAGAAGGAAAATCGCAAACCGAGGAAGCCAATAACACCCATAATAACACAAGCATCTGATAACCCTCCACGAACACAACTGAAAGAAAGGAAAGACAAACACTACCAACAACAACAACAAAAAAAAAAAACTGGAGTTAAAAACCACTGGTCATTAATATCATTTAATATCAGTGGAATCAATTTGCCTATAAAAATGTACAGGTTAAGAGAATAGAAATGAAAACAGGATCCAACATTCTGTTGTTTACAAGAAACACACCTCAACCTCAAAGACAGACTCTACCTCAGAGTAAAGAGTTGGGAAAAGGTTTTCCAAACAAATGGACCAAAGAAACAAGCGGGTGTGGCTATACTAATATCTAACAAAATTGATTTCAAGCTAAAATCAATCAGAAGAGATGGAGAAGGACACTTTATACTCATAACAGAAACAATTCATCAGGAGGAATTCTCAATCCTGAATATCTATGCCCCTAATAGAAAAACACCCACATATGGAAAAGAAACATTACTAGAACTCAAAGCATACATCAAGTCCCACACTCTAATAGTAGGAGATTTCAACACTCTTCTCTCATCAATGGACAGGTCAACCAGACAGAAACTTAACAGAGAAATAGGAGAACTAACAAATGTAATGAACCAAATGGACTTAACCAACATCTGTAGAACATTTCACCCAAACAGAAAAGAATATACCTTCTTCTCAGCATCCCATGGAACCTTCTCAAAAATTGATCACATAATTGGTAACAAAGCAAACATACATAGATACAAAGAAATTGTAGTAACCACCTGTGTACTATCAGATCACCATGGAATAAAGTAAGAATTCAACAATTCTACCTCTCGAAAGCCTACAAACTCATGGAAACTGAACAGTCAACTACTGACCCACACCTGGGTCAAGAAGAAAGAAAGTAAGAAATTAAAGTCTTCCTTGAATTCAATGAAAATAAAAACACAACATACCCAATCCTATGGCACAAAATAAAAGCAGTGCTAAGAGGAAAGTTCACAGTATTAAGTGCCTGCATAAAGAAAACGAGGAAGCACACATTAGAGACTTAAGAGCACACCGGGAAGCTCTATCTAGAAAAAAAAGAAGCAGACTCACCCAGAAAGAGTAGAAGACTGGAAATAATCAAACTGGGGGCTGAAATCAACAAAATAGAAACACAGAAAACAATCCAAAGAAACAATAAAACAATAAGCTGGTTCTTGGAGAAAATCAACAATATTGGCAATCCCCTATCCAAACTAATCAAATGGCAGAGAGAGAAAACACACAAATTAACACAATCAGAAATGAAAAGGGGACATAATAAGAGACATAGGAAATTTGGAGAATCATTAGATCTTAATACAAAAGCCTGCATGCCACAACATTGGAAAATGTGAAAAAATAAACATATTTTAGATAAGTACCATATACCAGGTGAGCAATTTAAATAGACCTGTAAGACACAAAAATACAGAAGCTATCAACAAAATCCTCCAAAGCAAAAAAAAAAAAAAAAAAAAAAAAAAAAAAAAAAAAGCTAAGGGCCACATGGATTTAGTACAGAATTCAAATAGTACTTTCAAGAAAAAAACTAATACCTATACTGTTCGAAGTGTTCCATGTAATAGAAACAGAAGGGTCATTGCTAAGCTCTTTTTATGAGACTACAGTTTCCCTGAGGCCAAAACAACATAAAGACTCATTCTAGAAACAGAATTACAGACCAATTTCACTCATGAACATGGGTGCAAAAATTCTCAATAAAATTCTGGCAAACAGAATAAAAGAACACATAAAAAAATAATCGACCATGAACAAATAGGCTTCATCCCAGAGATGCAGTTCTGTTTCAACATATGAAAATCTATCAAAATCTATAATATAAATAAACTGAAAGAAAAAACTTTTGACCATTTCATTAGATGCTGAAAAACCATTTGACAAAATTTAACATTCCTTCATGATAACGGTCTTGGAGAGATTAGGAATACAAGGATACAAGGTTCATACCTAAATATAATAAAAGCAATATACTGTAAGACAACCTCAAAGTAAATGGAGAAAAACTCAAAGCCATTCCACTAAAATCAGGAACAAGACAAGTCTGTCAACTCTCTCAATATCTCTTCAAAATAGTTCTTAAAGTTTTAGTAATAGCAATAAGACAACATAAGGAGATCAAGGGGATTCAAATTGAAAAAGAAGAAGTCAAATTTTCATTATTTTCAGATGATGTGAAAGTGTACATAAGTGACCCCAAAATGTGTACCAGGGAATTATTATCACTGATAAATAACTTCCATGATGTGGCAGGATACAAGATCAACCCCAAAAAAATCAGTAACCCTCCTGTACACAAAGGATATAGAAGCTGAGAGGGAAATCTCAGAAACATCACCTTTCACAATAGCCACAAATAACATAAAGTATCTTGGGGTAACACCAACCAAGGAAGTGAAAGACCTAGTTGAGAAGAACTTTAAGTCTTTGAAGAAAGAAACTGAAGAATATACCATAAAATGGAAAGACCTCCTATGCTCTTGGAAATGAAGGGTCAACAATGTAAAAACTTGCAATCCTACCAAAAGTAATCTATAGATTCAATGCAATTCCAATTAAAATCCCAACACAATTCTTCTCAGATCATGAAAGAACAATAATCAACTTGATATATAAAAATAAAAAATTCAGGATAGCCAAAACAATCCTGTACAATAAAGGAACTGCCAGAGGCACTACCATCCCTGACATCAAGCTCTATTACAGAGCTACAGTAATGAATTCAGCTTGGTATTTTCATAAATCACAGATGTTGACCAATGGAATTGAATTCAAGACCCAGATATTAATCCACAAGCCTATGAACACCTGATATTTTTTACAAAGAAGCTAAAATTATACAATGGAAAAAAGAAAGCATCTTCAACAAATGGTGCAGGCATAACTGGATGTCAACCTGTAGAATAATAAAAATAGATCCATATCTATTGCCATGCACAAAAACTCAAGTCCAAATGGATTATAGAATTCAATATAAATCTTACCACACTGAACCTGATAGTGGAGAAAATGGGCAGTAGCCTTCAGTACATGGGCACAGGAGACCACTGCCTAAACATAACCCTGGTAGCACAGACAATAAGAACAAGAAGTAATAAATTGGACCTCCTGAAACTGAGAAGCTCCTGTAAAGCAAATGACATAGTCAATAAGATAAAATGCAGCCTACTGAATGGAAAAAGTTCTCTAACTTGGAACTTCTCATGACAATAAGACACATCTGCCCCTGGCAGCACAAGGTACTTCAAGAGGAAGATGGCCATCCAAGAGGCTCCTTGTGGAGTTGGTTAGCCATTTGGACAAGAAACTGCTCTTGCAGTGGCCTGCTTGACAAACTGGACGTGCAGAACCCACAGAGAATTGTCTGCTGAACTTGCATAAAGGTGACATGGTCCTTCAGGTTTCCTGCTACATGAAAAAGTAGGTGAGATGTTCTGCAGGACATAGAAGAAAGTGACTGACAAACTGCCAATATAGGTGGAATTGTTTTTGAAATTTCCTGCTTAATGGAAATGTTTGCTGGATACTATGGTCCTGTAGGCTGAAGACAGATGCCCCAATGGTACAGAAAAAACATTACTTGAGTGTCCAGGCAGTAAGATGTCTCTTTAAATTCTAGAGTATTAGAAGTTGTTTGCAATGTACTCCCTGTTACTTAGGTAATATTATATCCTGGAGTCTTTGATGGAGTTGAAAAATAGCTATAGATATAGTTTACTTTAGTTATGATAAAAGATAAAGTAGATATAAATATTGTAACTGTAATTCTTGCTTGATAACTGTTTTGTTATATGTAATTTTACTATGTTAAAGTTAAAACCTTTTTTAGTTAAACATAAAAAGGGGAAATGGTGTTTGAGGTTCTTCTGTCTATGTGTTGCTTTTATTGGTCAATGAATAAAGAAACAGATAAGAAAACTTACCTGCTGATAAGACAGAACTTAGGAAGGAAGGAAGGACTGGACTGAATGCTGGGAGAGAAAAAGGCAGGGTCAAAATGAATCATGGAGCTGTCTGAGACAGATGCCTGAAATTTAGCCAGTAAGCCAAAGCCATGTGGCAATACACAGATTAATAGAAATTGGATAAATAAATATGTGTGAGTTAGCCAATAAGATATTAGAGCTAATGGGCCATGCAGTGATTTTATTAATGAAATTTCTGTGTGATTATTTCAGGTTTAAGCTAGCCTGGTGGCGGGGAACCAACAAGTGGCATCCCTTCTCCAACAAACCTAGATAACAAAAAGTACCCTAAGAGAGACATACATGGATATAATGTACATGAAAAGCAGAAAAAGACAATATATGCTGAATAAATTGGGAGCATAGGGACCATGGCAGAGGGAAGGACTAGGGGGAGAGGAAGGGAGTGAGTGGAAAAAATTATATAGGTCAATAAGAACAATTTAAAAAAAGAAACCATACTTCTCTGGATAATAGAACAGCTATAGAAGAGAGAATATGACTTTGGAAGGAACCATATAGTATTTGGCAAACTTATGTAAATGAACAAAGACCGAAATTAAAAATTTTAATACATGACTTTGTCATTGAATATCTTTTAGAAACAGATATGTATGTAACAACACTTTCACCAAAAACTTTGCATCCAAATTGACTTGTTCAAAAAGTAAATGCTTATCTTTTAAGGATCATAATTTTTTGGCAAAGTAGAATGCAAAATGCTGTGAATGTATAGATTCAAAATGACAGAGAGGAATATTAAAACCATATGCGATGAAGGATGCTAAAAAGAAATCCCACAGCCAAAAGAGAGAGGCCTGATTTGTAGGACTGTGTGGTATACCTATAATATGCTTTAAATTATAATAAGCAAAACTGTTACATTTTCTTAGAGACATACGCTAGATCATTATCTGTCTTTATTTGTGCATGCATACCCATAATGGCCATAATTTCCAATAAATGTGTGATTACTGAATCAACCTTTTCTGAGCTTAAAGCAGTTTCCACTGAAAAACAGAGTGTCAGTGGTGTGCTGCACATATGTTATTTTTCCAAATTTTGCAATGTAGAACACATCCATCTACCATATTTCTATCCTTTGAGTACCCTTTTTGTTAGTCCCTGCATGTAGTGGTATTTGGTTATAGAAAGAACAAGTAGGGCATCTCTTTATAATCTCCTTAGCTTATTGCTAGTTTAAACCCTTTCTTTAAACCTTTGTTATTGACATGGTGTTTCTTATGAAACTCTAACATCTTTTGGACACGTCCAATCAATAATCAATCGATTTTTGCATTATCTTGTGCTAGAGGATCTGACAGATCATATGGCATCAGAAGAGTGTTATGTATATGACACAAAGCCTACTACTGATTTTATCTTGAACCTGCATGAATAATGAAGTTAATTCTGTACCATCTTGTATAAGTGCAGAAGCTACTTTATGCAAGACAATTCTTTCTGCATATTGTAAATCAATCACTATATTAAGAGTATTTTTTTAAAATCCCTTAGTATCATGAGAATATCATATAATTTAGCCTTTTGGAAATAATTTGTTCCACCTTACTTAAAGCTTCTGATTTGTAACCTGACTTTTCTGATTTATTTGCATCAGTAAAGAATGTTTGGGCTCCAGTTATTGGTGTTCCCCATAAAATGTGATGCAGGCTCCAAGTACTTCTCTTTATGAGGTTAATTCTATCAATTTTGGAATAATTGCCATTAATCTCTCCTAAAAGATTATCACAAGCTGTTTGACATGGCTCATTGTCCTCCCATAATTTTTTTTTAATTTCATTAGTAGTAAAAGGCACTATAATCTCTGCTGGGTCTATACCTGCAAATTGACTAAGTCTTAATTTTTCTTTTATACTTAATTCAGAGACTTTTTCCACATAAGTTTTTTTTTAATTTTTTTACTTAGTTTATGTGGTAAGAATATTAATTCTAAGATAATATCTTTCTTTTACATTAAAATCCCTGTTGGGGAAATTCTAGAAAGCATTATAATTACAATGCAATTAAGATTTGGATTTACCCTATAAACCTCTGACTCATGCAATTGTTTTTCAGTGACAATTAATTCATTTATTTTTGCTTCAGCTGGAATTCTCTGGAACTATTTAAGTCTCTGTCACCATCTAAAGTTAGCTAGTTTCTTTGTGTTCTTCCACAGCCTGAATGTCTGGTGAGCTTTCTGTATATTTTGTTATAATATACTTCCAAAAAATATGAATTTGGGGGACTACAGGAATGTTAATCTGGGTATTCCATTACTGCAGCAGGTCATGACCCCATAATTCATTACAATCTTAGGGACATTTGGCCTCAGCTTTACTCTCTGTCCTTCAGGCCCTATGCATTCAACCTGTCTCGTGCTTTCTTTCACTTGAGGGAGGTTACAATTCCTATCCTTGAATATTCAAATTCCTTGAAGAGGCCAATTTGGTAACAAGATTCTGGAGTAATGATACTCAAGTCCCTACCCATGCCTATTAAACACACAAGTACATTGCCATTTATAAGCACTCTTAGCTTTGTTCTTTGATCATTTAAATTCACCAGAATATACATTTCTTATTTTCTATTAGATTTTTTGATTCTTCCTCCATGTTTATTCTATTATCCAAAACATTATGTTTTTTAATGAAGGCTCTGGATTTTTAAAAGTTTTTTTTTTTTTTTATGGCTAGAAACCAATTATGAGTGAGTACATCCCTTGTCATCTTTTTGGGCCTGGGTTACCTCACTCAGGATGGTGTTTTCTATTTCCATCCATTTGCATGCAAAATTCAAGATGTCATTGTTTTTTGCCACCAAGTAGTACTCTAATATGTATATATTCCACACTTTCTTCATCCATTCTTCCACTGAAGAGCATCTAGGTTGTTTCCAGGTTCTGGCTATTACAAATAATGCTGCTATAAACATAGTTGAACAAATGCTTTTGTGGTATGATTGGGCATCTCTTGGGTAAATTCCCAAGAGTGGGATTGCTGGTTTCTAGGGTAGGTTGATCCCGATATTCCTGAGAAACCTCCACACTGCTTTCCATAGCGGTTGCACAAGTTTGCATTTCCACCAGCAATGGATAAGTGTACCCCTTACTCCACAACCTCTCCAGCAAAGGCTATCTTTGGTGTTTTTAATTTTAGCCAATCTGACAGGTGTAAGATGGTATCTCAAAGTTGTTTTGATTTGCATTTCCCTGATTGCTAAGGAGGTTGAGCATGCCCTTAAATGTCTTTTGGCCATTCGAACTTCTTCTGTTGAGAATTCTCTGTTCAGTTCAGTGCCCCATTTTTTTTTCTTTTTTTCTTTTCTTTTTTTGGTTTTTCTAGACAGGGTTTCTCTGCAGCTTTTTAAGAGCCTGTCCTGGAACTAGCTCTTGTAGACCAGGCTGGCCTCGAACTCACAGAGATCTGCCTGCCTCTGCCTCCCGAGTGCTGGGATTAAAGACATGTGTCACCACCGCCTGGCTTCAGTGCCCCATTTTTTAATTGGGTTAATTAGCATTTTAAAGTCTAGTTTCTTGAATTCATAATTGGTTTCTAGCCATAAATAATAATTCGTGATCCTAGAGGAGCTAAATAAGAAGGTGAATCCAAAGAAAAACATATAGTTATCCTCCTGGATATTGGAAGTAGACAAGATTGCCGGAAAAAAAAATGGGAACTTGGGGATGGGGTGGGATGGGGGGATGGGGGGATGGGGAGAGAAAAGTGTGAAGTGGAGGATCGAGAGAGCTTGGGGGAATAGGATGGTTGGGATATAGTAAGGGAGGATATGGGAAGAAGGAATTATATATCTTAAAAAAAGTTTTTTTTTTTTGGTGAGACATGTCCTTCACAGTTACAGGGAATGACTGGACAACTTTTGACTTGGGGGCCTGAGAGAGGCCCCCAAAATGTTTCCCAATGTTATTGGGTTGCCTTTTCAGTCTTTTGTTAAATTGTATTCATTGTTACAATATTGGCTTTTGCCACACTTTCAACATATACCTGGGGCCTGAGTCCTCTTATTTTTGCCATTCCAAAAGGAAATATTATTTCTAGGAAATCCTTGTCCTCAACCCCTTCTCAGATGTCCCATTCTACCACAATTAAATTATTTGGCATTTTGATGTCTCCTCATACATTTGGAAATTGTTTCTCCTACCCAATATTCAGTATTATAGTCAAATGTCTCAAAGTTCAATGTATGCAGGATCCAAATATCCATTTGTGCTGATCTAAATTTGAAATGCCCAAATATCCTTTTTTGCATTCTAAGTTACCATTTTCAAAAACCAGAGATTTAATAAGTACTCATCCAGTATCTGGATCTGTTATTCCTTTAAGTATAGCCTTAGTTAATCTTTGTAAAAAGTCACTAAAGGGTTCTCTCTGGCTCTGTTTAACTTGGTATGTGATCCAATTAGTTTTCTTAGTATTTTAATGCTGTCTCAAGCATTTAAGGATGCTTTCTGTCATAGTGACAAAATTTTTTCATCATAAAGAGCTTGAGCCTGTGGGTCATCATAAGTGTCCTTACCAAGAATTTGATCTTAGGAAGTATCAATTCCTTTTGTTTTTCCCTGTTTTTCTAAAATTTTAGCCTCTCCCTGAAATAACATTTAAATATAATTTGAGGTCCATCATCCAGGACTGCTGAAACTAAGTGAAACCAGTTGAGTGGCATAGTTTTAATGCTTGAAGTCCATGCCTTTATCATCTCCCTAACAAATGCAGAGTGCTAGCATAAATTTACTACTGCTTGCTTAATTTCTTTTAGATCATTCATTCCTATAGGTACCCATCTACCTTGCTTGGATCCTTTTGGACCTATAGAACTTGATGCTTTTTTGGAGTAGATTACAAGGTACGAAGCTGTAACCTTGGGTAAGTCATCTTTGACAGCTACTGGCAATGTTAAATCCTGTTCTTGTACATTATTTCCTTGCACATCAGCTCCAATAATTCCCTTATCATTTCAACTCTTTTTACTACTGTCTTTTGTAAAGTCTGAATCTCCAGGACTGTATATATTTCTAGTGATTTCATTGAGGCACCTAACCTCTATTCTTCACTTGGCACAAGTGACTCCAGGGTATGAAGTTTTTTTTTAAAGATAACATCTCATTCTTGGGCATTATTTTGATAGTGTTCAGATTGTCTTCCTGGGAGATAGTCTATCTGCTAACATATCATATTTTTAACAAATTTTGATTGTCAAAATCAATGGCATAAATTCTTTCAGAAAAATTCTAGTACTCTTTGAAATGGATTCATTTATGTTCGTCAAAGTAATATTATTCTTTTCAATAATATCAATTTTCAGATAACTTTTTATTTTCAATTGTATTAATCCTGTGTGCTAGCTATTGTTTATTAGTCTATAAAGACTAATTTCTAATATGTGGCACTCTTAACTCTGCTATCAAATCATTTTCTTAAGGATATAATTATGAAGAAAACTGATTCCCAATATCTAATAAATAGATTTATCACAATAACCATTTAAGCCTTGCTGAATATAACCCATAGCATTAGCAGAAAAAGTTACAAAATTTTCAATGTTAATGTTGTTTGCAATTATATATCTCTCAAGTTTACTGATTAATTAATTAATAAAATAGTTACATGTTATGAGGTCTGGTAAATTGCTTTAGGTTTAATAATCTTTATTGTCCAGCAACTGTCATGGTTGCAGAGTCATGAGTAGCAGTGGCACAACTGGTGATGCCAGGCCCAGGCCATCACCACTTTGGTTTCCCACCTTGGTGTTGGTTAAATACTGAGAAATGCTTTGCTTGACAAATTAAAAGCAATTAAATCAGTTCCATACTTGGTGCAAGGAACACAGAACTCAGGAAGATGGTGCACAAGCCTGTGCAAGTCACCACACAGCAAAGGGGAGGGGGGTGAAGCATGATCTTGGGTAATTTCCAAGTCACCAGACACACTGCTCTGTTTTTTTAAACACTTAGTAGGTAGTAGCAAGATAAGTGGGTGGGGATGGGAGACTTTCTGGGCTCTGGAGCAGTTAGGCCTTAAGTCTGGTAGGTAGGTGTGGATTTTGGATCCATATGGTCACCAGATGATGATGGGTACTAAAAAGAAATCCCATACTAGCTTAGAATTGAGTATAACAAAGGTTATTTATTTAGGGGCAGGCTCACAGATTACTGACCTCTGCCCGAATGGGGAACAGCAACCTAACCACACAGTCAGAAGAGAGAGGCAAAATGCATGCATTTATAGTATAAGAGGCCACACCTAAGTTGGTGGGTAACTTAAAGGCTACTGGCTGTAGGAATTTCTATAACACATATGTTGCTAAGATAGCAATGAATTTTTAGAACATGATTTATTAGAGCAATGGAATATATAGATTAACATTGCACCAATCTTAGAAACAAACTATACATAAATTCATGTTCCTGGAAAAAGTATTAGGAGGCATTTTAAAGAAAAGTCACAGTTACCATTCAGTTTGAACAAGATGATGGCAAAACAGATGCTCATAAAGAAAGCCTACCTTTAAAATGGATGACAGACAAACCTGTATGGGTTAAGCAATGACCTTAAACAGTAGAAAAAATTGCAGGCTTTAAAGCAGCTGATACAGGAGCAAATAAAATTCAGCATATTTAAGAATCAAACAACTTTTGGAATTCTCCAATATTTGTTATTAAGATAAATCTGAAAACTGGAGAATGGGAAAAGATCTAAGAACTATTAATAAGGTTATTCAGCCAATTGACCCTCTACAGTCTGGAATTCTTTTGCTTTCTCCATTGCATAATTGATGCCATCTTAAAGTTATTTATTTAAAAAAGACTGTTTCCTCAATATACTTTTATGAGAAAAAGAGAAGACTTTTCCTCCACAGTGACTACTTATAATAATTCTCAGCCTTTTAATGGATATTAGTGGAAGATTCTCCCATAGAAAAATTTAAAGAACCTGACCATGTAACAATAATTTATATTTCAGACATTGGAAATGATGTGCAACACTCAGAATAGTGTTTTCTATTTCCATCCATTTGCCTGCAAAATTCAAGATGTCATTGTTTTTTACCGCTGAGTAGTATTCTAGCATGTATATATTCCACAGTTTCTTCATCCATTCTTCCACTGAAGGGCATCTAGGTTGTCTCCAGGATCTGGCTATTACAAATAATGTTGCTATGAACATAGATGAGCATATGCTTTTGTAGTATGATTGGGCATCTCTTGGGTAAATTCCCAATAGTGGAATTGCTGGGTCCTGGGGTAGGTGGATCCCGAATTTCCTGAGAAACCGCCACACTGCTTTCCAAAGTGGTTGCACAAGTGTGCATTCCCACCAGCAATGGATGAGTGTACCCCTTACCCCACAACCTCTCCAGCAAAGGTTATTATTGGTGTTTTGGATTTTAGCCAATCTGACAGGTGTAAGATGATATCTCAAAGTTGTTTTGATTTGCATTTCCCTGATAGCTAGGGAGGTTGAGCATGACCTTAAGTGTCTTTTGGCCATTTGAACTTCTAATGTTGAGAATTCTCTGTTCAGTTCAGCGCCCCATTTTTTAATTGGGTTAATTGGCATTTTACCGTCTAGTCTCTTGAGTTCCTTATATATTTTAGAGATCAGACCTTTGTCAGTTGCAGGGTTGGTGAAGATCTTTTCCCAGTCAGTAGGCTGCCTTTGTGTCTTAGTGACAATGTCCTTTGCTTTACAGAAGCTGCTCAACTTCAGGAGGTCCCATTTATTCAATGTTGCCCTTAATGTCTGTGCAGCTGGGGACCTGGGGGGGGTTGGGAGGACCTTGGTCTTAGCATAGAGTAGGGAACCCTGATGGCTCCTTGGCCTTGAGAGGGAGGGAGGGGAGGTATGGGTGGAGGGGAGGGGAGGAAAGGGGGAGAAGGAGGGGAGGGAAGAGGGAGGAGGAGGGGAGGGAAGGGGGAGGAAGAGGGGAGGAGATGGAAATTTTTAAATATAAAAAAATAAACCATGAGAAAAAAAGGAAAATATGTGCAAGAAAATTTTATATATATATATATATATGTGTGTGTGTGTGTGTGTGTGTGTGTATGTGTGTGTGTGTGTGTGTATGTATATATAATTATATAGACAATATTTTACCATCTGACTCAAAAAAATGATGCAAATAAATCAGGCAATTCAGGCTACAAATCTGAATATTTAAACAAAGTAAATCAAAGCCCATATGATTTCATCCAAACGTCAGAATTATGTGCTATTTTCATAGTTCTGCCACATCTTAAAGAACATCTCAAAATAGTTACCAATTAAAAATATACAGAAAAAGTTGTTTTGCTTATTGAGACTGGTGATTTTATACCAAATGATGCAGAGTTGTCTCTTTGTGTATTCGGATACAAAAAATAATCAGGAATAGAAATCATCCCAAATACAGACTGTAGTGTGAAGCGGCGGGGCTGCGTCCTGCCACCTGGCTGCCGGCTAGCTTTACACCCGAAATAATTACACGGAAACTGTATTCTTTTAAAACACTGCCTGGCCCATAGTTTCAGCCTCTTATTGGCTAATACTCATATCTTGCTTTAACCCATATTTAGTAATTTATATAGCACCACGAGGGGTGCCTTACCAGGAGAGATCTTAACCTGCGTCCATCTCGGAGAGGAGAAGCATGGAGACTCACTATGGCGACTGCCTGAAGCTTCTCCCCACTCCTGCTACCCCTTTTCCCACAATTCTGTTCTGTCTACTCCACCTACCTAATTTTCTGTTCTCTTAAAGGGCCAAGGCAGTATCTTTATTAATAATGAAAGTAACACATAGACACTTCTCCATCATTTCCCCTTTTTCTGTTTAAACAAAAAAGAAAGGCTTTAACTTTAACATAGTAAAGTTACATGTAACAAAAGAGTTATCAAGCAAGAATTACAGTTACAATATTTAAATCTATTTTATCTTTTATCATAACTAAGGAAAGCTATAACTATCTATTTATTCTTCAACTCCATCAAAGACTCCAGAAGGATATAATATTACCTAAGTAAACAAGTCATATGCAACTTTCAAACTCTAGAAATGACAGAGACAACTCGCTGCCTGGACAGTCATCCAAAGTTCCTCTGTACTGTTGGGGCATCCATCTTCGGCCTTCAGGCCCAGAGTATCCAGCAGACATTTCCATGAAGCAGGAAATTCCAAAGACAGCTCAGTTACTTTCTGCTGTGTCCTGCAGAATGTCTCGCAGACTCTTTCATGAATCAGGAACCCTGAGAGACCATCTCACCTTTAGGCAAGTTCAGCAGTCCTCTTTCTGTGGGTTCTTTGTGTCCAGTTTATACAACAGTCCAGGCAATAGCAGTTTTTTGCCCAAATGGCTATCAAACTCTGTAAGGAGCCTCTTCGATGCCCATCTTCCTCTTGAAGTAGATTGGTGTTGCCAGGAGCAGAGGTGTCTCATTGTCATGAAAAACCCTAAGTTATTAAAACATTTAAAATGCCATATTCTATAGTCTTTGAAAGATATGAAGAATGCATATTTAACTTAAATATATCTCTATATATCTAGAAAATCTAACTAACATGACTACAAGCTTTACTATTATTGATGACTATTCATTAACAACCTATATACATTACATTTTTAAAATGAACTACACAATCAAAATACCTTAATCAAGATCAGACATACATATACATATAACAAAATTGACCTTAAAATCCATACCAATGCAAATTATTCATATCTATATCATATCCCCCTTTAAATGTAAAAGAACATTTATAAACAATATTTGGGAACATGGGCACGGTTATTTCTCTCCAAACTTCTTCCTGCTGAATGGGGACGCTGTTAATCAGATCTTTCATGGTGTAACCTGTGTGCCAGGTTCATCTCAGTCATCAGTTGGGTGAAGTATTTTCTGAAGGTGTTCACAGCAACCTTTCGGGAGGGCGTGGTCTATCATACCACATTGGGATAGAAGCAATCCACAGTGTCTCATCCTCTGTGAAAACAAAAGAAGAAACTCTTTTCCAAAGCATCATGTTCTTAGATCCAAATCCTGAAGTCATACCGTTAAGATGTCCATTCTGGTCTAGCCTGGCAGCCCATATAATGAAATGTCTCTCTGTACTTAGCTCCTTTACAGTCAAAAAAATCAAAGAAAACACAACAAAATACATAATCCAGACTCTCTGTGAATTTTCCATTTTTTCGTGGCTTATTTTTAGTCTATCACTTTACTTCTTTTAATCTATAACTATCTGTACTCTGTCTCTTTAAAGACTTTAACCTTTTTTTTTTAAGGCATTAACTTTATTCTCTATATTTTGTTTTTCTCTCTTTTAAGCCTACGTGAGCCATTTAAAGGCCTTCTATGTCTGAATCTTTTCTATTGTGAATCTGTAATTTTTTACTATCCAGGAGCATTTCTTAAAAGGTTAATCACTTCTTAAAATAATACGGTACTGCCTGTTTACAGCCAAGTCTAAACCTTAACTGCGCTGTTATTATGGTAATTGCGATAGACCTGCCTGAGGTCAGCACAGTTTAGCATGGCGGAGCAGAGCCAGAGCTGCTACTGCCTCAGTCATGGAGGCAGAGCATCAGGAAGCCGCGTTTTAAAATGCCGTGGCGCAATGAAGGTGAAGGGCCCCGTCCGGGGGCCCGAGGTGGGATCCCAAGGCCTCTCCCAGTCCGCCGAGGGTGCACCACCGGCCCGTCTCACCTGTCGCGCCGGGGAGGTGGAGCACAAGCGCACGCATTTTAAAATGACTCAGCTTTTTCTCTGCCGCTATTGCCAAAACAGGAAATCTCTCTACGGCACGTCCAGGCAAACAGCAAAAAGCTGTGTTAAACTCTCTCTCTCCTTTATTTAAAGCCCTCTCGGGTTTTTAAGTGGATTTAGTCACCACGTTGGAGCGCCAATCTGTAGTGCTAAGCGGCGGGGCTGCGTCCCGCCACCTGGCTGCCGGCTAGCTTTACACCCGAAATAATTACACGGAAACTGTATTCTTTTAAAACACTGCCTGGCCCATAGTTTCAGCCTCTTATTGGCTAATACTCATATCTTGCTTTAACCCATATTTAGTAATTTATATAGCACCACGAGGGGTGCCTTACCAGGAGAGATCTTAACCTGCGTCCATCTCGGAGAGGAGAAGCATGGAGACTCACTATGGCGACTGCCTGAAGCTTCTCCCCACTCCTGCTACCCCTTTTCCCACAATTCTGTTCTGTCTACTCCACCTACCTAATTTTCTGTTCTCTTAAAGGGCCAAGGCAGTATCTTTATTAATAATGAAAGTAACACATAGACACTTCTCCATCAACAGACCAAACATCTAAACCCATATGCCAGGTCCTCTGGCAAAAATATTGCAGAAATTAATTAATTATTGATTTGAGATATGATAGAGACCTCAAAATTTAATAAAAAGTCATGTAAATAGCAAATTAAAAAAAAACACTTTTCCATCACTTGGCATATTGCCCTTCTTGTTTTTTATACCACCAAACATCATTACCTGCAAGAAGTAACACAAAGGGTACTCTAAGGAATGAAAACTTGCAGAATGATGAGTTCCATTTTGTAAAATCTGGAAAGCTAAAGTATGTACACCACACCATTGATACCTATTTAGATTTTCAATAGTCAACTGCTTGGAATTCAGTAAAGGCTTATTTTGGTAATCAAACATTTGTTAAAAGTTACAGCCATCATGAGTATACCTGTTCAGAAAAAAGACAGAGAATGCTTAAACATATTTCTCTACGAAAATGAAACAGGTTTCTTCTTATTATAAAATAAAGTATTACAGGTTTATCACACAATTCTATAGGAGAAAAAGTTACAGAAAGAGCAAATTAAACTCTAAAAGATATGTTAAATAAACAGTAAGAGATAAAAAATTCACTCTATATAGATTATATCATGGTTTGTTAACTTTGAATGATAATCTGAAAATTAACTAAATGCTAATGAGAATGAAACAACAGCTGTGAAGAGACATTGGATAGTAGAAAAAAATTTAATTAAATTAGTCCATATACCTCAAAGATGTACTGACCTAAAAATATGTAGAAGGAGTAGCGGGGCTGTGTCCCTCCACCCGGCTAGCTTTACCCCAAATAATTACACGGAAACTGTATTGTTTTAAAACACTGCCTGGCCCATAGTTTTAGCCTCTTATTGGCTAATTCTCACATCTTCCTTTAACCCATATTTAGTAATCTGTGTAGCACCACGAGGTGTGGCTTACCAGGAGAGATCTTAACCTGCGTCCATCTCGGAGAGGAGAAATATGGAGACTCACTATGGAGACTGCCTGAATCGTCTCCCCCTCTTTCCCAGAATTCTGTTCTGTCTACTCCGCCTACCTAATTTTCTGTTCTCTTAAAGGGCCAAGGCAGTTTTCTTTATTAATTAACCAATGAAAGTAACATAGACAGATAACTCTCCTCCATCAAAAATAGAAGCCAGGATGTATGTTATATAGTGGAAGGGGTTTTGCTTTTGTTTCCACAGGCGAAGAGAAGTTATGCATACCATCAAATTTAATGTTTCTATTTGAACAAGAGACACCTCTTAATTACAAGACATAATAGTTTATTAAACAGTATGGCTGTTTAATCTAAAATAACCTTTAAAGCTAACAAATGCTTCTGTTTTCATCAGAAAAAAATCAACAAAAGAGATCATCCTCAAAATTAGTATCAGAGAAATATTTTGTTTTTGTCTTTTCAGAAGAATATAGGCATTCTGCTAAGGAATACAAAGACTAGTGGTTCAATGAGGCATCTTTAGATAAAGGATAAATACATCCAGAAATATTGTCCAGGAAGCCAGATGTTTCTGTCATTTTTCACAGTTATTAAAAGTTGCATGTTTAAACTTCCTGCTTGCTCAGTTAAAATTATTCCCTTCTCAGGTATATGGGGTAGTTGAATACTAGATAGTTAGAGTTATAATTTTCCTTCTTTACATGTCTCAGAAAAGAAATTCACTAACACAGTGTAAAGTGTATAAGGTGGAAAAATCAAAAAATAGTAATGCAAGTTATGATAAAAATTAAATCAGGTACAAGATTTGGACTCAACAATATAGGCTAGATAACAAAGTATTTTCTCTGAAAATGTCAAATACAGATGGATTAGACATTGTTGATGTACATATTGTCTGTATATATTGTATATAGTTATTGTATTTATTGTAATAGTTTTTCTTATATTAATTATAGTATTCTTTCTATTTTATATACAAAAGGGAAAATAGTGATATTTCATTTGTGTTTTAACAAATAAAACTTCCCTGAAGATCTGACTTTAAAAACAGCCACTCTGATCATACATACAGGTCAGGAAGTAGTGGCACACACCTGTAATACCAGAAGTACCACTAGTTAGTCATAGAGACCTGCAGGTGATGACACACACTTTTACTACCAGTACTAGAGAGGAATATAAGGTGGCATGAGACAAGAACTTGTTCTCTTTTTAATCTCTTGATTTTATAGAGGTAAGATCTCTCTAGTTGTTGACCACTTTGCTTTTCTGATCTTCTGCTTCAACCCCAATATCTGTCTCTGGTTTTTTTATTATTTGTTCTTCTGTTATGTACATAGTTCAGTAGTGAGGTTCTTGCCTAGAGTGTATTAGACCTTACATTCAATACTAACCACTGAAAAATAATCAATTTACAATAATATTATCAATAATTTAGTAACCAAGGTATTTGTATTTTTATTCTGATTTATAAAAAAGACATTTTAATTTTGGAAAACCGAGGTAAGGCTTTTCCTTGTTTGCTCAAGTAAGCACATATTCACTGAAAAATAGGAATTGGATTTGAGAAGGACAACAGCCAGTTGTGCTCTTGTGTATAGCAAAGGAAAAAGCAAGATTAAATGAATTTCTTGAAAATAGCTAGCAACATCACTGAAGGAGAAGTCACCTGTAGGTTATAGGAACAGTTTTCTTCAGCATGTTATCATTTAATTTTAAGAACACTGACTCAAAGGACAGAAGTGATAGTCCAATATTTGCCGAGGGAATACACAAAAACTGTATGACCTTGATGGTATGAAAGCCTTCCGAACTCAACTTTCTCTCTCCAGGTGTACTTGTCTATATCTGTATCCTGTTCGTCCCCATTTGCAATGCAGTGTTAGCTCAAATAAAAATCACGAGCAGTCAGATATTGATAAATATGACCAAATCATATTTTCCCCTCTGTCTTCTCCTCCCAGTCCAGTTCTCATAGCCCTTCACTTCCCCATACTCCCTCTCTTCCCACTTCCTCACACCCCCATCTCTCCCACCTTCCCAATCCATGCCTTCTCCATTTCTCTTCAGGAAAGGTCAGGTCATTTATTGATATAAACACAACATGACATGTCAAGTTGCCATAAGACTATATACTTTCATGCTTATTAAGAATGGGAAACGTGACCCAGTATGAGGAATAGGATATTAAAATCTTGGAAAAGAGTCAGAGATAACCTGTGCTCCTGGTGTTATGAGACACAAAAGAAGATTGAGATGCACAATTGTAATGTATTAGCAGAGTGTCTAGGTCAGTCCTATGCAGGCTCCCTGGTTGTTCTTCAATCTCTGTGAGCCCCTATGAGCCCAGGTTAGTTGATTTTTGTGGGTTTACCTGCTGTGTTCTTGACTACTCTAGCTCCTACAATCTTCCCTTCTTCTGGAAATTACCAGAGTTTGTCTAATGTTTGTCTGTGGGTATACATCTGTTTTCATCAGTTTCTAGATCAAATTTCTTTGATGCCAATCAGATTAAGAGTTTAGAAGAATATCTTTTAGCTTTATGTCAGAGGCATTTTTTCCTCTAGTCATACTTGAGCCCATCCTAGGTATCTGGCTAATCTAGTCTGTGGATTCTGGTGCTGCAGACAGTGTTGGGGGTGCTTACTATCATGGCATGGGTTTTAATTTAGTCATTGGTTGGCCACTACCTTATTATCTAGGCCACCCGCCCCTACCCTAGCAATCCAATAAGCTCAACAGACTATAGGTCAAATGTTTTGTGACTGGGTTGGTATTCCATTCCCTCTACTTGAAATCTTGCCTGATCTCAAGGTATGTTCTGTCATTGTACAGGTTTAAGTAATTAGACATCAAAGTTTTTGATGTCTTAGAAGATCTCAAAATGGACTCAGTATTGCAGACACTAATTTATAAATTTACATTTTAAAGTCTTACCTTTTCTCTCATAATTTCTTTCTACAGCACTTTCAAGGAATAGACTTGTTAGGTTTATCTACTACCAGTACTCTATAGTAGTAATGTGATGTTGAGCAGCAGTACTGGTTCAAAAGTATATTTATATCTTCATGAGAAATGAAGCATGCAGATAGTCAACATGTAACTACTTTCATTAGGACAATAAAGAATTCATGGAATGTCCCCTTATGTGAAACAGATTACCAGATAAATTATTTTGAGGAAATGCATGTCAGTGCTACTGTCTAGCATCTGGTATGCGATTAGATCTCTAATCCCTAGTATATCAGAGAAAGAGAGAAACCTGGTAAGAAGGAAGAAAGGGAAGGAGGAAGGAAAAAAGAAAGAAGGGGGAAAGAGAGAGAGACCAAGAAAGAGAGAGAGAGATATTCTTCTGGAAAAAGATTGCTAGACTGTAGCCTCATTATGAGTTGGGAATGTTTAGTATTGTCTTAATGACTGCCTTCTTAAAATAGATACTCAGGGAAATATCCACATAGCAGCAAAAGGAACAAATCCCTTGAATATGGAATATGAAGAACAAAAATACATCTGATGTAAAATAATATTTTTTATTTTTGTATGTGTGAATATTTTGCCTGATCATGTATATATGCATATATTGTGTGTACAGAAGCAAGAGAAGATGACAGAAACCACTAAGACTCAAGGTAAAAATGATTTTCAGATGACTTTTGGGTCCTGGGCATATCCTGATCTTCCGAAAATGGACCAGAACATCTGGTTTTAGCCAGAGCATTTTGCTTTTAACCACAGTGGAATATCTCCAGCCCTTCATTCATGATATTGTTTTAAAGAGTCAACCAATAAGTATTAAAATTTGTCACCACTAGAAAATATCTCCAGTTCTCTTTAATATTAAGAAAATATTACATACATAAAATAATTAATAAACATAAATCAAGTTAATATATATATATATAATGAAACAAGACTGTTACATCAATTTGTAGGAAATTGAAATAAAAATATTTATTTATTTATTTATAAATAAACTAAGTAGAGTTTTTACAGAAATAGGTCTTCTGATGTCTGTTTTATGGAGCTGCCAAGAAAAGCTTGTCATGGCATATTAGAACCTACCTTCACTGAAAAGACACTTTCCCAGGCTATGCTATATGCACTACATAGTGAAACAATTTCTACCATGCTACCAATAAAGAGCAATTCTTGAAATAAAAAACAATCAGACTTCTTAATGTATGTACATCTTTAATTTCTCTAGAAGGGCAATCTCAATATTTAAGTTTTTGGTAAATTAGCTCAAATAAAAATATAAACTTATTTATGAGAAGAAATTATACATGTATATAGTATTTTAATATGTTCTGGCTAGTTTTATATCAATTTCACACAAATTAGAGTCAATTTGGAAGAGGAGTCTCAGTTGAGAAAATGTCTCTACTTCATTGGATTGGTATATGGGTACAATTATGGTATACTTTTTGATTGATGATTGACATGGGAGGGCCCAGTTTACTGTGTGTATTATCAACCCTACACTGGTATTCCTGAGTTCTATAAGAATGCAGACTGAACAAGTTGTGAGAAGAAATACAGTAAACAACATGATTCCATGGCTTCTCCATCAGTTCCTGCTTTGAGATCCTGCCATGACTTCCTTCAGTGGTGGACTATTATTTGAATGTGTAAGCTGAAATAAAATGTACCTTCTCAATTTGCTTTTGGTAATGGTGATTTACCACGTCTAAGAACCAAAACTAAGGCAGTATACAAACTCTATTGTGATAGTAGAATATTTGGTATTTTTGTTCATTGTATCTGATGTCCTATCCTAGTTTTCTGTGATAAAGACAATATTTCCTAATACATCTTAACAGTAGATCAGATGAAAATATTCTCATTTTTTTCCTAATGGTCTGTTTACTCTACAGTTTTTCATTATGTTCTTTATAAATGTTTTCTTATATCAGTCAGTTCCTAACATAGTCCAGTCTTCTTTAGAGTTCACTATGTCCTCAAGGATGACCTTCACTTTCACTTCTTATGTGATGGGAGAATAACCATGCATCACTTTGCCCAGGATATGTGGTTGTCAGGGCAGAAGCCCAAGGGTTTATTTTATGCACTTCCTGCTAAGCTACATCCTCCAACTTGACCCTGAATTCTCAATTTTATAGAGTTTGTATAACTAACACAGTGAAGCAATAGCTAGATACAGCATAAACACACTTTATTATTTGTCAGGAGGCCATGAATAGGAGCTATAGCTTGGGTTACTGGATTAGGTTCACCTTGCTTTTGTTTCTGGTGTGGGAGACACAGTGGTATTTCTTGGTTTGAGAGCATCTTCACTAGAGACTTGTTGCTTTTATGATACAGCTTTTAACCTTTGTGTGCTTTCTTCTGTTTCTTTTTTTTATAATGGCACAAGCAATTTGAACACTCCATCTCATCCAAACTGAAGAACTTTAACATATAGAGTATTTGAAAATATGGTTAAACATGAATTTGTTATGACTACTTAACTGATGTAATACCTTATCAATGTGCTGAGCAGAGGTATTTATTTACAGTTAGATGTTCTTCCTTTTCCTTAAGATCTTTTTGCCAAAAATGGTTAGCGTTGTGTAACTATAATAGAAAAGAGAAAACATTGTTGTATATATACAGTACGTATTTCAGTATATACAGAAAACCTTCCACCAATTTTAATCATCTAACTTTGTAGAAACATTTTAATTTTGTACATGTACACATATATCAGCCTCAAAATTCTATGACTGTACTATTCCATTAATTTGAATAAAAGTTTAAGAAAGCATTTGATGATTGTTTACAATAATTTTTCTTTACAGCCTATATTTGATTTGATTGAAAAACCTTAGTAATTTTATTCTGTTATGTGGTATTGAGTAATATATGTATATATATATATATATATATATATATATATATATATATGTATATATATATGTATATGAACAAAGAACTTTACATGTATCTTTTCTAAAATAATTTTGTGGCAAAAAGAATATTGACAATAATCTCAGACTACTATTTTTCTCTTAATGACTTCTATCTTTTTAATTCTTTGACAACTTTTTGCATGTATATAATTAATTCAAGTCATTTTTTCTCTATACAGCATATTCATTCTCTGCTGAAAACCTTCTTTCTTAAAATTCTCTCTTCTTTTTTTACATATTTTATGTACATGACATGTTGGTTTAATTGGAGTGAATTGCATTAACACGGGTATTTATCAGTGACTACACTGCCATCTTGTACCCCAGATCATGCGAATAGTCCCAGAGGGAGGAGCGGAGCCTTATAAGCCATTACCCCTATATATACATCCTAACAAAAGATTTGGCTGATAACACAGGGCCTGGAAAGTATATTTCTCTCCACTAATCTCTTCTCTTTACAGAGGTCGGATGCCTAAGACAGGAAATCTTGTGAAACCTGCTTTCCAAAGACAGGAAAATTTGGATAATAGGAAGAAGACTTTGCCCAAGCCAGGCACGACCCATCTGTCCTGTTGCAGAAGCACAGGGTTTTTTAAAACTTAATAATAGAGAGTGGATTGTAGGCTCATATTTCGGCATGGCACCAGAGCCATAGGCCCGACCTGAGGTGGTCAAGTAGCTTTTCAGACAAGCTGTCTCAGCCTAACAACAGCCTGGATGTGCTGCTCCTATTTTCTTTTGTTATTAATGTTGATCACTTGAGGAGAGGAGTTGGCTGAAGCTGATCAGGATGTTTGGTGCTCCTTCCTTTCAGAATTTGGAGGATGTCTTATAGAGATGCTAATTCATGGCCTATGTGACAGCTAGCATACTCGCAAACAGGTGGATGTGGACGTGACAAAAGGCCATTCACCTGGTTACCTAGGAGACAGCCTAATGTATTTTCCCGCTTAATTGAGGGGATATATATAAACTGTGTGGAGAATAAACGAGAGAGCTGGCCCTTCAAGATAAAAAATTAATTAAAGAAATAACATATTTGGGCCAGCAAGATGGATAAGCTCATAAACTTAGTTTATGTCAAGGCTGATGACTCAAGTTTGATCACCAGAGATCAAGTAGAAAATACTTGCAAATTGTCATCTCCTCCACAATCATACATGCAATGCACCTCTCCATACATACACACACCAAGCTAATAATAAAAAGAAATTAAATATATTGAATTTTTAGGTCATTTACACTAAGGAATATGTGTTATCTATTGAAAGCCCTAGAATGTTGTTATTTAATTCCTATTTGCATCATGTACAGCCCATTTCTCTATGGGTCATAATAAATCCTGGATTAGAATCAAAATGCCTAATTTCATAGGTAGTAAGTGTAGTTTGAAATGAAAGACCCCCAGTGTGGGGAGACTCCCACTCAAGTCTCGGGGTAACACGATACCCCCCTCCCCGTAACTCACGAGAGACGGTCCTTGCTGCAATCACACGAGGTTTAATGATGAGATGAGACGGGAACCAGTGCACTGGGGCCGAGACTCATAACCCACGCAGGGAAAGAGTTCGACCCCGAGTGACCGGGAGAAGGGGCTTTTAAGGGAAAAAAAAAACATTGCCCAGTGATGGAAAGGGGCAGGGAGGGGGTAGAAAATTCTGAGAATACCAGTGATGATCACAAGGGGGCAACTCCCTGCCTCTCAAGACCACTCCCAAAGTCATAATCAGCTAGTTCCTTTCTCAAGATTATTTTAAAGATTACAATCTAACTTTATCTTTAGCTAGTTCCTGAAACATAGTCACTGAACTGGCTAATCCTAGATTCCTGATTTTTTTTCTCCCTGCTTAGATTTCTGGCTATTTTCTTCCTGCTGGGGGTGGGGGAACCTGGATTTATCCAGGGCTTTCTTTGGGGAGACCTTGTTTTATCCAGAAAGATTGCCTCTTTGACACTAAAAAACAGAACCTCAAGTTATATTTTTCTAAACATTGACTCTGGAGTCAAATCAACTGAGGGTCTCTTTGTTTACATTACTCACTATCACAGGGAAAGTATATTCTTTTACTTCTATTGTTTTTTATACTGTAATGATAAAGTCCAAATATTCCAGAGTATAGTTGTAAAAATTAAATATAATGAACATGCATTATGCCTTGAATATTGCCATGAACAAAAGAAATACTTTTACAGAAATATAATCTATTTTTATTATTCATTTAAGGATTAATGAGGTTTTTTTCTAAGAGTGATTCAATAAATATGTGAAGTTTACTGATAAAATAGGTTGTGGTAAATAAAACAGCCCTTCAATATATTTACTTCCAAATTCTCCAAAATTGAATAAAGAACAGATTTAGCTGTGATTAGATTACAGGGCTCCTCTCTGTTTTGGTAATGAGTATTAAGATTATTTTAGATAACATGGAGAGCCCTGTATTATTACATGAACTCTTAAAAATAAAGTAATTTTCCAGTTGTAATTTGAGAGATACAAGAATATCTGAGAAATTCAAAGTAGAAGGCCACTTGACCTGCCATTTCTGAAGGGAATAACATGAATAACATGAAAGGAAAATGCGAGTACATGGTTACCTCAGAAACAGAAGCCCCATGCCTACACCTGAGATGAGTTGGCTTCAAGAAATAACCTATCATGAGTTTGTGAGTGACCATTCCCATAAAGAATGTCATCCCACAAGACAGGTCAGAAATTTCTGAGACCCTCAGTTGAGTATTCATTCAAGCTAAGCAGGTTTTAGCCAACAGAAACCTTGATAATAAATTTATGCTTTAGAAGTAAAAAAGATTGCAATAATTTTTTACAGAAACATATAGAAAATTTATAGAGTTTCAAAGAATAGAATTGCTTTTAATTCACAGAAAGTAATTGAGAAATATTCAGTGTTGAGTTTCTCTCAGATTCATATTTGTAAGGGATTTACCTACTTTCTTTGCTTTACTGAACAAAAAGAATAAATTTTCCTTTAAATTTTGTTCCATTGTAATTTCACATGATTGTGTTTTTGCTGGAAAATATTACTCTTGGTTTTTTCTTCTCCCTTCCATAGAAATTTAATGTGAGATAAGCCTTGTTATTCAATATTTATTGTTTAAAAATCTTGCTTATATTTCTCTCTTGGGATCCAATAGGGTTTAAGATGAAAGAGTTAACATCTTTCTTTTATTTTTTATGTTATGCTTATTAATGTCAATCTAGGGTTTCACTATTCTGGCAGTTTTAGCTTCTTTCTCTTTCAAATAACTGCATATATTTCCTTTGAACAAAATGTATAATTTTAATATTTAAATAGTGTGCAAGCTTTTATTAAAGTTGTGTGTTATGAAGAAAATAAGGTTTTAAAATAAAAAATAATAAGGCATGATAATTAAAGCAATTCATTACTGTTTGTGGATAAAATCATCAGGATATTTGTATATGGTAAGAAATAATATTTTAAAATTCATCAGGAAAAACAAAGACCCAAAATAGGCAAAAATATTAATGATTGTAAAAACTACTAAGAGTTTTACCACCCCATATTTCTTTCTATATACAGAGCTATAGTAATTAAAAAAAAAAACAGGGTACTGTCATAGAAACACTCTTACTGATATATTAAGTAGAATTAAAAAGTGATATATAAGCCTAGAAACTCAGAATCTTCTGATAATGTACTAAGGCCAGTAGTATACATTGAAGAATAAATAGACAGCATTTTTAAAACATAGTGATGGTCAAACTAAGCAGCTATATGTATATGAACCAAGCTTAATTCTTATCTCTAACCCTGCACAAAACTCAACTTCAAATTGATCAAGCAACTCAATATATGATCTAACACCCTGAACCTGACAGAGAAGCAGTGAGAAATATTCTTGAATTTAAAAGTCTAGAAAATGACATTCTGAACAGGATTCTGGTAAAGCAGGCATTACAAACAAGACTTGATCAGTGGAAAATCCTAATATAAAAAAATCTTCCTTACAGAAAAGACACCACCATTTTTTAAATTTGTAAACATTTATTTTTTTTAAGCATGGAAAAATGTAAACAGTATTAAAAGATTAACTTTATATATTACATGTGTACAGTTAGTGGTGTTTTCAGAAAAATGGAAACAAATAAGTTTTATAAACAAATCTACACAAAATCGTCATTAAAATAGATTACAATTTCTTCAAAGAGAAAATAGGGTCATATGTCTTATAACCTGGCAATCTGATATCACTCTTTACCTAATGAAATTGACTATTTTAGACACAAATTTACTTTTCAAAGGCGAACTTAACATAATTAATGTATACATAGCTAGTCTAATTACAGCAAGTTTGAATAAACAGATTTCTAGGAATCTGCATATATTTAATATTATTTTCTGCCATAGAAAATAGAAGTTGAGGTCACATGCTAAGTTTTATCATGTTGACATGGGCCTCTTTGATAATATGGGCCTTAAAATAAACTGCCCATTTTGCAAATATAAAGCTTTAGTTACACTACATGTCAAAAACACTTAGGGATAGCTTAGTGTAATAAAGTGAATTTTCAATATAGTTTAAGAAGTTAATGAAGTTTTACCCAGATTGTGATGCATGAAAAGAAATAAGGCATCTTTAGATCAAGTAAAACCCCATAGAAGCAAAATGTTTATCTTATTGATATTTTCTTTGGTTTCTCGCATCATTTAGACCATAGTTTAAACATTTGGTTCAATGGATTACTGATTAAGAAATATAAAGGCAAGGCAAACTAGATTTAAAAAAAGACTGAACTTCATCATTTGTAAAAATTAAAGTTTTAGCATTGTTTGTTACAAACAGTTTTGTATAAATTAGTTACTGTATTACAAAGCATTCTTTGAAAAAAATTTAAATTTAATTTTCAAAAGACAATTAGATATTAGGTTTTCTTGGAAGTTCTGGTAGAATTCTGTTAGAACCCATCAGGTCCTGGGCTCTTTTTGGTAGGGAGGTTTCTGACAACAGTTTCCAATTCTTCGCAACTAACAGGACTATTTAGAGCATTTACCTGGTCTTGGTTTAACTTTGGTATATGGTACTTATCTAAAAAAGTGTCCATTTCTTTTACATTTTCCAATTTTGTGGCATACAGGCTTTTGTCGTAAGATCTAATGATTCTCTGAATTTCCTCTGTGTCTGTGGTTATGTACCCTTTTTCATTTCTGATCTTATTAATTTGTGTGTTCTCTCTCTGTCGTTTGATTACTTTGGCTAGGGGTTTGTCAATCTTGTTGATTTTCTCCAAGAACCAGCTTTTTGTTTCATTGATTCTTTGGATTGTTTTCTGTATTTCTATTTTGTTGATTTCTGCCCTCAGTTTGATAATTTCCAGTCTTCTACTCCTCCTAGGTGAGTCTGCTTCTTTCTTTTCTAAAGATTTCAGGTGTGCTGTTAAGTCTCCAATGTGTGCTTTCTCCGTTTTTTTTTTAAAGTGGGCACTTAGTGCTATGAATTTTCCTCTTAGCACTGCTTTCATAGTGTCCCATAAGTTTGAGTATGTTGTGTCTTTATTTTCATTAAATTCAAGAAAGACTTTCATTTCTTTCCTTATTTCTTCCTTTACTCAGCTGTGGTTCAGTAGTTGACTGTTCAGTTTCCATGAGTTTTTAGGCTTTCTGGGGGTAGCATTGTTGTTGAATTCTAATTTGAATCCATGGTGATCCGATAAGATGCAGGTGGTTACTAATATGTTTTGTAACTGTGGAAGTTTGCTTTGTTACCAAGTATGCGGTCAATTTTCGAAAAGGTTCCATGAGCCGGAGAGAAGAAGGTATATTCTTTCCTGTTTGGGTGGAATGTTCTATAGATGTCTGTTAAGTCCATTTGGTTCATTACCTCTATTACGTCTCTTAATTCTCTGTTAGGTTTCTGTCGAATTGACCTGTCCATTGGTGAAAGAGGAGTGTTGATGTCTCCCACTATCAGTGTGTTTGGTTTGATGGCTGTCTTGAGTTCTAGTAATGTTTCTTTTATATAAGTGGGTGCTTTTGTATTAGGGGCATAGATATTCAGGATTGAGACCACACAAAGACACAACCAAGAAAGAGAATTACAGGCCAATCTCACTCATGAACATCGATGCAAAAATTTTCAATAAAATACTGGCAAACAGAATCGAAGAACCCATTAGTAAAATTATCCACTATGATCAAGTAGGCTTCATCCCAGAGATGCAGGGCTGGTTCAAAATACGAAAATCTCTCAATGTAATCCATCATATAAATAAACTGAAGAATAAAAACCATATGATCATCTCATTAGATGCAGAAAAAGCATTTGACAAAATTCAGCACCCCTTTATGATAAAGGTCTTAGAGAGATTAGGGATACAGGGGTCATTTAAAATATAATAAAGGCTATTTACAGCAAGCCGACAGCTAACATCAAATTAAATGGAGAGAAAATCAAGGCCATCCCACTGAATTCAGGAACAAGACAAAGCTCTCCACTCTCTCCTTATCTCTTCAATGTAGTGCTTGAAGTTCTAGCAATAGCAATAAGACAAAACAAGGGGATTAAGGGGACTCGAATTGGAAAGGAAGAAGTTAAACTTTCGTTATTTGCAGATGATATGATAGTGTACATAAGCGACCCGAAAAACTCCACCAAAGAACTCCTACAGATGATAAACTCCTTTAGTATCGTGGCAGGATACAAGATCAACTCCTAAAAATCAGTCGCCCTCCTATATACAAAGGATAAGGAAGCAGAGAAAGAAATCAGAGAAGCGTCACCTTTCACGATAGCCACAAATAGCAAAAAATATCTTGGGGTAACTCTAACCAAGGAAGTGAAAGACCTATTTGACCAGAACTTTAAGTCTTTGAAGAAAGAAATTGAAGAGGATACCAGAAAATGGAAGGATCTCCCTTGCTCTGGGATTGGGAGGATCAACATAGTAAAATGGCAATACTACCAAAGGCAATCTATAGATTTAATGCAATCCCCTTAAAGATCCCATCAAAATTCTTCACAGATTTTTTTTTGTTTGTTTGTTTGTTTTGTTTTTGTTTTTTGAGACAGGGTTTCTCTGAAGCTTTTTTAGAGCCTGTCCTGGAACTAGCTCTTGTAGACCAGGCTGGCCTCGAACTCACAGAGATCCGCCTGCCTCTGCCTCCCGAGTGCTGGGATTAAAGGCGTGCGCCACCACCGCCCAGCTTCTTCACAGATCTTGAGAGGACAATAATCAACTTTATATGGAAGAACAAGAAACCCAGTATAGCCAAAACAATCTTATACAATAAAGGAACTTCTGGAGGCATTACAATCCCTGACTTCAAACTCTATTACAGAGCTACAGTATTGAAAACAGCTTGGTATCGGCATAAAAACAGAGAAGTCGACCAATGGAATTGAATAGAAGACCCAGATCTTAACCCACAAACCTATGAACACCTAATTTTTGATAAAGTAGCTAAAAGCACACAATGGAAGAAAGAAAGCATCTTCAACAAATGGTGCTGGCATAACTGGATGTCAACCTGTAGAAGAATGAAAGTAGATCCGTGTCTATCACCATGCACAAAACTCAAGTCCAAATGGATTAAAGACCTCAATATCAATCTGAACACACTGAACCTGTTACAGGAGAAAGTGGGAAGTACTCTACAACATTTGGGCACAGGAGACGGCTTACTACGTATAGCCCCTGCAGCAAAGACATTAAGGGCAACATTGAATAAATGGGACCTCCTGAAGCTGAGCAGCTTCTGTAAAGCAAAGGACACTGTCACTAAGACAAAAAGGCAGCCTACTGACTGGGAAAAGATCTTCACCAACCCCGCAACAAACAAAGGTCTGATCTCCAAAATATATAAGGAACTCAAGAGACTAGACTTTAAAATGCTAATGAACCCAATTAAAAAATGGGGCACTGAACTGAACAGAGAATTCTCAACAGACGAAGTTCGAATTGCCAAAAGACACTTAAGGGCATGCTCAACCTCCTTAGCAATCAGGGAAATACAAATCAAAACAACGTTGAGATACCATCTTACACCTGTCAGAATGGCTAAAATCAAAAACACCAATGATAGCCTTTGCTGTAGAGGATGTGGAGTAAGGGGTACACTCATCCATTGCTGGTGGGAATGCAAACTTGTGCAACCGCTTTGAAAAGCAGGGTGGCGGTTTCTCAGGAAATTTGGGATCAACCTACCCCAGGACCCAGCAATCCCACTCTTGGGAATTTACCCAAGAGATGCCCAATCATATTACAAAAGCATTTGTTCAACTATGTTTATAGCAGCATTATTTGTAATAGCCAGAACCTGGAAACAACCTAGATGCCCTTCAGCAGAAGAATGGATGAAGAAAGTGTGGAATATATACATATTAGAGTACTACTCGGCGGTAAAAAAACAATGACATCTTTAATTTTACATTTAAATGGATGCAAATAGAAAACACCATCCTGAGTGAGGTAACCCAGGCCCAAAAAGATGAACATGGGATGTACTCACTCATAATTGGTTTCTAGCCATAAATAAAGCACATGGAGCCTCTAATTCATAAAAAATCCTAGAGAAACTATATAAGAAGGTGAACCCAAAGAAAAACATATAGTTATCCTCCTGGATACTGGAAGTAGACAAGATTGCTGGAGAAAAAATGGGAACATGGGGGTGGGGTGGGATGGGGGAAGGGGGAGATGGGGAGAGAAAAGTGTGAAGTGGAGGATGGGAAGAGCTTGGGGGAATAGGATGGTTGGGATATAGGAAAAGTGGATATGGGAACAAGGAATTATATATCTTAATTAAGGGAGCCATTCTAGGGTTGGCAGAGACTTGACTCTAGATGGGTTCCCAGTTGTCTAGGAAGACGCCCACAGCTAGGTCCTTGGGCAGCTGAGGAGAGGGTGCCAGAAATGTCCAGATCCTAATGCCATACTCATGAATATCTTGCATATCACCATAGAACCTTCACCTGGCATTGGATGGAGAAAATGACAGAGCCCCACATTGGATCACCGGACTGAGATCCCAAGGTCCCAATGATGAGCAAAAGAAGGAAGATCATGAGCAAGGAAGTCAGGACTGTGAGGAGTGTGTTTACCCATTGAGACGGTGAGACAGATCTAACGGGAGACCACCAAGTCTAATTGGAATGGGACTGATGGAACAGGGGACCAAACCGGACTCTCTGAATGTGGCTGACAGTGGAGGAGGACTGAGAAACCAAGGACAACAGCAATGAACATGAACTCTATAGCATGGTCGGGCTCAGTGTGAACCTTGTCAGTTTCGTTGCTCACCTTCCTGGTCTTAGGGGGAGCTGGGAGGACCTTGGACTTAACATAGTGAAGGGAACCCTGATGGCTCTTTGTCTTGGAGAGGGGTGGAGTGGGGGTATGGGTGGAAGGTAGGGGAGGGAAGGGGGAGGAGATGGAAATCTTTAATAAAAAAAATGAGAAAAAAAAGACAATTAGACTGTTCAATAGTATACGAACTTCAGAATCTAAAATCTAGATTCAAAGTTCTAATATATGTTTTAAGTAGCACCAATTAAGTTAATATCCCAATGATAACTCTTAGATTTTCAAGAGAAACAGAATAACAATGGACTTTAAAGAAACTGTAAAAACATAGTTGGCTGCAATACAAATTGTTGCTGACTTCTTTCTATCCACTGTCCTTGGGAGTAAAGTTACCTCTGTAAACAAATCATTTTCTTTTAAACAGCTAGAGGAAATTACTTTAGTTTCAGTATTTTCTTGAAGAATTTTTTGTTTTATGCTTTTGTAGAGATTGAACACTGGGCTTCATATCCACTCTCTTGATATCACTTTAACACAGGCCTTGAAGTTTGGCTGTAACAAAAAGACAACAAGGAATTAGGAAAAACAGAAGTCAAACTTTCGTTATTTGCAGATGACAAGATAGTATATATAAGTGACCCCATAAACTCTAACAGGGAATTCCTACAGCTGATAAATACCTTCACAAATGTGACCAAATAAGAAAAACTAAAAAAAAAAAAAAAAAAAAAAACCATTACCCCTCCTATATTCAAATAATAAAGGGGCTGAGAAAGTAATCAGAGAAACATCATCTTTCACAATAGCCACAAATAACATAATATATCTTGGACTAAAACTAACCAAAGAAGTGAAAGACCTATTCAACAAGAACTTTAAGTCTTTGAAGAAAGAAATTGAAGAAGATACAAAAAAGAAAGATCTGCCATGTTCTTAGATAGGCAGGATCAACATGTTATAAATGATAATTCTACCAAAAGCAATCTATACATTTAATACCATACCCATCAAAATGCCAACACAATTCTTCACAAACCTTGAAAGAAAAATAATCCAAACATATAAAACAAAACAAAACAAACAGGATAGCCAAAACAATCCTGTACCATAAGGAAACTTCTGGAAGCATGACCATCCCTGACATCAAGTTCCATTACAGAGCTACAGTAATGAAAACAGCTTGGTATTGGCATAAAAACAGAGTGATTGACCAATGGAATAGAATTGAATACCTAGATATTAATCCAGACACCTATGAACAGCTGATTTTTGACAAAGAAGCTTGAATTATACAATGGAAAAAAGAAAGCATCTTCAATGAATGGTGTTGACATGACTGATTGTCAACATGTAGAAGAATGAAATAGACCCATATCTATCCATATGCATAAAACTCAAGTCCAAAAGGATTAAAGACCTCAATATAATTCTGACTACACTAAACTAAATAGAAGAGATAGTGGGAAGTAGTCTTCAATGCATAGGCACAGGGGACCATTTCTAAAATATAAGACCAGTAACACAGATTCTGAGAGCAACAATAAATAAATGGAACCTACTAAAATGAAGAAGTTTCTGTAAAGCAAAGAACACAGTCAATAAGACAGAAAGGCAGCCTACCTCAGGATCACAATACCACTCTTGGGCATATACCCAAAAGATGCCCAATGAAACTACAAAGGCATATGTTCATCTATGTTAATAGCAGCATTATTTGTAATAGCCAGAACCTGAAAAAACAAAACAAAACAAAACAAAACAAAAAAACTAGATGCCTCTCAACCAAAGAATGGATAAAGAAAACATCGCACATTTACACATTAGAATACTACTCTGTGGTGAAAAACAATAATTTCTTGAATTTTGCATGCAAATGAAGAAAACTAGAAAACACCATTCTGAGTGAATTATCCCAGTCCAAAAAAAGATGAATATGGTACGTATTCACTCATAAGTGGATATTAGATATAAACAAAAGATTGTGAGCATATAGTTCATTATCCTAGAGAAGCTAAGTAACAAGGTGATTTCTAAGAAAAATGTATATAAATCCACCTGGAAAGTCAAAATAGAGAAGATAAACTAAAAAATATTAGGAACGAGGGGTAGGAGGAGGAGGAAGTGTGAAAGGGGAAGAGGAGAAGAGAAGGGAAGGGGCAAGGAGAACTTGAAGGAACAGGATTGTTGAGATACAGGAAGGACAGAGAGGAAAGCCAGGAAAGAGATATCTTGATTGAGGTAGCCATTATGAGATTAGCAAGAAACCTGGCTCTAGAGAATTTTCCAGGATTCCACAAGGACGACTCCAGCTGTCCAGCTGAGATCTTAAGCAATAGAGCAGAGTGCCCAAACAGGTCTTACTCTGTAGTCAGATTGATGAATATCTTAAATATCACAACAGAAACTTCATCTAGCAACTGATAAAAACAGAGACAGAGTTCCAAACCACAGAACTACACTGAGCTCCAAAAGTCCAGTTGAAGTGTAGGAAAAATAAGAACATGCGCAAAGAGGTCAAGACCATTATTGGTACACCCACTGATGCAGTCTTTCTGAGCTAAGGGGTGTCCACCAATACCATATGGACTGAGAAGGAAGAAACATGGGGCCAAACTAGTCCCTCTAAATGTGGTTAACAATGTCATGGCAGGAGCAGACTTGAGGGACCACTGGCAGTAGCATCAGGATTTATCCCTACTCTTTGTACTGGTTTGTTGGGAACATATTCACTTTGGAGGGATACCTTGCTCAGCCTATATATAGTAGGAAGGGTCTTGGATCTTACACAAAATATGTGCCTTACTATCTCTGAGGAGTGGATGGTGGATGGGGTAGGGGTAAGTGGAAGGAATGGGAGGAGGAGAGGGAGTGGGAACTGGAATTGGTATGTATAATGAGAAAAGAAAAAAAAGAATATTTTCATTACATGTCCATTTATGCAACCTTCCTGACTTTTGATGGCTTTAAGGTCATAAATATGATGAACTAAATCTATTCAATGCCCAAATCTTCAATTATAAAACATAATCATCTTGCCTTGTTTGATTTTATTTTGGGTGTATATATGCATTTTAAATTTATATATACATGCACATCACTTGAAATTGTTTTCCTTTTTAAGAGAAAATAATTTTCATGCCCATCAAGACATAAATCTGAATGTTCTTATATTCAAACTCAATTTGCAGAATATCAAGTCTCAGGAAAATTAAGGAAAGCAAATTTTGTATTAGTTTGTGAATGTGGAATTTAAAAGTATTGACATTCAACTTGAACATTGCAGCCCAGCTGCTCATTTAAATCAGTTGAAAATGAGATGGCAACATCTTGTTGAAGTGTTTGATATTAGCAACCTCAATTTATAGGGAGGTCTAAAATGATAACTCAGTATCAATGTCTAGATCAGAAGAATGCACCAAAAATATAATATATGGATTGTAAAACACGCAAGTATCAAAGAGATTATGCTTGATAGACCTGAAAGCAATCTGAAATGAATTTGTTTCTATGTTCTGTCATCACAAACACCAGTTTGCCCAGCTGTGCAACTGTCAACCAAATTCAGAGCAACTACTTTGGTCCCATGCTTGTTCTTTTTCAGTTTGGTTTGAGTTAGTCAGCTCCCATTAGCTCAAAAAGACAGTTTCTGTGGTTGTACCCATCATTGTCTTGACCCTTTTGCTCATATTCTCATTCCTTTCACTCTTCAACTGGACTTTAGGAGCTCAGTCCAGTGCTTCCATGTGAGTCACTACCTCTGTTTCCATTACTTGCTAGATGAAGGTTCTAATGTGATGCTTAAGATATTCACAGTCTGACTACAGGGCAAGTCAACCTTGGGTCCCCTATCCTCTATTGGTTAGAGTCTTAGCTGGGGTCATTCTTGTGTATTTCTGCAAATATTTCTAGAGCCAGGTTTCTTGTTAAACCAATAATGGTTCCCTCAATCAATATATCTTTTTCGTTGCTCTCATCTCTGTCCTTCCTCCTACTCAAATATCCAACTACCTCAAGTTCTTCTCACCCTCCCCTTTTCTGCACCTCTTTCCCTTCCACTATCCTTTCTTTCCCCACCCCCATATTCCCAATTTTGTCAAGCTATCTTGTCTGTCTCCACTTTCCAAGTGGATCTACATATGTTTTCCTTAGTATTCACTTTAGTACTTTGCTTCTCTAGGATAAACTATATGCTTAATATCCTATGTTTATAGCTGGTATCCACTTATGAGTCAGGACATAACATATTCATCTTTTTTGGCCTGGGATACTTCACTCATGATAGTGTTTTCTAATTGCATCCATTTGCATGTAAAATTCAAGATGCCATTGCTTTTTACTGATGATTAGTACACTAATGTGTAAATGTGCCACATTTTCTTTATCCATTCTTCAGTTTAGAGGCATCTAGGTTTTTTCCAGGTTCTGGCTATTACAAATATTGCTGCTATGAACATAGTTGAACATATGTCTTTGTGGTGTGATTGAGCATCTTTTGAGTATATGCCCAACATTGGTTTTGCTGAATCCTGAGGTAGATTGAATCCCAAATTTCTGAGAAACAGCCATACTGATTTCCAAATTGGTTTTACAAGTTTGCATTTTCCACCAGCAATGGATGAATGTTGCGCTTATTCTACATCCTCTCCAGCATAAGCTATCATTAGTGTTTTTTAACTTAGCCATTCTGACAGGTATAATATGGTATCTCAGAATCAGTTTGACTTGAATTTCCCTGATGTCTGAGAATGTTGAACATTTCCTTAAATATAGTATCTCCATTTGAGATTCATCTGTTGAGGATTCTCTGTTTAGTTCTGTACACTATTTTTCAACTGTATTATTTAGAATTTAATGTCTAATTTATTGAGTTCTTTATATATTTTGAAGGTCAGTCTTTTGAATGATATGTGGTTGTTGAAGATATTTTCCTATTCAGTAGGTTGTCCTTTTGTTTATTGATGTGGGATTCCCCTCTGTGTGCAGTGATTTCCATGAATGAATAAAGAATTTGCCTTGGCCTGAAGATAAGTCAGAACTTAGATAGGTGGGGAAGATGGAACTGAATTATGGGAGGAAGAAGGCAGAATCTAAGAGACATCATGGAATCACCAGAGACAGATATACCAAATCTTTCCCAGTAAGCCACTGCCACATGGTGATATACAGATTAATATAAATGGGTTAAGATAGCCAATAAGAAACTATAGCTAATGCTACAAGTGGGGTTTTAGTTAATACAATTTCTGTGAGATTATTTCAGTTCTGAGTGTCCTGGATGAATTATCAGCCTCCTTCTACAAATTTGTACCCAATGTGGGGCAACAGACAACAGAATGTTGCCCCATGTGTGAACAATTACATCCATATAAAGCCTGAGAGAGCTTGGAAAGTAATTCTAGACAAAAACACACATGGTTTTCCTGGTAGCAGTAATTTCTCTGGTCTGCTGTGCTTGATAGACTCAAGTAAATGCTCTCATTTAAGAGAGGTTTTCTGAATCAGCTTTAGGTGCAAAACCTTGCAGCTCTTTTAAGAAGTCCTGACATGAAACATCTAAATGGTGTTGATAAAAAGCTGACCACATGCTTTTCAGTAGTGTCAGGGACATTGAAATGCTGTAGAGTTGTGGCAATAAACATGGTTACAGCCAGTACCTCTGTCATGAGGCTGGAATCACAGAAAACTAAGAAATGGCCTGGATCCAGCCATTAAAGCCATGACTTTAATCCTCTTCATATTGCTTAGCTAATTAAAGACTCATGTGGTCATAAAGAAAGATATACAGTAAAGATAGATTAAAAGACAAAGAAAACTTCTAAATGGTTTACAGTGTGTTTAAAAGTATGTATATACATGATTGGGAAAGACAAAAGTTAAAGTCCTTAAAAGAAAAAGGAGACAATAGTTAGGTGTGGCAGCATATAACCTTATTTCCAACACTTGGAAGGCAGAGGTAGATGCATTTCTGTGAGTTCAAAGTCTGATGGCACACTCCTTTAATCACAGCACTTGGGAGGCAGAGGCAGACAGATCTCTTTGAGTTTAAGGACAGCCTGTTCTACAGAGGGAGTTCTAGTAAAGCAAAAGTTAAACAGAGAACCTGTCTCAAAAAGCCAAAAATGAAAATAAATATAAAAATAATGAGGTTAAAATAAAGCCATGTAAAGATGAAAATACACAGAGAGTCTGGATATTGTATGTTATTATGTTCTCTTTGAATTGTTTGAATGCTGTGGAAGGAGCTGCTAAAAGGTATTTGTTTATAAATGCTGCTGAATTAATCTAAGTTAGGTATGTTGAAAATATCTTGACTTCAAAATTGAAGTGAAAATATATGTTACTTTGGAGGATAGGCTTTGTTTTTGTTTCCCATAGAAATTAGAGGCTTTGGATTCATTCTGAGTTAGAAAAAAAATCAAGTTTGATCAAGGAAAACCACCTGAGAAATCTCCAGTAGGAACAGATGACCAAGATGTCTAAGTTCTACATCCAGAACAGATTAATACTGCTGCCTGAGATGATCAAGCCTCAAAGGATATTCCAGTCATAACTTAATCATAATCCTAAATTTTCTTTAGATCCCCATAAGATTATCAGTTCCCCAAACCACGAGGAGATAGCCTGAAAAACTTTACCCACATTCACCCCAATGGATTATAAATATTTTCCTTTGTTTAGAATGTTGGTTACACATTGTTATGGATAATGGGCAGGAGAAAAGTTAATAAAGGATATTAGTTTCAGAGTTTTTGGGTTTTTTTAAAGTTGAGGAAGTGCTGTGGGACAATGGTTTGTACCCTGTCAATTGCATTTTAATAAAATGCTGATTGACCAGTTGCCAGGCAGGAAGTATAGATGGGGTGACCAGGAAGGAAGTAAAGGTGAGGCAACAAGAATTATTGGAATAAGGAAGAAGATTCTGAAGTCATAACCCCACCACAGAAGAAGCAAGGTGTAACTGCCTCACCGAATAAGGTACTAAGCCACATGGCTAACATAGAAAAGAATAATGGGCTATATAAGTTATAAGAGTTAATAAGAAATCTGAGCTACTAGGCCCATTAGTTGATAACTAATGTAGATCTCTGTGTGATTTCTTTGACTTAAAGACTGCAGGAACCAGGCAGGACAAACAACATCTTATTGTCTTTCTCCTTTGTTTACAAATGTTCACAGTTTCAACAGGTCACATATATTTATTGTTGTGAACAGCATCTGTGTTACTGGGTTATATTTAAGAAGTAGTGTCCTATGCCCATGCATTGAAGGCTTTTTTCCACTTTCTCTTCTATCAGATTCAGTGTGATCAAATTTAAATTGAGGTCTTTATCCATTTGGACTTGACTTTTGTGTGTGGGAATAAATATGTATCTATTTTCGCTTTTCCACATGTTACATCCAGTTATGATGTAGATACTTTTTTGAAGATACTCCTTTTCCATTGTATAATTTTAGCTTCTTTATAAAAATCAGGTGTTCATAGGTGTGAGGATTAAGACCCAAGTCTTTGATTCTATTTCATTGATCTACCTTTCTGTTTTTATAACATTACCAAGGTGTTTTCATTACTGTAGCTCTGTAATAAGAGCTTGATGTCAGGAATGGTAATGCCTTTGGAAATTCCTTTATTGTACAGGGTTATCTTAGCTATCCTGGGTTGTTTTGTTTCTCCATATGTATTCGATTATTGTTCTTTCAAGGTCTGTTAAGAATTGTGCTGAGATTTTGATGGGGATTGCATTTTATCTATAGATTGCTTTTGGTAGGATTACCATTTTTACTATTTTGATGCTACCTATCCAAAATCATGGGAGATCATTTCATTTTCTGTTATCTTCTTCAATTTCTTTCTTCAGAGACTTAACTTTATTGTCAAATAGGATTTTCACTTGTTTGGTTAGTGTTACACCAAGATATTATAAACTATTTGTGGTTATTGTGAAATATGATGTTGCCCTGTTTTCCTTTTCAGATTCTTTATGATTTGTATATAGGAGGGATACTGATTTTTTTGAGTTGATCTTCAATCTGAAGATATTTATCAGATGAAGGAGTTCCCTGGTAGAATTTTTGGGAATATATATATATATATATATATATATATATATATATGTGTGTGTGTGTGTGTGTGTGTGTGTGTGTTATTATATCATCTGCAAATAATGAACGTTTAACTTCTTCCTTTCCAATTTGGATCCCTTGATCTCCTTTGGTTGTCTTATAGCTATAGCAAGAACTTCAAGCACTATATTGACTATATTGACTATATTGACTATATTGACTTTTCCTGATTTAGTGATATAGCCTATTATAGCTTTTATTATGTTTAGATATGTTTTTTTAAATACCAGACCCCTCCAAGACCTTTTTCCATAAAGTAGTGTTGGATTTTGTCAAATGCTTTTTCAGCATCTAATGAAATTATCATATTTTTTCTTTCAGTTTATTTATATGATGGATTACAGTGATAGACTTTTTTTATGTTGAACCACCCCTGCATTTCTGGAATTAAGTTGCCTTGATCACAGTGGGTGACTTTTTTATGTGTTCCTGGATTCATTTTGCCAGTATTTTATTGAGTATTTTGCACACATGTTCATGAGTGAGCTTGGTCTGTAATTCTCTTTCTTGGTTGAGCCTTTGTGCGATTTTTGTATTACAGTAACTGTAGCCTCATAAAAAGAGTTTACAATGTTCTTTCTGTTTTATTTATGAGGAAAACTTTGAGGAGTTTAGGTATTAGCTTCTCTTGGAAGTTCTGGTATAATTGTGCACTAAAACCACTGAGCACTGGGCTTTTTTGGTTGGAAGGTTTTTGATGACAGATTCTATTTCTTTGCATTTTATAGGTTTATTTGAGTTGTTTAACTGTCCTTGATTTAATGCTGGTATAGGTTCTTTATCTAGAAAATTATCTGTTTCCATTACATTTTCCAATTTTTTAGAGTACAAATTTTAGTAGCATGACCTAATGATGCTCTGAATTCCTTCAGTGTCTGTTGCTATTTCCCCCATTTTACTTCTGATTTCCTTAATTAGTATGTTTTCTCTCTGCCTTTGGGTTAGTTTGGATAAGGCTTTGTCTATCTTGTTGATTTTCTCAAAAAACCATCTCTTTGTTTCATTGCTGTTTTGTATTTTTTTCTGTTTTGTTGATTTCAGCACTCAATTTGATTATTTCCTGTCTTCTACTCCTCTTGGATGAGTTTGCTTCTTTTTATTCTAGAGCTTTCAGGTGTGCTGATAATTCACTAATGTGAACTTTCTCCATTTTCTCTATGTGGGTACTTAGTGCTATGAACTTTCATTTTAGCACTGATTTCATAGTGTCCCACAGGTTTTGTTATTTTTTTGCCTTCATTTCCATTGTATCCTAGGAAGTCTTTAATTTCTTTATTTTTTTCCTTGACATAAGGTTCATTCAGTAGCTCATTGTTCAATTTCCATGAATTTGTAGGCTTTCTTAGAGTAGTATTGTTGTAAATTCTGGCTTTAATCCATGGTGATCTGATAAGGCACAGGAGGTTACTACAACCTTTTTGTATCTGTGCCAGTTTGCTTTGTTACTGAGTGTGTGATCAGTTTTAGAGAAGATTCCCTGAGGTGATGAAAAGAAGGAATATTCTTTCTTTTTGAGTGAAATGTTCTATAGATAACTTTTAAGCTCATTTGTTTCATGACCTCTCTTAGTTCTCTTATTTCTCTGTTAACTTTCTGTCTGGTTGATCATTTGCAAAAGTGGATGGTTAAAGTCTCCTACTATTAGTGTGTGGATTTTTATGTGCAATGTAAGTTTTGGTAATGTTTCTTTTACATATGTGGGTACTCTTTTATTAGGGAAAGAGATGTTCATGCTTAAGACTACATCTTGAAGAATTGTTTCTGCTATGAGTATAAAGTGACTTTTTCCATCTCTTCTAATTGATTTTATTTTGAAATCTATTTTGTTAGATATTACAATAGTTACACTCACTTGTTTCTTAGGCCCATTTGATTGGAATAACATTTCCCAACCTTTTACTCTGAAGTAGTGCTTGTCTTTGAGGTTGTGGTGTATTTCTTGTATACAAGAAAAGGATGGATCTTGCTTTCATATCCATTCCCGTAGCTTGATTCTTTTTATAGGTGAATTGAGTCCATTGATATTAAGAGAGATTAATGACCAGTGGTTGTTAATTACAGTTATTTTTCTTTTCTTTTTTTTTTTTTTTTTTACAAATTTGAGATTAGTTTTATTGAAACAAACTGTACATACATTCTAATCCTGTTCAAGGTATTGCACCTGTACAGTTCATTTAACGATGTAATGCAAATTTCTAGTCCTTGAAAGTTATTATTACCAACTGGTTATGATAATGAGGAAATGCAGGTTAGTAACTTATCACCTATTACAATCAAATTTGTAGTCACATTAGGTTTTTTTTAAGGTTAAACAGAGGTACATTTTAAATAAACATGCCCTCTAAATATGACATTTAAGATATTTTAATGACATAGGTTCATTTTTTTTATAGATGTTTCTTGTTTTTTTTTTCTCATGGTTTATTTTTTTATATTTAAAAATTTCCATCTCCTTCCCTCCTCCTCCCCCCTCCCTCCCCTCCTCCTCCTGTAGTCTTTGTGTGTTTCCCTTCTATTAGCTTGGAAGGTCAGGTGGATTAGTTTGGGCTTTGTAAATCCTACCTGTACAGAAAGGTCTTCCGCTTGCTGGCTAGAAAAGCCGAGGGAGTAGGGAAAGGGAATGGGCTTTTGTCCCATTGTGGAGGTCTTAGAGAATGGGGTGTCCCACTGTGTTGCTGTTTACTCACCTCTTAAGTCCCCTTAGTATTGGAGCAAGCTGTGTTTCAGAGCTCTACCATGTTTCAGAGTCCTAATGAGGATTTGGGAGGATAGGTGAGTTTGGGGGCCAGGGTGGGGCTCTTAAGTCCCTTCAGTGTTCTTGAATGGATAATTTAACTAAAAAAATTCACTTCACCTCTTTCCATCTAACCCTCCTTTATATACTTTGCCCTCTTCCACATTGCTAGATTTACTTTTCATCAATTGTAATTGCACTCATCTATGAAATTTTACACACACACGCACACACACACATGCACACACACACACACACACACACACACACACACACACACACACATATATATATATATACAAATTTAGTCTTTTGAGTACATATAACATTATTTGCATATAGTTTTTATGTATGACAGTTTGATACTGGACAATCAATCATTGTTCTCCCCTGGGAAGACTACCTCTCCTGTTTCTACCATTTCTCAGTTGTCCATAAGTCTTTGTATATAATTGAGACCTCTTGGACTTTTCCCTATCTAATTTGATATGTTCACTGGCATTGTGCTTGTTCAGTTCACATTTGTTACTGAGACTTTACAGGAATATCTTCTCATGTTACTAGGAGACACAATTTCACAATAAACTCCATTATCCCCTGGCTATTCTGATCTTTCTTCACAGTCTTCTGTAGTGTTCCCAAAGCCATACACATAGAAATAGTTCATAAATGCATACATTGAGACTGTACTACACAACTATGCACTTACATTGGTTATGGCTCTTTGTAATGAACTAAGTCTGTTGCAAAGAGAAGTTTCCTTGATCATTGAAGAAAATTATACTTATAAGAAAAATTGTTACATATCATTTTGGAAGATTATGCTTGTTTAGTAAATTAACTATTCTGGATTCTACTCCAATACCTTGATTTCACAAACACTATTAATTTAGGTAGATTTCCAGGACCAGGAACAATATACCTATTCTTGAGTGGGTCATAAGCAGATTTATAGAGGCAAGGAAAATGTGGCAGTACTTCATCAGCAGGATATTGTGCCATATTGGCTCTTGATGTGGTTCATAATCATCATATCTGGATAGGATTGTTGACTCTATCCCTCCATTTGAAGTTTCCATGGTCCTGTCTGGTACCATGAATGTTTGTCTTCAAGGAGTGGGCATTCATTTCAGTTCTAGCTCTGCTCAAGAAATTGATTATAATGTTTATAATATTTTCAGCAGTAGAGATTTTGGTTATTCCCAAAATTTTATATATTAAAAAAAATCACTGCAGCCTCCAATAAATCCCTCATGTTATTATTTCTGATAAATTTTCATGAAAACAATATTGCAAGTATGAGATATTGCCAGGATAGTAATTAATAATACAATAGTAAAACTAAGTCAATTTATCAATAGTGATATAACTAGAGATGGACTTTCAGGATTAGCTGAAAGAGAATTTGATCCTTGAAGGCAAAAAGCTGCTAAATGTCCATGGGCTATATATCTTCTGAAAGTAGAAAATTCATTCTGTCCATCTCAGTCTTGCTATTGTTATATTGGCTACATATTTTGGTGCTAAGGTTATTGTTTTTAAGATAATTTTAGACATATGTCTTTGGTTGTGTGTTACACATTTTAAATTGGAAACTATTAAGCCTAATGTTTCCCTTCATATTTCAATTAACATGACACTTTAGTTGTTTAGAAAAGGCACAACCTCATTGATAAGTCAGAATTGTTAAACACTCAGGCTTTTTCCTTCAAAAAAGTAGTTAACACGTGATTTAAATCCAGAATTATAGGAATGGTTGAGAGAAATTATAAGGTTAAGATTGCCATAAGTAGGATGGCACAAAGTTTGAGTTGATGATGTGGGACTCCCCTCTGTATTCTGTGATAATAAAGGAACTGCTTTGGACCTATAGCAGAGCTATAGCACAAAATAGGTAGGTGGGGAAAACTAAACAGAATGTGGGCAGGAAGAAGGGCAGAGTTGGAGAGAATCCATAAAAGCCAATAAACAGCAGGAAGGAGTTTGGAGAGAACTATGCCCACATTCCCAAATATTGTCTATAAATGTTTCTTTACATTCCAAGGGGAATATGCTTTAGAGATTTTCTTGGGTATGGATCTTGGTTTATTGATACTAATTTAAGGTCTATTTTGTTATATACTGTGTATGTATATTTCTGCTCTTGATTAAGATATTGTGTTTATACAGCCTATTTAAAAATGTAACGCATAATTAAGAAATACAGGTTAATAAACAATCATCTATAATAGTTAAGCTTGTACTCATGTTAATTAGGTTTTCTAGATATACAGGTATATTCCAGTTAGATAGGTATTCTTCAAATCTTTCAGAGACCTTCAGAATATGTCATTTAAAATGTTTTAAAAACATAGAACTTTTCATGAGAGTGAGACACATCTTCTCCTTGGAGCACCAATTACTTCAAGAGGAAGATGGGCATCAAAGAGTCTCCTTATGGAGTTGGTTAGTAATTTGGGCAAGAAATTGTTCTTGCCTGGCCTACCTGATGAAGTAGACATGCAGGACCCACAGAAAAATGATGGTTGAACTTGCCTAAAGGTGAGACCATCCTTCAGGGTTCCTGTTTGATGAAACAGTCTGCTAATCATTCTGCAGGACACAGAAAAAATGATACTGAAAACTGCAATATAGGTAGAACTATCTTTGAAATTTACTGCTTCATGGGAAAGTCTGCTGGATATTATGGGCCTGTAGGCTGAAGATGGATGGTCCAAAAGTACAGAAGAACTTATGCAGGCAGCAAGATGTCTCTGTCAGTTCTAGAGTTTTGAAAGTTGCTTACATTAAACTTATTGTTTACTTAGGTAATATATCTTTTAGATTCTTTGATGTAGTTGAAGAAGTTACAGTTATATTTTTTCTTAGTTATGCTAAAAGATAAAATAGATATAAATATTGTAACTGTAATTCTTGCTTGATAACTGTTTTATTATATGTAATTTAGTATGTTAAATTAAAACCTTTCTTTATATTATAAGAGAAAAGTGGGGGTGAGGTGGATTCCCCTCTGTATGCTGTGAATATAAAATAACTATGTATGCTGGTTAATAAAATAACTACTTTGTGCCTATAGCAGAGCTATAAGGGAACAAAACTAGGTGGAGAAAACTAAACAAAATGATAGGAGAAAGAAAGGTGGAGTTAGAGAGAAGCCATGGAGCCACTAACAAAGACAGACACGCGGAACTTTACCCAGTAAGTCACTGCCACATGGCATTACACAGATTAATGAAAATGGGTTAAATTAAGATGTAAGAGTTAGCCAATAGGAAGTTAGAGCTAATGGGTCAAGCAGTTATGTAAATAATATGAAGTCTGTGTGATTATTTCAGGGCTAAGCCACCGGGAACCAACAAGCAGCCTCCTCCTACTACAACTTGAATAGTTCAAAGAATTTTGGAGATCAAGAGGTCTCCTGATGATTTCCACTGAAATATACAACTTTTAGACATTTCATTATTGAATATTCAAATTGGATTGTCCAGCATGGTTGTGCAAAGATAAAAAAATAACTAATTATGGTTGTTATTTTCTCCTTGTCTTGACAAAATAACTTGCTGTAGGGCAATGGTCTGTACCCTGTCAATTGTATTTTAATAAAACGCTGATTGTCCAGTAGCCAGGCAGGAATTATAGTAGGAGTAACCAGGCAGGAAGTAGAGGTGGGACAATGAGAACAGGAGAATTCTCGGAAGAGGAAAAACTTAGTCTATAATTGTCACCGAGATACAAAGGACAGAAGATGTGACTGATTGCCTCACCAAAAAAGGTACCAAGCTACATGGCTAATACAACCAAGAATAATGGGTTCATGTAAGATGTAATAATTAATTAATAAGAAACCTGAGATACTAGGCCAACCAATTTATGATAAATTTATATATTTGTATATTTATTTGGGATTAAACAGCTGTAGGAACTGGTGGGGCAGAAACATTAGTCAACAATACCTGACTAAACTAGCTACAAGAAAGGATTCATTTATACTTATAATTTATGAGGACACAGCCAATTAATCATTTTAGAAAATGTTTGAGAGAATTAGTGGTGACAGAATATTTTAGCTGCTTGTATAAATAGCAGAGAAGAAGCAGAAGCAGAGAACATTGTGTTGCTTCCCCCCCCCCCCGCCAATTTTTCACTGTGAAACTCAACTGGTTATGTATACTCATGAGATGGTGGCACCTAAATTTATATGTCTTTCCTCCTCCCTGAAAACATCTCTGAATTTCTCTTCACCCAACAAGGTATATCTCCCCCCGATTCAAACTTTATTGATCGCATAGATTTGTAAAACCAATGAAAACCAAAAGATAACAATAGAAAGCTCATGAAGAAACATGACAGAGATGGTTTAAGTTGTCAATTTGCCATCCATGGTTGCTGAAAAAAGAGTGTGTGGAATTTTAAGATATAAAAATTTTAGTTATTAAAGTCAGGTGTTTGTTATGAAAGGCAACAGTTATAACAGGTGTCATTTGCACATGTACTTAGTAATAGACTAAGATAATACTGGAAGTAATATAGAGGATGTAGAGTTTCCTTAATAAATATCTTGCTTCTATTAATTTCCAAACCAAAGGAAAAAAGATTTTATTTGATGTTTGCAAAGTGGTATCAAGTTCTCTTCTTAAATTACTTTGCAGAACAATAAGATCTTGTAGATAGAAAATTAATACCAATTTATTATAATAAATTAGTACTTAAAAGGAAAAGTTTCTTTTAATTCAGAAAATAATTTTGCATTTTATGATATGTGATTTCATTTCAAGTTTTCTGAAGTCTTGTGATACAGGAATTTGATCAAATTATCTTATAGGTTTTGCATTATCTATTTATGTTAAAGCGGGAAAGGAGAAATACAAAGAATTGGCAAATATTTTATCAACATCTCCCAAGCATCACCCATCTGTTAAAGTAAAAGTTGCCTCAGACATAGTAAAAGGTATTTTAGAATGAGAAGGATAGTTAAGATATTGTCCCTACATTAGCATTTTGCTTCTTTATAATCAAAACACTGAAACATACTTCTTTCCAATGATTATGAAAGCAGGGTTTTATCAAATGGCCTTGGGCAAAATGTTGAAACTAGGGAAAATAGCCTTGAGTGAAAAACCTTCTTCTGCTAACAAGCTCAGTTCCCTCAAGAAGAGTCACTTTAATTCCTTTGTAGAATTGTAATTCCCTTTTAACAAAAAGTTCTTGTAAAATAGGATTTTATGTCAGTAATTTATAGAATTGAATAAATATAAATCAATGCAACACTTCTCAAAGCACTTGTGTTTTCAGCTTCCAGTGATATAGTGAAATGAAATACTGTTATTATTTTTTTCAATGTTTTTAACTTATTATTTTTTATTAAAAATTTCCACCTTCTCCCCGCCTCCCATTTACCTCCTCCTCCCCTCTCCACTCCCCCTCCCTCTCCTGTCCGAAGAGCAGTAATGGTTCCCTGCCCTGTGGGAAGTCCAAGTTCCTACCCCCTCCATCCAGGTCTAGGAAAGTGAGTATCCAAACTGGTCTGCCCCCCCCCCCCCCCAAAGCCAGTATGTGGAGTAAGATCCAAATCCAGTGCCATTTGTCCTGGGCTTCACAGCAGCCCTCATTGTCCGCCATGTTCAGGGAGTCTGGTTTTATCTTGTACTTTTTCAGTCCCAGTCCAGCTGGCCTTGGTGAACTCTGATTAGATCAGCCCCACCATCTCGGTGGGTGGGAGCACCCCTCGCAGTCCTGACTTCCTTACTCATGTTCTCCCTCCATCTGCTCCTCATTTGGACCTTGGGCGCTCAGTCCGGTGCACCAATGTGTGGCTCTGTCTCTATTTCCATCCATTGCCAGATGAAGGTTCTATGGTGATATGCAAGATATTCACCAGTATGGCTATAGGATCTTGCCTTTCCCGGCTCCCTCTCCTCAGCTGCTCAAGGAACTAGCTGGGGGCATCTCCCTGGACACCTGGGAACCTTTCTAGAGTCAAGTCTCTGCCAACCCTAAAATGCCTCGCTTAAGTAAGATATATACTTCCCTGCTCCCAAATCCACCCTTCCTATATCCCAACCATCCCATTCACCCAAGCTATTCCCATCCTCCCTTTCCCACTTTTCTCTCCCCATCTCCCCTTACCCCCATCCAACCCCACCCCCAAGTTCCCAATTTTTGCTCGGCAATCTTGACTACTTCCAATACCCAGGAGGATAACTATCTGTTTTGCTTTGGGTTCACCTTCTTATTTATCTTCTCTAGGATCACGAATTATAGGCTCGATGTCCTTTATTTATGGCTAGAAACCAATTATGAGTGAGTACATCCCATGTTCATCTTTTGGGGTCTGGGATACCTTACTCAGAATAGTGTTTTCTATTTCCATCCATTTGCATACAAAATTCAAGATGTCATTGTTTTTTATCGTTGAGTAGTACTCTAATATGTATATAGTCCACAGTTTCTTCATAGAATCATCTTTGCAGATGGAAAGATATTTTGCACAAGTTGCCTTTAATATATGAAATTATGCCTCAAAGAAGAAATGTGATTGCTGTTATTGTGTTCTTAATACAGTCCCTCATGTGCCCACAAATAACATGCAAATTTTACCTTAATCATCAGAAAAATCCATTTTTTATGAGATTATCAAACCCAATATACTCTTTGTATTTAATATTATGTAATATGAGATTCTATAGCTTGTGGTGTAGATGGATGGTCTGGGTCAATTGGGCCATAATTTGTAAATAGAGTTATACACACACACACACACACACACACACACACACACATATATATATATATGATATATATATATATATATATCATATATATATATATATCATAGTGGTGGCGCTGACAGTTATGATGCAGTTGCAAATAAAGAAGTTTCTTCCAAAGAGTTGTTGAATTGAAAACACTAGTTGAAAAATGTAATTGGTAATGATCACAGAGTGATGGATCTCTGAGTAAAAATCACTATCCATGTAAGCCTGATGACCCACTTTAGGTATACTCTTTACCTTTTTTTTGGTTTTTCGAGACAGGGTTTCCCTGTAGTTTCTAGAGCCTGTCCTGGAACTAGCTCTTTTACCAGACTGGCCTCGAACTCACAGAGATCCGCCTGCCTCTGCCTCCCGAGTGCTGGGATTAAAGGCATGTGCCACCACCACCTGGCCTCTTTACCTATTATTAAAAGACAATTGTAACAACAGTGTGCTTCAATTATCCCAATGTTCCTATCTCAAGGTAAGAAGCAGAGGCAAGAAAATCACCCAGAATATCATGGTTCAGCTCACCTCAAAACTGTTGGGAAGGCACAGAAATAAGGCAGATATCAACAGGTGGGAAGCAAGAGCAGACTCTTTCAAGTTGTCCTGTAATATCTCCACAAGCATTACCCTAGTGCACAATTATTGGCCAAATCCCTAGTGTGAGTAAAGAAATAACTTAATATTCATGTATTTAACTGTTCATGCACTATTCTCATATACGCTTACACAGACACACACACACAGGCACACAAAGACACATACACACACAGACATACACATATACACGCACACACACACATATATAGTACAAATTTAAATAAATAAAATTATAAAAAAATGAAACATGGCTCTTTTATAAAACGCATGTTCTGAGTCCAGAAATCACAACAGATCCATCACAACCCATCTTCAGAACATTTGCTTCCCTATTCTGGCCTTGGTAGGCACTGATACAAACATGAAAATACCCACAAAGATGCATACACACATACTCATAATTAAAAGTAAATAACTAAATAAGTAAATGAATAAATGTCATTGTCGAGTGAAAGTAAGACTTGTTTGTTGATACCTATTGCATTACATAGAAGGTCAGAGAATATAAAGAAGAGAGAGTGGATGAGTGAGAAATCAATAATTAATATTTAGTAATTTATTATTTTTTAACATAAAACCAAAAATAATTAATTATATTAGCTAGTTACCTTTTAAAACTGTGAACTTTAACTTCCTTAAATATACCCAAATTGTTTTCTAAAGGCAGCCAGCCATTGAAACAGCATATTTCCTCTTTACTGAATGCCTCAAGTAACTTTTTTAAAAAAAAAGTGTACTTAGTTAAAAGAAAGCTATAGAAGGAAAAAACAAAAGGAAAGAATTGTTTAAACAGTTCTATATCTGTTTATTTTATATCTGTTTTTGTATGCCTGCATGTATTTAGTGCATCGTGTACATAGTACTAGATCCTCTGGAACTGGAGTAATATATGACTGTGAGTCTCCATACAGTTGCTTGGAACCTCTAGAAGAAAAACTAGTGCTCTTACCCATGGATTCAAAATTTTTTCCAGTCACAAATTTATAGAGATTTAAAGCCAGTATACATTTTAACAAATAGAAATATTCCAGATAGGGTCAGGAAGTTTCAGAGCAAACTTGTATTCCTAGTTATTCTTTGGTAGCTGCATTTATTCTGTCTTCTCTGTCAAAGACTGTATTTATGACTGTATTTTCTTTATTCATATCAAACATCTATCCACATCCAGAATAAATATTAAGAAGAATATTCATATGCATAAGTGAATACAATGTATATATGATATAGAGCATGCACATGTGCAAACATGTCCTACATACATTCCATTAGAAATAAAAAGAAACTGTCAGGAGGTACACAGGCTGACACAAGGCAGTTCTAGTGACTTTTCCTTTCCTTTGACTAGCTTATATGTTACCTACATTTGGTGGCAGAGAAATTCACAAAGAGTGATTTTCGAAATACACAGTAACTTTCTATATAAAGAATGTAACTTACAGAAAATCCCATAAAACTAGAAAAAACTGAAATAAGAGAAATAAATGCAAACAAATCATCAACATTTAAGTAATTTATTTAATGATTATCCATTTCATGAAACTTTGTAAAGAATCTCTCCCACAATATCGATGTTTTCCTGTATACAATATCCAATGAGGAAACTAAACATCAGTTTTACTTACCTTTAATTTCCATGTAAGTGATCAATTTTGTCTAAATAAACAGTACATATTTAGAGGAAACAACAATGCACTTCAAAAAACATGCAAATACATATCAGTGATGGAATATTTATTGAAATTTAATAGATATTGACATTGATGACATAAAAAGGATGACAAAGAGAAAAAATAATAAAGAATAATGGGAAGCAAAGAAATTCTATGTAAAGTAAGAGACAAGTAAAGATATATTTTAATGTCAAACTGTGTCTCAGAATTTTCTGATCCATTTTAGGACAAATTCATAATGAACTAATGTGCAATAAATTTATTTTTGTATGGTTACATGTAACATATAATGATATATGTCATATATTTGTATATTTAAAATAGAATAAGATTTATCTTCATATTTGTATTTTGTGAGGTTTTTTAGGTTATTGAAATAGTATCAGTAAATTACTAGTGAATAAAAGTATTTATGTTTTAAAATGAATAAATGATGTGGGATGCCCTTTTGTATATGTGTTGCTTTTATTCACTAGTAAATAAAGCTGTTTCAGCCAATGGCTTATCAGAATAAAGCCAGGTGGTAAATATGAACAGTGTCAATGAGATGTGATATATCTGCAAAAGGAGGAAGATGATGCAGGAACCTTACTGGTAGGTCACAGACTCACGGTGATACGTAGATTAAGAGATGCATTAATTTAAGATGTACTAGTTAATAGAAAGCCTGAGTTAATAACCCAAACAATGTTATAATTAAGATAGCTTCTGCCTGATTATTTGGGACTGGGTAGCTGGGAAATGAATGAGCATTCTCTGGTTAAAATTGAATAAATTTAAAAATATTTTTAATCACTCCACAAAATATCTTTAAAAGAAAATATAAAATATAATATATGTTTTATCATTTAACACATTTTAATAAATATTTCCATATATTATATGCATAAATATTATGATACAAATCTTTGACTGGATGCTGTTGTTTGATTTGATACAACTGATAACTATATTGCTCAAAAATGCTGAAAGGATTTCTTCAAAATCATGATCACATGACATATTCTATAAGTAAAATCAAGTAAACAAAAGATACAGATACAGATAAATCAACAAAATACTCTTGTACCAAAGGTTTAGGAAATATTGCAGAAAATGGAGCAAAAAAAAAAAAAACTGTAAGAGTCAGAGGATGAGAGAGTTTTCTATGAGACTGCATTTCCAAGTAATGTCTGAAGCAACACCAATAAACATTCACCAAAATGAACACTTAAACATGAGCTTAACATGTATACTACCAAGATCCATGTCAAATTGGATGGGAAAAGACCATACCTCAAACCCAGAAAAAGAAAAACAGGTAGCTAAAGAACACTTAAATGGGAGATATTACCTTCCCCAAAAAAGATTATATAACCTTTTTTTGTGATTTCAAAGGTCCACTCTGAAGACAGATATACAACTAACATTATGCAGACTGAGGGGGAATGTTGCTATTAATACAAACGTATATGTAACATACAGACAGACAACTGCATGCTTTGATGAAGACACACATACATGTAACCTACAAACTGAGGAGAGAATGCTGTGATGAACAAAAACATATATGTAGCATTATACAGACTGAGCAGGGGAATTCCTTGATCAATTATAATCTCTAAAATAAGCAAAATACATTTTATCATTTTTTATTAAATTATATAATTTTACAAATTTTCACCTCTTGCCCTCCTCCAATTTCCCCTCCCCTCCCTCCATCACCCATCCCTCTCTCCAGTCCAAGGAGCAATCAGGGTTCCTTGACCTGTGGGAAGTCCAAGTTCCTCCCCCATCCATCCAGGTCTAGGAAGCTGAGGATCCAAACTGACTAGGTTAGGTTCCCACAAAGCCAGTACATACAGTAGAATCAAAACCCAGTGCCATTGCCCTTGGCTTCTCAGTCAGCCTTCCTTGACAGCCACATTCAGAAAGTCCGGTTTGATCACATGCTCCATCAGTCCCAGTCCAGTTGGCCTTGGTGAGTTCCCATTAGATCAATCCCATTGTCTCAGTGAATGGGCGCATCCCTCATGGTCCTGACTTTCTTGCTCATGTTCTCCCTCATTCTGCTCCTCATTTGGACCTTGGGAGTTCAGTCCAGTGCTCCAATGTGGATCTCTGTCTCTATCTCCATCCAGCACCAGATGAAGGTTCTATGGTGATATACAAGATAATCATCAGTGTGGCTATAGTAAAGGGACAGTTCAGGCCCCCTCTCCTCAACTGCTCAAGGAGCAAACTGGGGACATCTCCTTAGACACCTGGGAACCCCTTTATAATCCAATCTCTTGCCTATCTTCAAATGGCTCCCTTAATTAAGATATATACTTCCCTGATTCCATATCCACTCTTCCTCCATCCCAAATGTTCCATTCCCCAGAACTCTCCCCATTCACCCCTTCTCACTTTTCTCTCCCCATCTCCCCTTACTCCCATCCTACAACCACCCCCAAACTCTCAATTTTTGCCTGGGAATCTTGTCTACTTCCAATATCCAGGAGGATAACTAAATGTTTTTCTTTGGGTTCACCTTCCTATGTAGATTCTCTAGGATCCTGGAATAGGCTCAATTCTATGGTTAGAATTCACTTTTTGAGTGAATACATACGATATTCATCTTTTTGGGTTTGGGTTACCTCACTCAGAATGGTGTTTTCTATTTCCATCCATTTGAATGCAAAATTCAAGATGTCATTGTTTTTTACCACTGAGTAGTACTCTAATGTGTATATATTCCACACTTTCTTCATCCATTCTTCCATTGAAGGGCATCTAGGTTGTTTCCAGGATCTAGCTATTACAAATAATGCTGCTATGAACATAGTTAAACAAATGCTTTTGTAGTATGATAGGGCATCTCTTGGGTATATTCCCAGGAGTGGAATTGCTGGATCCTGGGGTAGGTTGATCCCAAATTTCCTGAGAAAACACCACACTGATTTCCAAAGTGGTTGCAAAAGTTTGCATTCCCACCATCAATGGATGTGTGTTACCCTTTCTCCACATCCTCTCCAGCAAAGGCTATCATTGGTGTTTTTTATTTTAGCCATTCTGATAGGTTTAAGATAGTATCCCAAAGTTGTTTTGATTTGCATTTCCCTGATTGCTAAGGAGGTTGAGCATGACCTTAAGTGTCTTTTGGCCATTTGAACTTCTTCTGTTGAGAATTCTCTGTTAAGTTTAGTACCCCATTTTTTAAATCAGGTTAATTAGCATTTTAAAGTCTAGTTTCTTGAGTTCTTTATATATTTTGGAGATTAGACCCTTGTCTGTTGCAGTGTTGGTGAAGATCTTCTCCCAATCAGTAGGTGGCCTTTTTCTCTTATTGCCAGTGTCCTTTGCTTTACAGAGCTTCTCAGTTTTAGGAGGTCCCATTTATTCAATGTTGTCCTTATTGTCTGTGCTACTGGGGTTATACATAGGAAATGGTCTCCTGTGCCTATATGTTGTAGACTCATTCCCACTTTCTCTTCGATCAGGTTCAGAGTGTTCAGATTTATATTGAGATCTTTAATCCATCTGGACTTGAGTTTTGTGCATGATTATATATAAGGTTTTATTTTAATTCTTCTACAGATTGACATCTAGTTCTGCCAGCACCATTTGTTGAAGATGATTTCTTTCTTCCATTGTATACTTTTAGCTCCTTTGTGAAAAATCCTTTGTGTTCATAGGTTTGTGGGTTAACATCCGGGTCTTCTATTTGATTCCATTGGTCGACTTCTTGGTTTTGATGCCAGTACCAGGCTGTTTTCATTACTGTAGCTCTGTAATAGAGTTTGAGGGCAGGGACGGTAATACCTCCAGAATTTCCTTTATTGTATAGGATTGTTTTGGCTATCCTGGGTTTTTGTTTTTCCATATAAAGTTGATTATTATTCTCTCAAGGTCTGTGAAGAATTTTGTTGGGATTTTAATGGGGATTGTGTTGAATTTATAGATTGCCTTTGGTAGAATTGCCATTTTTACTATGTTGATCCTACCCATCCAAGAGCATGGGAGGTCTTTCCATTTTCTGGTGTCCTCTTCAGTTTCTTTCTTCAAAGACTTAAAGTTCTTGTCAAATAGATCTTTCAGTTCCTTGGTTAGAGTACACCAAGATACTTTTTGCTTTGTGGCTATCATAAAAGGTAGTTTCTCTGAATTCCCTCTCTGCTTCACTGTCCTTTGTGTATAAGAGGGCTACTGATTTTTTTGAGTGATTGGGTAACCTGCCACCTCACTGAAGTTATTTATCAGCTATAGGAGTTCTTTTGTAGAGGTTTGGTGGTCACTAATGTACACTATCAAATTATCTGCAAATAACGAAAGTTTGTCTTCTTCCTTTCCAATTCGAATCCACTTGATCTCCTGGTGTTGTCTTATTGCTATTGCTATAGAAATTCATGAACTATGTTGAAGAGATATGGTGAGAATGGACAGCCTTGTCTTGTTCCTGATTTTAGTGGAATGGCTTTGAGTTTCTCTCCATTTAATTTGATATTAGCTGTTGGCTTGCTATATATTGCTTTTATTATTTTTAAGTATGATCCTTGTATCCCTAACCTCTCCAAAACCTTTATCATAAAGGGGTGTTGAACTGTATCAAATGCTTCTTCCGCATCTAAGGAAATGTTCATATATTATTTTACTTTCAGTTTATTTGTATGATGGATTATATTAACAGATTTTTGTATGTTGAACCAGCCCTGCATCTCTGGGGTGAAGCCTACTTGATCATAATGGATATTTTTTAATGTGTTCTTGGATTCTATTTGCCAGAATTTTATTGAAAATTTTTTGCATTGATGTTCATGAGTGAGATTGGTCTGTAATTCTCTTTCTTGGTTGGGTCTTTGTGTGGTTTTGGTATCAAGGTAAGTGTAGCTTCTTAAAAAGAGTTTGGCAAAGAAACTTTTCTGTTTCTATTATATGAAATGCATTAAGGAGAATAGGTTTCAGCTCTTCTTGTAAGTTCTGATAAAATTCTGCATTAAAAACATCAGGTCCTGGGCTTTTTTTGTTTGGGAAGTTTTTTTTATGACAGCTTCTATTTCCTCAAGACTTATAGGTTTGTTTAAAATGTTCAACTGCTCCTGATTTAATTTTGGTAAATGGTACTTATCTAGAAACAAGTTCATCTCTTTTACATTTTCCAACTTTGTGGCATATAAACTATTGTAGTAAGATCTAATGACTCTCTGAATTTCCTAAGTGTCTGTTGTTATGTCCCCCTTTTCATTTCTGATCTTGTTAATTTGCATGATTTCTCTCTGCCTTTTGATTAATTTGGATAAAGGTTTGTCAATCTTGTTGGCTTTCTCAAAGAAGCAGCTCTTTGTTTCATTGATTCTTTGTATTGTTTTCTGTGTTTCTATTTTGTTGATTTCTGCCCTCAATTTGATTATTTCCAATCTTCTACTCCTACTGGTTGAGTCTGCTTTTTTTTTTTTCTAGAACTTTCAGATGTGCTGTTAATTCTGTAATGTGAGCTTTCTCAGTTTTTTAAATGTGGGCACTTAGAGCTATGAACGTTCCTCTTAGCACTTCTTTCATAGTGTTCCATGGGTTTGGGTATGTTTTGTCTTTATTTTCATTGAATTTAGGGAAAACTTTAATTTCATTATTTTTTCCCTGACCCAGGGGTCGTTCAGTAGTTGACTGTTCAATTTCCAAGAGATTGTAGGATTTCTGGGGGTAGAATTATTGTTAAATTCTAACTTTATTCCATGGTGATCTGATAAGACACAAGTGGTTACTAATATTTTTTTGTATCTATGGAAGTTTGCTTTATTACTGAGTATGTGGTCAATTTTCAAGAAGGTTCCATGAGCTGCAGAGAAGAAGGTATATTCTTTTCTATTTGGGTGGAATGTTCAATTGATATCTGTTAAGTCCATTTGATTCATTACCTCCATTAATTCTCTTATTTCTCTGCTAGGTTTTTGTCTGATTGTCCTGTCCATTGGTGAGAGAGGAGTGTTGAAGTCTCCTACTATTAATGTGTTTGGTTTGATGGCTGCCTTGAGTTCCAGTAATGTTTCTTTTACATAAGTGGGTGCTTTTATATTAGGGGCATAGATATTCACGATTGAGACTTCATTCTGATGAATTTTTCATATCATGAGTATAAAATGTCCCTTTCCATCTCTTCTGATTGATTTTAGTTTGAAGCCAACTTTGTTAGAAATTAGTATGGCCACACCCGCTTGTTTCTTAGGTCCATTTGCTTGATAAACCATTTCCCAACCCTTTACTCTGAGTAGATGTCTGTCTTTGTGGTTGAGGTGTGTTTCTTGTAAACAGCAGAATGTTGGATCCTGTTTTTGTATCCAATCTCTTAGCCTGTGCCTTTTTATAAGTGAATTGAGTCCATTGATATTAAGTGATATTAATGACCAGTGGTTGTTAACTTTGGTCATCATTTTTTTGGTAGTAGAGATTGTGTGTTTCCTTTCTTTGAAGTGTGCTGGTGAAGGGTCGCTAGATGTCTGACTTATTTTGGGCAATGCTGGAATCCTTTGTTTGTGATATTCCTTCTATTAATTTCTGTAAGGCTGGATTTGTGGCTACGTATTGTTTAAATTTGTTTTTATCCTGGAAAATTTTGTTTTCTCCATTTATAGTGAATGAAAGCTTGGCTGTGTATAGTAGTCTGGGCTTGCATCCATGGTCTCTTAGTTTCTGCAAAACATCTGTACAGGAGCTCCTTTTCCATAGAGAAGTCAGGTGTAAGTCTGATAGGTTTACCTTTATAAGTTACTTGAACTTTTTCCTTTGCAACTCTTAATATTCTTTCTTTATTCTGTATGTTTTCTGTTTTGATTATAATATGGAAGGGGATGTTTTCTTTTTTTGATCCAGTCTATTTGGTGTTCTGTAAGCTTCTTGAACCATCATAGAAATATCTTTCTTTAGGTTGGGAAAGTTTTCTTTTATAATTTTATTAAATATATTTTCTGGACCGTTGAGCTGTACTTCTTCTCCTTCTTCTACCCGTATTATTCTTAGGTTTGGTCTTTCTATTGTGTCCCAGATTTCCTGAATGTTTTGTGATGAGAATTTGTTTGATTTGGTGTTTTCTTTGATCAGTGCATTTATTTTCTCTATGGTATCTTCGGAATCTGAGATTCTTTCTTCTATCTCTTGTATACTGGTAGTTATGTTTGTTACTGTAGTCTCTATTCATTTACCTAGATTTTCCATATCCAGCCGGCCCTCGGTTTGTGTTTTCTTCCTTGCCTCCATTTCAGTTTTCAAGTCTTGCACTGTTTCCATTATCTGTTTGATTGTTTTTCCTTGGTTTCCTAGGATATCATTTATGGATTTACTCAATTCTTCAAATGTTTTGTTATTCTTCTCAACCATTTCTTTAAGGGAGTTTTTCACCTCCTGTTTAAGGGACTCTATCACTTCCATGAAGTCAATTTTTTTCTATTTCTTCTTGATTAGTGTGTTCAAGTCCTCCTGTTGTAAGTTCACTGGGTTCTGGTGCTTTCATGTTTTTCAAATTGTTGGAGGAATTCTTGCATTGGCGCCTGCCTATCTCTTCCTCCAACTAATCCCTTATGGATCTTCTTTTACAGATTCAATTCTCCTTGCTGGCCAGGGAGCTCACAGGCAAATGGCCTAACTTGCTGCAGGAAGGCTATTGAAACGAAGGAACTCCATCCCGCCTGGTTGCACTCCCTACCCAGTCCCAGCACCCAAACAGGCTGAGCTGGGGACTTTTATGGCCCCGAAGAGGGGAGGAAGAAGGGAGGGGTTTAGCCCGGAGGTGGTGGTGCAAGCCTTTAATGCCAGCACTCAGGAGGCAGAGGCAGGTGGATCTCTGTGTGTTCGAGACCAGCCTGGTCTCTAAGAGCTAGCTCCAGGACAGGCTCTAAAGCTGCAGAGAAACCCTGTCTCAAAAAAACCAAAAAAAAAAAAAAAAAAAAAAGAAAAAGAAAAAAAAAAAAAAAAAAAGAAGGGAGGGGTTTTCTGGGTGCAAGCTAGGATGGGATAGGAAGCGAGAGGCAGTAACCTGGGAGAGTAGCCCCTGCAGGAATACCAGGAAGTATAGGGGGTTGAGGAATGTCTGTGCTCCATCTCCTGGTGGCTGCCGTGGGTCAGGCACTCACTCACCCCAATGAAGGATCTTCTGGTAAAGAATCAGGTCTCCTTGTTGGCCAGGGAGTTCACAGAACAAGGGCCTACCTTGGTGCAGGCAGGCTATTGAAACAAAGGAACTCCCACCCGCCTGGTTGTGCTCACTACACAGTCCCAGCACCCAAACAGTCTGAGCTGGGGATTTTGTGGCCCCAAAGAGGGTAAGATGAAGGGGGGATTCTGGGTGCGTGCTGGGATGGGACAGGAAGAGAGAGGCAGTATGCGGGGAGAATAGCCCCTGCAGGAAGACCTGAGAAATACATTTTAAAACCAAGCGACTATACTAAATTCACTAAATTAAGTGAATTTTTAAAAATTTGAGTTGTGTATTTCTGCTTCCAACGGGAATATATATATATATATATATATATATATATATATATATATATATATATATTGTTTAGGGTTCTCCTCATTACTTAGCTTCTCTGGGATTGTGAACTATGTATCTTTTGCTTTACAGCTAGTATCCACTTATGGGTGAGTATACCCTGCTCATCTTTCTTGGTTTGGGTTATATCACTCAGGATGATTTTTCTATTTCCATCCATTTGCACTCAAATTTCAAGAAGTTATTACTTTTTACCACTGCTCAGTAATCCATTATATAAATGTAACACCTTTTATTTATTCAGTCTTTGGTTGAAGGGCATCCATGCTGTTTCCAGGTTCTGACTATTACAAAAATGCTGCTATTAATATAGTTGAACAAATTTTCAAGAGTGATATTGCTAGGTCTTGAGGTAGGTTGATCACCAATTTTCTGAGAAACTGCCATGCCAATTTCCAAAGTGGTTGTACAAGTTTGCATTCCCACCAGCAATGGAGGAGTTATTCCCCTTACTCCTCATCCTATCCAGCATAAGCTATCATTTGTGTTTTTCATCTTAGTCATTCTTACTGGTGTAAGATGGCACCTCAGAGTCATTTTGATTTGCATTTTTCTGATGCTTAAGGATTCTGATAATTCCTTAAGTGTCTTTGGCTATTTGATATTATTCTGTTGAGAATTCTCTGTTTAGGTCTACACCCCCATATTTTAGTTGGATTATTTGGTGTTTTGATGTCTATTTTCTTGAGTTCCTGATTTAGTTTTGGAGATCAGTCCTCTATCTGATGTGGGATGGTAAAGATCTTTTCCCATTGAGTAGATTGTTTTTTGTCTTATTGACTGTATTGTGTCCTTTGCTTTACAGATGATTCTCATTTTCAGAAGATCCCATTTATTTATTGTTACAAAGAAAAGAATGATGAACCTTTAGTCCATTATCCCAGAGAAGTTAATTAACAAGGAGCACCCTAACAAAAAAAAATATATAGATTACCCTGGAAATGGGAAATAGATAAGATCTCTTGAGAAAATTGGGACCATGAAGTTGGGGGAAGAAGGGAGGGCAGATGAGAAAGAAGAGGGAAGTAAAAGGGGGAGAACATGAGGGAATGGGATGTGGTTGCGATGGTGGAAGGACAGAGACACAGAGTAAGGAAAGAAATACTTTGATGGGGGAAGTCAATATGCAGCTTGCAAGAAACCTAGCACTAGAGAAATTCCCAGGAATCTACTAAGATGACCCCAGCTAAGGCCCTATGCAAAAGTAGAGCTTGTCCTTTATTAAGATTAATGCTTACCTTAAATGACACAATAGAGCCTTCATCCATCAACTGATGGGAGCAGAGGCAGAGATCCACAGAGGAGCACTGGGTTAAAATCTCAAAGTCCAGTTCAAGAGTGGCAGGAGTGAGAATACAAGCAAAGAAGTCAAGACCATGATGGGGACACCCACTAAAACAGCTCACTTGAGCTAATGGGAGCCCACTAACTCTGGCCTGTCAGCAAGTGAACCAGCATAGAACCATACTAGGCCTTCTGAATGTGGATGACAGTTATATATCTGCAGCAGACTGTGAAGCCACTGGCAGTGAGACCAGTATTTATCCCTACTGCTTGAACTTGCTTTTTGGAACTCATTGTTTTTGAAGGGATACCTTGCTCAGCCTAGATATAGTAGACAGGGCCTTGTTCCTTTCTCAAAACAATGTGCTAGACTTGTTGACTCCCCATGGGAGGCCTTACTTTCTATGAGGAGTGGATAGTGGTGGTATAATGGGGTAGGTTAAGAGAGCAGGAGGAGGGGAGGGAGTGGGAAAAGAAATTGGTATGTAAAATGAGAAAAGAGAGGTTTTTAAAATAAAAATAAAAAACAAGCTGCATTCGATCCTTGCTAGATTATGGACAATCAGTTTTTTTTCCTAATAAAATGTCCCAGAGTATATCAACCATACACTACTGCAGACCCTATCCATAAAATAGTTGAGCTGATTATTTGTTTGCTTTGGAGGTGAATGGGATTTGTGTGTGTGTGTGTGTGTGTGTGTGTGTGTGTGTGTGTGTGCACATGCACATGCATGTGTGTGAATGCTTTTTGTTTTGTTATTTCTATATCTTTTTTTAAAAATTTTTAAATTTTCTTGTTTTGATTATTGTCTACATTGAAATTTTGTTTTGTCATTTTTTTCTATTTTTGTTAGTTTTGATTTGGTTTTTTGAGGGAGAGAAAGAAAGGAAAGAAAAAAGAAAGAAAGAAAGAAAGAAAGAAAGAAAGAAAGAAAGGAAGAAAAAGATAGATAGATGATAGATCAAAAGAACGAACATAGAGTTCATATAGCAAAACAGTTATAAAGCAAGAATTATAGTTATAATATCTATATCTATTTAATCTTTATCATAACTAAGGAAAACTATAACTACCTATCTATTCTTCAACTCTATCAAAGGCTCCAAAAATATAATATTTTTATGTAAACAAGAAGTAAGCTAATTCCAAAACTCTAGGAATGACAGAGACATCTCACTGCCTGGACAGTCACCTAAAGTTTTTCTGTACTGTTGGGCATCCATCTTTGGCATGCAGGCCCATAGTATCCAGCAGACTTTTCCATGAAGCAGGAAATTTCAAAGACAGTTCACTCACATTCTTTTGTATATTGTAGAATGCCTCATAGATTCTTTCATGAAGCAGGAACCCTGAAGGACCATTTCACCTTTAGGTAAGTTCAGCAGTCCTCTCTCTGCGGGTTCTTCATGTCCATTTTATGCAACAGTCCAGGAAAGCAGTTTCTTGTCCAAATGCTTAACCAATTCCATAAGGAGCCTCTTCAATGCGCATCTTCCTCTTGTAGTAGATTGGTTTTGCCAGGAGCAGACGTGTGTTGCCAGGAGAAGATAAGTCTCACTGTTATGGAAAGCCCTAAGTTATTAAAACAATTTTAAATGCCATATTCTGTAGTCTCTAAAAGATATGAAGAATGCTTATCTGAAATATATCTATGCACATCTAGAAAATTTAACTAACATGACTACAAGCTTGACTATTATTGACAAATTTTCATTAACAACCTATATTTCCTAGTTATATATTACATTTTAAAATGAACTACACAATCACAATACCTTAATCAAGATCAGAAATACATATACATATAACAAAATTGACCTTAAATTTATATAAATATAGAAACATCCATACCCATGCAAATTCTTTATATCTATATCATATATCCCTTTAAATGTAAAAGAACATTTATAAACAATATTTGAAAATTTGGGTGCAGTTTTTTTTTCTCTCCAAATTGCTTCATGCTGAATGGGGGCACTATTAATCAGGTATTTCATGGTGTATCCTGTGTGCTAGGTTCATCTCAGTCTGCAGTTGGGCAAAGAAATTTTTGGAGGTTATTCATGGCAACCGTTCCAGGGGCCTTGGTCTATCATGCCATATTTGTCTAGAAGCAATCCACAGGGTCTAATCCTCTGTGAAAACAAAAGAAGAACCTTTTTTTTCCAAAGCATCATATCCTTAGACCCAAATTCTGAAGTCATTATACCTTTATAATATACATGCTGGTTTAGCTTGGCAGCCCATATAATTAGATGTGTCTCTGTACTTAGCTCCTTCATAGTCAAAAAATTCAAAGAACACACAATAATACACAGAATCCAGACTCTCTGACTTTTATTTTTAGGTGGCTTATTTTTCTATATTTTTAATTTATAATTATTTTTACCCTGTCTCTTTAAAGACTTTACCCTTTTTTTAAGGCATTAACTTTGTTTTATGACTCTCTATACTTTTTTTCTCTCTCCCAAACCTAGTACACCCATCCAAAACTGTGACTCATTTAGAAATCTTTTATGTCTGAATCTGTCCAGTTGTGAATCTGTAATTCTTTACTATCTAGGAGCACTCCTTAAATGCTAAGTGCTTCTTAAAAACTTTAGGTTGTGCCATATCGGGGTAACAGAGTACTGTCTGTTTCTTGCCCAGTGTAAACCTTAACTGTGCTGTTATTATTATAATTACAATAGTTTCTGCCTGAGATCAGCACAGTTTAGCATGGCAGAGCCAAGCTGCTCCTGCCTCAGAACCATTTGGTGCCCCTGAGTGGCACACAGTTCCACAGCGAGTCCTCCTTGCCATCAAGAAAGCAGTAGCACTTCATTCACAAACCCCATTCAAAAGCTCTCTCTTTCACAGGAGCCATACAGATATTGCAATGGTGGCACAGCCCAGAAACTGGTATTTCAAAACTGTCACTTTCTAGTAGACCTGATCTTGCTGCCTACCCAGGCAGGAACTGCTGAGCCATGGGCATGATCTCAGATATTTTTTTCCTGACCCTGAGTGAGCACACAAGCAGCCGGTCCCACAAAAGCTCTGTAGCTGGAGTTTGCAGTGGCGCCAGGGCCCAGGAAGCCTTGTTTTAAAATGACAGGGCTTTTTTCCTCATGTGGCTGCCGAGTCAAGAAAATTTCTCTGTGGTACGCCTCCAGCAAACAGCAAAAAGTTGTGTTAAACTCTGTTTTTCTTTCTGTTTTAAAAATAAGCTTTCTCAGATTTTACATGGAGTCAGTCAACCGTGTAGGGAGCCATTCTGTAGTGAGGAGGAACAGGCCACATCCTGTTGCCCAGCTAGCTTAAGCCCCAAAATAACCACACAGAAATTGTATTAATTAAATTACTGCCTGGCCCATTATATCTAGCCTCTTTTTGGCAACTCTCACATCTTTATCTAACCTATTTCTATTAATCTGTGTTTACCACAAGGTCATGGCTTACTGGGAAAGATTCAGCATATCTGACTCTGGCGACTGCATGATGGCTCTCTTTGACTCTGCCTTCTTCCTCCCAGCATTCAGTTATCTTTTCCATGCCTACCTAAGTTCTTCCCTATCAAAAGGCCAAGGCAGTTTCTTTTTTCAACCAATGAAAGGAACACAAATACAGAACGACCTCTTATATTACATGAAAATGTCATAAAAATTTAAAGAGAGAAAATGAATTAAAGCATATATTTGGTATTAGGGAAATGCACCCATCATCTAAGCGGCTACTGTTCTTCCATAGAATTAAAGTTCAGGAACTCAGAACCTGTATGAGGACTATGTGCACAGGGAGGCAGTGAAGACCAGCAGCCATGTGGTGACCAATGGCTACCATATTTAAAAAATGTGTAACTCCAGTTTCATGGACAGAGTCTTAAAAATAGTTTAAGAGCAATAATGAAAGACATTCAGTATTTACCTCTAACCTTCACTCAAAAAAGCACACTAGTGCACACTGATACACATACCTGTGTAGGAATATGCAAACTTACTTAAACTTGTACCTAATATCAGTAGGCCTTACCATTTTCACTTCTATTTTAATTGATTAACATCTCTTTATAGGATTGATCTCATCAGTACATAAATATGTACTCACTCCTATCACATTAAGTAACTTTATAAACAATGCAATCCTTACATCAACCCTGGACAATTGTCTTTTATTGAAAAAAAGAAAACCCAAGAGGTTCTGCCCAGGTATTTCTCTATGTCTAGATTTTAATTCATTGACAATTTTTCTGTATTTTTAAATGTTTTTATTATAAAAATTGTCACAAATTACCATTATTACACATTGAAATTAGTCAAACTCAAAGACTACAAAATTGAGTGAACTTCTAGACAGTTAGATTATACCATTGGAATGGAAGCTGTGGAACTTTTATGATGTTAATATTATATATTGAAAGATGGATACTAGACAACTGGTATAGATATATAGGTTGCTTAAACAAGAAACATAGTATCCTAACAATTATATGTACTGATACTTTAAATATTTCCATCATATTACCTGGTGTTTGTAGCTGTATTCCACTAGGACCCCTTACATACTCTGTTTGCCCTCTGAAAGTGATTAGGCTGGGTATGTCTCTCCAGCAATAAGTATTCAATATTTAAATACTGTTATCTGGTCAAACTTCTGCCTGCTGAATTGACTAGCATTTTCCACTGGCTTTAATGACAAGTATGGGGATAGCAAATGATTCTCTGAAAAATCAAATATATCCCAGCTGTATTATTTTACACCTCTACTGTGAAATAACATCCCAAGCTCCCGTGGTAGTCAGAATTGATCTATCTGTCAGCACAGTAACTTATTTGTTCCTCTTGCTGATCTAGGGAAAAAGTGAAATAATTGTCAGTCTCCTGGAAGTATTATTACTTCTGCTGAGTCAAGACCTCTAGGTCAGAAGAATAAAAGTTTATAGTGATTAAAAAGTCTAGCCAGAACACCCTATTAGATAGCACTTGCACATATCCATTACTTTCAGTTGTTTTGCCAACACAGATTATATATATGTTTATCCTGCATAATATTGAACAGGAGTTTTCTGATTTACTTTAAATGTCCTGTGTAGATGCTACAGGACCCACATTTGACTTATGCTTTGGATGGATCATTTGATGTTAGTCAAATGCATTTATAAATTCTGCTCCTGCCTTTTACATTCAACCAACTGTCATCTTTTACTTTTTGTATCAAAATTTCCTCCCAACTGGTTTTCATAACACCATCTTTACCACTTTTCTGTACTCCCTGGCACTTCCTATCACATCTGTTGTTACTGCATATAGATTTCTCCCTGCAGGATTAAGGACTTCTTAATAACACAGACTAGGAGAATTACTTTCTCCAATGATATCTTTCTCATGACTTGGAACCTCATGCACTGTTTAAGAAAAATACAATGAAAGACATCTTCCTTGGAATTATCTCCAAATTTTTCTGCATCTTTCCCTAAAACATGACTCTGAACTACTACATAACCTGTCTGGAAGAATAAGATTGTGCTTTTTTCATGTAGCCAAATATGCTTAACAATATGTGTTTAAATGTAGAGTTTAAAATTAGAATAAGAGACTGATATTCATTGATGAGTTTTCAGGGACAGAAGTCAAAACTGTCACCAAGCATATCAGCCTGAGGTTCCAAAGAATGAAGTTAAAATAACATCATCTCACTTGGTCTCTAGCAAAAATCAAAATGTCATCTCACTCTGAAGCCCTTGTCAAACTCTCTAATAGAGTTCTATCTTATGTTTCCAATCATCATTATTAACAGGAGTGATACAATAGAAATCCCCAAGCAGCTCTTGGACCTAGTGTCCATCACACCCATTTATCACTGCATGTGGTAAATAATGATATCTCTTTTCCTTGCTCAACACCTTGAATACTAGTGCACTGCTGCCAGACTATCATTCATTCTCCACAGAGGGTGGGGTCATGTGGAATCTGCCATCTTGTCAGTAATGAGGATTAATCTGGTGTGGCAGACAGGGATGCAGAGTCTCACAAAACTAAATACAGGAAATGAGGAATGGAATTTTCTCTAGCTCATGTAATCTCCTTCAAGAAATATTGTTTTTCTTTACTTAGTTTTCTTTTATTATTGCCTTTCTACCTTACCCTATGCATAAAGCATGAAAGAATCTACCTGAGATTTATCACCCACAGTGCATCTAACTCACTCATAGGGGTCCAGCTATTGCCAAACCTGTACAGCATTTCTGAAAGACAGCACATTCTTAAAGAAAGTGTTTCTGTTACCTAAAGTACTAATGAAACTGTGTCTTGTAATGAGTTCTAAACTTCCTTTTCTTTTGAAATAACTCATAATATCAAAATAATGATCACTATATTCTCCATGCATTTTTTTCCATTTGTAAATTTTTTTTATTTAATTTTTTCCAACCCTAGAATGGCTCCCTTAAGTAAGATATATAATTCCTTGTTCCCGTATCCACCCTTCCTATATCCCAACCATCCTATTCCCCCAAGCTCTTCCCATCCTCCACTTCACACTTTTCTCACCCCATCCTCCCTCTCCCCATCCCACCCCACCCCTATGTTCCCATTTTTTGTCTGGCAATCTTGTCTACTTCCAGTATCCAGGAGGATAACTATATGTTTTTCTTTGGGTTCACCTTCTTATATAGCTTCTCTAGGATTTTTTACGAATTATAGGCTCGATGTCCTTTATTTATGGCTAGAACACAATTATGAGTGAGTACATCCCATATTCATCTTTTTGGGCCTGGGTTACCTCACTCAGGATGGTGTTTTCTATTTCCCTCCATTTGCATGCAGGGGTACACTCATCCATTGCTGGTGGGAATGCAAACTTGTGCAACCATTTTGGAAAGCAGTGTGGAGGTTTCTCAGGAAATTTGGGATCCACCTACCCCAGGACCCAGCAATCCCACTCTTGGGAATTTACCCAAGAGATGCCCAATCATATTACAAAAGCATTTGTTCAACTATGTTTATAGCAGCATTATTTGTAATAGCCAGAACCTGGAAACAACCTAGATGCCCTTCAGTGGAAGAATGGATGAAGAAAGTGTGGAATATATACATATTAGAGTACTACTCAGTGGTAATAAACAATGACATCTCCATGCATTTTTTAAAGAGGAGTTTGACTTCTTGGTAATGTTCCAGAAAGTGTGTATGTTAAGAATTATAACAATTCATAAAAAGTAAGTTTTCTAATAGGTACTTAAAATAATTAGGTTAATCAAACACATGCTGAAACATTTTACTTTTTCCCCTCAAATAAAAAATTTCCCTTTTAATTTGATTTCAACTTTTCAAATTATATATTAATTACTGTATATTAATTGCATAGTATGTAAATATACAGAGGACTAAGTAAGCTGAATAGGTATTAAATATGATAGAGCAGCTAAAACTTCCTTAAGTATTTTGAAGCCACCAGAAATTCATAACCACACTTTACAGTTGCTTAGAATGCTTTTCCTTAGATGAAAATCACTCTCCCTCAGTGCTCAAGGGAATCTGAAGTGATATTATTATATTTCATAATTCAGAGTGGATAAAATTTATTACCATGTATTACTGCCCTTCCTGTGTCTTTAGGTAATTTGCATTGAAAATTAAAATATCATTAATTAGAAACTTCTCAACTGATGTATACCAATCCAAACACACTCTTAAATAATATAGAAGGTTCTCATAATCTTTGCCCCCTCCCAATTTAATAACACTTCCCTGTATGCCATTGAACATAGCAAGTCAGGATGTGGGTTTTTTTTGTTGTTTTTTTTTTTTTTTTACTACCAAATTCCAAGTATATGAGTTTATTTGATTACAAGTACAGCACTGTACATCTCAGATACTTTAGTCCTTTCATAGAATACATACAGACAATGAAAACTATGCACTCACATGTAAGCCTAAGGAAAGGAAATGAGGGTTTTTATTATCATATGTAAATTATTTCCTTATATAAATGTTTAATATATAATATAAATAATAATATAAATTCATTGCATTTATATTATTGTGACAATAACCCAAAAGTCTCATATGTAGGCAATGCAACTAAACACTTTATCATAATTAACAGATAGCTAATAACCACTTTCCATATCTCAAGTTAGAGCATCACTTGGTGTATTCATAAATATTTTAGCAATATTCCCAGTTTTCTAGCAAATTGGGGTACTTGTTGATATTCACAATTTTGTTTTCTTAAATATTCTTTTCTTTCATTTGAACAGAAAATTTCAGTATATTTGCATTTTGATAATTCTGTCTGTATATCACAGTGTGATTATATATGAGAAAATACATTCATCAAAACATATCTGTACAAATTAGAAGCATCACATTTATGCAGTGGTAAAAAGATAGACAACTTTATCATGGTGCTTATCAAAAACTTTATTTGATTCACTCTGTAAAAATTCAGGGATTTCTTTAGATATTTGTGGTGCCTTTGCAGTCTTAAATGGGATAATGATTGATACAGAATGTCAAAAATAACTGTGAACAGACCTTTCTACATGTCTCTGACTGTGACTATAATGTGAAATGACATAGCTCTAACAAATAAGAAAACATGTCTCTTTGATTAAATCCTCCACTGTACCTGTGAAGAGTATTGGGTGTTAGTATGAAAGGACAAGTTGTCACAGAAAAAACAAGTTTTAATTATAAACTTTCAGTCATAAAAGGTAAAGTGTTCTGTAGCTTTAACTCATTTGGTTTTTTAATGAGTGTATGTTATTTACACTTATGTCAATGACTAAGGTGCTAATATATAAATTCTAGAATTAAATTATGCAAAAAGTCTTGCCTTTTTGACAGCATTATAGTGGTATTAGTAAATGTGTGAAGCTTTAAAATTCACTGGAGTGAAATTTCCAGGGGTTTGAATTCCATGTTTTATCTTATAATTATATCTGATGGGTAAACAGCTATTACACATGAAGAAATTGAATGTAAATAAAGGCTGTAGTGAGGAGCAGCAGGCAGGCCTGCTTTTCGTCCTGCCTGGCTCCTGCATGGTTAGCTTAAAATCCAAAATAACAACATACAAACTGTATTTATTTAAACTCTGCCTGGCTGTGGGAGTGTCTTCTGTTTGTGTTGATTTCATTCATTAATAAAGAAACTGCCTTGGCCAATTTAATAGGCCAGCCTTAGATGGGTGGAGTAGACAGAACACGAAGAAGGAAGTGAGGTAGATGGCTCAGACAATTGCCCCACCTCTCCTCTCTGGGACAGATGCTTCAGAGAGTCGCCATGAAGCGAGCCTCCAGGTCAGACATGCTGAATCTTTCCCTGTAAGACACCACTTTGTGTTGCTACATAGATTATTAGAAATGGGTTAATCAAGATGTGAGAATTAGAGAATAAGTGGCTGGAACTAATGGGCCAGGCAGTGTTTAAATGAATACAGTTTGTGTGTTGTTATTTCAGGGCATAAACTAGCCAGGCAGCTGGGAGCCAGGCAGAAATGCAGCTCTGCCAGCAGCTCCTCACTACAGAATGGTGCCCATGTGGATAACTGGATCCACAGAAAGCCTGAAAAAGCTTGGGAAAGATGAGAGTAAAGCATGTTTTCTTGGTAGCAGCAATTTCTTGGGTTTGGCTCTGCTTGCTAGAGGTAAGCAAGTGCTCTCATCTAAGAGAGGCTTCCTGAATCAGATTTAGATGCAAAATCCTGCAGCTCTTTTAAGAGGTCCTGCCAAGAAACACTTAAACGGTGTTGATGAAAAGCTAAACGTGTGTTTTTCAGTTTTCAGCAGTAATAGAAAATAAGTTGTGCCATTTTAAAATGCCAGCTTTCTGGACAGTCCTGCCAGGGCAAACTCTGACTCTTTCAAGCAAGCGATCCTGACTATGGAGCTTTTGATTGTTGTTTAACACTGTTGCAGCTTGCTTGCTGGCAGGGACCCTGAAACACTGTAGAGCTGTGGCAATGAACATGGCTCTGGCCGGTATCTCAGCCACAAGGTTGGAATCGCAGAAAGCTAAGGAATGGGCTGGATTCAGCCTTCAAAGCCATGGCTTTAGTCCCACTGATATTGTTTGGTAAATTAAAGGCTCATATGGTCAGAAAAAGAGAGAGATATACAGTAAAAGAAAGATTCAAAGTCGCTGAAAATGTCTAAATGTTTTACTGTGTGTTAAAAATGTATACAGGCTAAAGGGTTAAACTTCTTAAAAGTATAAAAGAAAAAAGGGAAGTAGTTTGGTGTAGTGGTACACACCTTTAATCCCAACATTTGGGAGGCAGAGGTAGATGGACCTCTGTGACTGCAAGATGTGGCAGGACACACCTTTAATCCCAATGCCTAGGAGGCAGAGACAGACAGATCTCTGTGAGTTCAAGGTGTTGTAGCACACACCTTTAATCCCAGCACTTGGGAAGCAGAGACAGTGGATCTCTGTGAGTTCAATGACAGCCTGGTCTAAAGAGGTATTCCAGGACAAATACATAAAGAGAACCTGTCTCAAAAATTAAAAGTAAAAATAAATGAAATAGAAATTAAAATGAAGTCGTATAAGATGGAAAATACACAGAGAATCTTGATACTGTATGTTATTATGCTCTCTTTGAATTGTTTGCATGCTGAGGAAGAAGCAATAGCTGCTAAAAGATGTAGTGTGAAGCAGCGGGACTGCGTCCCGCCACCCGGCCACCGGCTAGCTTTACACCCGAAATAATTACACGGAAACTGTATTCTTTTAAAACACTGCCTGGCCCATAGTTTCAGCCTCTTATTGGTTAATTCTCACATCTTCCTTTAACCCATATTTAGTAATCTGGGTAGCACCACGAGGTGTGGCTTACCAGGAGAGATCTTAACCTGCGTCCATCTCAGAGAGGAGCAGCATGGAGACTCACTATCGCGACTGCCTGAAGCGTCTCCCCCACTCTACTTCTTCCTTGTTCCCACAATTCTGTTCTGTCTACTCCACCTACCTAATTTTCTGTCTCTTAAAGGGCCAAGGCAGTTTTCTTTATTAATTAGCCAATGAAAGAAACATAGACAGATAACTCTCCTCCATCAAAAAGATATTTGTTTATAAATGCTGCTGAACTAATCCAACATAGATATTTTGAAAATACCTTGACTTCAGAATTTGGATCTAAGGATATGATACTTTGGAAAAGAGATTTGTCTTTTGTTTTTACAGAAAATGAGACCCTGTAGATTGCTTCTATCCCAATATGGTATGATAGACCATGCCTTCCTGAAAGGTTGCCTTGTATACCATCAAAAAATTACTTCACTCAACTGCTGACTGAGATGAACCTGGCACACAGGTTATACCATGAAAGACCTAAATAACAGCGCCCCATTCAGCAGGAAGCAGTTTGGAGAGAAATAACTGTGCCCATATTCCCAAATATTGTTTATAAATGTTCTTTAACATTTAAAGGGGGATATGATATAGATATTAATAATTTGCATTGATATGGATTTTGCTTTAGTGATATTAATTTAAGGTCAATTTTGTTATATATATATATATATATGTATGTATTTCTGATCTTGATTAAGGTATTCTGATTGTGTAGTTCATTTAAAAATGTAATGTATAATCAGGAAATATAGGTTGCCAATGAGTAATCATCGATGATAGTCAAGCTGGTAGTCATGTTAGATTTTCTAGATACATAGAGATATATTTCAGTTAGATAGGCATTCCTAATATCTTTCAAAGACTACAGAATATGGCATTTAAATGTTTTAATAACTTAGGGCATTTCATGACAATGAGGCATGTCTGCTCCTGGCAGCACCAATCTACTTTAAAAGGAAGATGGGCATTGAAGAGGCTCCTTATTGAGTTTGATAGCCATTTGGGCAAGAAACTGCTCTTGCTTGACCTGTTGGCATAAACTGGACACAAAGAACCCACAGGAAGAGGACTGCTGAACTTGCCTAAAGGAGAGATGATCTTTTGGGGTTCCTAATTCATGAAAGAGTCTGCAAGACATTCTGCAGGACACTGCAGATAGTGACTGAACTGCCTTTGAAATTTCCTGCTTCATGGAAATGTCTGCTGGAAACTATGGGCCTAAAGGCCAAAGATGGATGCCCCAACGGTGCAGAGGAACTCTGAGTAACTCTCCAGGCAGCAAGATGTCTCTGTGATTTCTAAAGTTTTATAAGTTGCTTACTTCTCATTTATTTAGGAAATATTATATCCTTCTGGAGTCTTTGATGGAGTTGAAGAATAAATAGATAGTTATAGTTTTACTTAGTTATGATAAAAGATAAAGTAGATATAAATATTGTAACTGTAATTCTTGCTTGATAGCTGTTTTGTTATATGTAATTTTACTATGTTAAAGTGAAAGCCTTTCTTTTTTGTTTAAACAGAAAAAGGGGAAATGATGTGGGAGAGTCTTCTGTTTGTGTGGATTTCATTCGTTAATAAAGAAACTGACTTGGCCAATTTAATAGGCCAGCCTTAGGTGAGTGGAGTAGACAGAACAGTAAGAAGGAAGTGAGGTAGATGGCTCAGACAATTGCCCCACCTCTCCTCTCTGAGACAGATGCTTCAGAGAGTCGCCATTTAGCCAGCCTCCAGGTCAGACATGCTGAATCTTTCCCTGTAAAACACCACTTTGTGTTGCTACATAGATTATTAGAAATGGGTTAATCAAGATGTGAAAATTAGAGAATAAGTGGCTGGAACAAATGGGCCAGGCAGTGTTTAAATGAATACAGTTTGTGTGTTGTTATTTCAGGGCATAAGCTAGCCAGGCAGCTGGGAGCCAGGCAGGAATGCAGCCCTGCCTGCAGTTCCTCACTAAACCTGGCCCATTAGTTTCAGCCTCTTACTCACATCTTGACTAACCCATATCTAATAATCTGTGTAACATCATGAGTGGTGTCTTACTGGGAAAGGTTCAGCATGTCTGACCTGGTGGCTGGCTCCATCACATCTTTCTCAGTAAGGAGAGGCATGACGATTGTCTGAGCAATCTGCCTCACTTCCTTCTTCTTGTTCTGTCTCCTCCACCCACCTATGTTCTAACCTATCAGGCCAAGCAGTTTCTTTAATAATTAACCAATTAAATCATCAGATAGATAGAAGACACACCTACATCATTTCCCCCTTTTCTGTTTAAAAAAAAGAAAGGCTTTCACTTTAACATAGTAAAATTACATATAACAAAAGAGTTATCAAGTAAGAATTAGAGTTACAATATTCATATATATTTTATCTTTTATCATAACAAAGGGAAACAACTATCTATCTATTCTTCAACTCCATCAAAGACTCCAGAAGGATATAATATTACCTAAGTAAATGAGAAGTAAGCAACTTACAAAACTCTAGAAATCACAGAGACATCTTGTTGCCTGGACAGTCACCCAAAATTCCTCTGTACTGTTGGGGCACCAATCTTTGGCCTTTAGGCCCATAGTTTCCAGCAGACATTTCCATGAAGCAGGAAATTTCAAAGGCAGTTCAGTCACTATCTGCAGTGTCCTGCAGAATGTCTTGCAGACTCTTTCATGAATCAGGAACCCCGAAAGATCATCTCACCTTTAGGCAAGTTCAGCAGTCCTCTCTCTGAGGGTTCTCTGTGTCCAGTTTATGCAATAGTTTAGGCAAGAGCAGTTTCTTGCCCAAATGGCTATCAAACTCAGTAAGGAGACTCTTTGATGCCCATCTTCCTCTCAAAGTAGATTGGTGCTGCCAGGAGCAGACATGCCTCATTGTCATGAAAAGCCCTAAGTTATTAAAACATTTAAAATACCATATTCTGTAGTCTTTGGAAGATATGAAGAATGCCTATCTGAAATATATCTATGTACATCTAGAAAATCTAACATGACTACAAACTTGATTATCATAGATGATTATCTATTAACCTATATTTCTTAATTATACATTACATTCTTGAATGAACTACACAATCACAATACCTTAATCAAGATCAGAAATACATACACATATAACAAAATTGACCTTAAATCTCTATCAATAAAGCAAAATCTATACCAATGCAAATTATTCATATCTATATCATATCCCCCTTTATATGTAAAAGAACATTTTTAAACAATATTTTGGAATATGAATGTATTTATTTCTCTCCAAACTTCTTCCTGCTGTATAGGGGTGCTGTTAATCAGATCTTTCATGGTGTAACCTGTGTGCCAGGTTCATCACAGTCAGCAGTTAGGTGAAGTAGTTTTTTGAGGGTATTCACAGCAACCTTTCACGAGGGCATGGTCTATCATACCATATTGGGATAGAAGCAATCTACAGGGTCTCATTTTCTGTAAAAACAAAAGTCAAATCTCTTTTCCAAAGTATCATATCCTTAGATCCAAATTCTGAAGTCAAGGTATTTCAAAATATCAATGTTGGATTAGTTCAGCAGCATTTATAAACAAATATGTTTTAGCAGCTGTTGCTTCTTCCTCAGCATTCAAACAATTCAAAGAGAGCATAATAACATATAGTATCAAGATTCTCTGTGTATTTTCCATCATTTTTGTGGCTTTACTTAGCCTCTATTTCTTTTATTTTTACTTTCACTTTTTCAGACAGGTTCTCTGTATATCTTTGTCCTGGAATAACTCTGTAGACCAGGCTGTCTTTGAACTTCAGAGATCTGTCTTTCTCTGCCTCCCGGGCATTGGGATTAAAGGTGTGTGCTACAACACCTTGAACTCACAGAGATCTGTCTGTCTCTGCTTCCCAGGCATTGGGATTAAAGGTGTGTACTACCACACCCAACTACTCTCTTTTTTTTTCTTTTAAGAACTTTAACCTTTAGCCTGCATATATTTTTAACACACTGTAAAAATTTAGAGGTTTTCTTCATCTTTGAATCTCTCTTTACTATATCTCTCTCTTTTTCTGACCACATGAGTCTTTAATTTACCAAGCAATATGGGTAGAATTAAAGCTGTGGCTTTGAAGGCTAAATCCAGCCCATTCCTTAATTTTCCAGCCACGTGGCAGAGGTACCGGCTGTAGTCATGTTTTTTTCCACAACTCTACAGTGTTTCAAGGTTCCTGCTAGCAAGCAAGCTGCAGCATTCTGCTCACAGACCAGACTCATTCAGACTGCCTGCCTGAAAGAGTCAGAGTTTGCCCTGGCAGGATGGCCCAGAAAGCCAGCATTTTAAAACAGAGAAGTTTTTTTCCTGCTATGGCTGAAAACCGAAAAGCACACGTTCAGCTTTACATTAACACCATTTAAGTGTTTCATGGTAGGACCTCGTAAAAGAGCTGCAGGGTTTTGCAGCTAAGGCTGAGTTAGAAAGCCTCTCTTAGATGAGCACGCTTGCTTACCTCTAGCAAGCAGAGCCAGAACTGAGCAATTGCTGCTACCAAGAAAACACGCTTTACTTTATTCTTTCCCAAGCTTTCTCAAGCTTTCTGTGGATTCAGTTATCCACGTTGGGCACCATTCTGTAGTGGTGAGCTGCAGGCAGGCCTGCTTTTCATCCTGCCCAGCTCCAGGCCACCTGGCTAGTTTATGCCCCAAAATAACAACACAAAACTGTATTCATTTAAATATTACCTGGCCCATTAGTTTCATCCTCTTACTCACATCTTGACTAACCCATATCGAATAATCTGTGTAACATCATGAGTGGTGTCTTACCAGGAAAGTTTCAGCATATCCGACCTGGTGGCTGGCTCCATTGCATCTGTCTCACTGAGGAGAGGCATGGTGATTGTCTGAGCCATCTTCCTCACTTTATTCTTCCTGTTCTGTCTCCTCCACCCTCCTATGTTCTAACATATCAGGCCAAGCAGTTTCTTTATTAATTAACCAATGAAATCATCAGACAGAGAGAAGAAACACCTACATCAAAAGGCAATGCAGATTTTGCACAAAATTCAATTATTTGTGGTATGTAATCCCATGAAAGAGTAAAAGAATTAGACATATCTAGAAAAGACATGATGAGAGAAACATTTGTGTCAATTTGTTAGAACATAAAACCATTATGAACAATATACATGTAAAACATCAAGTACTCACCAAGAGCTGTATCAGTCTAATATGGTTTCATGTCACATTTACTTTTACAAGAAGCATATTTATTTTTCTAAGTCGGTTTGATCCTGGTAAATGTAGCACATGTCATTTCCCAGGCACAACTGACTTAAAAGTGTTATATGATTCTTGATCTCTAAAGGGGGTTGTGAATAAAAAATCTTTCTTAAATTGTTAACTTCAGGCAAGTATAAGATTATTAAACGGAAGTATATTCTTTGACCTTAGAATAACTTAAAGCTATAATTAGATGGAATTTGTAGGATACTAGTGATAACACTACATTTAACTAAAATCTCAAGGCTTGTCTCTACAGACATGGTTTCTAGGCTAGGAACATCTGACTAAACTGGAATGTCAGAATATTTTACTTACTAAAGCCTACTTGCTAAAATTTAGAAGTACTTGATATAGAAGGTTTATCTGAATCTAACCTTGTTTTTTTAATGATTCATGGAGAACCACCCTGACATCCCACATTGATTGTGGAAGGGAAAAGATCTCTTACATTTCCCTCTTGTCACCAAATTGATTTTTCCTGTTGTTGCTAATGCTGATTCCTTCACGGACTTCAGAAACAACATTTTCAGGCTTCCTTCCTGGACTAAGAATCGTGTCTCTAGGAAGATTGTAAGTTCTTGATACAAGAACAGAGGTCATCAATCTTTTGGACTGAGCAAGTTTGCATTGTTGCCCACCCACCTCAGGAAAAGATATTTACTGTGGGACTAATCCAACTTCTAAGGCCCTAACCTCAAAAACTGAGTAAAAACTGGGTTCTAAACCTCAAGCTGTGATTCACCTATTAATATTTAATACAAACTGATTAAATAAATTCAACACTTTGGCTCTGTTCCTCTGGAGAAACCAGACTAATACAAGACCTTAATATCTGAAAAAGAAAAAAAAAAAGAAAACAATAAGCAATGTCACACTCAGTAAGACATTGCCCTCGGTGTAGTCTACGTTCTTTCACTAATAACAATAATAATAAGCACAGTTATCTAAAGTGTGAAAAAATACAAAAAGTTGTAAAAAATGCTACGATATCGCATAACCAATTTACCCATGGAGATGCACCATGTACATGTCTTCTCACCCCAGAAATGAAACTATGAGAAATCTCACCTCAGAAAACTGCACTAAAGTTCAACTTGCTGAACCAATAAGTATTTACAGTTATTACACACAGGACTACAGGTGAATGGTTACTTACAGGGGCAGAGAAGTAACAAAGCCAGCTCCATCATTGAAAAAAAACAAAACAGCCCACATGGAACCTCATGAAAGCAGCATCACTGGAGCTCTCTGCACAACTATGCTCCATCTCAGTGTGGTGAAGTATCTCTTCCGATAGGAGACTGGTCAGCAACTCCTTCCCAATAAGTGAGGGGCTGGTGAAAATGTGTATGTTTCTTCTTCCAAAGAAATGTGAAGTTTTCTGCCTGCTTCTAGATGGAGTGTTTAGGTTCAGAAGAAGGAGTTTTACAACAAAAACAAATTTACCCATTTCCTTTCTTCTAAACGTTTACTCTATAAGTTAGGCCTGTTGTATTAGTTGTGTTATCTACAAAACTTTTGGAAAGTGTAGTACAATTTAGTGATCTCAGCTCCTGAGAGGCTAAGACAAGAAGAAATTCAAAAGGTCACCTTGAGCTACACATTGAGTACTTATCTCAAAATCCAAAACAGAACAACCAATCTCAAAACAGAAACAAAGTTCTTTATTAAAAATTCCTCGATATGCCTATCAGATATATACAACATTGCCACACAATTTGTCAGTTGCAAAGTTTACATCTAAATATTGTGAAAAGAGTTGTACTAAGGGTCCATTTAAGAACTTACAAACATCACAGCTTAATCAGCATCAGTATAAGTTTGCTCATGGCATCCTTATCTAATTCCTAGTCCTTAGAGTCAAGGCAATCTTGAAGTATTTTTGCAGTCACATGCTATAATGCAATAGCCTTAGAGAAGTAAAATAACCAATGGGCATGTATAACATTTGGCATAAAAGAGGTCTGAAAGTGTGGGTAAGGGAAAGCACCACTATATGCAAGTTCAGTCTTTGGGTATTAGTAATGCAAACTTGCTTCTAAGTAAACTGTCTCACTGTCCTGAGAATCCCATTATAGATTCTGAGAATCCCATTATAGAGTTACAAAATAAAAATGCATGATATTTTCCTTTTATTTAAGGAAATTCTGATTTATTTAATTTAAGTTTATGACCCTCTATAGAGAAGCTTTCATAGTCATTCTTTGTTGATTGTGCATGGTCACAGGTTAGAAATGCCTGATTAATGCGTTAAAAATAATGACATGAATGTATCTTCAGTGTTCTTCTCTTGAAAAGTAAAGAAAAATACTAAATTTGACTTTTTAAATTTTATTTAAATAACTTTTTTTCATTTATTTTATTTTATTTATTTCATACCAATCACAGTCACACCTACCTCCTCCCACCTACCCCCTCCTCATCCACTTCACCTCTGTCTCCATTAGAAAGAGGCAGGCATCCCACAGGCTTGAGCAAACATAGCACATCAAGCTGAGTTAGGACCAAGTTCCCACACTCATCCCACCACCACCACCTGCATCAAGGCGTGGCAAGTTAAGCCACCAAGGAATAGTTTCCCAAAATCCATCTAAGTGCCAGGGGCAGGCTCCGATCTCACTGATGAAGCCTTATAAACAAGCTATAAAACTGTCACACACATGCAGAGGGCCTAGGTTGGTCCCATGAAGACTCCCTAACTGTTGGCCCAGTGTCCATGAGCTACCACTATCTCAGGTTAGCTGTGTGGGTGGGTTCTGCCTTCATGGCATTGATCAATATGGCTTCTACAATTCATCCTCCATTTCTTGCTCAGGACTAATGGAACTTGGTCTAATGCATGTCTGCGCATCTCTGAATCTGTTTCCATCAGTTACTGGGTAAAGGTCCTCTCATGATAATTAGGATAGTCACCTATCTGATTAGAGTAGATGGTCATCTCAGGTACTCCCTCCAATATTACTAGGAGTCTTAGCTGGATTGTCCTTGTGGATTCCTGGGGGTTTCCCTAGCCCTGAAATTCAACTTAACAAAGAAAACTGTTTGAGATATCTAGTGTACCTTCAATTGTATATTCTACCTTATTCACTTAAAAGTAAGCTCTTACTCCTGTGTCTTATCAAAAGAATCAAAATAATGATTTTGGCAAATCTATGTATTATATCTATATTAAGCTTTCTTAAAGAGAAAAGTAAATGATATTTAACTATGACTCTATATACATTTACATAGTATTCTAGGTCTTCTTTTTTAAAATATTTATTTATTTATTATGTATACAATATTCTGTCTGTGTGTATGTCTGCAGGCCAGAAGAGGGTGCTAGACCTCATTACAGATGGTTCTGAGCCACCATGTGGTTGCCGGGGATTGAACTCAGGACCTTTGGAAGAGCAAGCAATTCTCTTAACCACTGAGCCATATCTCCAGCCCAGTATTCTATGTTTTCATTGTAAGCAATAGATGTGCTCTTTCTGGGTTGGAAAACATGCAAAAATGAATATTTACTATTTGTTGTTCTGACAACTAAATTCTTGGGTCCATCTTCATTATAACTTGATTGTTCATAAGGTCTAATGTGACACAGTAAGTAGTTTCAATCAAGAACATGGGACTTGAAGGGTAAAAGACTCCAAAGGCTGAGATAATGTGCTGAAACAGCCAGTTTCTAATAATCTCCACTGCCACTTTCTGGAAGCTTCAAGCTATTATATATCAGTGGGAGCACTATGAGATTATGGGTAATACTATCATTTCAAATTTGATATTTTAAGCATTGGAGATTCCCTGGGTTGGATGTGGTAAATTGCAAATCCATGTGCAAGTGTTCTGCGTGCAGAAAATAAAAGATAGATTACATATTATTCAGTGATCTAAACACACATATATTGAGTTAAATCACTCATTACTTTTTCCTTATTAAAATGTCCCATGTTATTTTACTCTAAATCTAACTGAAATCACTTTATATTAATTAGTTGAGTAATCATTCCTTTAAATCTACCTCCCTTAAATATTTTCTCTGTCTCCGTCTCCGTCTCCCCCCCCCCTCTCTCTCTCTCTCTCTCTCTTTCTCTTTCCATGTACATTTGTGTGTATGTGTGTGTATGTGTGTGTATGTGTGTGTGTATTTGTGTGTATGTGTATGCATGTGTGTACTACATGTCAGGGAACAACTTGCAGGAATAATTTTTCACCTTATACTATGTGGGCTTGGGAACTGAAATCAGACTGTCAGAACTGGGGTAAGGCACATTGATCTACTGAGCTTTCTTGGCCAAGTTAAATAATCTTATATTAGAAACTGCTTAAATTTTATAGAATATACTCAATACTGGTCTTACCATCTACATAGTCAAAGAAAAACGATTGAGAATAATGGCCATGTCAACATGGGCCACATTATTTTATCTAAACCAAGTGCTTAAGAGAGTATTAAGGAATAAAAGTATTTAAAGTGAGTTACTTAATTCATTGGTAAACTGTAAAAGAGAAATAGAAACTTTTAAGATTTAAAAACAAGTGATAGAATTTGAACAAAGACATGTTAAATAAAATCAACATGAAACAGACATGTTTTGCTTAAATATAACCTTCTTCCCATAATTCACATTGGTGATCTGCAGTATCACAGTGTACTTCAATCCCTTTGATAACACCTTGTTTTCTTATGGTCAGTTCTTCACTGTAGAAAATAATTTATCTGCAATAGACTTGATAGCATCACTTGGTGTGTTTGCTTTTGGCACAAAAGCTCAGCACAGTATTTTTCCAAATTTCTAAGGTTCTGTGTACTTTCAATATTCTGCACTTGCTGATGTTTTTCCTCAGATGAGTTGATCAGAATTACATCACCACTGTTACATCCTTTTAGTGCATTAAAGTTGTATTCCAACTCCTACTCTATTCTACATTTTACTTAGCTATTCCAAAGTTTAAGAAATTCATGTGTGAAATAAGATCAATGTATATGTGAACTTCTTGTTTTTAGATTAATTTTACAAAGTACACTGTAGATTTTTTCTTCAAAAATTGCTGCAATATATGGTGTCAAGATTAATAAGCAAATAAATAAATACTGTATTTTATATAAATTTATGAACATAGGATCACAGATATTCTTTTTATTGTTAAAAAGTGTATACTAACAGTTGAAAGATTGTGGTGGGATAATGATTTATTAAATGACTCAAACATAGATTTGTTGTGGAATTCTACACATATGTAAGCATTTATTCTTCCTAAGTGTAACCTACATGAACAGCCTCTAGAGGATAGCCTACCCCAAAAGGTCAGACCCTGTGTCATCTGCATATAATCTGAATAATATCTCCATTAATTGTTTAACTATTAAGGCAGATGCCACATCATATCAAATGAGGTATAACATCGCAATGTGCTCCCCAAAATCTCAACATGTCCCCAGTTATGTAGCTTCATGACACACCAAACATTTTGAGAATGTGCTTTTAACCATGCATTGGGAAGATTATGTGTTACCATAATTGACATTTTAGTTGACATTAAAAATTAACCATGTAGGTTACCCTTGAAATCTCAGGACAGAGTCATAATAGTTATTCAAATAGGCAAAATGTTGAATGTACCCTATTATTGGCAATAACAGACTGCACAAAATAAGAGAAATTAAATGTTCTAATGTATCTGGGTAATAAAAAAACCTCACAGTACCTGCACTACTTAATCAAATATGAATTTACTGGAACTCTGTATAGATCAGAAGATCACGAGATAATAGATACTATTATATTTTACTACTCTTAAATATTGTGCTACTAAAGGTTTTAACATGAATTTATAAAGAGTTTATGATTTAGTGTTTCCTTGATAATCTGCAATCTAATTGCAGCGAGGGAGAAGTAATCTATGAAAAAAAGTTTCCTCATGACTTAGGACACTCTGCAGTTAGTTCTGAGCTGTGCAATTTTATAACCACTTTGAAAAAGATATAACTTATTTAAGCCACCTGCAGTGGGGAAAAAATCCTCTTAATAAAATTCAGCTTGATCTTTGCTCCAGATCATTAACACTGATAGGAAAATGTTACTATATTTTTCAAGGATGAGTATGCAAGAAAGGCTCAATAAACAATTTTCCAAAAACAAATAAATGAATGAACACACTGTGTCTAAGGGTTTATTCCTGATAATAGAGTTGCTTTCTTTACAATGTTCTGATATAATGTACAATGTTGGCAAAGTTAATACTACTTCTTCTCAGCATGATCCATTTGCTCTCTTACTTCTTAGTCATTTTAATTGAGGCTAAAGCTACAAATTATTTTCCAGTGTGTCCTTTACTACCATACTTTTTCCCTAGCCAATCAGAACACCATTATTTTTGTATCTACAGCAATCCATTATTACCACTTGACTAAACAAACACAACTGGGTGGTAATGAATGAAATTCTTACATTTTTAGTTAAATTTAGCTTTAATGTTGCTCTATAGCTCATTCTCTGAGACAGAGAAGAGCTACGCAATAATTCTACTTTCCAATCCTGCACCACAAAGACATATTACACTGATGCAGCTAAGGAAATTACATGAATGATCATTTGCTTTTAATTTTAAATGCAAATATATATATATATATATATTATATATAACATATATATATATTATATATATAACATATATATATATATATATTAGATAGAAAGATAAAGTTAAACCTTAGTCATTCCACCTTTTTCTCTTAATGAGTTTTAATTTTGATTAAAGTATATTTACTTTATTTACTCCATTCCCTTACCACACTAACATTTCCCAATCTCTCCCTATTCCATCCTTCTCAAATCCATGGCCTCTGCTTCATAAACTATTAATGTTACATATTTCTTTTTTTTTAGAGAGGATAAATTATTTACTAAAACTAAGATGGCAGTTTATCTGCTGGACAAGAGAAAAAGTTGGTATAAAATGGAATAAAAAGACGGGGTCATGACTTCAAACAATCATAACAGAAAACAATTATTTCCTAAGTTTAATGCACCTGAACAATAATTCTCTGCTTAAACATAAATGAAAAAAATATCTCTGGGTAGGAGTAAAGAATAATAGATATAACATAAAATGACCTCCTGAAAAAAAAGTGCTGCTTCAGGGAGCCAAAGGAAATTTGGCCAGAAGTGAGAAAAAGGAAGCTAGAACACATGGGAGCACACAAGTGAAATGAAGTTCTGGTCTTTGCTGAAAACATAGTACAGGGTGTTGGTCATACTGTTCAAAGAGGGCAAAATGTACAGTATACTGAAGATATCATGCTTATGAAGGTAACACTGAGATAATTGGTGCTGCGGAAGGAAGAGACCTATTCTTCAGTGGTGTAGCCACTGGTAAGGTGCCCATACTCTTGTGACCAAACCCTTGAGTATGCTCCTGTATAAAACACAATTGAAATAAAAAAAAATAAGTAGAAAGTGGATGTTCAGAAGAGGAAATAAACCAAACTGAGCTGTAGAGAAGGTGATGGTGATGAAAATGATAAAAAAAAACTTTCACTGGGTATATGTATGAAATATCATAATGAAATCCATTATGATGTTTAAGTAGTAAATTAGTAATTCTTATTATATAATTCAAGCATATATACATATATACATATACATATATATGTGTATGTATGTATACATATATAAATATGTGTTGACCTTCTCTACTTGAATATATATATATTGAATATATATAGAATATATATATATATATATATATATATATATATATATATATATTACTCCTTTGGGAATGGGGACATATACTAATCTACTATGGAGGAACAAAGGTACTTTTAAAGCCTAAAATACATATTCTTTTTCTAGGAAAAAGAAAAAATAATACTATTTTTATGATCTTGTGAAAGTTTGTTTGTTTTTTTAAGATATTGTAGCTTCAAACATATACTCAACCATGGCAGACCATTTTTTATAATTTTCTAAATATTTAAAATAATTTTTGATGTAAGAATTATTTTAATCAAAGCTATTCCAATTCTCACTCCCTTCTCTCCTCCTGCCCCCCACTCCACCCTCATCCACTTCTCAGAAAGGGTAAGGCTTCCTATGGTAGTCAACAAAGCCCGGCAAATCACTTCAAAGCAAGACCAAAACCGTCCACCCTAATCTAGACTGAGAAAGATGACCATCAGAAGAAAATGTGCTCTAAGATGCCACTTGAAGATGGGAATAAATTCTGGTCCTACTGTCAGTGGTCCCACAGACTGCCCAAATCTCACAACTGTGTGCCACATTTAGTGGGCCTAGCTTGATCCTATGCAGGTACCCCTGATTCCAGTCCAGAGTCTGTGAGCTCTCACTAGATCAGGTCAGCTGTTTCTATGGGTATCACTATCAAGGTCTTGACTCCTTTGCTCAATATATATAGTATGTGTGTATATTCATGTATACATATAAAAGTCTATTAATACAATCTACTCTGTTTTGTAAACTATTACTGTTACAAGTATCATATACATGTGTGTAATGTATGCACACACACACACACACACACACACACACACACACACACACATATATATATATATATATATATGTATACATACATACATACATACATACAGCCTGCTGAGAATGTTTTTACACTTAATTCATTCTAACATTTACAATTGACTTGGTAACCAGGCTTAGTGTCATATGCCTATAATCCCTGAACTTTCGAGGCTGAGGTCAGAGAATTCTGAGTTTGGTGTCAGCCTGGGGTACAATGACAAACTCAATAAAAATGACCAATCAAGGAAGCAAACAGTGAATTTATATCTATATCTATTTATCTATGCAAATATCTAATATATTATATATATATATATATATAAAATGTATCTAAAAATTTGTATTAATGTGGTGTATATGTGTTTTCTGTTGTCTAGTTAGGGAATATACATTCATCAAACAAAAGAAATTTCATATTAAAATACTGGAATTGTTAGCTATTCCTGGATTTAACTTTTCATTGCTCATAATGCTAATGTAAATATATATTACTCAAATAAATGATGGTTTTGAATTTCATTATTTACAATTTAGATTACAAAATATTTTAATGCTAACATTCAAACCATATTTCTATGTCTATAGCTTGATATTTTATTCATTGTAGACTTTGCATACCAAAAGAACAAATCTAAATATATATGTTTATGTTTACTATCTACTGTGCTATGTGTTCATTTTTGTGGGAAACTGCACCAAAATGTGCTTGTGGAAGTGAGAGAGCAAACTTTGGTTGTAGGTTTTCTCTCTCTACCATGGAGATTCTTCTAATTAAACTCTAGTTAAGATTTCCAGCAAGTACATCTTGCTATCCACTGAGCCATCTCATGATACTCAAAGAGAAAATTTTACAGTTATGTGTTGACAATACTAGAAATAAGGTGCAGGTGTCAGGATTTTTATGGTTTGTTAAAATTTAAATGTTATTTCATCCCACAGAGATCCAGTCTATAAGTTCTATCACTGCAAGTTTATATGTTCATTTAACACTTGCACCTAGGAACCTGATAATTTGCATGTACCCAAATCTCAGGCTTCCATTCACAATATCTTTGCACAAATAAATCTGCAATAACCAGATCGGAAGCATTTTTATAATTGCACAAAAGCTCAGGCCAACAACATGCTGTCTCACTCATCAATTTGCTGTTTTCAGACTGTTATCTATTAAGTAAAAACACTAGAAAGAATCCTGCCAAGGAAACTACTGGGGTGCCTCAAAAAATTACAGAACAGCTTTGCATTACTTTCAATAATTCCTAAGCTTTCTTCATTTGTTGTCTTTAAACTTGTGTACTCTGTTTTCTATAACTTTGCAAGTACAAGTTTTTCTTCACATATATTCCAGGAAAATTAGGTTCACAAAGAGGCAAGGAACAAATACAGTGATGCAGTTCTGTTTGGCTATTTGTTTTGTTTTTATTATATATACCTGGATCATTTGGGCAGAAACTTTGACTTTGGCAAGCTCCAACAGCTAAGTGTGGATATACCTTCCAATACAGTATTTAAGCTAATTATAAACAAATGAATAATGAAAAAACAGCAGAAAAAAAAGTGTTTAAACCAATTTGGCATTTGGGAAGAGCAGATATAGAGGCCTAGTGAATCTAAATTTGCCTCCTGAGTAGAGTCATAAGTTTTAGATTTGGGTAAAAGAAGAATTGAACACAAAAGAGTTAGTGGTAAATATAATAAGGGAAACCTGGTCAAATTTTAAGGATGAGTAAATAATTATCTCTATTTTTATGCTGCAAATTTGTCTGAAAAAGTCCTTATTGCTTGAGATGACAAAATTTTCTCAAACAATGGTTTCTCCTTACTCCAGGGTGCAGCCTTGTCTTCATGAGCAGCTGCACTCCTTTATGAGTGAACTACTCAACAGGTTTTAATGTTACTGAAATCCTAGCTGACCATAGTTTTAATACAATCTTTTAGGTCACATTAGAAGGTATAGGATAAGATATTGTAAAATGCTGACACTAGATACCACAGGTCACATTTTGTGCCTCTCCTCTTGGAAAGGCATGAGGTATGTTCATTATGTATACATGAATGATTGTCATGCTTACATGAAGTACAAGTAAATATGTAAATAGATTAAAAAGGAAGAACCAATGTCAGAATTTCAGCCATCTGCCATTTACTTTATGGTCTCAAATGAGTAGTTGATGTTTTCACCAAAACAGAGAGCTATGTCCCTAGGATAGAATAAACAAAATCAACTCAACTTCACTTTTCAAAGTTTGTACTTCTATTTTACCAGTTTTCACTAATTTCTTAACATATTGAATCTATATTGTTGTGTAAGCCAATTTTAGTTGTTGACACATGTGAGGCAACTTTTGATGGAGGACTCTCACTGGCTAATAAAGAAACTGCCTGGCCCATTTGATTGGCCAGCCCTTAGGTGGGCAGAGTAGACAGAACAGGAAGAAGGAAGTGAGGTAGATGGCTCAGTTAGATGCCACGCCTCTCCTAAGTTAGACAGACTGCCATGCCTCTGCTCAGAGAGAGAGATGTGATGGAGCCAGCCACCAGGACAGACATGCTAAATCTTTCCTGGTAAGACACCACTTTGTGCTGTTACACAGATTATTCGATATGGGTTAGTCAAGATGTGAGTAAGAGGCTGGAACTAAGGGCCAGACAGTGTTTAAAAGAATACAATTTGTGTGTTGTTATTTCGGGTTTTAAGCTAGCCGGTGGCCGGGAGCAGGGCGGTGGGAAACTGCCCGCAGCCCCTCACTACAAACTTTCTTTGTTGGATCATTTGAAATGGAATAACCACCCTAATTCTAGTTCAAAACTTCTGGTGGCAACTCATATACAGGATTTGGGAAAAATAAGTTTGTGATTTCTTTTTGGTTGTCCACATTTTCATTGGCTAGTTTCCCTATTTAGAGCCATTCCCTTGCTTGTTTTAGAAAGATTTCTTAGGGATTCATATGTGGACTGAAAACTCACAACTCTCTTGCATCTCCTTGGGATTTTAGTTCCAGATTGGGGGGATTGAGGCATCTAGTATCTGGTACTGAGCAACTATGTGATTCTTAGCACTTCTATTAAGGAAACTGTCATTGTTGGATTACAAGAACCATAGCCTCTCTGCCACTCTAATAAATCATAAAAGATAAATACATGGATATATATGGTATGTGTGATTACATAATAATAAATCATATATTATATATGTATATATCTGCACAATGTCTAAATCTGTTTATCTCTATTATATCAGTTCTGTTCCTTTAAGAACACAGAGTAATACAAAAGCCAAAAAAATTGAAGGTATAGAATGTTATAATTTGAGAACAGTTTTCTCTCAACAATATACATTGTGCTGATATGGCCCACCCACTATTACTCCAGTAGAGAGTTTAAGTCATTTGTATAGATGGAAGGTTTTAGGATTCTAGATATGTGCTCAGTATCTTCAAACATAACAGAAGTGTAATAGGAAACAGATTTTAAAGGCTGTGCACTGTAATGAAATTAAATAAAAGCCAAGCTTGAAGAAATCATAGTGCTGTGAAAATGTTTCTCTGAAAGTTAAATTAATACAATATATTTTGTTGAAACCACTTACTACAAAATGTGATGACATGGTGTAGGAAGTTCTTCTGTCTATGTGTTGCTTTCATTGGTTTAATAAAGAAACTGCCTTGGCCTTTTTATAGGGTACCACTTAGGTAGGCAGAGTAGATGGAACTGAATTCTGGGAAGAAGGGCAGATGGAGAGCTGCCAGGGAGCTGCCAGGTCAGACATGCTGAATCTTTCCTGGTAAGCCACAACCTTGTAGTGACATACAGATTATTAGAAATGGGTTAAATTAAGATGTGAGAGTTAAGCAATCAGAATCTATAGATAATGGGCCAAGCAGTAATTTAATTAATACAATTTCTGTGTGGTTTTTTTTTGTGTGTAAACTAGCCAGGTGGCCAGAACCAAAAGCGGGCCCTCTCTCCTTCAATAATGACACACCTACTGCTCAAAAGCATCTGCTCTTCCATATCTATTGAAGCATTGTACTACATCTCCAGCTTCTGTGGAGACATCTGGACACTCCAAGGAGTATTAAAAATTGTTCAGTTATTATATGAATGAGGCGAGAAAAGTCCTGTGCAGTACTCAAAGTACTTTATTATAGGTGAGGAGAAAAGGAAACCAGATTAAGCTATCAAAAATTGGAGCATATTTGTCGAAACATTTGAAAATATTCATTATACCAGAAAGCAAATTAATTTAGTAATATTTGTAGCTCAATATGCTTTATATAGTAATATGTTTTTTTATTTAAATTACATTTTTTTCCTCATTTTTGAATTAAAGATTTCCAATCTCCTCCCCTCCTCCTCCCCATTCCCTCCCCTCCCTTCTACACATACCCCCACTCCCTCTCTCCAGGCCAAAGAGCCATCAGGGTTCCCTTCACTATGTTAAGTCCAAGGTCCTCCCAACTCCACCTAAGTCCAGGCAGGTGAGCAACCAAACTGACAAGGCTCCCACAGAGCCCGTCCATGCAGAAGAATCAGAGCCCAGAGCCATTGTCCTTTGCTTCTCAGTCAGCCCCCGCTGTTGGCCACATTCAGAGAGACGGGTTTGGTCGCATGATCCATCAGTCCCATTCCAACTGGAGTTGGTGATCTCCCATTAGTTCTGTCCCACCGTCTCCATGAGTGAACGCACCCCTCTCGTTCCTGACTTTCTTTCTCATGTTCTCTCTCCTTCTGCTCCTCATCAGGACCTTGGGAGCTCAGTCCGGTGCTCCAATGTGGGGCTCTGTCATTTTCTTCATCTATCGTCAGGTGGAGGTTCTATGGTGATATGCAAGAAATTCATCAGTATGGCTATAGGAACTGGCCTTTTCAGGCTCCCTCTCCTCAGCTGCCCAAGGAACTAACTGGGGGCGTCTCCCTGGAAACCTGGGAACCCCTCTAGGGTCTTTTGGCCATTCGAACTTCTGTTGAGAATTCTCTGTTCAGTTCAGTGCCCCATTTTTTTAATTGGGTTCATTAGCATTTTAAAGTCTAGTCTCTTGAGTTCCTTATATATTTTGGAGATCAGACCTTTGTCTGTTGCAGGGTTGGTGAAGATCTTTTCCCAGACAGTAGGCTGCCTTTTTGTATTAGTGACAGTGTCCTTTGCTTTACAGAAGCTGCTCAGCTTCAGGAGGTCCCATTTATTCAATGTTGCTCTTAATGTCTGTGCTGCTGGGGCTATACATAGGAAGCGGTCTCCTGTGCCCAAATGTTGTAGAGTACTTCCCACTTTCTCCTCTAACAGGTTCAGTGTGTTCAGATTGATATTGAGGTCTTTAATCCATTTGGACTTGAGTTTTGTGCATGGTGATAGATATGGATCTACTTTCATTCTTCTACAGGTTGACATCCAGTTATGCCAGCACCATTTGTTGAAGATGCTTTCTTTCTTCCATTGTCTACTTTAGCTCCTTTATCGAAAATCAGGGCTTCATATGTTTGTGGGTTAAGATCCGGGTCTTCTATTCGATTCCATTGGTCGACTTCTCTGTTTTTATGCCAGTACCAAGCTGTTTTCAGTACTGTAGCTCTGTAATAGAGTTTGAAGTCAGGGATGGTAATGCCTCCAGACGTTTCTTTATTGTATAAGATTGTTTTGGCTATCCTGGGTTTCTTGTTCTTCCATATAAAGTTGATTATTGTCCTCTCAAGATCTGTGAAGAATTTTGATGGGATCTTTAAGGGGATTGCTTTAAATCTATAGATTGCCTTTGGTAGAATTGCCATTTTTACTATATTGATCCTTCCAATCCAAGAGCAAGGGAGATCTTTCCATTTTCTGGTATCCTCTTCAATTTCTTTCTTCAATGACTTAAAGTTCTTGTCAAATAGATCTTGCACTTCTTTGGTTAGAGTTACCCCAAGATATTTTATGCTATTTGTGGCTATCATGAAAGGTGAAGATTCACTGATTTTTTCTCTGTTTCCTTTTCCTTTGTATAAAGGTGGGCAACTGATTTTTTGGAGTTGATCTTGTATCCTGCCATGATACTAAAGGAGTTTATCAGCTGTAGGAGTTCTTTGGTGGAGTTTTTTGGGTCTCTTATGTACACTATCATATCATCTGCAAATAACAAAAGTTTAACTTCTTCCTTTCCAATTCGAATCCCCTTGATCCCCTTGTGTTCTCTTATTGCTATTGCTAGAACTTCAAGCACTACATTGAAGAGATAAGGAGAGAGTGGAGAGCCTTGTCGTGTTCCTGAATTTAGTGGGATAGCCTTGAGTTTCTCTCCATTTAATTTGATGTAAGCTGTCAGCTTGCTGTAAATAGGCTTTATTATATTTAGGAATGACCCCTGTATCCCTAATCTCTCCAAGACCTTTATCATAAAGGGGTGCAGAATTTTGTCAAATGCTTTTTCTGCATCTAATGAGATGATCATATGGTTTTTTATCCTTCAGTTCATTTATATGATGGATTACATTGATAGATTTTCGTATGTTGAACCAGTCCTGCATCTCTGGGATGAAGCCAACTTGATCATAGTGGATAATTTTTCTAATATGTTCTTGGATTCTGTTTGCCAGTGTTTTATTGAGAATTTTTGCATCAATGTTCATGAGTGAGATTGGCCTGTAATTCTCCCTCTTGGTTGAGTCTTTGTGTGGTTTAGGTATCAGGGTAATTGTAGCTTCATAAAAGGAATTTGGCAATGACTGTTCTGTTTTTATATTATGAAATACCTTAAGGAGTATAGGTATTAGGTCTTCTTGGAAGTTCTGGTAGAATTCTGCATTAAAACCATCTGGTTAGCCGGGCGGTGGTGGCGCATGCCTTTAATCCCAGCACTCGGGAGGCAGAGGCAGGCGGATCTCTGAGTTCGAGGCCAGCCTGGTCTACAAGAGCTAGTTCCAGGACAGGCTCTAGAAACTACAGGGAAACCCTGTCTCGAAAAACCAAAAAAAAAAAAAAAAAAAAAAAAAAAAAAAAAAAAAAAAAAAAAAAAAAAAAAAAAAAACCATCTGGTCCTGGGCTCTTTTTGATAGGGAGTTTTTTGATAAAAGTTTCTAATTCTTTGTGACTAACAGGACTACTTAGATTGTTCACCTGGTCCTGGTTTAACTTTGGTAGATGGTACTTATTTAAAAAAGTGTCCATTTCTTTTACATTTTCCAATTTTGTGGCATACAGGCTTTTGTACTAAGATCTAATGATTCTCTGAATTTCCTCTGTGTCTGTGGTTATATCCCTCTTTTCATTTCTAATCTTATTAATTTGTTTGTTCTCTCTCTTCTGTTTAATTCGTTTGGCTAGGGGTTTGTCAATCTTGTTGATTTTCTCCAAAAACTAACTTTTTGTTTCATTGATTCTTTGGATTGTTTTCTGTGATTCTATTTTGTTGATTTCTGCCCTCAGTTTGATTATTTCCAGTCTTCTATTCCTCCTGGGTGAATCTGCTTCTTTTTTTTCTAGTGCTTTCAGGTGTACTGTTAATCTAATGTCTGCTTTCTCCGTTTTTTTAAGTGGGCACTTAATGCTATGAACTTTCCTATTAGCACTGCTTTCATAGTGTCCCATAGGTTTGAGTATGTTGTATCTTTATTTTCATTAAATTCAAGGAAGACTTTAATTTCTTTCTGTATTTCTTCCTTGAACCAGGTGTGGTTCAGTAGTTGACTGTTCAGTTTCCATGAGTTTTTAGGCTTTCTGGGGGTAGCATTGTTGTTGAATTCTAATTTTAATCTATGGTGATCTGATAGGATGCAGGTGGTTATTAATATGTTTTTGTAACTGTGGAAGTTTGCTTTGTTACCGAGCATGTTCTCAATTTTCAGAAAGGTTCCATGAGCCGCAGAGAAGAAGGTATATTCTTTCCTATTTGGTTGGAATGTTCTATAGATGTCTCTTAAGTCCATTTGGTTCATTACCTACATTGTCTCTTAATTTTCTGTTAGGTTTCTGTCTGATTGACCTGTCCATTGGTGAGAGAGGGGTGTTGAAGTCTCCCACTATCAGTGTGTTTGGTTTGATTGCTGCCTTGAGTTCTAGTAATGTTTCTTTTACATAAGTGGGTGCTTTTTTATTAGGGGCATAGATATTCAGGATTGAGACTTCATTTTGATGGATTTTTCCTGTAATGAGTATAAAGTGTGCCTTTCCATCTCTTCTGATTGATTTTAGTTTGAAGCCAACTTTGTTAGAAATTAGTATGGCCACACCCGCTTGTTTCTTAGGTCCATTTGCTTGATAAACCATTTCCCAACCCTTTACTCTGAGTAGATGTCTGTCTTTGTGGTTGAGGTGTGTTTCTTGTAAACAGCAGAATGTTGGATCCTGTTTTTGTATCCAATCTCTTAGCCTGTGCCTTTTTATAGGTGAATTGAGTCCATTGATATTAAGTGATATTAATGACCAGTGGTTGTTAACTCCGGTTGTCATTTTTTATTTGGTAGTAGAGATTGTGTGTTTCCTTTCTTTGAGATGTGCTGGTGAAGGGTCGCTAGATGTCTGAGTTATTTTGGGCCATGCTGGACTCCTTTGTTTGTGAATTTCCTTCTATTAATTTCTGTAAGGCTGGATTTGTGGCTACATATTGTTTAAATTTGTTTTTATCTTGGAATATTTTGTTTTCTCCATTTATAGTGAACGAAACTTGGCTGGGTATAGTAATCTGGGCTTGCATCCATGGTCTCTTAGTTTCTGCAAAACATCTATCCAGGACCTTCTGGCTTTCATGGTTTCCATAGAGAAGTTAGGTGTTAGTCTGATAGGTTTACCTTTATAAGTTACTTGATTTTTTTTCCTTTGCAACTCTTAATATTCTTTCTTTATTCTGTATGTTTTGTGTTTTGATTATAATATGGCAAGGGGATGACTTTTTTTGATCCAGTCTATTTGGTGTTCTGTAAGCTTCTTGAACCTTAATAGGAATATCTTTCTTTAGGTTTGGGAAGTTTTCTTCTATAATTTTATTAAATATATTTTTGGACCATTGAGCTGTAATTCTTCTGCTTCTTCTATGCCTATTATTCTTAGGTTTGGTCTTTCTATTGTGTCCCAGATTTCCTGAATGTTTTGTGATGAGAATTTGTTTGATTTGCTGTTTTCTTTGATCAGTGCATTTATTTTCTCTATGGTATCTTCAGAATCTGAGATTCTTTCTTCTATCTCTTTTATTCTGTTGGTTATGCTTGTTTCTGTAGTCTCTGTTCGTTTACATAGATTTTCCATATCCAGCTGTCCCTCGGTTTGTGTTTTCTTCCTTGCGTCCATTTCAGTTTTCATGTCTTGAACTGTTTCCTTAACCTGTTTGACTGTTTTTTCTTGGTTTCCTAGAATATCGTTTACGGATTTACTCAATTCTTCAAACTTTTTGTTATTCTTCTTGTCCATTTCTTTAAGGGAGTTTTTCACCTCCTGTTTAAGGGACTCCATTACTTTCATAAAGTCAGTTTTTTTCTACTTCTTCTTGATTAGTGTGTTCAAGTCCTCCTGTTATAAGTTCGCTGGTTTCTGGTGCTTTCATGTTGTTTTTCAAATTGTTGGAGGAATTTTTGCATTGGAGCCTCCCCATTTCTTCCTCTGAATAATCCCCTTTGGGTCTTCTTTTAGAAGTTCAATTCACCCCAATTAATTCAATTCATTCACCCCAATGAATGATGGATCTTCTGGTAGACAGTCAGGTTTTCTTGCTGGCCAAGCAGCTCACTGACAAAGGGCCTACCTTGCTGCAGGCAGGCTATTGAATCAGGGGACCTCTCACTGGCCTGGGTGCACTCAATTCTTGGTCCCGGCACCCAAACAGGTTGAGCCCAGTGAATGATGGATCTTCTGGTAAACAGTCAGGTCTCCTTGCTGGCCAAGCAGCTCACTGACAAAGGGCCTACCTTGCTGCAGGCAGGCTATTGAAGCAGGGGAGTAATATCAGTTTTATGACATAAATTAACAGGGAACCATTCAAACTTTGTTTTATCATTATTCTTGTGTCTCAGTTAATTTAATAATGGTTGCTAGCACAAGTAAGTTTGCAAAATAATGCTCTTCAAAAGCAAAGTTCGCACAATATATTTTGTTATGAAAATCTATACATTTGCCTTCATGTAGGGACATCTATTTGTGGCAAAAAGACAACTAACTCTGCCAAAGTCAGTCTGAGGTGTTACCTGTGGTTTCAGGTGTAATTTATTTCTCCGAGAATTGGATCAGTGATCAATGACCATATGGTCCATTTGATGACCTGGAATATGAGAATTTTGCTAACCAGAGCATCTATTCACACTCTATTTAGATTGGATGGATAAAAATATATCTAATGTAAACAAACAAATTTTAGCTCATTGATTCGACAGTGACTCACATAATTTGGCCAACTGTCCTAGGAAATAAAATTACTTGATGTTATCTATAAGAACACAAGCCATTTCTGATATAGTAACTTAAATGGCTTTCAATTATCAGAGTCAGATATTATCCAGGGCTTATTACACTGAGAAATATGTTTGCTTTCCAGTGCCCTATGATAACAACAACATATATGCTCACACCAAAGCTCTTTCAGAGATCTTAAGTGTACATATAAAGAAATAAAAGAACACATAAATTTACCCTGAAACTTTTAGCAGGAATAGGTACTGTCTTAGTAGCTCAGCAACAAGGCACTTGCTTAACATGTAATACCTGGTTTGTTCATGGAGCAAACAGTCTTTAAAAGTGTTACTTATTTATCAGCACACTTTCATAATAAAGTGAAAATGTGACTGAGCATATGTGAAAATAAGAGCTTCTACTCCCTTCAGGATGGGTTTCCTATGTAACATTTATGTAATCTGCCTGAGCTGAGGACCTACTCAGTCAACAATGTGCATCCTCAAATGTACCTTCTATGGACTGCTTCTCCTCGGTTTTCCCAATTGGCCCCAGTCTTTTCCCCGATCTCCTAATTCCATTGATCACTGTTCCCTAGGTTTAAAATATACTCCAGTTACTCAGACAACTTATCTATTGACCTATAAACCTCTTTTATTTATAGAATAACACAATTACAAGCATTGAAATTATGCTTTAAAGATTTTAACTCATAGGATAAATGAGCGTTATGAATCTGTTATGAAAGAATCTGTTTTTCTTCCTTCCTTTCTTCCTTCCTTTTTTGGGTGGTTTCATATGATTCTGCATTTTGAGAAAAGGTCTCATGTACCTCACACTGAATTTAAGTGGATATAAAGCCAATAATAACTTTTAACTATTAATCTTCCTTCCATTTCTTAAGTGCTAGAGTTGTAGACAAATACTTTACCATTTGAATTATAGCATGTCCCCAATATTTTTTGAAGGAAATATTTGTGATATATAATAGGAAAAATGACTGGGATATAAAGCTTACTTTGAAGAACATTTCTTCTTTTTCTATATTAGTAACTTAGGCAAATATTTTTATGGAGAATACTTTCCATTTAAATGTCTTTTAAGTATTATTATTATCATGTGTGTATGAGAAAAGAAAGACAGAGACAGAAACAGAAAGAAAGACAAAGAAACGGAATATGGAATGACAGAGAGAGAGAGAAAGAGAGAGAGAGAGATGACACATCCCACAGTAATCATGTGTAGTCACTCATTAGCAAGTTAACTGCTATTTATATCATTTCTAACTTACAATTTTAAAATCCCAGGATAAAAAATTTAAAAAATCAGGTTTCCAAGTGCCTTTCACACTGAGCCTTGTCCTCAATACTCCAGTTGATATAGTAAACTTGTACTCTAGGAGGTAATTAATGTATTTTTCTATAAAACTGGCTTATAGTTGGTATAAGTAAAGCCTAGTATAATAGAAATTGAGGACAATAAGTTCATTTGAGAAACATAGTGGTTTGAATGAGAGTGAGTAGTAAAAGGATTATGTAGAAACAAAGCAACACAAAACATGTTTAAAGAGAATAATGTGGTGACCAAAGAGAAGGCTTCCAGATTAAGAAATCATACTATTTTGCTTATGATCCAAGCTGGATAACCAACATTTACAACAAGATGCTCACTTGTTGAGCTTGGCCTTCATGAGTGCATTCTGATTGCTCCTTCTTTCCCCCACTCTTGCTATTCCCGTAATATTTCTGGGAATTACGTGGACGACCCCTACGACCTGGATAGCATCTATAATGGTTATGCTCTGATGCATGTTTACTGCCTTGAACAGGCACTCCACCAGGGCCCATAACATTTGCAGCCTCTGCACCCTTTTCCCCTTCAACAATATCAAACTCCACAGACTCTCCGTCTCCTACACTGCGAAGGTACTTCTTGGTGGCATATTTCTTTATGGCAGACTTGTGTATAAGTATGTCTTCTTTGGTGTCATTTCTGTTGATGAAACCGTAACCCTTCTTTACATTGAACCATTTCACTGTCCCCAAAACCTTCCTTGCTATGAGCGTCTTCTCCCTGATGGCCGGCACTGCGTATGTGAGACTGCCTGGGATGTCACTGTCTGTGCTGCTGCCCATAGAGACAGGCTTGGTGTCTGCAGCACTGAGGATGGCACCAGGGGCAGCAGCTGGCTGCTGGGTCTTGGCCTCACTGTTTATGGCTGTTGTAGTGCTGTCTCCAGTCTGCAGGGACTGCTGTGTCTCCTCCAGTGGTGTATTGGTGATTAGGTCAGCAGCCTCGGTAGTGCTCTCAGAGCTCTCTGGGGCCAGCACTTCATTCCCGGTGTCCATCGACCTCAAGAAAAGCAAAGACAAGTGATGGAGGGTGCTGGCCACCATGGTACAAACGGCGAAGTGTACCAGTTAGACTGGATATGTATCGTAATTACAGAGCACAGTTCCGCAGGGGCCCTCCTCGCCAAAGACAGCCCAGAGAGGACAGCAATGAACACTATGAGGAAAATCAAGGAGAGGAGACCGAAGGTCAGCAGCCACCTCGACATCAACATCCCTACAACATCAATCACCAACGAAGACGCCCAGAGAACCCCAAGCCACCAGGTGGGAAAGAGATATCAAAAGCATCAGATCCACCAGATAAGAATATGTCTGCAGCCAAGGCCAAGCAAGGCGTGACTGAGTAAATGCTGGGTTACCATCTATAGCATCACGTGGCCTGGACATCAAGGAGAAATGGAGATGAAATACCAACAATAAGGAATGAACATCAAGTGCTTTCTTTTGGACTGTTGACAGGATACAATAGAAATATCAACATTAATTATGTAGCATATCTTACCTAACAAATATGTTGGTTTTTTTAATTTGTTTTTTCTCAATACACCGTTAATGTTCTTTAAATTATGTCAACAAACTGCAAACATCTCTAAATAAAGGTCTTAAATACTAAGAAAAAAAAATGCTCACATGCTCACAATTTCCTATAATGCCAACATTAAGGAGATATGACACCATTACCATTCCTGGCATTTACACACTGGTGCACATACAAGCATATATGCAAATGAACAAAAATAAATCTTTCTAAAAGAAAATAATTTGATCATATTACCTTTTGTATACTACTATTTAATACTGAACAAATATTATAAATGTACATGCAGAAGGAGACATAATGTAACCATAAGTTTCTTTTGAATTTTAAAGTTTCATTTCAGAACAAACAACAAGAAAACCTTCAAAAAGCAAAGAAAAAAGAAGTGAGATCCTCTGGCAGATATCACAGTACCAAAAATCGAATAAAAGTTTTTCACTTGAGTGGAGTTCCATCTGGACTGAACCTCCACCTGGCGATAGATGAAGAAAATGACTGAGCCCCACACTGGAGCACAGGACTGAGCTCCCAAGGTCCTGATGAGGAGCAGAAGGAGAGAGAACATGAGAAAGAAAGTCAGGACCGTGAGGGGTGTATTCACCCATGAAACGGCGGGACAGAACTAACGGGAGATCACCAACACCAGTTGGAATGGGACTGATGAAACATGAAACCGAACCGGACTCTCTGAATGTGGCTGATGGTGGAGGCTGACTGAGAAGCCAAGGACAAAGGCGCTGGGCTCTGATTCTTCTGCATGGACGGGCTCTGTGGGAGCCTTCTCAGCTTGGTTGATCACCTTCCTGGACCTGGGGGGAGTTGGGAGGACCTTTTCTTAACATAGAGTAGGGAACCCCGATGGCTCCTTGGCCTGGAGAGGGAGGGAGGGGGAGGAGGAAGGGAGGAGATGGATATTTTTAAATATAAAAAAATAAACCATATTAAAAAAAAAGTTTTTCACTTGACCAAAGTTGTTTGCAGAAGTCTGATAGTCAGTAATAGATTTGTTTAGGCTCAGACAAGCTGTCCATTAAAAGATTCAATCAAGATGAGAAAAACTGAGAGAGAAGCTGAGCCACATCACTCCCTTACATACTGGAAATTAAATTAATCTCAACTATATCTCAGAAGAATCTTTTAAAGCAGTAGAATGTCTCTCTCTTTATTTAATCACCACTATGGAAGCTTGCTCAGACCAACTATTTTAGTGAGGTTCCAAATAACTATGTTTCATTTTTAAATGAAAACAATTATAGGATACCTTAACTAAATTAGACTCTGTAATACTTTGTTTTGTATAATTCAACTTTTATGCTCATTATATGACAAAAAGTCACATAACATATTAATTGCTTGTTTCACTCTAATTTATATTCAAAAAAATGTTTTTAATATGTATATACTACTTAGTGGAATTCCAATTTTTAGACTAGCTTTGGAAAATTAAGTAATTTAGTAATAGTCTAGAAAGAAAAGAAAACATATTTTAAAAGGTGCTATAATGGCTGAAGAAAGAGCATTAAGAGTGATGTCACTATTGCTACCAACAGGGAAATCAGGCCTGATCTTATAAACCAAGTCAAATATTCAGAACTAGTAAAATCAGCAACATCATAATACCTAACTGCACTCTAAACATGTTTTTATACACACAGAGGTATAGCTCTTGTTAAGCAATTTGGGTAGGATTAAAGCCATGGCTTTGACAGCTGGATCCAGCCCATTATTTAGCTTTCTGAGATTCCAGACTCATGGCAGAGGCACTGGCTGTAGCCATGTTTATTTTGACAACTCTATGGGATTTCAAGGTCCCTGCCACCACCAGAAAGCATGTGATCAGCTTTTTTATCAACACTATTTATGTGCTTCGTTTTTGTGGCAGGATCTCTTAAAAGAGCTACAAGGTTTTGGAGCCAAAGCTGAGTCAGGAAGCCTCTCTTAAATGATAGTGCTTGCCTCTAGCAAGCAGAGCCCATCTGAGAAAATCCTGCTATCAATAGGCCATGCTTTACTCTATTCTTTTTCTGTCTAGAATTACTTCCTAAGCCCTCAGATATTTGTGGATGCAGTTGTCCATGTGGGCACAGCCCCAAAATCTTATATATCTGAGGAAAATATTAGAAGTTATTATAGACAACAGACACCAGCTTTTTGGGCTGTACAGAAACACAAAGCAATTGACAAACCTTCAGAGGTACCAACAGCCCTACCTTTAAAATGGTTAACCGAGAAACCAATATGGGTTAAGCAGTGGCCTCTAGATGAGGAAAAGTTGCAGGCTTTACAACAGCTGGTACAAGAGCAACTAGATACTCTACATACAGAGGAATTTACTAGCCCTTAGAATTCTCCTGTATTTGTTGTTCAAAAGAAATCTGGAAAATGGAGAATGGTGAAATATCTAAGGGCCATCAACAAGGTTATTCAACCTGTGGGCACTCTACAATCTGGAATTCCTCTGCCTTCTCTGTTACCAAAGGGATGGTCTCTCATAGTTAATGATTTAAAGGATTGTTTCTCCACTATACCTTTACAATAAAAGGATAGAGGAATGTTTGCCTTCACAGTGCCTACTTGTAATAATTCTCAGCCTACCAGAGAATGTCAATGGACTATCCTCCCACAGGCAATGCTCAATAACCCTACCCTGTGTGAATATTTTGTCAGCCAGCCATTGGAAATAATTTGTAAACAATTTCCTAAGTCTATAATCTACCATACGTCAATGACATTTTGTTATCTGATTCAAATATAGATACTTTAGAAAGGATGTTTGAAGAAGTAAAGAAAGTCCTGCCTATATAGGGAATACAAATTGCTCCTGAAAAAATTCAAAGAGGAGATTCTGTTAATTACCTAGCTTACAGAATAGGTTTACAAAAATTAGGATACAAACAGCACAAATTTGGAGAGACAGGTTGTGGACTTTTAATGACTTTCAAAGATTATTAGGAGACATTTCCAGTCTATGACTGGCTGTGGGGATAACACCTGATCTAATAATACATTTAAACAAAACCTTAGATGGTGATACAGACTTGAATAGTACCTGAGAATTAACAGCTGAAGCAGAAAAGGAATTGATGATTGTTGAGGAAAAATTACAGGAGCCACATGTGGATAGGGTGAATCCAAATCTTAATTTTATTCTAGTTATATTGCCTTCCAGAATTTTTTCTACAGAAATTTTAATACATAGGGATGATATTATCTTAGAATGGATCTTTATACCACATGAACCAAGTAAAAAATTAAAAATTTATGTAAAAAAAGTCTCTGAATTAATTCTAAAAGGTAAATTGAGACTTCATCAATTAGCAAATATAGATCTAGCAGAGATTATAGTGCCTTTTACAGTTGATAAAATAAAAAAGTTATGGGAAGACAATGAACCCTGGCAAAGGGCTTGTGTTAATTTTTTGGGAGAAATTAATAGCAATTATCCCAAAAGTGATTGACTTAACCTTATAAAAAGAACTTCTTGGATTCTTCCTCAAATTGTGTGATACACCAATAACTGGAGCTCTTACATGTTATACTGATGCAAATAAATCTGAGAAGGCAGGTTATAAATCTGAAGAATTAAGTAAGATGGAACAAAGCCCTTATAATTCTGTCCAGAGGCAGAATTATATGCCATTCTTTTGCTACTAAGGAATTTTAAAGACCCTCTCAATATAATTACTGATTTGCAATATGCAGAAAGAGTTATCTTGCATATTGAAACTGCTAAATTTCAATATGACACAGAATTGACTTCATTATTCATCCAGGTGAAAGAAATAATCAGGAATAGGCTTTGTCCTATATACATAACAGACATCTGATCCCATATGGGTCTGTCAGGTCCTCTACCACAAGGTAATGCAGAAATTCATCAATTATTGATTGGAAGTGTGCTGCAGGCCTCTGAACTTCATTAAAAACATCATGTCAGTAGCAACAGTTTAAAGAATGAGTTTTCTATTACATGGCAACAAACTAAGGAGATTATAAAGAGGTGCCCTACTTTCTCTTTCTACAAACACCATCGTCTGCAGGGAGTAACCCAAAGGGTACTCAAAGGAATGAAATCTGGCAGATGGACGTGTTGTACTTTATGGAATTTGGTAAATTAAAATAGGTACACCACACCATAGACACATATTCAGGTTTTCAATGAACAATTGCCTTGAACTCAGAAAAGGTTGATTCAGTAATCACACATTTATTGGAGTTATAGCCATCATGGGTATACCTGCACAAATAAAGACAGATAATGGTCCAGCATATGTAACTAAGAAAATGAAAGACCTTATTTTATTTTTCTTATTATAATATAAACCACATTGCAGGTATACCAAATATTCCTACAGGTCAGGCAGTTATAGATAGATCAAATCATACTATAAAGGATATGCTGAACAAACAGAATGGAAAAGAATATACCCCCAGAAATAGATTGAATAGTGTTTTATTAACTTTGAATTTTCTTAATGCTAATGAGAAGGGAAGAGCAGCAGAAAAGAGACATTGGATAATGGAAAAAACTTCTGAATTGAATCAACCAATATATTTCAATGATGTGTTCACCTCACAATGGAAACTAGGAGATGTACTATGTTGGGGACGAGGTTTTGCTCTTGTTTTCACAGGAGAAGAAAAAATATGGGTACCATAGAAATTAATAAAGATTCACTTTGAAAAGTAGAAACCTATTGAAACAGAGAAATGACAGCTCTTCCACAATGGTGACAACCATGCAGGTGGTAAGGAAACTCATATAGGTTTGGGGCAGGGCTCTGCTCTTTGCAGAAAAGTAGGAATCATCAAAAATTCAAGAAACCATAGATGTTTGAATGCTGACAGAAGAAAAAATAACTATCCACTAAGGAGCATCTAGAAAACTAAATATGGTTTATAAATCCAGGTATGGGTTACACTTACATTTACATAGACACACATACATACACAAAAACACACACAAGTATTAGTATATTCAGATGGCTTTAGAGTTGGGCAATGGCTCTGTACTTTTCTAAATCGAAGCATGTTGTTAAAAGGAACATTCAGAGTTTCGGTCCCATATCGGGAGCCTCTGGTATGGGACAGAAGAAAGACTTTAAGAAAAATTTTACTTTTTCCTTGCCTTTTTTGTCTATATCATATTTTTATTGAATGCATTTTTATACGAATAATATATCAGTTTTTCATGATGAACAATATATTTTCCTACAGATCTTCTGCCTACAGTAATCTTTGAAGTTTCCAGGAAGTAGATGGGGCATCGCAGCAACAGCTGTACCTAGTTGAGATGACATTTTGATGCAAACAGCACTACTTCTGTTTTTGAGTACCATCTGCTGAAATGGTGCACCTTTTCATGATATTCTGGCCAGAACTCCAAATAAAAAATTTGAAAGAAAAATACAAAACCCTGTCTATTGACTGCTCAGAAATTGTTTGCAACTATACTAGACAGTAATTTTGAAACTTAACCATTATTTTAATTCTGCAGGATTCCATTAAAAGAACATCGCCCCCATAACAACATGAAGCAATTCTAGAAGATGCCCCCATCCCCAAAAAGTTTGTCCATAGGGTTGGGAACACTATTTAGGTTTTGTTGATTATTATTTGTATTAGATAGAGGATTGGGGTAAAAACTATGTTTGTTTAAAAAGGGGGGATAGGAATAGTTTGTAATAGAGTGAATACTTGTGAGCTATAGTTCATGGGCAATTTACATTGGTATGGTTTTTGTATATTGATACAAGTTCAAATCATATTTCTTATATTTGTTTACATTATTTGTACACCTAGGCAAAGTTATTCTGTCAGATTGTATATATGTATGTTCTTATTTCTGTTTATCACATTACAACTTTTAGGATATATTTTCATATTGCATTATATATTACTCCTACCTCTGATGAAGATACTCATAGATTGTTTACATTTTGTGATCATTGTCCTCATTTGTTGCACATTTGTTTACAGATTATTTAATATTCTGACATGAAATTTTAGTCTTTAAGTTATACAGGTAGTAAATGTTATAGGTCAATAGTTGTTTATATTTGTTGCACATACACTCAGATCAATTAGGATTTTTTAGATACATTACGATTGTATTCTGTCTAGATAGGTAATCTTCAACCACTTCAAGGATTTGTGAAACATGGCATTTAAATAACTTAGGGTTCTGCTGATATGAGACATCACTGCTTCTGATAACACCAATCTATTCCTGAGAGAATGTTGAGCACCAAAGACACTCCACTTGGAGCTTGTTTTCTTCTTTGCAAAACTGGCCTTTGAGCAAGGAACTCGGTGTCTCAAACACTGACAAGTTACATGATATCCAGATATGGATGAACAGGTCTGTCAAAACTTGCAAAGACAGGATAGGATGGTTTTGAAAATTTTCCTGCTTCTGAAAGTGGTCTGTCAGTTACCCTAGGCCATAGCCATAGCTGGTTGCATCAACATTGCAAAATGAGACTTTGGGTGATTGCTCAGGTAGCTAATTGTCTCTGTCATATATTGCTTGCTTTGGAAGCTACTTGATTGTACTTCCTGCCTGTTCAAGTAATATTATCTCCCTTTTCAGGCCTTTGATAGAGTTGAAGATTAGATAGTCACAGTTACCATCCTCTTATGATCTAGCCTAGCCATTTCCAATACAGGACTTAGACTCTTTAGAATAGAATATTTATTAAAAGCTTTAGCACATGTTATTTGCTTAATATTGTTTATGCTGATTGTAATTCTAATCTTATATTTGATATCTGTTCCTAGTGTATATTGTTTTGTATTTGGCTTGGAACTCTCTTACTTAAACAAAAGGGGGAGGTGCTGCAGGAGCTCCTTCTGCTCCTACAGCCAAAAGCCTTTAAGATACCAGCCCACTTGGGCAAGTTGTCTTTTGCTTTACAAAGTAGCATTAGCCCTACTCTTGCTCTCTTGCTTCCAGCTCTGCTTCTGGTGGCTAGACTCTGTTCCTGTTTGCTCAGTGGGATGTTGTCTAGGACAGTGATCTGTAAGTTTTCCCCTTAAATAAATAACCCTTTTATTAATCATAATTCCAAACTGGTGTGGGATTGTTTTGTGACTTATGCCTTCACAGACCTAACATATCTATAGAGCATTTCAACCAAACCCAAATGAATAGTCTTTTTTTCTCATTACGTTGAGGTACTTTACCAAAAATTGACCATATAATAATCACAAAGCAAGTATCAACAGATACAAGAAAATTGAAACAACACCCTTCATTTTATCAAACTACCAAGGACAAAAAGTGGATTTCAACAATAATAGGAACAACAGAATACCTACAAACTCATGGAAACTGATCAACTGTCTTATCAATTATCACTAGATCAAACATAAATATAAAGTAAAAAATTTCTAGAATTAAATGAAAATTAATGCTCAACATACCCAAACTTAACTTATGAGACACTGAAATCAGTGCTAAGAGAAAAATGTATAATACTAACTGTATATATGAAACAATTTGGAAGATCTTATACTGGCAACTTAACAATAAAATTGAAAGCTCTAAAATAAAAAGAAGTAGGCACTACCCAGAAGAGGAGACAGCAGTAAATAAACAAACTGAGTACTGAAATTGATAAAATAGAAACAGAGAATGATACAACGAATCAATGAATCAAAAAGTTATCTCATAGAAAATCAACAATCCAGTTAAACCCTTATCAAGACTAAGTAAAAAGTAGAGAGAGAATATACAACTTCACAAATTCAGAAATGAAAAGGTACATAGTAACAGACACACAGGGCAATCCAAAGAATCATTAGGTCATACCTTATAAACAAGTATTCCACAAAATTGAAACATTAGGGGGAGTTGGAAGGACCTTGGACTTAACATAGTGAAGGGAACCCTGATGGCTCTTTGACCTGGAGAGGGAGGGAGTGGGGGTATGGGTAGAAGGGAGGGGAGGGAAGAGGGAGGAGGAGGGGAGGAGATGGAAATCTTTAATAAAAAATGAGAAAGAAAAAAAAAGAAATGGATAATATTCAAGAGGTAATACTTTCCAAAGTTAAATTAAAATCACATACATAATTTAAATAGACACATAACCCTAAGGAAATATAAACATATAAGCGGTCATTAAATGGATCCCAAAACGTATCCCAATCAGACAAAAGAAACCAAGGGCAAGAAAGCTTTGGTGCATATAAATCCTTCACTTCCTTGGTTAGCGATACTCCCAGATATCTTATGCTATTTGTGGCTATTGTGAAAGGTGATACTTCTCTGATTTCCCTCTCCGCTTCCTTATCCTTTGTGTATAGGAGGGCGACTGATTTTTTGGAGTTGATCTTGTATCCTGCCACGTTGCTGAAGGAGTTTATCAGCTGTAGGAGTTCTTTGGTGGAGTTTTTGGGGTCGCTTATGTATACTATCATATCATCTGCAAATAATGAAAGTTTAACTTCTTCCTTTCCAAATTGGATCCCCTTGATTCCCTTATGTTGTCTTATTGCTATTGCTAGAACTTCAAGCACTATATTGAAGAGATAAGGAGAGAGTGGACAGCCTTGTCGTGTTCCTGAATTTAGTGGGATAGCCTTGAGTTTCTCTCCGTTTAATTTGATGTTAGCTGTCGGTTTGCTGTAAATAGCTTTTATTATATTTAGGAATGACCCTTGTATCCCTAATCTCTCCAAGACCTTTATCATAAAAGGGTGCTGAATTTTGTCAAATGCTTTTTCAGCATCTAATGAGATGACCATATGGTTTTTTTTCCTTCAGTTTGTTTATATGATGGATTACATTAATAGATTTTCGTATGTTGAACCAGCCCTGCATCTCTGGGATGAAGCCTACTTGATCGTAATGGATAATTTTTCTAATGTGTTCTTGGATTCGGTTTGCCAGTATTTTATTGAGAATTTTTGCGTCCATGTTCATGAGTGAGATTGGCCTGTAATTCTCTTTCTTGGTTGAGTCTTTGTGTGGTTTAGGTATCAGGGTAACTGTAGCTTCATAGAAGGAATTTGGCAGTGACTCTTGTGTTTCTATATTATGAAATACCTTAAGGAGTATAGGTATTAGGTCTTCTTGGAAGTTCTGGTAGAATTCCGCATTGAAACCATCTGGTCCTGGGCTCTTTTTGGTAGGGAGGTTTCTGATAACAGTTTCTAATTCTTCGCGACTAACAGGACGATTTAGAGCATTTACCTGGTCCTGGTTTAACTTTGGTATATGGTATTTATCTAAAAATCTGTCCATTTCTTTTACATTTTCCAATTTTGTGGCATACAGGCTTTTTTGCAGGCAAATGGATGGAAATAGAAAACACTATTCTGAGTGAGGTAACCCAGACCCATAAAGATGAACATGGGATGTACTCACTCATATTCGGTTTCTAGCCATGATTATAGGACATCGAGCCTATAAGTTTGGGATCCTTGAGAAGATAATAAGAAGGTGAACTCCCAAAAAAGATATAGTAATCCTCCTGGATATTGGAAGTAGACACGATCCCCAGGCAAAATTGGGAACTTGAGGGTTGGGCAAGACTGGGCCAAGGGAAGATGGGGAGAGAAAAGTGTGAAGGGGAGAGCGGGGGGAGCTCGGAGGAATGGGGTGCTTGGGATATAGGAAGGGTGGATATGAGAGCAGTGAAGCATATATCTGAATTTAAGGAGCTACCTGAGGGTTGTCAAGAGACTTGACCCTAGAGGGGTTCCCAGGTTTCCAGGGAGACGCCCCCAGTTAGTTCCTTGGGCAGCTGAGGAGAGGGAGCCTGAAAAGGCCAGTTCCTATAGCCATACTGATGAATTTCTTGCATATCACCATAGAACCTCCACCTGACGATAGATGAAGAAAATGACAGAGCCCCACCTTGGAGCACCGGACTGAGCTCCCAAGGTCCTGATGAGGAGCAGAAGGAGAGAGAACATGAGAAAGAAAGTCAGGACCGTGAGGGAACCTCCAGCTGGCGACAGATGGGGAAGGTGACTGAGCCCCACATTGGAGCACTGGACTGAGCTCCCAAGGTCCCGATGAGGAGCAGAAGGAGCGAGAACATGAGGGAGAAAGTCAGGAACGAGAGGGGTGCGTTCACTCATGGAGACGGTGGGACAGAACTAATGGGAGATCACCAACTCCAGTTGGAATGGGACTGATGGATCATGCGACCAAACCCGTCTCTCTGAGTGTGGCCAACAGCGGGGGCTGACTGAGAAGCAAAGGAAAATGGCTCTGGGCTCTGATTCTTCTTCATGGACGGGCTCTGTGGGAGCCTTCTCAGCTTGGTCGATCACCTTCCTGGACCTGGGGGGAGTTGGGAGGACCTTGGTCTTAGCATAGAGTGGGGAACCCTGATGGCTCCTTGGCCTTGAGAGGGAGGGAGGGGAGGTATGGGTGGAGGGGAGGGGAGGGAAGGGGGAGAAGGAGGGGAGAGAAAGGGGAGAAGGAGGGGAGGGAGGGGGGAGGAGGAGGGAAGGAGATGGAAATTTTTAAATATAAAAAAAAAATAAACCATGAGAAAAAAAAAAAAATAAAGTATAGTACAGTTTAGAAAAAAAAAAAAAAAAAGAAAATGTATTCCTTGAAATAAAATACAAACAGGAATTAAAAAAAAAAAAAAAAAAAAAAAAAAAAAAAAAAAAAAAAAAAGAAAGCCTTGGTGCAGATTTCTAGCAGATTTTCAGAGAAGAGTTAATGATCACAAAGCAAGTCTCAACAGATACAAGAAAATTAACACCTCTTATTATTCCATGAAATAGAAACAGGAGTACTGTTCCTAAATTCATTTTATGTGGCCACATTTACCCTAATACCCAAATTACAACATAATTCAACAAAGAAAATTGCAGAACAAATTCCCGTATGAACTTTGATGCAAAAAATACTCAACAAAATACTTTCAAATAAAATACATGAAAATATTAAAATGATTATTGACCCTGCTCAAGTAGGCTTCATACTAGAAATATATGCATGGTTCATCAAACTAAAATCAGTCAATGTACTACTCTTCCATATAAGCAGACTGAAATACAAAATGAAGCAGACAACAAAAAAGAAAAAAATGTTGACCCAGGGAAGGCTCCAGGAGGGCTCCAGGAAACAGAAGGCATTTTTCAGGTGTACTGGTATTAGATGGTGATGAGAACAGATGAGATCAAATTGTGGGTGGTATGGTGGATTGAGAGAGTATAAGAAGATATCTGAAATCGGGGACTTTGTGGTGTTTGTTGGGAAGATAATGCAGTGTATATTTTCTGGATTCATTGGAAACTCTAGAAAGGACTCCAAATAATGAAGGATAAGGAGCTTGAACTAGTCATTTTCTTTTATCATGAAAGGTGTCCAGTGTTGAAACTGTAATGTGAGGACCTAGGAAAACCTAATTAGCCTCACAGATTCAATCCTGAATAAGAGCCTCTTAAGCAATCTTGTGACTGGGGGTTCAAACTTGTTTTCAGAAGAAAAATATGAAAGGTGCCGCAATACCCTGGATATAGACAATTAGAAGACAGGACAATAAAATTTAAGAAGGTTCAGATCTTTCTGCAGACAGCCTGTCAGTAGTTCATAGATTCTTGTATATATCCTGTCAGCAGCTGTTTCATGACTATAGCTTGACCAATAATTTAAAAAATTACCTTATTCCATACCCCATCCCAATCCTGTAGCCTGCTGTTTTTTCTTTTTTTCTTTAAAAACTTGCCCTCTACTGAATTCATGGCCTTACTACCTCCATCTGCTTCTTCAATGTGTAATAGGACTGCATTCTAGGCTCAAGATTGCCAAACAAAAACCCTTGTGTACTTACTTCTGAAATCAGCTCTGTGGTCTTATTGGGGATTCTGCGACAAGGTCATAACATTTGCTGGATTATTTGGGAAATTGCACAATTTCATGGACCCCCAGTCCCAGACCACAGGATCTCAACTAGCTCGTAAATGTATATGTCTGCTTTGTTTATCTGCACCCACTTCCCTTTCTCCTGCTTTTTGTGGTGCAACTGAATAGGTAATTTTGATCAGTAGTGGTTAGGGTGGACATGCTGGACATCCATGATCACAGGAGTCTGAAAGACATTTCAGACCCCAACAATGAGGATGGAGAGTCTCAGGTATGGAGGGTGTTTGGGCACACTGACATGAGTTGGTCATTCCCATGGTGACAAGCTATCCTTCTATTTGTCACTCTGCCTCCAGTCTCATTGGGACAAACTTTATTCCTGTGCCCTTGGTCTCCTGTGGTTTCTGTGTTTGTCTGTGTTTGTGTTTCTGAGTGTGATAAATTTTATAGGACAGATGACTTCTTCTCCTTTGTACTCACTCTTAGCTCACTACCTGGATGTAAAAACACATGCTCACAATCTTTCAGTTCTGGTTGAAATGTCTAAATTTATCACCTTTTTCAGATTGGAATAAGCACCTCATAATGTCGATTGGCCCTTTGAGGGAAACTTTGACCTGGCCCACATAAAAGTAATAGAGGAAATTGTCTTCAGACAGTGAATGGGGAACCCAAACCAAGTATCCTACATAGTGGTCTGGAGGGACTTGATGGAGGATCCCCTTCCTGGAATCTTTCTTTCTTCATCAGGTTAAGTTTCTGGTGGCAGCAGAGGAGGAGCATCCAATGTTCACATTACATCTATGTCCCCCAGACCAAAATGCCTCCCATCCACAAACCAGGTGCAGCCGAACAACTCATAGCTCCTCAGTTTAAGATTGGCATATGAGGAACAAGAGGGTGGGGAAAAGGAGTGTCTGCCAAGATTCATTCAGCCCCCAAACTGGAGATCCTCCAAGGAGCAACGTGGAGGAGGAAATCTTTCTCCCTCCACCTGCAGTCTCTGCTATGTCAACCCCATGGCTGGCTTTGCCACCAGATCATCCATCCACTCCCCATCCTATGGCCATTGTGCAGAAGGCCCTGCCACCAGACTATCAGGCCCCTGTCCCTGGTGTGGACATCCTGCAGCAGGTCCTGCCACCATCCCAGCCAGCCACTCCCCCAAGTAACTGATTTTCCTCTTTTACACAATTCTTTGCCCCAACAACCCACATGGGACAATTGTCAGCAGCTTTTTCAAGTCTTCACAACAGAAGAGACTGGACACAAACTGAGGCTCAGAAATTGGTTCCATGTTTTACTAGAGAGCCCATAGTTGTGGAGGCTCTCAAAGATATGGCCTTTCCATCAATTCACCTGGTGTGGGATTATAACGTGGCTGAATGTTGGGGGAGCCTCCTGATCTATCCTCTGACTTTATTGGTGGGTCTCAAGGCAGCAACAAAATGGCTGGCAAATCTAAGTAAGGTTTATAATATAAGACAGAATATATAAAAGCCGAGCAGTATTACTGAAGTGCCTCCAGGAGACTTTGAGGAGGTATACACCATATGATCCTGAATCCCAAGAAAATACCCCCACATTAACCCTGTCTCTCATTAACCAATCTGGTACAGACATGAAGAGAAAGTTACAGAGGCTAGAGTACCTCAGAGAGAAGAGTATCAAGGAATAGGTGATGGTGTCTGAGAAAGTATTTTATGGAAGGGATAGTGTATAAGTAAAGGAAATTAAAAGAAGCAGTGCAAGAATCACCTCTTTAGTGTGGAACCATAAGAGTATCAGATGTGACTGTGACTCCTGGCTGCTAGAGAGGAGGACAAAAATCTTAAAAGTAACAAAGAAAGGCTTTGATTGGGAAACAATCAATGTGTGTACTATAATGAAGAAAGGCACTGTGTTAAAGAATGCCTCCAAAAGGAAACTAGAGCTGGGTTGTGGTAGTGTTTACCTTTAATCCCAACATGCAGGAGACAGAGACAGAAGGATCTCTGTGAGTTCAAGGCTGACCAGAATGAACTAAAAGAGCTAGTTCCAGAAGAGGCTTCAAAGCTACAGAGAAACCCTGTCTCAAAACACAACAAACAAAACAAAACAAAAAAGCTAGAGACAATACTAAAGATCTTAGCCATCAGAATATGGACAATGAGGCAAATCAACTAAAAACTCGGTGCTACTGAAGGCTGATAGACCCATGGCAAATAAAGACTTGGTTTTATGGTACCACTAGAATTAAAGCTTATTCATGGACTACCCAATTAGCAGTGGACTTCAGAACAGGATGGGGAACCCCCTCATTCCTGGTAATTTCAGAATGCTCATACCCTTTGTGGGACTGTGATTCACTGACCAAAATGAAAGCCCAGATATATTTCTCTAATGGAGGAGCTAAATTGCTTAATGAAAATGGGAAACCCATTCATGTACAGGTGACCAGCTATTTAACTGAAGGCTGTATCAGGTAGCCACTGGGCTTGACTCCTACCTGGAAACATGACTTCAGGAGTTCCCATCAGCATGATCTGAAACAGGAGGAATGGAGCTAGCACCACATTGCCCCATATCTATATGGAAGCCAAGCCAGCAGTAAATCCAGTCAAAGTCTGCAAGTACCACATGACCCTAAAGACTAAGAAAGGCATCACACCACACATTGAGAAACTACTGAATTTAGGAGTCCTCAGCTCTATGCATTCAGCCTGGAACAAACCCCTGATGCTCATCAAGAAGACTCATAACAATGACTTCAAACTGGTCCAGAATTTGTAGAAGGTCAACAAGAGGATGATTGACATACACCCCACAATGTCTAACCTGTATACCTGCTCAGCTCATTGTCCACAGAGTGGCAATATTATAGTGTCCTGGACCTAAAATATACCTCTGTTGTAAGACAATGGTTTGTACCCTGTCACTTATATTTTAATAAAACACTTACTGGCCAGTAGCCAGGCAGGAAATAGAGGTGAGACAACCAGACAGGTAGTAGAGGCATGTCAATGAGAACAGGAGAATTCTAGGAAGAAGGAAGTCCTAATCTGCAGTCATGATCCAGCCACAGAGCAAGCAAGATGTGACTGCCTTGATGAAAAAGGTACTAAGCCACATGGCTAACATAGTCAAGAATAATGGTTTAATATATGTTATAAAATTTAATAAGAAATCTGAGCTACTAGGTCAATCAGTTTATAACTAATGTATACCTCTGTGTAATTGCTTTGGGACTTAACAACTGCATGAACTAAGCAGGACAAAAAACCTCATACAAAAGAATGCTGCCCTCATGGACAACTGCATCCACATAAAGCCTGAGAGAGCTTGGGAAGTAATTCTCAACAACAACAACAACAACAACAAAAAATAGATTTAAAAATGGCTTATTGATAGCAGCATTTTCTAAGCTGGGCTCTGCTTGCTTGAGGCAAGCACTCTCATTTAAGTGAGGCTTCCTGACTCAGCTTTAGCTCCAAGAACTTTGAAGCCCTGTTAAGGGGCTCTAGCTGCAAAGCCTTGCAGATTTTTTAAGAGGTCCTGCCACAAAACACTTAAGGTGTTGATGAAAAGCTCACCACGTGGTTTTGGGTAATGGTAGGGATCTTGAAACAACATAGAGTTGTGGCAATAATCATAACTCTGGCCGGTACCTCTGCCATGAGGCTGAAATCTCAAAAAGCTAATGAATTGACTGAATCCAGCTGTCAAAGCCATGGCTTTAATCCTAGACATATTGCCATGCAAATTAAAAACTCAAGTGATCAGAAAGAAAGAGATATACAGTAAAGAGAGATTCAAAGACAAAGAAAACCTCTAATTAATTTATAGTGTGTTAAAAATATATGCAAGCTTGAGAGAGTAAAGAAAAGGTTAATGTCCTTAAAATAAAAAAGAAAGAGAGTAGCTGGGTGTGGTGGTACACAGTTTTAATCCCAAAACTTGGGAGACAGAGGTAGGCGGCCTCTGTGATTTCAAGTTGTGGTGGCACACACCTTTAATTCCAATACTTGGGAGGCAGAGCCAGATGGATCTCTATGAGTTCAAGGTGTGGTGGCACACACCTTTAATCCCAGCACTTGGGAGGCAGAGATAGGTGGATCTTTGTGTGTTCAAGGACAGCCTGGTAACCAATATTCTAAACAAAAGAACATATCCATAGTCCTTTTTGATGTAGTTTTCCAGGTTATTTCCAGTTGGTTGGGGGTGCTGATAGTTTTATGGGGACCAAAACAAAATTTAGGATTATGATCAAGTCATAACTGGAAAATACTGTGATGCTTTATCATCTCAGGCAGCATCATGGATCTGTTCTGGATGTAGAACTCAGACATCTGAGTCATCTCTACCTGCCCAAGATTTCTCAGGTGGTCTTCCCTGATCAAACCTGATTTTTCTTAACTCAGAATGTATCCACAGCCTCTCATTTCCTGTAGAGACAAAAACAACACCTCTTCTCCAAAGTAACATACCTGATGACTTCAATTTTAAAGTCAAGGCATTTACAAGATATTTATGTATTATTATTCTATCAGCATTTATATTCAAATGTCTTTTAGCAGGTTTTTCTCCTTCCTCAGCTGTCAAGCAATTCAAAGACAACATAATAATATACAGTATCCAGACTATCTCAGTGTTTTCCATCTTTATGTGGTTTTATTTTAAACTCTATTTCTTTTATTTTTAATTTTTGTCTTTTTGAGACAGGGTTTCTGTGTCTCTTTGTTCTACAGGAACAGGAACAGGAAGTAACCTGGAAAACTACATCAAAAAGGACTATGGATATGTTCTTTTGTTTAGAATGTTGGTTATAAGTTATGGATAATGGTCAGGAGAAAAGCTAAACAAAGGATATTAGATTCAGAGTTCTTATTTACAAAAAAATGGGGGAAGTGAGATGGGACAATGATTTGTACCCTGTCAGTTGTATTTTAATAAAATGTTGATTGGCCAGTTGCCAGGAAAGTAGAGGCAGGACAACCAGACAGGTAGCGGAGGTGGGTCAATGAGAACAGAAGAATTCTGGGAAGAAGGAAGTCATGATCCAACCACAGAGCAAACAAAATGTTACTGCCTTGCCAAAAAAGGTAGCAAGCCACATGGCTAATATAGACAAGAATAATGGGCTAATATAAGTTATAAGTGTTAATAATAAGTATGAGCTTTTAGGCCAATCAGTTTATAACTAATGTAGAACTCTGTGTTATTTTTTGGGAGTTAACAACTGCCGGAATGAGGCAGGACAGAAAACCTTAGACAACATGCCTCTTTCAGTTTGCCTCTGGCCCCCAAAAGTCAACAGTACTTTATCTTCAAATGGCACAACTCAGAAATTGAGTTCAGCAGCTAGCTGACATGTACCAGACTACAACAAGAATTCAAAACTCATCCATCATCTTCAAGGAAGTTCTGCATGAGTACTGGGTACAGAACTCAGATATCACTCTGTTGCAGTATGTTGATGACTAAGTGATTGCAGCCACAGATTGAGACGTGCCTGAATAGGATTAAGCAGCTACTGTAAACTCTGGGGGATGTAAGGAAACATGCCTCATCCAACAAAGCCAAAATTTGCAAGCAGGAGGTAGCATAACTGGGGTTCAACTTGAAGGAAGGGCACTGGAGGCTCTCAAACATGCAAAAGGAAACATTACTTAAGATCCCAGTGCCTAATACCTACTACTACCAGGCAGATGAGAACATTCTCAAACTCTGTGAGTCCTAGGCTTTATAGAACTGACCAAGCTCTTATATGAGGCCACCAATGAAGGACAGGCTTTCATCTGGTTAAGGACCACCAGTTGGCCTTTAATAAGCACAAAAGTCTGTTCTCAGCACTAGGACTAGGCCTGCCAGATGTGATCAAATCTTTTCACTTTTATGTAGATGAAAACAAAGGTATAGCCATGCACTTTGCCCCTGGTGATGGCGGATAACCTACCAGGCAAAGAAGCAGGAACCTGTGGCAGTTGGATATCTACCCTGTCCCAACATAATAGCAGCCATGTCCTACATGGTCAAGGATGTTGACCAGTTGATCTCAGCACAAAGTCTCACCATAACCATCCCATATACACTTGAGGAGATTCTCAAGCACCCCCAGGACTGGTGGGTAAGCAATGTCAGAATGACTCATTATCAACCTCTGTTGCTTAACTTTGCCAAAATAACTTTCCAGGTGCCCTCAGCTCTGAGTATGGCTACTCTCCTGCCCGATCCTGACCTGAAAATGCCACTGTATGACTGCTCTGGGATCCCAGCCCAGACACTCAGCATGAAGCCAGACTTGTGGAACATTCCATTGCCCAACTTCATACAGGACAATGGAAGGTATGCAAAGGTGGCAATCATTACTGCAAAGGAGACAATATGGGCAGAGTCCATGTCAACTTGGTTTTCCATCCAAAGTGCAGTGCTGCTATCTCTAACTAAGGCATTACACTGAGGCAAGGGAAGAAGGTTAATGTCTACACTAATGGTCATTATGCATTTGCCATGGCACACCTGCATATCAAAGACAAAAATGAGATCCTGGCCCTCTTTAAAGACCTATGGTTATCCAAGAAACTGTCATCCATTGCCCATGGCACCAGAGAGGGGATGGACTTATTCCCAGGGGTGACAAGCTGGCAGATAAAGCCACCAGTTAGGTGGCATCTAGACTAATGTAGTACTGGTGGACCTATGTCACCTAATATACCTGAGAATTCTGGGTATACTAAGGAAGATCTTGCCAAGATCAAGACCTTCCCTATGACAAAGTGTCTAGACAGGTGGAATAGAGCTGCAGACAGTAAAATCATCCTGCCTGAACATATAGGAAAGAGAATTATCAACAAGATTAATCAATCCTCTCATTTGGGAACATGGAGAATGCAGGACTTGGTTATACATTTGAGAATAAAAATCAAAGATGTGCAATAGAAATTATAGAAATTGTCACTAACTGCTGAGCCTGTCAGCTCACCAATGCTGTTGCTAACCCTAAAAACCTATGGTCTTGACTTAGAGGGAAAAAACCTGGAGCATACTGAGGAATAGATTTCACTGAAATAAAACCTGGCAAGAATGGTTATAAGTATTTGTTAGTATTTGTAGATACTTTTTCAGGGGGGGGGGGGCAGATGTGTTTCCCATCAAAACAAAGCATCCCAGAGGGCAGAGAAGTGCTTTGAAGATATCCTGCCAGATATGGATCTTCAACCATAATAGGGTCAGAAAATGGGCCAGATCATGTGTTCCAGGAAAGTCTAAGTTTAGCCACTTTCCTTGGGGGTGACTGGAAGTGGCATTTTGCATACAGACCTCAGAGTTCACAGCAGGTAGAAAGGATGAACAGAATACTAAAAGAGACCTTAACTAAATGAACCGTAGAGACTCACACAGATTGGGTGATTCTCCTTCCCTTTGCCTTGTATAGGACCAGGAATTACCCTTATTAGTTGGGGCTGACCCCATTTGAAATCATGTTTGGCACCATCATCTTTCCATTATCCCTTAATTCTGGGTGTATTTGCTGGCAGAACTCGATGACCAAGACTTCCTCAGTGCTATCTGAGAGGTCCGATAGGTTCACAAGGAAGTTTGGCCTGAGCCCAGGGCCATCAATGAATCCAGTGTTCCTTCTAAATCCACAGGTTTTGACAAGGGGACTGGGTCTACATTAAGAGACATTGCCTGAGGTCACTGAAACTAAGATGGAAAGTACAATATGTAGCTCTGCTAGCCATGCCCCCAGTCATCAAGGTTGATGGTATAGCCACCTAGGTCTCCTATACCCTTGTAAGACCTGCTGATCCCTTCACACTCAAGGAAGACTATCAGGTTAAAGGATGAAAGGCATCAAGGCATCCATACAACCCCCTCAAAATCTGAGCATGACACAATCAGTAATATCACTACTGCTGATGGTTGTACCTAATACTGCCTTAACTGCAGAGAAATAACATTCTCCCTGAAATCTGACATGGAAGATTATCCATGCAGCTACAGAAATACTGACAGCAATGAGTCACACCAGTCCTGAGGGTACTGGGTTCCCTGACCTAACCTTTGACTTTGGATAACTCCAAATAACTTGAGAAGATACCCTCACCAAAAAAAACTCTGCTTTTTGTGTATCTAGAACATTTAACCTCAAAGAAAGATTGAAAGCAATGCAGTGGAACTGAGATGTAGTTTTGTGCTAGCTCATCCTGTGTCTCTACTGGACACATCTGATAGACCCTGCCATATATCTCAAACTACATCACACTCACGCAGCCTGAGGGCTGAATCCCACATGCAGAAAGAATAAGCAGAATGGAGAAATTGAGGGTCGCTGTAACCTAGTATGCCTATAATTTACCCAGGAGGGAAAGCTAGTAAAGTCCTGGGGGAAAAGATTGATATGGAGATTATGGTTGCATGGGGCTCATTGGAGATCCTGGACCCAAGTACCATCTTTACAGTCTGGTTGGTGCAATGGAACTCCCTCAGACAGCAATAGGCCCAAACCAGGTGATGGATTCCCCTAGACCCACAACCTTAGCTCCCAAGCTGAACACCCTAAGGTCATGCAAATTTTAGGAATCTGGTCTAACAAATCTATCCCTGTACTTACCAGGAGTCCTTGGACTGACTTGGTCCAAACTGAGGAGGAGGACCCTCTCCTGACACTTCTTGACAAGACGATCCTAGTTTTAAACACCACCAGACCAGACCTGAGTATTTTATGTTAACTGTACTATGATGTTATTACCCCCTACTAGGAAGGAATTGCTCTCACAGAAACCTTCTCTCAGGTCTCAGATTCTACCCAGTGCCACTGACAATCTAAGGTGCAACTGACCCTACGGCAGATCGCGGGCCACCTCTATATAGGAAAGGTCTCCCCGGTCCCCATTTACAGTTCTTCTGCAATTAGACCCAGATGCTCCCACACCCCAGCGATACATGATTTCCCACAATGATACCTGGTGGGCCTGCTCCACAGGACTGGATTTGCTCCCAAAAGTCAGTCCTTAACAAGACCAAGGACTTTAGTGTGATAGCACAGTTGGTCTCATGATTAATTTGTCACCCTGAGAAATACCTAAACAGAAATTGGAAGAGGGCTCCTCTGAGATTAAGGGGAACTAATGACATCCCTAACCCTGAGTATACTGTTGGCAGCTAGATAGTAGGGGTAGGGCAGGAGCTAAATCTCTAATCACTCAGCATCAACATTATGCCCACATGTGTGAAGTCATGAATTTAGATATAAAAAAGTAAGAAAATTCTATTTCTCTCACCTCCAGGAATCCTTAACATGCTTAGAAGAAGTTGTGATACAGAATAGAGGGTTCTTAGATTTCATCTTTCTCTAACAGGGAGGACTATGTGCATCACTAGGTGAAAATGATATTTGTATGCTAACCATTCAGGGATGGTCAGAGAGTCTAAGGCTAAAATTGGAGAAGAATTGGACAAAGATAAAAGAGATTGCAAAATCAATCAAGCATGATTTGAATATAGGATTCATTCATCATCCTCACTCACCATCTTGGTCTCTATAATGCTGGGTCTATTTCTTATACTGATCATGTTATTTACCTTTGGATGTTAAACTTGCATTTTAAACAAGTGAGTACAGTTTATAAAAGACTGGGGGTCATTCAACTGATGGTAATGCAGACCTAATATCAGGAGCTCCAAGAAGATATCAGGAAGACTATTGAACTTAAAAGTGTTCCATGATTGGAAGTCTTAGGCTCTGACACAGGAGGGAATGTGAAGATCCAGGAAAACTTTAGCCTTACAGATTTCATCCTGAATAGGGGCCTCCATTTTAAGCCATTTGAGGACCAGGGGTAGAGTTCAGTTCCAGAAAAACAAAAATAAAACAAAATAAAACAGAAAATGTGCTGCACTAGCTGAATTTTAACAAATATCCCATATACAGCTGATGTGGGATGGTCTTCTGTTTGAGTTGATTTCATTGGTTAATAAAGAAACACTGCCTGGCCCATTATTTCCAGCCTCTTACTCACATCTTGATTAACCCATATCTAATAATCTGTATAGCACCATGAAGTGGTTCCTTACCAGGAAAATTCTAGCTTATGTACATCTTGGGCCAGAGCTTCATCACGTTTGACCCAGAGAGCAGAGGCATGGCGATTTATTAACTTTCCTTCCCAGCATTCTGTTCTGTCTACTCCACCCACCTAAGAGCTGGCCAATCAAATGGGCCAGGCAGTTTCTTTATTAACCAATGAAATCAACTCAAACAGAAGACACTCCCACATCATTTCCCCTTTTCTGTCCTCCCACATTATACAGCCAATTAGAAGATAGGGCAATAAACTTTAATGAGGTCCAGAAGTTTCTGCAGACAGCCTGTCAACAGTCTGTGGGTTCTTGCAGATACTCTGTCACCAGTGGTTTTGTTTTGTTTTTGTGCCTGTAGTCTGACCTGAAATGTGAAAACTTACCTCACCCAATACCCCCTGTTTCAATCAGAAACATCAAGGTATGTAACCTCCTTCTTTTGTTTTTTTTCTTTTAAACACCCACTCTCGCCTGAGATTGAAGACTTACTTCCTTCATCTGCTGTGTTAGTGTGTTGGAGATCTGCGGTCTGAGTTCAAGATGGCCAAACAAATATCCTTGTCTATTTTCATTGGAAACTGGCTCCATTGTCTCATTGGGGATTCTATCACACAGGTATAACAGGGATACCAGCACAGTTACAAAAGCTTAACCCCTCATCATGTTCTTCCCACAAGATGCATTTTGGAAATGGTGGTTCAGAACTTGTGAGAATTGGCATCCAGTGACTAATCAAACTTGAGGTCCAAGATATGAGTGGGAGCCCATGCCCAACAATGCCTGAATGGTCCAGAACCAGAAGCTGGAAGGCCTTAATATGTAGAGTATAACTAAACAAAATTGGCAAAAATACCCTCAAATAAATGATTCTGAATGATATTCATGATATTCTTCTATACTCATATATTGGGACTTTGTCCAGTTGTCATCAGAGTGTCTTCTTCCTACAGCATATGGGAGAAGACACAAACTAAACATTAGGTGAAGGGTGGGAAACTTCACAGAAGAGGTGAAGGAAGGATTGAGGAGCCAGAAGGATTAAGAACACCAGGAGAACATGCCCACATAATCTAATGAGCAAGGATCATAGGGACTCGTGGAGACTGAAGCAAAAGTTTCAGAGTTCTTTTCTAACTTCTCTGCACAACTGTCATATCATTCACTTTGAGGTTTTTGTTGGACTACTATAAGTCGTGATGGGGACTGTCTCTGACTCTTTTGCCAGCCCTTGGAACTCTTTTTCTTCTACTAGTTTTCCCAATTCAATCTTGATATAAAGGTTTCTGCTAAATCTTACTATTTCATGTTTGATTGATATACCTGGGAGGCCTGCTGTGTTTACTGATACCTGTATAAATAGTTTTAATAATAGTTGAGACTATGGTAATTTTTCATAATTTACTGTCTTTGTATGTGATGATGTTTATTTGTTCTGAATTTTTGCTGAGCTAGCCTTGTCCTGGACTCAGATGATCATATTTATTTTCCCTTCAAGAGGAGATTATTATGTTAGGAATAACACCAATTTTAAGTGCTTCTATTGTGCTAGGTTCAAAACCCCTCATTTTATGTATTTAATCTACTTTTTAAATTATTACTGTCAGAACCATGATGCTGCATTTAAAAATCAACTCTGTTCTAGCTGTATGATTATTCACACATTGGAGAAAATATTAATAAGAAATGAATGTTGATTTACTGTTTCCTTAATTGTGTCTCAAACATGTATAGGTAGTAGAATCAGTAGTCACAAAATAATAATAATAATAATAATAATAATAATAATAATAATAGAAAGATAATAGAATAAGTTTGCTGTTTTAAAAGTCTTTTTCTGTGCCATGACAACTTTTATAATATGAAAACTACATGAAATACATGTTTTTATAATTGATCCTAAGAGAAATATATACAAAGAGAAAACCCAATCAAAATAAATCTTTTAGCCTGAAGAGGTGAGAAGTCAGCACATAGTCCAAAATGGGACTGGGGAGGCTATTTTCAGGGGACTGTAGTAGTTAATTTTCTCCTCTTGGGTCATGTTTTGAGAGTACATGCATCACGGAGTGGAAGGTATTATAAAAGAAGTAGTGGCTGTATCGTGCTGGCTTCTTTATTCAGACTGGACCCAGGACCATTGGAATGATACTTTCAGTGTGTCTTACTGTTGTTTACTTCTCTCTGTATGTCAGTACCTGCTACAGTTATACACGGTACATTCCTTAACCTAATCTAGTTGATTGTACAAATTAGCCAACAAAATGAAATACAAAATGAAACTCTAGAATGAGTTAGGGCAGAATCTAAGTTCTTGGCCTTATCCAATAATGAGAACAATCATGTAAATAAAAACAAAAAGAAAAAAAAACAATGAGGAGAGGAAATGCCATTTGCTTTCTTCTTATTTTATTTTTATGGAATAAAACTATGTACAAGAATTTTGATGTGCAAACATTTTGGACAACAGACATTAAAGAACATTCTTAAGGAAGTCCCAGGAAAGCTCAAAAAACAAAATGTATAATAGATATACTAGAGTTAGATGAGAGATGTCAGCTACTTTTGAATCAGCTAAAATAGCAAAGAAGAACATTTGATGCAATGGAATCCAAAAGTATGTTTTAGAAAGAAAGTAATCATTTGAAGATGGAAGTCACAAAATAATCCCACAACAGTTCTGAATTATGAATAATAAAAGGGTTATTTATTTAAGGGAAAACTTACAGATCACTGTCCTATATTTGCTGAAGGGGCAGAATGTGCTCCAACAGCACTTCCCCCTTTTGTTTAAACAAGAGAGTTCCAAACCTAATACAAAATTATATACACTAGGAACAGATATCAAGTATAATTAGAATTACAAGCAGAATAAACAACATTAAGCAAAATAACATGCAAAATATTTTAATAAACATTTTATCCTAAGGAGCCTAAGACCTGTTTAGGAAATTGTTTGGCTAGATGATAAGAGTACAGTAACTATGACTGATCTTTTACCCCATCAAAGGTCTGAGAAGGGAGATAATATTACTTGAGCAGGCAGGAAGTATAATCAAGCAGCTTCCAAAGGAAGCAATGTATGACAGAGAAAATTAGCTACCTGAGCAATCACCCAAAGTCTCATTTTGCAACAATGAAGCAACCAAATTTGGCTAAGACCTAGCATAAATGACAGATCATTTTTAGAGGCAGGAAAATTTTCAGAACTGTCTTACCCCATCTTGGCAAGATGTGACAGTCTTTTTCCTTGTGTCTTGCTTATCTATTTCCAGATACCATGTACTTTGTCAGTGGTTAAGGAATGGCAGTTCCTTGCCCAATAGCCAATTGTGCCAAAAAGGAAACAAACTCCGAGTGGAGTGTCTTTGGTGCTCAACATTCTCTTGGGAATAGATTGGTGCTGTCAGAAGCAGTCATGTCTCATGTAAATAGAACCCTAAGTTACTTAAATTCCATGTTCTACAGATCCTTGAAGTGTTTGAAGATTACCTATCTAGACAGAATACAAACTCTACGTATCTAAAGAACCTAATTGATTTGACTGTATGTACAACAAACATAAACAACAATCGACCTATAATATTTAATACCTATATAACTTAAAGACTAAAACTTCCTGTCAGAATATTAGATAATCTGTAAACAAATGTGCAACAAATGAGGACAATGAGCTTCTATAAGTATCTTGGGCACCAGTTGAAGATGGAAGCCACAAAATAATGCCATACCAGTTCAGAATTATGAATAATAAAAGGGTTGTTTAAGGGAAAACTTAAAGATCACTGTCCTAGATAACAGTTTTCTGTGAGAACAGGAAGAGAGTCTAGCAGCCAGAAGAAGGAGCCAGAAGAAAGAGAAAGAACACATACTTCACAGCTGCTTTTTACATTATCAGAAACCACACCGAAGTGGGCTGGTATCTTAAAGGCTATTGGCTGAAGGAGCAGAATGTGCTCCCACAGCAAGCACAGTTTAGCCATTTGTACTACTTAGGCAAAAATTTCTTACCATGAATGGGAAGTGTCTATTTTGCCTGGTGCAAAAGATATATTTGTAAACATTTTTGATGAATACAGAGTTGAATAGATTTCTACATTTTGCCCAGACTGTATTTTATTGCCCTATAAAAGAACAGTTGTTGGGAAAACAACCAAGAAATAAAAACAAAGCAAACCAACTTAGTTTTGACTTGAATTCAACTCTGATTCTCAGTTAGAATAAAATATGTGTTACTTTACATTTTCCCCAGGGTGTAGTGTCATTTTTTTATTATGAACTGAATTTATCCTTGTTATATCCCAGCTTTCCAACAAAAAATAACTGGTTATTACAGGAATTCTACATTTGCTAATGTTTAAGATTTGTCTTCTTGTTTCATTCATGTTCATTGTACTATCACATATAATAGTATATGTGTGTGTGTGTGTGATATAGATAATAGTATCACATATTCATACACCAAAGGAATTGAAGAAATTTCAAAGTTGAAAAGTAGTTCTTAGTTTATAAGAACAGTGAGTGTCTTGAAAGCCAGAATATTATATATTGTGTGTGTGTGCATAATATATATGTATGCAACAACAATTATTGGATAAAGAAGTCATGAGTTTAAAAATGAAAACCAAGAGGTCCATGGAAAGTTTCAGAAGGAAGAAATAGAAGTAGAAAATAATATGACTGTATTATAAGAATTGAAGAATTATAAAGTATGAAAAAAGAAATAAAGGTCATGAGGGCTGGAATTTAAATAAAGCATGAAATCCTATGTTATAACTCCACTAGTATGAGAATTCATGTTTGATCCATAGACTGATGAGACATCTGAAACTAAAACACCAGTGTCTAGATTTGCTACAGAGAATTTTGTATTTCATCCAAATGACAACTTTAAGCACCAGTTTTAAATGCATATGAATTACTTCAGTACAATATATTTCCTTCTGTCTTCATTTACCATTCATGTCAATGGTGTGTTGTAAAATATTACTTTAAGGTGTGTTAGTTTTGTTTAATGATGCAAAGATGTGTTTGATTATGTAAAATTCACCTGCATTCATGAGGGTGTCAGCAATTAGCTTACAAGAAGTTGTAGGGAGGAGCCAGGTGGAGAAGTGTTGTATGAGATTGCTTGTTTGTTCCCAGCTGTTCATTCCTGATAAAACTACTCAGAAATTATATTATTTAAAATACTGTTTGGCCAAGCTGGGCGGTGGTGGTGCATGCCTTTAATCCCAGCACTTGGGAGGCAGAGGCAGGTGGATCTCTGAGTTCGAGGCCAGCCTGGTCTACAAGAGCTAGTTCCAGGACAGGCTCTAGAAACTACAGGGAAACTCTGTCTCGAAAAACCAAAAAAAAAAAAAATACTGTTTGGCCAATAGCTTAAGCATATTTCTTGTTAACCCTTATATCCTAAACTAACCCATCTCCATTAATCTGTGTATCACCATGTTGCTGTGGCTTATAGGCATTTCAGCATGTCTGTCTTTGGTGGTGGCTCCATGGCTTCTTCCCAACTCCACCTTCTTTTTCCCAGCATTCAGTTTAGTCTTACCTGCCTAGCTCTGTTCTGGCCTGTTCTGCTACAGGCTCAAAGCAGATTCTTTATCAACCATGGTATTCACAGCATACAGAGGAGTATCCCACATCAGCAAAGGGTTTTTGAAAGAGGGGTAAGCAGAAGCAAGCATGTGATCAAACCGGACTCTTTGAATGTGGCTGAGACTGGAGGCTGACAGAGCAGCCAAGGACAATGGTGATGGGCTTTGGTTCTACGGCATGGACGGGCTCTGTGTAAGCCTTTTCAGTTTGGATGCTCACCTTCCTGGACCTGGGGAGAGTTGGGAGGACCTTGGACTTTCCATAGTATAGGGAACCCTGACTGCTCTTTGGCCTGGAGAGGGAGGGAGTGGGGGTATGGGTGGAGGGGAGGGGAGGGAAGTGAGAGGAAGAGAGGAGATGGACATTTTTAATAAAAATAAATAAATAATAGAAAAAGGAATTCTTGAGAGATACAAGGAGAAGAGCTGCTGAGCTGCTTATTTTTAGCCTCTCTGGGGAGAAGAATTCTACCTCAACCCTTGAATCTTGAGTTCTTTAGAGGGACTGAGAATTAGATAGGTTCCCTTAATAACTTAGGAAGAGGCAATGCCTGAAAGAACACAATTTACTCAGGATACAGCTCTTGTGGCCTAACTTCTGTTGGTAGTGATATCATAGTTGCTGACTAGGGTAGCTGCAGCTTAAGAATCAGGATTTTGTAAAAAATGAACAACAATAATGATTTTCAAAAATACTTTAGAATTAGAGAAAACATAGTACAGAATATGCTCCTTTTCAAATATGTATCCAATTTTATTAGAATGAATAGTGGCTTGAAAATTAAAGTATTTAGACGACAATGTACATATCTGTCATTTAACAAGAATCTTTAATAATCACTAATTTAGATGAAATTAATTTTTAAAAACTGAAATTTAGAACAGTCATCAAGAAGAAATCTGTACAGCTTGAGAGACAGCCTAGCAGTTAAGAACAGATCTTGCTCTTGCAGAGAATACTAGGGCCTCCCAGCTTCCCTTACCACTTTTTGTCTATTATTATTAAAAATTTCTGCCTCCTCTCTGCCTCCTCTCCACCTCCCATTTCCCTCCCTCTCCCTCCACTCTCCTCCCCCTCTCTCTCCAGTCCGAAGAGCAGTAAGGGTACCCTGCCCTGCCGGAAGTCCACGGTCCTCCCCACTCCATCCAGGTCTAGAAAAATGAGCATCCAAACAGGCTAGGCCCCTCCAAAGCCAGTACATGCAGTAGGATCAAAACCCAGTGCAACTGTCCTTGGCTTCTCAGCAGCCCTCAATGTCCGCCATGTTCTGGGAGTCCAGTTTTATCCCATGCTCTTTCAGTCCCAGTCCAGCTGGCCTTGCTGAGCTCTCATTAGATCAGCCCACCATCTCAGTGGGTGGGTGCACTCCTTGTAGTCCTGACTTCCTTGCTCATGTTCTCCCTCCTTCTGCTCCCCATTTGGACCTTAGGAGCTCAGTCCAGTGCACCAATGTGTGGCTCTGTCTCTATCTCCACCCATCACCAGATGAAGGTTCTATGGTAATATGCAAGATATTCATCAGTATGGCTATAGGATCTGGCCAGTTCGGCTCCCTCTCCTCAGCTGCCCAAGGAACTAGCTGGGGATATCTCCTTGGACACCTGGGAACATCTCTAGAGTCAAGGCTCTTGTCAACCCAAAAATGGCTCCCTTAATTAAGATATATATCCACCCTTCCTTTATCCCAACAATCTCATTCCCCCACGCTCTCCCCATCCTCCCCTTCTCACCTTTCTCTCCCCAACTCCCCTAAGCCCCATCCCACCCTACCCCAAAGTTCCCAATTTTTGCCCAGCAATCTTGTCTCCTTCCAATATCAAGAAGGATAACTATATCTTTTTCTTTGGGTTCACCTTCATATTTAGCTTCTCTAGGATCACGAATTATAGGCTCAATGTCCTTTACTGATGGTTAGAAACCAATTATGAGTGAGTACATCCCATGTTCATCTTTTTGGGTCTGGGTTGCCTCACTCAGAATAAAGTTTTCTATTTCCATCCATTTACATGCAAAATTCAAGATGTCATTTTTTTTTTTTTTTTTTTTTTTCCGCTGAGTGGTACACTAATATGTATATGTTCCAAACTTTCTTCATCCATTTTTCAATTGAAGGGCATCTAGGTTGTTTCCAGGTTCTGGCTATTACAAATAATGCTGTTATGAACGTAGTTGAACAAATGCTTTTCTAATATGGTAGGGCATATCTCTTGTATATATTCCCAAGAGTGGAATTGCTGGGTCCTGGGGTAGGTTGATCCTGAATTTCCTGAGAAACCGCCACACTGCTTTCCAACATGGTTGCACAAGTTTACATTCCCACCAGCAATGGATGAGTGTACCCCTTAGTCCACAACCTCTCCAGCAAAGGCTCCCATTGGTGTTTTTGATTTTAGCCATTCTGACAGGTGTAACATTGTATCTCAAAGTTGTTTTGATTTGCATTTCCCTGATTGCTAACGAGGTTGAGCATGTCCTTAAGTGTCTTTTGGCCATTTGAACTTCTTCTGTTAAGAATTCTCTGCTCAGATCAGTGCCCCATTTTTTAATTGGGTTAATTAGCATTTTAAAGCCTAGTTTCTGAAGTTCCTTATATATTTTGGAGATCAGCCCTTTGTCTGTTGCAGGGTTAGTGAAGATCTTCTCCCAGTCAATAGGTTGACATTTTGTCTTAATGAGAGTGTCCTTTTGTTAGCTGTCGGCTTGCTGTAAATAGCTTTTATTATATTTAGGTATGACCCTTTTTTTTTTTTGGTTTTTCGAGACAGGGTTTCTCTGCAGCTTTAGAGCCTGTCCTGGAGCTAGCTCTTGTAGACCACTCTGGTCTCGAACTAACAGAAACCCACCTGCCTCTGTCTCCCGACAGGTATGACCCTTGTATCCCTAATCTCTCCAAGACCTTTATCATAAAGGGGTGTTGAATTTTGTCGAATGCTTTTTCAGCATCTAATGAAATGATCGTATGTTTTTTTATTTCAGTTTATTTATATGATGGATTACATTGATAGATTTTTGTAAGTTGAACCAGCCCTGCATCTCTGGGATGAAGCCTACTTGATCGTAGTGCATAATTTTTTAACGTGTTCTTGGATTCAGTTTGCCAGTATTTTATTGAGAATTTTTGTGTCAATGTTCATGAGTAAGATTGGCCTGTAATTCTATTTCTTGGTTGAGTCATTGTGTGGTTTTGATATCAGGGTAACTGTAGCTTCATAAAAGGAATTTGGCAATGACTGTTCTGTTTCTATATTGTGAATGACATTAAGGAGTATAGGTATTAGGTCTTCTTGGACGTTCTCATAGAATTCTGCATTGAAACCATCTGGTCCAAGGCTTTTTTTGGTAGGGAGGTTTTTGATAACAGTTTCTAATTCTTCGTGGCTAACAGGTCTATTTAGATTCTTCACCTGCTCCTGGTTTAACTTTGGTATATGGTACTTATCTTTACAAAATGTCCATTTCTTTTACATTTTCCAATTTTGTGGCATACTGGCTTTTGTAGTAAGATCTAATGATTCTCTGGATTTCCCTTGTCTGTGGTTATGTCCCCACTTTCATTTCTGATCTTATTAATTTGCATGTTCTCTCTCTGCCGTTTGATTAGTTTGAATAGGGGTTTCCAAGAACCAATTTTTGTTTCATTGATTCTTTGGATTGTTTTCTGTGTTTCTATTTTGTTGATTTCAGCCACTAGTTTGATTATTTCCAGTCTTCTACTCCTCCTATGTGAGTCTGCTTCTTTTTTTTCTAGAGCTTTCTTGTGTGCTGTTAAGACACCAATGTGTGCTTTCTGAATTTTCTTTAAGTGGGCACTTAATGCTATGAACTTTCCTATAAGCACTGCTTTCATACTGTCCCATAGGTTTGAGTATGTTGTGCCTTAATTTTCATTAAATTCAAAGAAGACTTTAATTTCTTTCTTTATTTCTTCCTTGACCCATGTATGGTTCAGTACTTGACTCTTCAGTTTCCATGAGTTTTTAGGCTTTCTGGGGGTAGCATTGTTGTTGAATTCTAACTTTAATCCATGGTGATCCAATAAGACACAGGTGGTTACTAATATTTTTTTTTGTATCTGTGGAAGTTTGCTTTGTTACCGAGTATGTTCTCAATTTTCAAGAAGGTTTCCTGAGCTGCAGAGAATAAGTTATATTCTTTCCTATTTGGGTGGAATGTTCTATAGATGTCTGTTAAGTCCATTTGATTCATTACCTCAATTAATTATCTTATTTCTCTGTTAGGTTTCTGTCTGATTGACCTGTCCATTGGTGAGAGAGGAGTGTTGAAGTCTCCTACTATTAGTGTGTGTGGTTTGATGTCTGTCTTGAGTTCTAGTAATTTTCTTTTACCTAAGTGGGTGCTTTTTTATTAGGGGCATAGATATTCTGGATTGAGACTTAATCCTGATGAATTTTTCCTGTTATGAGTATAAAATGTCCATCTTCATCTCTTCTGATTGCTTTTAGTTTGAAGTCAACTCTATTAGAAATTAGTATGTCCACACCCACTTGTTTCTTAGGTCCATTTGCTTGATAAACCATTTCCCAACCCTTTACTCTCAGTAGATGTCTGTCTTTGTGGTTGAGGTGTGTTTCTTGTAAACAGCAGTATGTTGGATCCTGTTTTTGTATCCAATCTCTTAGCTTGTGCCTTTTTATAGGTAAGTTGAGTCCATTGATATTAAGTGATATTAATGACTAGTGGTTATTAACTCCTGTCATTTTTTGGGGGGTGGTAGAGTTTGTGTGTTTCCCTTCTTCTAGTTGTACTGGTGAAGGGTCTCTAGATGTCTGAATTATAGTGGGCATTGTTGTACTCCTTGGTTTGTGATTTTCTTTCTATTATTTTCTGTAAGGCTGGATTTGTGGCTACATATTGTTTAAATCTGTTTTTGTCCTGGAATATCTTGTTTTCTCCATCAATGGTGAATGCAAGCTTTACTGGGTATAATAGTCTGGGTTTGCATCCTTGTTTCCTTAGTGTCTGGATCACATCTATCCAAGACCTTCTGGCTTTTATGGTTTCCATTGAGAAGTCAGGTGTAATTCTGGTAGGTTTCTCTTTATATGTTTCTTGACCTTTTTCCCTTGCATCTCTTAATATCTGTTCTTTTTTCTGTGTTTTGATTATTATATGGCATGGGGATGCTCTCTTTTGATCCAGTCTATTTGGTGTTCTGTAGGCTTCTTGTACCTTCATAGGAATATCCTTCTTTAGGTTGGGAAAGTTTTCTTCTATAATTTTGTTGAATATATATTCTGTGCCTTTGAGTTGTAATTCTTCTCCTTCTTCTACCCCAATTATTCTTAGGTTTGGTCTTTTCATGGTTTCCCAGATTTCCTGGATGTTTTGTGTTAAGAATTTGTTAGAAAACACTATTCTGAGTGAGGTAACCCAGACCCATAAAGATGAACATGGGATGTACTCACTCATATTCGGTTTCTAGCCATAATTAAAGGACATCGAGCCTATAAATTTGGGATCCTTGAGAAGATAATAAGAAGGTGAACTCCCAAAAAAAGATACAGTAATCCTCCTGGATATTGGAAGTAGACACGATCGCCAGGCAAAATTGGGAACTTGAGGGTTGGGCAAGACTGGGCCAAGGGAAGATGGGGAGAGAAAAGTGTGAAGGGGAGAGCGGGGGGAGCTCGGAGGAATGGGGTGCTTGGGATATAGGAAGGGTGGATATGAGAGCAGGGAAGCATATATCTTAATTTAAGGAGCTACCTGAGGGTTGTCAAGAGACTTGACCCTAGAGGGGTTCCCAGGTTTCCAGGGAGACGCCCCCAGTTAGTTCCTTGGGCAGCTGAGGAGAGGGAGCCTGAAAAGGCCAGTTCCTATAGCCATACTGATGGATTTCTTGCATATCACCATAGAACCTCCACCTGACGATAGACGAAGAAAATGACAGAGCCCCACCTTGGAGCACCGGACTGAGCTCCCAAGGTCCTGATGAGGAGCAGAAGGAGAGAGAACATGAGAAAGAAAGTCAGGACCGTGAGGGAACCTCCAGCTGGCGACAGATGGGGAAGGTGACTGAGCCCCACATTGGAGCACTGGACTGAGCTCCCAAGGTCCCGATGAGGAGCAGAAGGAGCGAGAACATGAGGGAGAAAGTCAGGAACGAGAGGGGTGCGTTCACTCATGGAAACGGTGGGACAGAACTAATGGGAGATCACCAACTCCAGTTGGAATGGGACTGATGGATCATGCGACCAAACCCGGCTCTCTGACTGTGGCCAACAGCGGAGGCTGACTGAGAAGCAAAGGACAATGGCGCTGGGCTCTGATTCTTCTGCATGGACGGGCTCTGTGGGAGCCTTCTCAGCTTGGTCGATCACCTTCCTGGACCTGGGGGGAGTTGGGAGGACCTTGGTCTTAGCATAGAGTGGGGAACCCTGATGGCTCCTTGGCCTTGAGAGGGAGGGAGGGGAGGTATGGGTGGAGGGGAGGGGAGGGAAGGGGGAGAAGGAGGGGAGGGAAGGGGAAGGAGGAGGGGAGGGAGGGGGAGGAGGAGGGAAGGGAGGGGGAGGAGGAGGGAAGGAGATGGAAATTTTTAAATATAAAAAAAAATAAACCATGAGAAAAGGAAAAAAAAAAGAAAAAAAATAAAATAAAAAACAAAAAAACAAAAAAAAAAAAGAAATTGTTGGATTTGTTTTGTTCTTTAATCTGTGAGTTTATTTCCTCTATAGTATCTTCAGAGTCTGAGATTCTTTCTTCTATCTCTTGTATTCTGTTGGTAATACTTGTCTCTGTAGTTTCTGTTCATTTACTCAGAATTTCCATTTCCAGTCTTCCCTCAGATTGTATTTTCTTCATTACTTCCACTTCATTTTTCAGGTCTCGAATTGTTTCCCTTACCGGTTTGATTGCTTTTTCTTGTTTTTCTTGGGTATCTTTGAGAGATTTATTTAGTTCATACCTTTTTGTTTATCATCTCACTTTACCTCTTTCTGTACCCAACCTCTAGGAGATCTGAGAGCCTCTTCTGGTCTCTTTGGGTGATGGGATTAAGGTGAATATGACCTCCACACAAACATACAGAAACATGCAAAATTAAAAATAATAAAATAAAATTTACAATTTTGATTAATTTACTAAAAGATTTGACAGTGTGCCCTAGCAGAAAGTGTTTAAGGTGAGTTTTGCTACATTTGCCAAAGAGTGTAATGAATAAGCACATCCTGAGTAAAGGAAAGAAATTTATAACTTAAAGGCTAGCTGCGAATGTATTTGCTATGTATCATATTTGGCTTGTAGTATGAATCTCTTAAAGGCCACAAAGTTAACAGAATCATATCACAAACTGATATATGATTTTCATGCTATTTTCCACAGTTTGTTTCATAGGAAGCTGAGCTAAGTGTTTCATATAGTTTCAATGAGTTACTTTTTGCTGAGTTTTCTGACATTTGTCTTATTTTTTTCTGTATATTTTTCAAACTACCATGCTCATCTGCTCAGTTCCTACTTTACAATTTGAAATTCTTTATTTATTGGAGTGCTTTCATACAGCTGTGCATTTACATAGTTAACTTTAGAGAAGCCTGACTTAAAAATAAACAACAGCAATTGCCGCTTTCCCGTCTTCTGAATAATCCTTTTAAATTCTTTGACAATTTCAAGCATGTACGTAATATGTCCTGATGATACCCTCACCCCTTCCATGATCCCTGTGTCCTCAAACACTTTATTCTCCCAAATTTATAACCTCTTTAATCAATAAACTTGAGCCAATCCAGTGAATGTATTCAGTACTGTCCATATGTACGTGGGTGTGGGATCATTTGCTGATGATAGAACTACCTGCTAATAACTACCACCTCCTAAAGGAAAGTGACACTTTTTCCCCTTAATTTTGTATTTATTCTGAGTACTGTGAATCATGTGCTGCATTGGACAAAAATCTAACTTATAAGGAAAAATATATATAAATGGAATGGAAACTTCTCTTTATCTAATAAAATAATCTGTGCAACATTAAAGGAAAACTCAAGATTCTTTCCTGTCTTATTGCTATTATGTATGTAGTCAAGTGTACCTTAAGTTAATATTTGAATTTGATGTCAGACTGTATTTTGCTCAGGATTCAGATCTCTTTTGTTGTTGCCTTTCCACACTTAAAATTTTCAAATCCTTTCTAATAATTCATTAGCTACCCTAGAATAACATAGTTTATACCATTCTATCTATGTTTTTCCTTAACTTTTGGCCCATTCCCACAATGAGAGGTGCACATTAAGAACCTTGAGACATGGTTGCCATGGTGGTAAGGCTCCTCTATTCCTGTATATATGCTTGCTACATACAGTTTTAGAATATATGCCTTCAGTTTAAGTTAATTCAATATTGTCACATTTTAAAGAAAATTAAAGACAGTACAAAGACAGTACTAGGGCTTAATATTTGTGAAATAAACATTTTTTTTATTGGCCTTGAGACCTCTCTAAGTCATTTTATCTGAGATCTCTGGAGTATTTGGCTTAGGACTTAAGTCTGATTTTTTTGTTGTTGTTTTTGTTTTTGTTTTGCTGAAAAGTAATGTGCAACAGAGAAGATAGTTAATGAAATCAGAACATGAATTTTGGGGATAGACTCAGACAATCCTGAGACAGAGTTAAGTAACCTTCCAGTAGTAATGATGTAATGGATCAGGTTAACATACTTTTAAAAAGTAACTAAGAAAAGTAGCTAAGCTTGTCTACTTTCACACAAAATTTACTCTCCTACCATCAGTTATAGGCAATGTGAGTGTAAGGCAGTTGGTCATACTGTATTCACAGTCAGGAAGCAGAAATGCCTGAAGTTTTACTCAGCTCTGAAATCTCAAAACTTATCCTCAGTTGCCCATTTTATATAGTTCTGCTCTCTGTCAAGGCCTGCCCTCATCTTAGAATAAATTGTTCATGTACATGACTCTAAGGTGCCAGGTATTCGTATCATAACCATTTGTTTCTATAACTTATATGCTCAAGGTAATAGTAGCTCTCTGGAATCCTGGTGCAAGATTCCATGATGCCCCTATTATTTAATTTTAAAGGTCTGGAAAGTTAGTGGCACATGGTAAATAATTCCAAATACTTTTGCTAACTCAGGACACAGCTTGAGCCTCTTTGGATTAAAGATGCATAGGTTTTTTGTGTGTTCCTAAAAAAAAGGCTTTCCTACATAGTGCTTTCCATTAGAAATCACTTTGGCATACATAGTACATATGTTGTCTTTATCCAGATGCTTTCAGTTTGTGGTATCTTGATGTCAGAGCACCTGTTATTGTTCTCACACAGAGAAGGATGTTTCTCCTAACTTGTGTTAATTAACCCAGTAATTACAAACTGCATGCTCATTTGGGAACAAATATTCAAACACAATAACCAATGAAATATATTCGATAATTAAATGACAACTCAATCAGGGTTGTGGTAGACTGAAGATAAGATAGCTTTTTAATATTTTGAATATTTCTGTAAATTGGTCAATTAAGTTTTACATATTTTTGTTTTGGAAATATAGTGTTATAGGGTGGTCAGTGTTCTTAAATTCTTGGCTTTGTTTTTATATTTATGTCATTGCTTTTTGATACAATAGTGAATTCCACATAGTTATTCAGTCACAGATGCTAGGGAGTCTACCATACATGAAATGATTGCCTAGAACTTAGAAATTAAACATAAATAAAACCATTATTCCTGCTGATCACTTTAACAACCTATAGAAAAGGGAAAAGGGGAAAAAGTGGCACTTAATGTTTAGACCTACTTCTGGGAAAAATTGTAGAATATAGCATGAATCCTTGCTGCTTCTTTGAAATAGACATATAATTGTTGCACTGTTAAAATTGATACCGTAAAAATGTGTACCAGAGCTAGCATTTTTCAAGAGTCCCCTATTATACTTACCTTAGCATAATTCTGGACATTATTCCATACCTTAATATGTGTGCCCTGAACAATACAGGTTTTTAACATCTTTTATTCTATTAATCAAAATTTAGTACATATTTGAAGTAGTAGATAAGATCTATATATTCAAATTGATGTCTAATGGTACTTATAAACATCAGACCTTGAAAACAGGTGAATTTCACACTTTAGGGAAGACACTATGAAAAGGATTGAGTTTGTGAGTAGACTCAGCAGTAATTTGAAACTGGGAATTGTACATATTTGACACTAGCTATAATACATAAATTCCAAAAAAAAATAATTTTAACATACCTACAGGAAGACAAAATAAATTAACTTATTTCTCAAGTTAATTATAAAAGATATATATTTATGTTCAATGTAAATTTGGTATCTTATACTAATATGTCACTTCACTGAGAACAGAACAAAGGATTTCCAGATAATTCTTGTTTGACCAATGTGCAAGATAATATTTGTAAAATATTTTTATTTGTAAAAATGTTTCTGGATCTCTGTTCCTGTTAATACACTTTTATATTTTTCGCAGTCCACCAAAATTACAATAGTAACTGAAAGAAACTATTTAGTTGCTGCATTAATTTGCTTTCTCACAAAGGGTAGCTGTCTGAATTTTCACTTATTTCTGTTTCTTGTGTAGTGAATGGAAGAAAATTATGATTCTGGTGTCTTGCCAAAGAGAACTTTTTATTTTATAAAGCTCACAGGTTTTAAAATCATTTCAAAGTCATACTAGCCGGGCGGCGGTGGCGCACGCCTTTATCCCAGCACTCGGGAGGGAGAGGCAGGCGGATCTCTGTGAGTTCGAGACCAGCCTGGTCTACAAGAGCTAGTTCCAGGACAGGCTCCAAAGCTACAGAGAAACCCTCCCTGTCTCAAAAAAAAAAAAAAACAAACAAAAAAAAGTCATACTAAAAATAAGGCTAGGTTTTCAGAATCAGGTAAAAGTAAGCAATTTGCCTTATTAAGAAAGTGTAGTCATCAAAATAATCCATCTATTTCTATAGGCTCCATCCTTAATATTTTTACCTCTTAAGAAATATAAATATTCTCACAAATAACCATAAGCATAGTCAATTTTAGTAATACAGACTAGATGAGATTCCATACTAATGCAGAAAAGTGGTTAGAAAAGAAGACTAGGCTCCAAAGCTACAGAGAAACCTAGTCTTGGAAAACAAAACAAGAAAGAAAAAAGAAAAAGAAAAAAAACAGGAAAATAGTGATCATATTCTGTATTTATAAAATCTTAATATACTCTCATGATTATAAGGCAAATAACATAAGCAATGTTAATGTTCACGTCATTTTTTTGCTCTTTCAGTCAATAAATTACAATTTCAATGGAAAATTACAATTTTCTTTAGTATTTAATACAAAAAAGTTTTGAAGATACAAATAGAAATTAACCAAAAATCTTAATTGATATACTGAAACTGTAGAGTAATTTACAATTATATATTTTGTATGTAAATGTTATGAACATATAATATGCTATATGGAACTTTCTTGCCTTTTAGCCTGGGGGAAATTCTTTAAGTGGGAGAGCAGAGCTATTACAAAACATTCTTCCTGGACAGTTTGTAAAAACCTAGAGCACTCACTTAATTTTACTAAGTGGGAAAGCAAGACATATGGCATGAATCTAACATAAATGAAGGAAGCTGCTATTAAAAAGAGGTTTAAGGAGACTCTAGGCCATAAACAAATGTATGTTATCCTTCTGACTGAAAATGCCAGGAAACGGAAGAAGAAATGACAGAAAGGAAATTATAATTAGCAAAAATGTTTATAATAAAATAGGCTTTTTTGTAATATATTTTCTGTTAAGAGATACTTAATTTATGTAACATTTAATGTATCTATACATAAAGACTTGCATATTTGTAATACATGTGTGCATTTTGGAATACAGAAGGAAGCATATGTTTTTGTTAAATTCTAAGAGGCATGTAAAATACATGCATCATCCATGTTAGTTAAGATAAGTATAATCAGAGTATTTTTAATAATTAAAACAAATGATTAGATGCACCCATGATTATTTTTCCATAGTGAAGTAAATAATAACAATATGTGTGAGTATTTCCTTCAATATGACTGGTACAAACAAGAGGTTATCTTCCAGGTGTAATGGTCATAGAAGAAAATATTCTTTCTGACACATTATAACTATAACCAAACAATTCCCTATCACAATAAATTGTTCTATACTGCCTTGTGGCATTTTCATGACTTTAGTACCATTTAATACTGTCTCAAGTAAGTGTATGAAGTATTTTGTTTTATTTATCTCTGAGAAGCTGAAATTTTTTGTAAGCATTCAAGAGTTTATAAAAAATATCAAGAATGCAATTAACCTAAATTAAACAAAATCTTGTAGCTTATTCCTAGTTCCAAATGATATGCATATGAAATAGAAACCCTAAGAATAAAGAAGAACAGACTGTACATAATCTTCACTATGACTACACATGAAATACCCTAGGTGAATAAAGTTTTAAAGTTTTTATCAAAAGATGAATTGTATTATTTTCCCAGAAACAACACTTAGTGAAATCTAAGATTGATCAATTATTTGATTTTCTAGAAAAAAAATCTTATATAATAATTTTGTTGATGATGTCAGTATACTACAGGATGGAATGAAAATGTTTTCATTGTGTTATCTTTAGTATACGTAATGAATATATTAACAAATATAATTTTATGTAATCTGGTTTTGTTTGTTTGTTCATCTATATCTGCTTCTGTTCATCAAGGCCAAAAGAACTTTAAGTAACTTTTTATTGTTCCCTGGATAAAAGTTTTAGATGATGAACAGGAGAGTTATCTCAGTAAAATGCTTGTCCTACTACCATCTGTACCTGTATTCAGATAGCCAGAACTCACTAAATATCTCTGTAGCAGTGTAGATCCCTGGTGTGTGAAGACGAGTCATACTACTTTCAAGTTCAGTGATAGGTTTTGTGTCAGAAATTAATGTGGAGCGTGACGGAAAAATACACCCAATGCAAACCTCTAGTCTTCACATACACATAAACATACTTTCCAAGCATCTACATGTAAGGGCATGTGCATACCTGTGAAAATAAACACATATATTGAATATACACTAAACTTTTATAATAAAAATACCTGTCACACAGTTAAACACTGGTCAACCATTAATTAACCTAACTTGCATCCTTATATGTCCTTTTGTACTAATAGCACTGTTTACAATCTCCATATTGTCATCAATGATTTTATGTCTTTTATAATAGTCAAATATTTCCATTCAAACATCTTTAAACTGTTAGTTAAGCCAATGGTTTTTTCCAAAGGCTTATACTGTACCATCAGAAAGATTGTTTCCTCTTAGTATCATATCAAAATCAATTCCTTGCTTTCACAAGTAATGATCATTCCACTCTTTACTGGTGCAGGAGAATTGTCTGTGTATTCTGTCAATCAAGTTTTATATAAACACTGATTGGCCAGGCATGAAGTATAGGCAGAAAAACAAGACAGGAAGTAGAAATAATGCAATGAAAACAGGAGAATTCTGGGAAGGAGGAAGTTGATTTCTCCCACTCCTGCCCAGACTCTGAAGAAACAAGATGTGAGCTGCCCTGTTGAGAAAGGTACTGAACCATGTGGCTAACATAGATAAGAAAAAATGGGTTAATATAAGCTACAAGAGCTAATATGTAGCCTGAGATAATGGGCCAATCAGTTTTATAACTTATGGAGATCTCTGTGATTTCTTTGGGGCTTGTCAACTGTGGGGGACAAGGCGGGACAGAAACCCCAACAAGCAGGCCCCAATCATGTTGCAAATGGAACCCACATGGATAACTGCATCCATAGAAAGCTTGAGAAAGCTTGGGAAAGACTATAGTAAAGCATTTTGGTTTTCAGCCATAGCAGGAAAAAAAGCTGTGCTGTTTTAAAATGCCGGCTTTCTGGGCTGTCCTGCCAGGGAAAATTCTGGCTCTTTCAAGCAGGTAGTCCTGACTATAGAGCTATGGACACACTGTTGCAGCTTGCTTCCCAGCAAGGACCTTGAAACAACATAGAGTTGTGGGAAAAAATTCATAAAGCTAAGGAATGGGCTGGATCTAGTCATCAAAGCCTCAGCTTTAATGTTCTCCATATTCCTTAGCAAATTAAAGATCCATGTGGTCAGAAAAAGAGAGATATACAATAAAGAGAGATACAAAGAGGAAGAAAACCTCTAACTGGTTTACAGTGTGTTAAAAATATATACAGGCTAAAGGTTAATATTCTCAAAATATAAAAACAAGAAAAAGAGAGAAGCCAGTTGTGGTGGCACACACTGATGAGGATTTGCCTGAGAGACAGAGGCAGATCTCTGTGAGTTCAAGGATAGCCTGGTTTAGAGAGGGAGTTCCAGGACAAAGATACACAGAGAACCTGTCTCAAAAAGCCAAAAGTTAAAAGTAAAAATAAAAGAAATAGAGGTTAAACTAAAGCCATGTAAATATGGAAAATACACAGAGAATCTTGATACTGTATGCTAATATGCTCTCAAATTGTTTGAATGCTGAGGAAGGAGCAACAGCTGCTAAAAGATATTTGCTTATAAATGCTGCAGAATTAATCCAAGATAGGTATTTTGAAAATACCTTGACTTCAAAATTGAAGTCAAAAGCTATGTTACTTTGGAGAAGAAATTTTGCTTTTGTTTCCAAAGAAAATGAGAGGCTCTGGATTTATTCAGAGCTAAGAAAAATCAGCTTTTATCAGCTTTTGTCAATGAAGACAACCTAAGAAATCTCTGGTAGGAACAGATGGCCTGGATATCAGAGTTCTACATACAGAACAGATTCAAGACTGCTGCCTGACATGATCAAGACTCACAGGATACACCAGTAAGGACTTGACAATAACTCTAATTTTTTTTTAAGATTATCAGCACCCCCAACCAGCTGGAAGTAGCCTGGAATACTAAGCCCACATTCCCCAAAAATGGACTATGGATATTTTCCTTTGTTTTTTATTTGTTTTTTTAAAAAAAGAGGGGGAAGTGGTACGGGAGAATTGTCTGTATTCTGTCAATTATGTTTTAAATAAACACTGATTGGCCAGGTAGGAAGTATAGGCAGGAAAACCAGACAGGAAGTAGAAATGATGCAATGACAACAGGAGAATTCTGGGAAAGAGGAAGTTGATTCTCCCAGTCCTGTGCAGATCACTGAGGAAGCAGGATATGACCTGCCAGCTGAAAAATGTACCGAGCCATATGGCAAACATATATCAAAATAATGGGTTAATATAAGCTCAAAGAGTTAATAAGTAGCCTGAGCTAATGGGCTAATCAATTTTATAACTTATAGAGATCTTTGTGTGATTTTTCTTTTGGGCTTGCCGGCTGTGGGGGACCAGGTGGGACAGAAACCCCAACAACAGGCCCCACTCATGTTACACTTTACACTTGTTTTTAAATATTTTACATCTTTTACATGATGAACTTTTCCTAGCTTCTAGGGTCAGATCATTTTGACTCCCTTTACAAAATGTCTAACAGAAGTAGAAGGAGATATCTACTTCATAAATGTGCGATACTGATGACAACAAATGTGAGCAGAGCCTTGTACTTTTAATAATTCAGAGAACAAGAAGAATCTGTGAAGCCTAGCAGTTAAGGGAGAAGAAAATTCATATATTTTTATGGATCCCAAGTATAGGCATCATTAGCATGCTAAACTTATGAAAATCAAGACCTATAGATATAACAGGATAATAACATAACTGCATGAATTCAGAACAGTGGCTGTAGGTTAATTTTATGGGTACCAAAGTAAGTCTTATCAAATATTCATATTTGTTTATATTACCAGAGCAGTTGAGAATTCAGGGTAGCAATGTACATGAAAACAACACAGATGCTCTTAAAAAAATTTCAAGAATTTGTTAATTAAATTCAAATGTCAGTTAAATTTTCAAGACATGAAAAAAAATGTTTCTATGATGGCTTGAATTGAATGTTCAATCCATTTATGATTACTTTTAGAAGACTTAGGTATTTGCTTGTTTCTGAATATTGAGTACTATAAAAATCTATCCTATCTTCTTTTAGTTTCATGGGTCCTCCCTGTGTCTACCAAATTCCTTCTTCTTTCCTTTTCCTCCTCTCTATTTCTCTCCCTTCATTACCTTCTTTATGCCTTTCCTAGCTTCTTCCTTTCCCCTTTTTTCTCCATTCATTCCCTCACTCTTTCTATTTAAGCCTGTATTAAACTCAATCTTGAATAATTTTTAAAATATTAAATTTGACACAAAATCGGTACAAAAATCCAAACAGTACAGTCAACAGTAAGCTTTTTGCTTTCTACAGAAAATATTGGATATCCTTGAGTGGTTCTACTCCAATGGTTCTACTCCATACAGGACATTGTGATTAGTTGAGAAGACACTTCACTATGTGCTGGCTTCAACTTTATTTTAATTATCTTCAGCCTTCAATCCAAGTTGAAATGATAGAAGCTCCTACATACATTTACTAGTTATTGTAGCAACCCAATAAAATATCTTGAGTTTATTTGTCTATATTTTGTCATATCTATTATCATTCTTTTGAACAGCATAAGTGGAAACAGTACATGATGCATGCTGGACTTGCAGTGGGAAAGGGGAAAGCCTATTTTAGACATTCCAAATACTATTAAAGTAAAATTGCTTTTCCCCACATAGACGCCTATTCAGAACTCAGGATACCAAGGGCATAGACATACTCCCTTTGTCTGTATCAATGTGTTCATTTTACGATCTTAGTGTATTGTTGATTCATGAAAGCCTTAGAAAATTTTGCTTGACATAGTTTAAAGAGAGGAATACCAATCACCCTTGCAGCTGTATATACAGACAGATGTTTATCAAAATTCATTAAAAAATAATCTTCTATTGATTATTAGTCTAGAGTCCATAGATTAAAAAGGTATACATAGTAAAGTTCTAAATCTAGGCTGGAGGTCTATTTTAGTGTAATTACATGTTTCTTCACAGAAGGACAAATACTGAATATTCTCCCTCCCATGAGGAAGCTAAAACCCTCCAGGTGAATGTAGAGTAGTGATAATAAATATTCATGGAAAGTTTGGTTTGGTTAGTGCATTCACAGTGCATGTGAGATGTATGACAAATGTTAATATGTGTACTTAACACAAAACCAAAAAAAAAAAAAATAAAAATGAAAAAAAAGAGAATGCATGGAAGAAAAGACACTTGCTAATTTTGTGCTTAATTGAACCAAAGAAACCTTTTCCATGAGATTTTTAAAATAAATAAGGGAGAGATGAGTGTCTGGGTTTCCAGTTTGAGGGCCCTATTCTAGATGACCTCCATGACCACTGATGTTTTGTTCCAGACCCCACCCAGAGAGGTGAGTGCCTGGGTCCTTAGATGGGGGATCTGCTCTGTAGGCCCTAGCCACTTGGGGCCCATCCTGCACCCATCCCCTCACAGTGAAGCCCCAGAGATCTGATAGTAGCCTTCCCACACCCCTAACCATCCCTCACAGCATCTGCTACCACCAGACACTTTGACCTGCCCCAAACTGGAGAGGTGAGTGTCTGGGTACCTAGAAGAAGAGCTCCACCTTCTAGGTCCTAGAACCCAGTGGCACATCTCTGTCACACCTGAACCCACTGAAGCCCCGGAGACATAGTCCCAGCCTTTACACATCCCCAGTCATCCCCCATGGCATCTGAGAACACTGAAGGCTTGGTTCTGAACTAACTTGGGGAAATGAGGTTCTGTCTGAGTCTATGACTAGAGTACTCTATTCCTTAGGCCTTAGACCCAGAGGCACATCTTGCCACCTAAACCCACCCATAGAAGCCCAAGAATCCTTGGAGCTGCCTCCCCACACCCACAGCTATCCCCGTTGGCATCAGAAACCACTGTAGCCTTGGCCCTGCCTATACCTGGATCTGCTTCAGAGCAATATCAGTGTCCACCTGAGGCCTAGACCTACCTGCAACTAGAGGAAGAGTGACCATCTAAATCACAAGTTCTACTTGCAACAATTGGAGGAAGAAGGACCTCTGAAGAACAGACCCCACCTGCACCCAATGAAGAAAGAGATGTGCAGATGGCAGTGTAAGAATACATTAGCAACAAAAAGAGCTATATAGTACCAACAGAAACTAACAAGGCCAGCAAGACAAAATCATCCCAACAAACATAAAGCAGAAGAAAACCTTAAAAATAACTTTATGAAGATAATAGAGGCCCTTAAAGAGAAAATGAAAAATTCCTTTAAAATACTGGAGGAAAAGAGAAACAAAATATTGGAAGAAAACAGCAAATCCCTAAAAGCAAGCAAACAAACAAATCAAGTCAAGTGGTGGCTTTGCATGCCTTTAATCCCAGAGGCAGTCAGATCTCTGTGAGTTTGAGGGCAGCCTGGTCTACAAGAGCTAGGTCTAAGACAAGCTCCAAAGCTACAGAGAAAACCTGTCTTGAAAAATTAAAAAAAACATACAAAAACCAAAAATAAACACAGCAATCAAAGAGGTGACAGAAATGGGGAAATGGCTCAAGAATTTAAAACTGAAATAGAAGGAATAAAGAAAACACAAACTGGGGGCATTTTGGAAATGGAAAATCTGGGTGAATAATCAAGAAGTACAGATGCAAGCTTAACCAACTGAATACAAGGAATGGAAGATAGAATCTCACCTGTTGAAGATAAAATAGAAGAAATAGTTTCATCAGTCAAAGGAAATGTTAAATCCAACAAAATCTTAACACAAAATGTCCAGGTTATCTGGGAAACCATGAAAAGACAAAACCTAAGAATAATAGTGTTAGAAGAAGAGAAGTCCAGTTCAAAGACACAGGAAATATATTCAACAAAATCAAACAAGAAAAATTTTCCAACTTAAGAAGGACAAGCCTAGCTGGGCGGTGGTGGCGCATGCCTTTAATCCCAGCACTCGGGAGGCAGAGGCAGGCGGATCTCTGAGTTCGAGGCCAGCCTGGTCTACAAGAGCTAGTTCCAGGACAGGCTCTAGAAACTATAGGGAAACCCTGTCTTGAAAAACCAAAAAAAAAAAAAAAAGGACAAGCCTATGAAGGTACAAAAAGATTACAGAATAACAAACACTGGACCATAAACAAGTCCTCTAAACACATAATAATCAAAACGCTAAGAATACAGAATAAAGAAAGAATATTAAGAGCTGCAAAGAAAAAGGCCAAGTAGCATATAACAGCAGACCTCTCAAAATAATACTTGACTTCTCAATGAAAACACTGAAAGCCAGAAATCCCGGGTAGATGTTCTACAGACCTTAAGAGACCATGGATACCTTCACAGACTGCTATACCCAACAAAACATTCCATCACCACAGGTAGAGAAAACAAGATATTACATGACAAAACTAAAAACACAAGTCAAGCCCTACAGAAAGTAATAGAAGGAAAATTAAAACCCAAGGAAGCCAGCTATACCCATAAAATCATAAACAATAGAGAATCCCTGGTGTGGGAGAATTGTCTGTAATCTGTCAATCAGAAACAAACAAACTGGCCCCTTCATGTTACAGAATGGATAACTACATCCACATAAAGCCTGAGAAAGCTTAAAAAAAAAACTAGAGTAAAACATTTGGGAAAATCTGGGCTCTTTTAAAATGCTGGCTTTCTGGGCCTTCCTGCCAGGGAAAACTCTGACTCTTTCAAGCTGGCAGTCAGGACTATGGAGCTATGGATATATTGTTGCAACTTGCGTCCTGGCAAGAAAATGCCATAGGAGGTTTTACTGTTGTTTATGAACACACTATTGCAGCTTGCTTCCTGGCAAGGAAACTTCTCCATATTCCTTAACAAATTAAAGACCCATGTGGTCACAAAAAGATATATACAATAGAGATTCAAAGAATAATAAACCTCTAAATGGTTTAAAATATATATATATATATATATTTTTTTATTTTTATTTAAAATTTCTGCCTCCTCCCTCCATTCCCCCTCCAGCTCCTGTCCAGAGAGCAGTAAGGGCTCCCTGCCCTGTGGGAAGTCCACGTTCCTCCCCCCTCCATCCAGGAACAGGAAGGTGAGCATCCAAACAGGCCAGGCCCCTCCAAAGCCAGTATCCGTAGTAGGATCCAAATCCAGTGTCATTGTCCTTGGCTTCTCAGCAGCCCTCATTGTCCGCCATGTTCAGGGAGTCCGATTTTATCTCATGCTTTTTCAGTCCCAGTCCAGCTGGCCTTGGTAAACTCCCAATAGATCAGCCCCACCATCTCAGTCCTCGCACTCCACTCCTCGCAGTCCAGACTTTCTTGCTGATATTTTCCCTCCTTCTGCTCCTCATTTGGACCTTGGGAGCTCAGTCTGGTGCTCTAATGTGTGGCTCTGTCTCTATCTCCATCCATTGCCAGATGAAGGTTCCCTCACAGTCCTGACTTTCTTTCTCATGTTCTCCTTACTTCTGCTCCTCGTCAGGACCTTGGGAGCTCAGTCTGGTGCTCCAATGTGGGGCTCTGTCTCTATCTCCATCCATCGGCAGATGAAGGTACTATGGTGAATGCAAGATAATCATCAGTATGGCGATAGGATCTGGCCTTTTCCTACTCCCTCTCTTCAGCTGGCCACGGAACTAGCTGGGAGCATCTCCCCAGATACCTGGGAACCCCTTTAGAGTCTCTTAATAATCCCAAAATGACTCCCTTAATTAGGATATATGCTTCCCTGCTCCCATAACCACCCTTCCTATATCCCAAGCATCCCATTCCCCCAAGATCTCCCAAACCTCCCCTTCAAGCATTTTCTCCCCATATCCCCTTGCCCACAACACACCCTACCCCAAGTTCCCAAATTTTGCCCGAGAAATTTGTCTACTTCCAATATCCAGGAGTATAACTATATGTTTTTCTTTGGGTTCACCTTCTTATTGTCTTCTCAAAGAACATGAATTATAGGCTCCATGTCCTTTATTTAGGGCTAAAAACCAATTATGAGTGAGTACATCCCGTGTTCATCTTTTTGGGTCTGGGTTGCCTCACTCAGAATAGTGTTTTCTATTTCCATCTATTTATATGCAAAATTCAAGATGTCATTGTTTTTTTTACGGCTGAGTAGTAATCTAATATGTATATATTCTACAGTTTCTTCATCCATTCTTCCACTGAAGGGCATCTAGGTAATTTCCAGGTTCTTGCTATTAAAAATAATGCTGCTATGAACATAGTTGAACAAATGCTTTTGTAGTATGATTGGGCATCTCTTGTATATATTCCCAAGAGTGAAATTGCTGGGTCCTGGAGTAGGTTGATTCCGAATTTCCTGAGAAACCGCCACACTGCTTTCCAAAGTGGTTGCACAAGTGTGCATTCCCACCAGCAATGGATGTACCCCTTACTCCACAACCTCTCCAGCAAAGGCTATCATTGGTGTTGTTGATTTTAGCCAATCTGACAGGTGTAAGATGGTATCTCAAAGTTGTTTTGATTTGCATTTCCCTGATAGCTAAGGAAGTTAAGCATGACCTTAATTGTCTTTTGGCCATTTGGGATTCTTCTGTTGAGAATTCTCTGTTCACTTCAGAGCCCCATTTTTAAATGGGTTAATTAATAGTTTGAAGTCTAGTCTCTTGAGTTCCTTATATATTTTGGAGATCAGACCTTTGTCAGTTGCAGGGTTGGTGAAGATCTTTTCCCAGTCTGTAGGCTGCCTTTGTGTCTTAGTGACAATGTCTTTGCTTTACAGAAGCTCCTCAGCTTCAGGAGGTTCCATTTATTCAATGTTGCCCTTAATGTCTGTGCTGCTGGGGTTATACGTAGGAAAAGGTCTCCTGTGCCCATATGTTGTAGAGTACTTTCTCCTCTATCAGGAGTACACTTTCTCCTCTATCAGGCTCAGTGTGTTCTGAATAATATTGAGGTCTTTAATCCATTTGGACTTGAGTTTTGTGCATGGTGATAGATATGGATCTACTTTCATTCTTCTACAAGTTGAAATCCAGTTATGCCAGCACCATTTGTTGAAGATGCCCTCTTTCTTCAATTGTGTACTTATGGCTCCTTTATCAAAAATAAGGTGTTCATGGGTTTGTGGGTTAAGATCCAGGTCTTCTCTTCGAATCCATTGATCAACTTCTCTGTTTTTATGCCAATACCAAGCTGTTTTCAATACTGTAGCTATGTAAAAGAGTTTGAAGTCACAGATGGTAATGCCTCCAGAAGTTCCTTTATTGTATAAGATTGTTTTGGTTATCTTGGGTTTCTTGTTTTTCCATATAAAGTTGATTATTGTCCTCTCAAGGTCTGTGAAGAATTTTGTCGGGACCTTGATTGGGATTGCATTGAATCTATAGATTGCTTTTGGTAGAATTGCCATATTTACTATGTTGATCCTCCCAATCCAAGATCAAGGGAGATCCTTCCATTCTCTGGTATCCTCTACAATTTCTTTCTTCAGACAATTAAAGTTCTTGTCAAATAGATCCTTCACTTCCTTGGTTAGAGTTACCCCAAGATATTTTATGTTATTTGTGGCTATCGTGAAACGTGATACTTCTCTGATTTCCCTCTCTGCTTCCTTATCCTTTGTGTATAGGAGGGCGACTGATTTTTTGGAGTTGATCTTGTATCCTGCCACATTACTGAAGAAGTTTATCAGCTGTAGGAGTTCTTTGGTGGAGTTTTTTGGGTTGCTTATGTACACTATCATATCATCTGCAAATAAAGAAAGTTTAAATTCTTCCTTTCCAATTCGCATCCCCTTGATCCCCTTATGTTGTCTTATTGCTATTGCTAGAACCTGAAGCACCATATTGAAGAGATAAGGAGAGAGTGGACAGCCTTGTCATGTTCCTGAATTTAGTGGGATAGCCTTGAGTTTCTCTCCATTTAATTCGATGTTAGCTATTGGCTTGCTGTAAATAGCTTTTATTATATTTAGGAATAACCCTTGTATCCCTAATCTCTCCAAGACCTTTATCATAAAAGGGTGCTGAATTTTGTCAAATGCTTTTTCAGCATCTATTGAGATGACCATATGGTTTTTTTCCTTCAGTTTATTTATATGATGGATTACATTGATAGATTTTTATAAGTTGAACCAGCCCTGAATCTCTGGGATGAAGCCTACTTGATCGTAGTACATAATTTTTCTAATGTGTTCTTGGATTCAGTTTGCCAGGATTTTATTGAGAATTTTTGTGTCAATGTTCATGAGTGAGATTGGCCTGTAATTCTCTTTCTTGGTTGAGTCTTTATGTGGTTTAAGTATCAGAATAACTGTAGTTTCATAAAAGGAATTTGGCAGTGACTGTTCTGTTTCTATATTATGAAATACCTTAAGGAGTATAGGTATTAGGTGATCTTGGAAGTTCCGGTAGAATTCTGCATTGAAACCATCTGGTCCGGGGCTTTTCTTGGTAGGTAGGTTTTTGATAACAGTTTCTAATTCTTCACGACTAACAGGTCTATTCAGATTGTTCACCTGGTCCTAGTTTAACTTTGGTAGATGGTATTTATCTAAAAAATGTTTATTTCTTTTACATTTTCCAATTTTGTGGCATACAGGCTTTTGTAATAAGATCTAATGATTCTCTGAATTCCCTCTGTGTCTGTGGTTATGTCCCCCTTTCATTTCTGATCTTATTAATTTGCTTATTCTCTCCCTGCCATTTGATTAGTCTGGCTAGGGGTTTGTCAATGTTGTTGATTTTCTCCAAGAACCAGCTTTTAGTTTCCATGATTCTTTGGATTGTTTTCTATGTTTTATTTTGTTGATTTCTGCCCTCAGTTTGATTATTTCCAGTCTTCTGCTCCTCCTATGTGAGTCTGCTTCTTTTTTTTTTTTTTTTAGAGATTTTAAGTGTACTGTTAAGTCTCCAATGTGTATTTTCTCCATTTTCTTTAAGTGGGCACTTAATGCTATGAACTTTCCTATTAGCACTGCTTTCAATGTGTCCCATAGGTTTGAGTACGTTGTGTTTTTGTTTTCATTAAATTCAAGAAAGACTTTAATTTCTTTCTTTATTTCTTCCTTGACCCATGTATGGTTCAGTAGTTGACTGTTCAGTTTCCATGAGTTTGTAGGCTTTCTGGTGGTAGCATTGTTGTTGAATTCTAATTTTAATCCATGGTGATCCGATAAGACACAGGAGGTTACTAATATTTTTATAACTGTAGAAGTTTGTTTTGTTACTGAGTATATGGTCAATTTTCAAAAAGGTCCCATGAGCCACAGAGAAGAAAGTTTATTCTTTTCTATTTGGGTGGAATGTTCTATAGATGTCTCTCAAGTCCATTTGGTTCATTACCTCCATTAAGTCTTTTAATTCTCTGTTAGGTTTCTGTCTGATTGACCTGTCCATTGGTGAGAGAGGAGTGTTGAAGTCTCCTACCATTAATGTGTGTGGTTCAATGGCTGCCTTGAGTTCTAGTAATTTTTCTTTTACATAAGTGGGTGCTTTTATATTAGGGGCATAGATATTCAGGATTGAGACTTCACTCTGATGAATTTTTCCTTATATGAGTATAAAGTGTGTCTTTCCATCTCTTCTGATTGATTTCAGTTTGAAGTCAACTTTGTTAGACTTTAGTATGTCCACACCCGCTTGTTTCTTAGGACCATTTGCTTGATAAACCTTTTCCCAACCCTTTACTCTGAGTAGATGTCTGTCTTTGTGGTTGAGGTGTGTTTCTTGTAAACAGCAGAATGTTGGATCCTGTTTTCGTATCCAGTCTCTTAGCCTGTGCCTTTTTATAGGTGAATTGAGACCTTTGATATACAATAATATTAATGACCAGTGGTTTCTAACTCCTGTCATTTTTTTTTCTGGTAGAAGAGTTTGTGTGTTACCCTTCTTGGAGTTGTGCTGGTGAAGTTTCCATAGGTGTCTGAGTTATTGTGGGCATTTTGGACTCCTTGGTTTGTGATTTTCCTTCTATTACTTTCTGCAAGGCTGGATTTGTGGCTATGTATTGTTTAAGTCTGTTTTTATCCTGGAATATCTTGTTTTCTCCATCGATGGTGAATGCAAGCTTTGCTGGGTATAGTAGTCTAGGCTTGCATCCATGTTCCCTTAGTGTCTGTAGCACATCTATCCAAGACCTTCTGGCTTTCATGGTTTCTATTGAGAAGTCAGGTGTAATACTGATAGGTTTCCCTTTATATGTTTCTTAACCTTTTTCCTTTGCAGTTCTTAATATCTGTTCTTTATACTGTATGTTTTGTGTTTTGATTATTATATGGTGTGGGGATGCTTTCTTTTGATCCAGTCTATTCAGTGTTCTGTAGGCTTCTTGTACCTACGTAGGAATATCCTTCTTTAGGTTGGGGAAGTTTTCTTCTATAATTTTGTTGAATATATTTTCTGGGCCATTGAGTTGTAATTCTTCTACTTCTTCTACCCCAATTATTCTTAGGTTTGGTCTTTTCATGGTTTCCCAGATTTCCTGGATGTTTTGTGTTAAGAATTTGTTGGATTTGTTTTGTTCTTTAATCTGTGAGTTTATTTCCTCTATAGTATCTTCAGAGTCTGAGATTCTTTCTTTCATCTCTTGTATTCGGTTGGAAATACTTGTCTCTGTAGTTTCTGTTCATTTACTCAGAATTTCCATTTCCAGTCTTCCCTCGGATTTTGTTTTCTTCATTACCTCCATTTATTTTTCAGGTCTTGTACTGTTTCCCTTACCGGTTTGATTGCTTTTTCTTGTTTTTCCTGTTTTTCTTGGGTATCTTTGAGAGATTTATTTATTTTGTCTACCTTTTCTACCTTTTGTTTGTCATCTCCATTTCTTTATGGCAGTTTTTTACCTCCTGTTTAAGTTCCTCTATTATTTTCATAAAGTACTGTTTAAGGTCGATTTCTTCTATTTCTTCTGGAGAAGGGTGTTTAATTCTTGTTGTTTCGGGATGTCTGAATTCTGGTGATGTCATGTTGCCTTTCATGTTGTTGGAGGAGTTCTTGCATTGGTGTCTGCCCATCTCTTCCTTCAAATGGAGCCAGGAGGGACTTGGTGTCTTAGACCAATCTTTGCTGTGACTGAATCTGGTTGGATCTCCTCAGTGCCAGAGCAGAAGCTATTCCTTGTAGCACAATCTGAAGGAGCCCGCACTCCCTTGCAGGAATTCTCAGACCTGCCTGGAGGGCAGCCTCTCATCACTTTGGTTGGATGGCTCTAGTACAGGAGCAGGACACTTGAATACACTAGGGAAGGCTTGGGAGAGGCAGGGACATAAGTACCAAAGACACCCATGCACCAGAAGCTGGGGGAGGGGGTCTATGCTCTCTTCCAGGGCAGGTTGCCCCAGGGTCACACACACTCACCCATCCAGATGGTGGTTTACAATATATTAAAAATATACACAGGCTAAAGATTAAAGTTTCAAAAAAAATAAAGAAAGAGAGTAGCCTGGGAGGCAGAGACAGACAGATCTCTGTGAGTTCAAAGATAGCCTGGTTTACAGAGTAAAATCCAGGACAAAGATGAACAGAGAACCTGTCTCAAAAAGCCAAAAGTTAAGAAGAAAAATGAAAAAATAGAGGTTAAAATAAAGCCACTTAAAGATGAAAAATACACAGAAAATCTTGATACTGTATGTTATTATGATCTCTGTAAATGCTGAGGAAGGAGCAACAGCTGCTAAAAGATATTTGCTTATAAAAGCTGCAGAATCCTGAAAGACACCAACCCTAGTCTCCATCATAAGATGTTTTTGTCATCAACTAGGTAAAAACAGGATACCTATGAGTAGCAGAAGCAGCCTTGAGACCAGCTGTACCTGCCCAGGGGACAAAACAGGATATCTGTGGGCTGCAGGAGCAGTCTTGAGAAAAACAACCAGTCCTTTGTGTATCAAAGCTCAGGAGGCAGAAACTGGCTTAATTTAGACTTGTTTTTGTTCTTAAGGTTCTGACAACTTGGTAGCAGCTTTAAGTGCACAATCTATACAGTTAATATAGGTTATAAAATATGCCGCACCAGAGAATACTGACAGTTTACTGTACAATAGCTTTACCAGTTAGTGCAATGGACCATTTCTTCCAAAAGAAAATGCACTTGTTTTTATCCTGTTAGACTTGTTTTCATCCTGTTAGACTTGTTTTCATCCTGATGTTGATCCCCCATATGTTAATTTGAATTGACCAATGGTATTGCTATTGCTATGGTTCCCTATTATGTAACTCTGAGACCCTATAAATGCTTTCTGGAAGAATACCAGGGGGGCTCAGTCTCACTGGAGTATTGAGTTCCCTGTTGTTGCCTTCGACATTAAAGAACCTCTTGCTGTTTGCATCCATTGGCTTGGCTTATTGAGTCTGGAGAATCCTTACCTGAACCCTAGAAATTAGGGTCTTTCATCTTGGAGGTTCCACCAAGATTCCTCTGCTCAGTAACCCACAGTGCCAATCAGGAGGTAAGCCGGACAGTCTTTATGTGTTTCATTGTGTGTTCCATTGAGTGATTTTTTTATGTGTTTCTGTAAGTCATTTGTATGTACAAATGCTCCGTAGGCTAAGCAGGAGGGAGCTGGCGGGTTCCATACTCCTTGCTAGCTACCCTGGAAAGTGTTCTGGGGATTCTGGGGGCCCAATTTTTCAGAGTCCAATTTGTTTCTGAGAGTGAACAGGCTACTCTGTTGGAGGACGTGGGATACACAGTCCCTGCTTCTCCATCTGAATTTTTGCTTTCTGTTTTGTGCCGATTCCGTGCCACGCGGCTTCTGGCCTGCTGTCTGTCTGTCTGTCTGTTTTGTGTCTGTTTTATCTGTATAATATTTGTCTTGATCTATTTGGAAGAAAAGCCCAATGTAGGACAAAAGCTAACCACCCCCTTAAGTTTGACTCTAGGACACTGGATGTCAAGAAGAAGAAATGACCGACTCTTAATTCTGCCTGGCCAAAGGATGGTCCTTTAACTTGAATGTTATCTTGCAGATTAAGGAGCAGGTCTTCAGCCCAGGACCCCAAGGATGCCTGGACCAGATTTCCTATATCATTACCTGGGAATCTCTGGCCTGGGACCCACTCACTTGGATCTCCCCCTTTGTGTCCCCGCAGCCCTCCACTCTTCAACCTCCTCCCCCCCTCCACCCATTTGCAACCTACCCCCAGTGCCTATGCCTCCCTCAAGCCCCAACCTGCACACCTTTGTCCTGCCCTGGAGAAACCTAAGCCCAAGCCCACAACCCCAAGCCAGTCCTTTCTCCCTCGGGGGGACCACTTATAGACCTCCTAACAGAGGACCCCTGCCATATCAGCCTCCACCAGCCCTGGCAGGGGGCAAAGAAGTACATCATGAATATGAAGTTGAGGAACCAGGAGATGAGACCACCCCAGACAGCACCACTCCAGCTGGGGCGACAGGAGGGGAACTCCCACCTAGCTGCTGCCTCAGAGGATGCTGCGAGACTCAGGAGCCTGTCTCCCAGGCATTTCCTCTCTGGCAGGAGGGACATGGCCAGCTTCAATACTGTCCATTCTCTGCTTCCAATTTGTATAATTGGAAGACCCATAACCCGTCTTTTTCGAAGGACCCCATTGCCCTCACGGCCCTAATAGAGTCTATTCTCATATCCCATCAACCCACTTGGGATGATTGCCAACAACTCTTGCAGACTCTACTGACCTCAGAGAAAAAAACAGCATGTTTTCCTCGAGGCACAGAAGAATGTTCCAGGGGCTGATGGGGCCCCAACCCAACTCCCCATTGAGATTGATGCTGCCTTCCCTCTCAATCGCCTGGACTGGGACTTTAACACCAATGCAGGTAGGGAGCATCTTTGTCTCTACTGCCAGCTTCTTATTGTGGGCCTCCGTGGTGCAGGGCACTGATCTACCAATTTGGCCCAGGTAAAAGCAGTCACATAGGGTTCAGAGGAGATGCCAGCCACCTTCCTAGAGCAGCTAATGGAAGCCTACATATGTACACCCTCTATGATCTAATGAGTCCAGATCAATGGGGCAATATTTCCATGGCTTTCATCTGGCAATCTGCTCCAGATATTAGAAATAAGTTATAGAGACTGGAGGGCTTATGTAGGTTGTGGAAAGAAAGAGATGATAAGCTTAGAAAAGAACTGGATCTTGGCCACAGTAGCTAACCAGACTAAGCCAGAAGCAAGGAAATCAGATAGGATGGGAGACAGAAGGAGGCCACGGGTAGACAAGAACCAATGTGCCTACTGTAAAGAGAAAGGACATTGAGTCAAAGAATGTCCTAAGAGACCCAGAAATCCCAGGAAGCAGCTGGCCCAATTGCTGGCCTTAGATAAAGACTAGGCCAGTCAGGGCCAGGAGCCCCCCTAAGCCCTGGATAACCCTGCAAGTAGGGGGCAACTGGTCACCTTCCTAGTAGACACCAGAGCCCAATATTCAGTCTTAACTAGGACAGACAGCCCATTGAGCAGCTGAACAACTTGGGTTCAAGGCTCCACCGAAAGGAAGGTGCTCTTGGCAATGGGTAAGGTGACCCATTCCTTCCTTAATAATATCCTGCCATTTCTCAGTGGACCATTTTCCACTATAAGACATTTTCTTGATGGCCACCACTTCATTAGTATGCACATCTCGAGCAGAATGTACTGCTCCAAAGCTCCCATGGCCAGTTTCTCTTAGATCTGTGAAGGGCTTTTCCAGATCTTTTTTGAAGAAGAGCTCTGCAATTTCAGGGTCCTTTAGACTGCATGCTCTGTTAGCTGATGGCATCCTGCTGAGTAGTCAGCTATCTAATTCTAACTTTATACTGCTATCCCAATGCTTGGTTCATCTATATGAATAAAGCCAAGCTGGCATAAACCCTTCACCTGCAGATCTGGGCATTGCTTGCTCCATGTACCTGGCTGTCCCTATCCCCTGCTTTGGAGGGACCTGCTTGCAAAGATGAGGGCTCAAATTCATTTTGAAAAAGAATAGGCCATGCACTGAGTGCTCATCATTCCCCAGCCCCTTGTCAAATGGATCCACCACGATGGGCTCAGTACCTTTGATTTCACATCGGCAGAATGGACAGCCCTGACCTTCTGACTCCTGGCACTATGTAAGGCAGGATGTGCATATGAGGTGTCCACAGGGCTCAATCTTCACATCCTTATCATTTTCAGCATGTATTTTACATAGTTGAAATATGGAGCCCATTTCACAGTATAATTCATATTGTTCCTGGGTTACTTTGATATGATCTTGCCGTGTTAGTTTATATAAACCTGTCAGGTCAGGATTTTGACTTCTCCCATCAGGAAATAAATAGAAGCCTTCCCTGAAGCCATCAATCAGTGCTTGCAAGAATGGTTTATTATATGAGATTGTCTGCAGAATGTTCCCATCAGCAGTAACATACCCAATAGCCCACTGACACAGATGAGTACAGCTCAGCCAGAAGATGCCAGGACCCAGAAGAGGGGATCTTGGGACAAATGACTTGAACCAGGCTACCCCCAGGGACCTGATCTTGCTCCAATATGTGGATGACCTGCTCCTGGTGACCACGACTAAAAACGGATACATGCGAGGTACACGGGCCCTCTTGTAGACCTTGGGCGAATTGAGGTATCAGGCCTTGGCCAAAAAGTCCCAAATATGTAGGACTAGAGTGACTTACTTGAGCTATCAACTAGAGAATGGACAGAGATGGCTCATGGAAGCCAGAAAAGAGACTATTGCTCGCTTTCTGCCCCCTAAAAATGCCAGGCAGCTCTGAGAATTCTTAGGTACTGTGGGGTTCAGTAGACTTTGGATTCCAGGCTTTGCAAAAGTTGCAGCCCCTTTGTACCTCCTAACCAAAAATGAAGCCCCTTTTGATTGGGCTGAGGAACATCAGTGAGCCTTTGATACCATGAAAAGGTCCTGCTCTCTTCCCCAGCCCTGGGACTGCTGGATGTTATCAAGCCCTTTGAACTTTTTGTAGATAAAAAACAAGGGTTTGCAAAAGGGGTCCTCACTCAAAAACTGGGGCCGTGGAGGAGGCCTATAGCCTACCTCTCCAAGAAACTGGATCCGGAGGCCTCAGGATGGCCCCTTGTTTGAGGGTGATAGCTGCCATAGCTGTGCTTCTAAAGGATGCTGAAAAACTGACTCTGGGACAGCCCCTCACCATTTTCACCCCTCATGTGGTTGAGTCACTCATTCACCAGCCACTAAACTGCTGGCTCTCCAATGACTGAATGACTTATTATCAGTCACTCCTGCTGGATATGGACAGGGTCCGCTTTGGCCCAGCAGTCATCCTGAATCCTGCCGCGCTGCTCCCCACTCTGGTGAGGCCAATCCCTCATGATTGCCAACAAATCCTTGTGGAAATGCATGCAACCCAGCCGGACCTGACAGACCAGCCTCTGAAAGGGGATGACTTGACCTGGTACACCGATGGAAGCAGTTACCTCCTCGATGGAAAAAGGAAGGCCAGAGCAGCAATAGTGGACAGAAAGCAGGTAATCTGGGCCAGCGCCCTGCCACCCAGAACTTCAGCTCAGCAGGTAGAGCTCATCATGCTCACCCAAGCCCTACAGCTGGCAGAAAGTAAGGCACTCAATGTCTATACCAATAGCCACTATGCTTTTGTCACCACTCATGTTCATGGGGAAATATATCAGAGGAGGGGTCTTCTAACCTCAGAAGAAAAGGACATTAAAAACAAGGCTGAAATCTTGGCCTTGCTTAAAGCCTTATTTCTCCCTAAGAGACTAAGTATTATACATTGCCTGAGATAATTAAAGAAAACCGCCTGACAGATGAAACGGCTAAGCAGGCTGCACTAGGTCCTCAGCTCTTGACAGTAACAGTATTAACTGAACAGGAAGGCCTGGAAAGATCTGGATATAGTCCAGAAATTGGGGGCAGAATATGATCATAAGAGACAACGATGGATGTTCCAAGGAAAGACTGTAATGCCTGTACAGGTAGCCAGAGAGCTCATTTCCTACTTGCATAAATTGACCCACCTAAGCACCAAAAAAGATGAACATTCTGCTCAGCAGACAGGAAGTGGGTAGCTATATACCCAAGAAAGCGACCCTGATACAACAAATTGTCAACAATTGCAAAACCTGTGCCCAAGTGAATGCTGGCAAAAGAAAGAGGCCACATGGACTCAGACTCAGGGGGCATAGGCCTGAAATCCATTGGGAAATAGATTTTACTGAAGTTAAGCCTGGCATGTATGATTATCGGTATCTGTTAGTCTTTATAGACACCTTTTCAGGATGGGGCGAAGCCTTTCCTACCAAAAAGGAAACCACACAGACTGTTGTTAAGAAGTTCTTGGAAGAAATCTTCCCACGGTATGGACTACCCAAGGTACTTGGGACTGATAATGGTCTTTGTCTCCCAGATAAGTCAGTTAGTGGCTTATCTAAGTTACTGGGGATTGATTGAAAATTGCATTGCGCCTATAGACCCCAGATGTCAGGGCAGATAGAAAGAATAAATAAAACAATTAAGGAGGTTTTAACTAAATTAACACTCGAGACTGGCGCTAGGGCCTGGATACAGCTCCTACCCCTGGCATTGTATCGAGCCAGGAATACCCCCGGCCCACATGGATTAACTCCTTTTGAAATATATGGAGGCCCACCTCCAGCTATAGCCTTTTTTTTTATTCTGATATTGCTAATTATGCAACCTCCCCCACTTGGCAGGCTCACTTGCAAACCCTCCAGCTGGTACAACAAGAGATCTGGAAGCCCTTAGCAGCAGCCTACAAGAACTCAGACCAGTCTCCTATCGTACAATACCCCTTCAAAATAGGCAATAGCATCTGGGTCTGACACCATCAGAACAAGATTCTGGAGCCTCAGTGGAAAGGTCCATGCACTGTACTCCTCAAGACTCCAACTGCCCTAAAGGTGGACAGAATTGCTGCCTGGATCCACGCATCACATGTCAAGGCAGCCCAGCCAGAGCACCTTACCAATAATCAAGATCTGGGGTCATCATGGAGACTCAAATGCTCTTAAAACCCGTTAAAGATAAGACTTGTCAGGGCTTAGCATTGACTATAATCCTGGCCCTCCTTGCCTTGAATGCCGGGTCTCAGGGAGCCTTCACTTGCTCAAGCAAATTACCTGGCAGGTGTTCTCCCAAACGGGAGATATGGTCTGGTCCATTACTGGCTTCCACCCCCTTGGGACCTGATGGCCTAACCTTAGCCCTGATTATTGCCAATTAGCCTTGGCACATGATACTTGGGACATAGCTGCTTTTAAACATGATCAGCTAACACTTAACATGGAACCAACTTCTGGAGGCGATGGGGTAGAAGGCTGCTCCAATCTTATTAGGCGGTGTCTTCTTGCTCCACTTGATTTTTATGTCTGTCCCTGGGATGGGAGAGATCAGGCTAATGTCCACCAATGTGGAGGCTATGTGGAATACTTTTGTGCTGCCTGGGGATGTGAGACGACAGGTGATGCATATTGGAAATCATCCTCCTCCTGGGATAAAATTATAGTACGCTGTGGTTGGAAAAAGCCCCCCTTGGAAAAATCCTAAAAACGGGATTGTAGACATGGAACAGGTGAATGGACCTGCACTACAGGATATTGTCTACCCCCTAACATTTCGTTTATCCCACAAGGGAAACTTAATTATCAAAGCTGGTTAAAGGGACATACCTGGGACCTGCAATGGCATATGGGAGGAGAAAACAGTGGGTTAACTTTTAAAATACAGCTAAGAATAGATCAAAATTATGCTCCCATAGGAACTAACCCCATCCTACAGAACAGGAGGGGACTGGATCTGCTGTTTCTTACAGAAGGGGGCATATGTGCTGCCCTTAAGGAAAATGTTGATTCTATGCAGATCATTCTGGGGTCATCAGAGATTCCATGGCTAAGCTTAGGGAGTGTCTCAGAGAGAGAGAGACAGAGAATATGAGACCCAACAGAACTGGTTTGAAGGATGGTTTCACAGATCCCCTTGATTGACCACCTTAATATTCACCATCATGAGGCCCCTTATTATTTTGCTTTTGATTCTGACCTTTGGACCCTGCCTTCTTAATAGGCTGGTTCAGTTTATAAAAAGTAGACTGTCTATAATACAGAATATGGTCTTGGCCCAAAAGTACCAGACGTTTAATCAGAGAGATCCCAAGACTGCCCCAACCAGGGAATGAAAAGGAATGATATAAAGATTTAATCCTTGTTAAAGAAAAAGGGTGGAAATGAAAGACCCCAACCCTAGTCTCCATCTTAAGATGTTTTTGTGATCAACTAGGGAAAAACAGGATACCTATGAGTAGCAGAAGCAGCCTCAAGACCAGCTGTACCTGCCAAGGGGGCAAAACAGGATATCTGTGGGCAGCAGGAGCAGTTTTCAGAAAAACACCCAGTCCTTTGTGTATCAATGCTCAGGAGGCAAAAACTGGCTGAAAACTGGATTAATTTAGACTTGTTTTTGTTCTTAAGGTTCTGACAACTTGGTAACTGCTTTAAGTGCACAATCTATACAGTTAATATAGGTTATAAGATATGCTGAACCAGAGAATACTAACAGTTTACTGTACAATAGCTTTACCAGTTAGTGCTGTGGACCATTTCTGCCAAAAGGAAATGCCCTTGTTTTTATCCTGTTAGACTTGTTTTCATCTTGTTAGTCTTGCTTTTATCCTGTTAGACTTGTTTTCATCCTGTTAGACTTGTTTCCATCCTGATGTTGATCCTCCCATATGTTAATTTGAGTTGACCAATGATATTGCTGTTGCTATGGTTCCCTATTATGTAACTCTGAGACCCTATAAATGCTTGCTGGAAGAATACCGGGGGGGGGGGGGGCTCCGTCTCACTGGAGTATTGAGTTCCCTGTTGTTGCCTTCGACATTAAAGAACCTCTTGCTGTTTGCATCCATTGGCATGGCTTATTGAGTCTGGGGGATTCTTCACCAAACCCTAGAAATTAGGGTCTTTCAATCCAAGATAGGTATTTTGAAAATAACTTGAAGTCAAAATGTATTTTACTTTGGAGAATAGATTTTGCTTTTGTTTCCACAGAAAATAAGAGGCTGTGGATTTTTTCAGAGTTAAGAAAAATCCAATTTGATAAAGGACAACCACCTGAGAAATCTCTTACAGGAATAGATGGCCCAGATGTCTGAGTTCTTCATCCAGAACAAGTTCAAGACTGCTGCCTGAGATGATCAAGACACACAAGATACTTCAGTCAGTACTTGATCATAACTCTAAATTATCTTTAGGTCCCCATAAGATTATCAACACTCCCAATCAGCTGGAAGTAGCCTGGAATACAATGCCCACATTCCCAAAAAAATGGACTATGTATATTTTTACTTTTTTTTAAAGAGGGGGAAGTGGTGTGGGAGAATTGTCTATAATCTGTCAATCATGTTTTAAATAAACACTGATTGGCCAGGCAGAAGGTAAAAGTGGGAAAAACAGACAGGAAATAGAAATGATGCAATGAGAACAGGAGGCCTCTTGGAAGGAGGAAGCTGTTTCCACCCATTCCTGCCCAGATCACCGAAGCAGCAAGATGTGATCTGCCCCAGTGAAAAAAGGTACTGAGCCACACGGCTAATATAGGTCAGAAAAAATGGGTTAATCAAGATGTGAGAGTTAGCCAGTAAGAGGCTAGAGCTAATTGGCCAATCAGCTTTATAACTTATAGAGACCTATGTGTGATTTTCTCTGTGACTAAACAATTGTGGGGAACTAGGCAGATCAGAAACAAACAAACTAGTCCCTTCATGTTACAAACACCACACAAGGAAAACCCAAAGAAGGAAAATATACAAACACAATATCACCAACAACACAAACACCGAAAATAACAGGGACTAGCTATCCCTGGTCATTAATATCTCTTAATATCAATGGTCTCATTCACCTATAGGAAAATTGGATATGAAACCAGGATCTATCCTTGTAAAAGAAACACACCTCAACTTTACAGATAAATATTACATCAGAGTGAAGTGTGTTGGGAAGAGATTTTCCAAACTAATGGACCTAAGAAACAAGCTAGTATAGCTACCCTAATTTCTAACAAAATTCAAACTAGGATTAATAAAAATAGATGAAGAGTTGGAGACTTCAACACTCCTCTCTCACCAATGGACAGGTCAATCAGACAGAAACCTAACAGAGAATTGAAAGACTTAATGGAGGTAATGAACCAAATGGACTTAACAGACATCTATAGAACATTCCACCCAAATAGGAAAGAATATACCTTCTTCTCTGCGGCTCATGGAACCTTCTCGAAAATTGACCATATACTTGGTAACAAAGCAAACTTCCACAGTTACAAAAAAATATTAGTAACCTCCTGTGTCTTATCGGATCACCATGGATTAAAATTAGAATTCAACAACAATGCTACCCCCAGAAAGCCCACAAACTCATGGAAACTGAACAGTCAACTACTGATCCACACCTGGGTCAAGGAAGAAATAAAGAAAGAAATTAAAGTCTTTCTTGAATTTAATGAAAACAAAGACACAACATACTCAAACCTATGGGACACAAAGAAAGCAGTGCTAAGAGGAAAGTTCATAGCACTAAGTGCCCACTTAAAGAAAACAGAGAAAGCACTCATTGGTGACTTAACAGCACACCTGAAAGCTCTGGGAAAAAAAGAAGCAGACTCACCTAGGAGAAGTAGAAGACTGGAAATAATCAAACTGAGGGCAGAAATCAACAAAATAGAAACATAGAAAACAATCCAAAGAATTAATGAAACAAGAAGCTGGTTCTTGGAGAAAATCAACAAGATTGACAAACCCTTAGCCAAACTAATCAAACGGCAGAGGGAGAACACACAAATTAATAAGATCAGAAATGAAAAGGGGGACATAACCACAGACACAGAGGAAATTCAGAGAATCATTAGATCTTACTACAAAAGCCTGTATGCCACAAAATTGGAAAATGTAAAAGAAATGGACAGTTTTTTAGATAAATACCATATACCAAAGTTAAACCAGGACCAGGTAAATGCTCTAAATCGTCCTGTTAGTCGCGAAGAATTAGAAACTGTTATCAGAAACCTCCCTACCAAAAAGAGCCCAGGACCAGATGGTTTCAATGCGGAATTCTACCAGAACTTCCAAGAAGACCTAATACCTATACTCCTTAAGGTATTTCATAATATAGAAACAGAACAGTCATTGCCAAATTCCTTCTATGAAGCTACAGTTACCCTGATACCTAAACCACACAAAGACTCAACCAAGAAAGAGAATTACAGGCCAATCTCACTCATGAACATTGACGCAAAAATTCTCAATAAAATACTGGCAAACCGAATCCAAGAACACATTAGAAAAATTATCCATTACGATCAAGTAGGCTTCATCCCAGAGATTCAGGGCTGGTTCAACTTATAAAAATCTATCAATGTAATCCATCATATAAATAAACTGAAGGAAAAAAACCATATGGTCATCTCAATAGATGCTGAAAAAGCATTTGACAAAATTCAGCACCCTTTTATGATAAAGGTCTTGGAGAGATTAGGGATACAAGGGTCATTCCTAAATATAATAAAAGCTATTTACAGCAAGCCGACAGCTAACATCAAATTAAACGGAGAGAAACTCAAGGCTATCGCACTAAATTCAGGAACACGACAAGGCTGTCCACTCTCTCCTTATCTCTTCAATATAGTGCTTGAAGTTCTAGCAATAGCAATAAGACAACATAAGGGAATCAAGGGGATTCAATTTGGAAAGGAAGAAGTTAAACTTTCATTATTTGCAGATGATATGATAGTATACATAAGCGACCCCAAAAACTCCACCAAAGAACTCCTACAGCTGATAAACTCCTTCAGTAATGTGGCAGGTTACAAGATCAACTCCAAAAAATCAGTCGCCCTCCTATACACAAAGGATAAGGAAGCAGAGAGGGAAATCAGAGAAGTATCACCTTTCACAATAGCCAGAAATAGCATAAGATATCTGGGAGTATCTCTAACCAAGGAAGTGAAGGATTTATTTGACAAGAACTTTAAGTCTTTGAAGAAAGAAATTGAAGAGGATACCAGAAAATGGAAGGATCTCCCCTGCTTGTGGATTGGGAGGATCAACATAGTAAAAATGGCAATTCTACCAAAAGCAATCTATAGATTCAATGCAATCCCAATCAAGGTCCCATTAAAATTCTTCACAGAGATTGAGAGGACAATAATCAACTTTATATGGAAAAACAAGAAACCCAGGATAGCCAAAACAATCTTATACAATAAATGTACTTCTGGAGGCATTACCATCCCTGAATTCAAACTCTATTACAGAGCTACAGTATTGAAAACAGCTTGATATTGGCATAAAAACAGAGACGTTGACCAATGTAATCGTATAGCAGACCCTGATCTTAAACCACAAACCTACGAACACCTGATTTTTGATAAAGGAGCCAAAAGTACACAATGGAAGAAAGAGGGCATCTTCAACAAATGGTGCTGGCATAACTGGATGTCAACCTGTAGAAGAATGAAAGTAGATCCATATCTATCACCATGCACAAAACTCAAGTCCAAATGGATTAAAGACCTCAATATTAATCTGAACACATTGAGCTTGATAGAGGAGAAAGTGGGAAGTACTCTACAACAAATGGGCACAGGAATCCGTTTCCTAAGCATAACCCCAGCTGCACAGGCATTAAGGGCAACATTGAATAAATGGGACCTCCTGAAGTTGAGCAGCTTCTGTAAAGCAAAGGACATTGTCACTAAGACACAAAGGCAGCCTACAGACTGGGAAAAGATCTTCACCAACCCTGCAACTGACAAAGGTCTGATCTCTAAAATATATAAGGAACTCAAGAGACTAGACGGTAAAATGCCAATTAACCCAATTAAAAAATGGGGCACTGAACTGAACAGAGAATTCTCAACAGAAGAAGTTCGAATGGCCAAAAGACACTTAAGGTCATGCTCAACCTCCCTAGCTGTCAGGGAAATGCAAATCAAAACAACTTTGAGATATCATCTTACACCTGTCAGATTGGCTAAAATCCAAAACACCAATAATAACCTTTGCTGGAGAGGTTGTGGGGTAAGGGGTACACTCATCCATTGCTGGTGGGAATGCACACTTGTGCAACCACTTTGGAAAGCAGTGTGGTGGTTTCTCAGGAAATTCGGGATCAACCTACCCCAGGACCCAGCAATCCCACTATTGGGAATCTACCCAAGAGATGCCCAATCATACTACAAAAGCATGTGCTCATCTATGTTCATAGCAGCATTATTTGTAATAGCCAGATCCTGGAGACAACCTAGATGCCCTTCAGTGGAAGAATGGATGAAGAAACTGTGGAATATATACATGCTAGAATACTACTCAGGGGTAAAAAACAATGACATCTTGAATTTTGCAGGCAAATGGATGGAAATAGAAAACACTATTCTGAGTGAGGTAACCCAGACCCAAAAAGATGAACATGGGATGTACTCACTCATAATCGGTTTCTAGCCATAATTAAAGGACATCGAGCCTATAAATTTGGGATCCTTGAGAAGATAATAAGAAGGTGAACTCCCAAAAAAAGATATAGTAATCCTCCTGGATATTGGAAGTAGACACGATCGCCAGGCAAAATTGGGAACTTGAGGGTTGGGCGAGACTGGGCCAAGGGAAGATGGGGAGAGAAAAGTGTGAAGGGGAGAATGGGGGGAGCTCGGAGGAATGGGATGCTTGGGATACAGGAAGGGTGGATATGGGAGCAGGGAAGCATATATCTTAATTTAAGGAGCCACCTGAGGGTTGTCAAGAACTTGACCCTAGAGGGGTTCCCAGGTTTCCAGGGAGACGCCCCCCATTAGTTCCTTGGGCAGCTGAGGAGAGGGAGCCTGAAAAGGCTAGTTCCTATAGCCATACTGATGAATTTCTTGCATATCACCATAGAACCTCCACCTGACGATAGATGAAGAAAATGACAGAGCCCCACATTGGAGCACCGGACTGAGCTCCCAAGGTCCTGATGAGGAGCAGAAGGAGAGAGAACATGAGAAAGAAAGTCAGGACCGTGAGGGAACCTCCATCTGGCGATAGATGGGGAAAATGACTGAGCCCCACATTGGAGCACTGGACTGAGCTCCCAAGGTCCTGATGAGGAGCAGAAGGAGAGAGAACATGAGGGAGAAAGTCAGGAACGTGAGGGGTGCGTTCACTCATGGAGACGGTGGGACAGAACTAATGGGAGATCACCAACTCCAGTTGGAATGGGACTGATGGATCATGCGACCAAACCCGTCTCTCTGAATGTGGCCAACAGCGGGGGCTGACTGAGAAGCAAAGGACAATGGTGCTGGGCTCTGATTCTTCTGCATGGACGGGCTCTGTGGGAGCCTTCTCAGCTTGGTCGATCACCTTCCTGGACCTGGGGGGAGTTGGGAGGACCTTGGTCTTAGCATAGAGTAGGGAACCCTGATGGCTCCTTGGCCTTGAGAGGGAGGGAGGGGAGGTATGGGTGGAGGGGAGGGGAGGGAAGGGGGAGAAGGAGAGGAGGGAAGGAGGAGGAGGAAGGGAGGAAGGGAGGAGGAGGAGGGGAGGAGATGGAAATTTTTAAATATAAAAAAATAAACCATGAGAGAAAAAAATCAATACATTATGTAACTTGGTGAAATGGAATATCAATGTAATTTTGATTTGTATTTCCCTGATGGATGAAAATATTAAATGTTTTAATAATTAAAAAAAGGAAAAACATTATGTCCACTTCCCCTTTCCATTTTGCAATTATTATTGGGTGAGAATATGCACAACGCTTGTGTTTACTGTCACAACTTCTGTGAATTCATTTGAACAATTGTTCTGTTGTCTCCAGAACATTGTCTCCTTGTATTCATCCAGTGGTTATGGCTCTCACAATTTTTTACCCTTTTTTCTGCCATGAATCTTGGGTCTTGGGAGGGAGAGGTATGATATCAATATCTTGTTTATAACTGGGCATCATACAATCATGTTTTTATCCCTCTGTACTCAGGTTTTTGTCTTTGTGATAACTGCCATCTACTACAAAACCTAGTGTCTTTGATGATGGTTTAGGAAAAAGTATTAAGTTACTTTCATGATATTCTTATCCCTATTTCACCAGAGGATGTTTAATGTGAGGCAAGACGTAGCTCCCAGGATTCTTGTTTTTCTAGTGTACTGTGTGAGGCACTTTACCGCACAATGGAAGATAGTCGGTAGGGATGAACTTTCCAGGTCAGTACCAGATTGATTTCTTAATGCCCTGTGACTCAAGTCTTCAACAATAGTGTCCCATTTTCATGTTCTGGTAGGTAACAAAGATTCATGCCAATTCCTGTAATATGTGTTATTCAATAAGACCACAAACACCAATAACTCCAAATGTGGCAACCTACTACTGGAACTGAAATTATTTTTGTTATCCTGTGGGGTCTAGTAGGGACATTATCCCCTATCTTGTTAAGGATATCTCAGTTTAAACATTTTATATATGTGTATGCATACATTTTAGTAACTTTCTAGAATAGTAAGTTCTCATTTGATTTTTTTCAAATGTCTTTATGTAAGTTATTGCTCCCTATATTTCCCCTATTTACTCCGACCTTACAAACAACTGGACCACTAAACACTTATTGTACCCTAATTCTGTTCTGTCCCTTTATATCAGTACATTCTGTCTACTGTCATTTAAAATTCATTCAACACTACATGGTTTCTTACTAATTTGCTAATTTACTAACCTCTATGGATTTTTTTTTAAATGAGACACATATATTTGAATATTCCACCCTAATATTCACAAGTGGAAAGAAACATGGTACATTTATTTTCTAGATTTGAGTTATATGACTCAGAATAATTATTTCAATGTCTATTCTTTTACCTGTTTATTTCATAGTTTTATTTTTCTTTATATCTGAGTAATATCTTATTCTGTTTAGATGCATCAAAATTTTATTATTGTTCATTACCCAAGAATGGCACAGATGTTCAAGTGGTATATCCCTTTCTAGCTTTGTGAGAAAACAAAGCTACTCTCTATAGTGACTGCACCAGAGTTTTCTTCTATCATCAGTGAATATGTGTTTCTGCTTCCTTATAATTATTCACATTTATATCTATTGTCACTTTTTGTTTTTAGCCATTTTGATTAGGGTAGTTCATAATCTTGAATTCTAATTAGAAACTGTTTTTCTCTGAGAGATAGATATGGATCTTGTAGTTTTGTCTTAAGAGTTACAGAATCCTATAGATGTCGGACCTTTTGATTAACTGTTTAAAATGTGTATATATATATATATATATATATATATATATATAATACAAATACTGAATAAAAGAAAATAACATCCTTGAGGACTTATTCTTCTGGAACTCCTTCAAAAAATTAATCACTTAAATATTTCAATCTACTCACTTTTTTAATCATCTCATTTTATGCTGTATGTTTCTTATATATTTGACTGAGCTTTTATATGTTAATTAAAGCCAAGAAAAGTGATTTACTTGCATGCCTTTGTACTGCTGTTTTTGTGGTAATCACATACTTTTTGAATTCTATATGGAGAAATTATTTGGATCCTAGCTTTCATGATATTTGTTATGATTAATTTTTGAGAGCCTGAGACAATCTAAAGTCAACTGGGAAGAGGGTATTTTCAAACAAGGAATTAGCTTCATCCAACTGTCATACAGGCAGGTATTTGAATGATTTTATTGGTTAAAGTTTGGGGTTATAAAGTCCAGCCATCTGTGGGCAGTACCACTCCTTGACATGTGGACTTGTATAAGAAAGGAAGCTGAGCAAGATTTTGGGAGCCATCTAGTAATAAGTTTTCTTTATGATTTTCCTTCTGTTCCTGTCTGCGGGTTCCTAAGTTTAGGTGTTTTGTGAGAGTTACTTCTCTGAATTCCCTCAATCACTGACTGTACCATTGAAGTGTATGAGGAAATAAATGCTTTCTTCTACACATTGGTTTTGGTCAATGTTTTAAACCAGTGATAGAAAATAAATAAAACAATTTAAGAACACTTATCAAGAGAAAACATGTGTTCATTCTGTTCCAGTGTAAAGATCATCACTGTACTGTGATTTCTTATTATTTAATTCTCTATGAAAATCTCTTAGTTTTGTGTAGAGCAGCATTCAATTACACAATTACATGAAAGCAGAATGCTTGTGATCATTAGATCATCAATATTGCTAATGATAGTGAGATAAGCTTATTCTTTCTTTCTACCAAGTTTCTAGATTTGAAGGCATGTTCCCATATCATCTTACTTTCAAGGGGTTATTCTTATTGGGTAGGACTTCAACCTTGTTGATTGTCATGTGAGCATGAATATTCAAAAATGGAAATCTGCAGATGACCTTTAGACTCATTAATTTTCTGGCTGCTTATTTCTCTGAGACTATCTAAAACAGTTTTATCCCCTTGCTGTTGATGCTCACAAGAATATACACTGGATGCACAGGTGATAGACCAATAGGTAGATCCACTGGAATTGTATATGTACATGTCTACATGGAAGAAAAAACATTTTGAAGAGCTGCAGGAACACCTGTCTTTTGAAAAAGTCACTGTCATATCTATAAAAACCTTGTGAAATTACGATTCCACCTTTGAAATGGAATTCAGTCCCCAAACACATCAGCAGTGTGAGTTCTACACAGGCAGTGGAGCTATCTTGCCTCTGTCCCCCATACCAGGAGGCCTTGGAGCAATGGCATCCACTCTTTGTTCTGACAGTCAAATTTACATAGAATCAATCCCACAAAATTACCTGCTAACAGACCACATAGAAATTTCTATAGAAGACAGGCACTGAGCAGGAAAGCATCATGCCACTTCTTTGCTAACAAACAAATTTGGTCATCCCCAAAGCTGGTTATTACGAAAGAAATTAAATGAGGAGAATGGGTGAATCTAGGATTCAGGTGTGTTTAGTAACTTTATCCACTGGTTTAGAATGTCAGGTATCTCCTCTTGGATGCTGGCTCTTCCCTGGGTCAGGCCACCTGTTCTGGAAGACCGCTTTGTCTGGTTTTCTTGCCCTTTTTGTAATTTTGATATGCATATTATCATTGTCCTTGCATATGAAATTTTCCAACTCTGTCTGTAAAAACTAGTAACCCCATAGAGATCATCCCTTACTTTTACTCTTCTTCTTGTTCTTTTTGCTACTTCTTCTACTTCTTCCCTTTACTCTCCTTCTTTCTTCTGTGTATTCATACCCTTCTTTGTAGTGATGAGGCAAGCAGGCCTGCTTTTCATCCCACCTGGATCACACACAGCTAGCTTTACACCCGAAATAACAACACACAAATTGTATTAATGTAAACACTGCTTGGCCCATTAGCTCTAGCCTCTTACTGGCTAACTCTCACATCTTGATTAACCCATATTTAGTAATCTGTGTAGCACCACAAGGTAGTGGCTTACCGGGAAGATTCTAACCTGCATCCATCTCGGAGAGGAGAGTAATGGCGCCTGCCTGAAGTGTCTGCTTCACTGCCTTCTTCCCACCATCCTGTTCTGTCTACTCCATCCACCTATGTTCTGACCTATCAGGCCAAGCAGTTTCTTTGTTAATTAACCAATGAAACAACAGATAGATTCTACATCACTTATTCTTCCTTTCCCCATATTCCCTTTCACTTCACACTCTTCTCTCACATGAAAAATAAAGAATATTCAATGGTATCATATTTGAGTTAATTTTTTACCCTCAGATCCTCACCTGCCATAGACATCCAGTTCTGAATGCTGAGGGGGTACTGAGGCTGGTAATCAAGGCCCCCATTACCCTGCCTCATTTGTTTGTTTTTTTGTAATAATTATCACAAATATTTTAAAATTTGTTATACTGTCATATTTAGAAGCCAGGATTTCCAAAGTCTATTACATAATTCATATTTTTAAAATTGGAAAATATTTCATGAAATTTTATATTGTTTTCCTGAATAGCTGAAATACTTAAAAACAAATTATGTGTCTTCTTATTTTTTCTGCAAAAGAGACTTTCACCAATTCATTATTTTGACTCAAGATAATTTTTTTTAAATTGCCTTTTGCCACACATGGGACTTAAACCTTCTTGTAGCAAAATTGCATTACTAGATAAAGAACATTTACTTTGTCATAGCTATTGATTTGACTTTTTAATATGATATAACTTGATTGTAGGAAAGAAGTCTTAGTAGAATTGAAAAAATTCTATGTCAGTCCTTACTGTGAATTTGTACTTGTTGGCAAATAACAGGTCCATGCAATCGGTATTGTTATTACATTATGAAAAGTGTTAAGAAGTAAATTAATTTATGATAAATAGAATAATTTAGTCATTCTTGGTCTTCTAATGAAATCTTTTACTAACTGGTAAATTTAAACTAGAATTTTCTTAAAGAGGTATATTGTTATGGAATTCTGTTCTACATAGTGAGAAATCAGAATGGAGAAATGAAAGTTAAAGTGGGAAAGGAATAGGAAATGATACTACATTAGTCTCTTCTACAAATATGAGAAGAAAAATTAAATGGGATGCTTATGTATGGTTTACACTTCTACTGCATTGGAAAGTCCTCTCATTAAGAGGAAAGCATATGAAAGTATGGATGCTAATGTACACTTCTCATAAAAAAGCAATTTAATGCCTTTTAACTTAAATGGTTTCCTGTTATATAACAACATTTGGACTGTATGTAAGTGAATTTGATTCAGAGATATAATTGTAGAGATAGACTTTTACTGCTAAAGGCTCACGCCTCTAATTATGCAGAGTGTCATAGTAACAGTCTTACATAGTAGAGATACAAAAGCCCGTTGCATGGATTTACCTATCACACAATCATGCATTTCAAGAGCATAACTCACATCTTTGCAAAATGAAACTTGGAGGAAATTTTTGGGTAAAAGACAGCATTATCACGTATAAGGCTAGAAGGTACCTAAGGTCTAGGAAAACTGGGGATTTTTATCTGCTTTTTGTTAGAATCAGAAATATCAAAGCCACTTGACTTTTTTCAAATATCAAAAAAAACCCTGCCAGAACTACTATTTGGAAGACAAAAAGGAAATGCAGAGTATAAGGCAATAGTTCATTCAAAAGTAATGTCTGATTGCTATACACTATGCTCCAGAGGAGAAGAAAATATTTTAAATTCTGAGACTCCTTTAAATTTAGCAATCTGTGAATTAATGCACATAGTATTCTCTGGCTTGTGAAAACAATCAATATTTATAACAATCACACTGATAATCAATTCATGCATTGATGAGTTTTTTTTTTCCTGGTCATATAATGGCAGATGTTGAGATAAATCAGCAGCAAAGGCATGCAATCCTGAATCCACATACTTCAAAAGAAAATGTTTTGATGTGTTTATGAAATATAAGCAAGGAGAAGTAGATTTCTGTGTGCTCATGGATCCTCTAAAAGCATGAAGAGAGGGATTTTTGGCAGTGCAGTGCCACAGTGAGAAAAAAGAGACCTCCCCATGGAACTATCATAGATACATATCAGAATTCTAACAACTCATTCCTAGCAGTTGAGTTTCTAGCAGTTGATTCTTTCATTCAGTGTGTGTATACTAAAGTAGCAGATCTAAGGGAATGGGTAGAGTAGCAGAAGTAAACTACATATTAAAATAATATAATGATTACTGAGTCCTACTGCGGTTTTTATTTGAGAGGTGACAATTGGAAAACCTGAAATAAATAAAGTACATAATGTGAGTTTATAAAATGACATTAAAATTTTTGGAAGAAGGTTATTATTTCCATATAGCAGTATGCTACTAGTTGAAATATTTTTTATCAACAAACATGGTATAGATAATTATTAACTAAACTCTGGTGATGCTACAAAAAGATTTCATGACGGAAAAAGATGGAAGACAGGAATAGGAGATCTAGAGAAGTATGGCAACTTTGCATTAAGAAATCAGAAGTTACCCTGAAAAAATATATTTCAGATAATGAAAGATTTCTGTAATGTACAACTGATCATAACAATCAGCAAAAACAAGGGAAATTTGAAATTCTGCATCCACTACCATCAAATTCATCCAATAACATTTTTAGATAAGGTTTTTCTTTGGGAGAAGGTAAGGTATACATAAATGTCATTATAGAAATAAATAAAAATAACTGTTTTATTGCAAGGCTTTAGTTTGGGATATTAAAAGAGAGAATTATAATAAAATATCAAAGCAAATAATAACTGATGTAATGCTGAACTTTCAACCTTAGTAAGTAAAGAAGAAATGAATGGACCAGTAATTAGTAATTTCCTGATAGAGAGAAGGATCCAGAACTTAAGTCAATGAACTTGCATTGTCTCAAGGAAGCTATGACTTGTCATTTTGTACTGCAATCACTGGAAAAATGCCAGAATTCAAATCTGTACAACAATCTACAATTTGAAAGATTCTGATCTATACTCAGTGTTCTTGCAGTAATAGGAAATGTGAAATAAAATTAGGGAATGATCTGATTACTTCAAATTCTTAGAAATGTTTACAATAATAAAATTCTGTTATTGTAAAAATCATTTAAATTTGGATTAATCCAATTCCACAGCAGGTAAAAGTGACTGCCACTGTGCATGACATACAAGTTCACTACCTGGTACTCAAATGTTATAAAGAGAGAAAAAAAGTTGTGCTATGATGTGCATACCACTGGCATGGAAGGACTACATCACCTCGACAAATTAAATAAGTGTAATAAAACAATATTTTTAAAAAAGATTATGTGTAAACTCTAAGACAGTCTGGTGGACATATCCACTTTTTCAATAGTGGCATAAATATTATAGAAGTAACCATTCACTTACTGACTGGACTCACAGTCTACTCCACAAGATGAAACTCATAACTAGTACCACTATTTGAGCTAAGAACCTCTAATAGACAAGTTATATTACCCAGGGAGAACCTACTCCTATTATTCTGCTAAATGGATATTGCATTAAACTGAATGGTTTGCCTATAGATTAATGAATCAGTCAACTCTCACCAAATAAACATTTAATTACAGTAGATGTCAATTAACACAGATTCTTACAATGAATCTATCAAAGTATAAGAATATGAGACTTTAGATTCTTAGCCACAAATGGGTAATTTATATCACATCCACGTGTCACGTCAATTATTGTATATAATTGCTCCTCATCCCAAGAATTGCATAAAAATTATTTAATAAGAGGGGCTGGGAAGTTTTGAGAGTCATAAGCACTGGGTAACTTTAAAAAACATTATTTTTTTGAACAAGGGCAGTTAATCATCTAAATTCACAGAATTTGCGACAGCGTGCACACACATGTACATAAACAAGTCGTACAAAAATTTAAGCTTAGAAGAATATTCAAATGAACTCTTACCTCTATCTGAGTAGCTATTGGCATTTGATAGCTTCTAGGATAAACATGGTCAGTTTTATTTAAGAATGTTGCTCCTGGAAGACTGACCATGCTTCAGTAGAGTAACACACAGCCAAGGATGCCTGATCACCACAAATCATATTGCTGAGCTTTTTATTTTATTTTATTTTGTTAAAAAATCACTTCATTTTACATTCCAATCCCAGTGCCCACTCACTCCCCTCCTCCAATTCCTTCAACCTTTTCCCTCCACCCTCATCCATTTCTCAGAGAGGGTAAGGCACATTGATTTGGGGAGGGGCTAAGGCCCTTTATACTATGTCTAGGCTGAGCAAGTTATCCATCAAAAGAGAATGGGCTCCCAAAAAGCAACAACCAGTGGTCCTGCAGTCTGTCCTGGCCATATGACTGTTATCCAAATTCAGAGGGTCTAGTTTGATTCCTTTTCTGTCTTCCTGGAACTGGTGAGCTCCCATTAGCTCAGGTTAACTAAGAAAAACATATACAGATCACCTGAAAGGGGGAAATAGAAAAGATCACATGTCAAAATTGGGAGCATGGAGGTGAGGGGAGCAGGAAGGGTGGAAGAGGAAAAGGAAGGGAAAGGGGATGGAGGAGTAGAAATTGAGGGAATTGGATAGTCAAGATGGAGAAAGAACAGAGATGAGAGCAAGGAAAGAGGTATTTTGATTGAGGGATCAATTATGGGCTAGCAAGAAACCTGGCCCTAGAGAAATTCCTGGGAATTCACAAAGATGACCCCAACTAAGAACTCAAGTGATAGAGGAGAAGGTACCTGAAGTGGCCATGCCCTGTAGTTATATTGATGACTATCTTAAATGTCACCACAGGAACTGATGAAAACAGAGACCCACAGTAGAGCACTGGACTGAGCTCCCAAATCCAGTTGAAGAGAGGAAGAGTGAGAATATGAGCAAAGAGGTCAAGACCATGGGCCCCACTGAAACAGTTTATGTGGACTTGATGAATTTTAAAACAGCAAGGAAAATCAAAAGCAACTTTGGGTGGGTAGAGGAAAGATGGTGAATTTGGGATGAGTTGGGGAAAGGGAATGAGTATGATCAAAACATAATATACAAAATTCTCAAAAACATAGTTAAAATAAGCATGTTTTAAATCAACACAGGAAGAATTCATGTCCAAAATGATATCCGGAGCATCTACTAGAGTCTCCAAAATAAAGTAAAATATAAATATAAATTGATTGCTAGTAATTTATCAAGGAACATCCATGGGCATTGGCTCTATTTCTCTGAAAAAAAAATGACCTTACCTAAGTTTTTTGAATTGTACATTAAAAGCTTCAAATATACCTGTATACTATGAAGGGGATCTAGTTGGGACATAACTATGCTTGCTACTTGAGGTATTTTATCTGTTTTATTTTATGAGTCCAGTGTTTCTTTTCTTTTTCACTGCTATATTTGATTCAGGAAAAATACAAATGGTAAGGCAAACACTTCAAAACTTTGTTTTTAATATTATACAATATATTAATATATTAAAATCATGTAGATATTTGAGTAATTGCAATAATAATAACCTCTTGTTAGCCATAATCTTGCTAAAAATCACTTAAATATGAAATATACCCACAAAATAGGATATCAAAAAAAGGGAAGTAAAATGGCCCCTTGTTCTCATTTTCATAGCAGAACAAAACTGTGCTCACAATAAAATAAAATTTGTTTTTAAGTAATTTAGATTAGATTTTTTTTAGCCTGACAAAAAATAATCACACCAAGTCACACAAATTCTGTTGTGTTTTTTGTTTTCATGACAATAGGTATGGCAGCAATGTAATCACAGAAATAGAACAGTGAACAACAAAGCCTCAGTACATGTACTGCTGCTATAATTATAGTGGTTGGTACAATACTGCTTTTATTTGTCTGACAATATTATATTATTAGTACCGAAGAGGATCCAATGTAACCCAAGAGTTTGAAAAGCTCTTAACATTATCTAGTCAATAATATTGAGAAGTCAGTGCTTGTCACAGTGCCTTATTTATCCTGCTCTTTTCCTAGCAACCAGGCGTTTGTTAACATGTAACTTATTTTTCCACAATTAATGCACTTCAACCCACAAGGTGTGAATAAATTAAATGTTGTAATTTAGATGCTTGTTTATTTTCCCTTTTCCAGTATGTAACAATTCTGTGTATAGACATGAGATTTTGTTTTGTATAAATGAGCATTGTGTTCCTTAAATGTTATTTATAGTAAAAAATTTTAGTTATAGGTTCCATAAGCAATGGCAAGCATTAATCAAATTGGGACCTTCTATTGGAACTTGAAGAACGTTTAAAAAATATCATTCAAAATTCATTCTAAGACCTTCAGGAGCATAGAAATATGTCTACTGTTTAAATCGGTCTCTAGTTAGTCTTTATGTTTTTTGCTGACCTGAAAACTCTATCTTTAAAAATGTATATACTGAGGCTTGCCCATGTCAGAAATATTAAAGGTATTGGGTTTTCTCTGAAGATAATACAGCAAATTGGCAAGAAAAGGGAATTATGAGGCTCATTTAGCAAGAAATAATTTTACCACCTTTGGAAAGATTAAGTCTAATTATGAATTCAATTCATAAAATCTCATGTCACCAAGAGATATTTCAGTTTTAGACTCAGCATAACAATATGCTTGGTTCTAATTTAAAGTGACCAGAAATTCAGCTGACAAAGGAAGGACACTATGTGCTGCAATACTACTTGGCTACCGTTCCAAGTCCTTTTGTCTTCCTCATTTCCTTGCAAACATTTTACTGTCATCATTGTTGAACAAAAGTTTCATGCACAATTTTATGACCAAACAAATTTGTAATGTCTAGCAAGTACAATGTAAAGAGTTTTCAGAAACACTCAGTTTTCTCAAAATGACTCAGGCTCCAACAATGTTTTTCCCCTTTCACCATAGGTTGGGGACACACATCCCATAATCTGTTTTCCCGGTGGGCAGAACAACCTCTCTGTGAAGAGTAAGATCCTACCAGATTCAAAGAAACCATGTCCTAAAAGATGGTTCAGAGACCCAATATCTGGAGATTCCCAAAACCTGCCCCAGAGATAAACCACCCAGGGAAAAGAGGGAGGTTGTTATACTCTGCTTTCTTCCCCAGTTTTATTCTGAGTCACTTGCATTTCTATTCTTAAATCCTTTACAACTGAAGTAGTTTGCTAGGATGAAGCCTGAATGTCGCTGCATCTCAAATAAAGACAACATCTGTTCCAAGAGCAATCAAGACAAAACTGGAATTGAGGCACAAAGCAAAATGTCTCTCTGCATTCTATTTTCTTCTTTTAATTTTTTGTGTGTCAGTTTCTTCAAGATTTTAGAATATAGCCTAAAAGTAAAATGATCAGAGAAGCAAAATCTTTCCACCTTAGGATTATTTCTCCTAGAATAAACATAAAAAGAATTAAGATATCCCAGAAGATTATTATGTCATTAATTATGTGATAGCTAAGGATAACGTGAATCCTGTGTTTTAGTAATTGAATACTTTTCTATCTCCCATTTAAGTAGGGATGGTATTTAAACTTGATTGTTAACTTGATTGGACTAAGATAGGCCTAGGAAATAATTAAAACACATTTCTGAGTGTTTCACAGATAACCACACCATGAGGGCTCTGAAATAATCAGTGCATTAATCCATTGATGGAATCATAACATATGTCATTGCAATGAGTTAAAAGGTAGAAAGTAGCTGGAAGAGACACTTCACTTAGTGTCCTATCTCTTGTCCTGTTCTGTCTTATCTTTGTCTGTTTCCTCGTGCACTGTAATACTGACAGGTTGGTTTTGCCATTCTTTCCCTTGTATTATACACTAGTCCTGAAAACAAAATAACTATTACCCCCCAAAAATATTTTCTCATTTTAAGTTGTTCTAGCGAATATTTTGGTAACAGTAATGAGAGAAATACCTAGCATAATAGATGATCCACTACCTTCCAATAAATGAATCACATGTGAGTTTCTACCTGGGCTGCCTGGATGGCTGAGAAATGAGTTCTATGACCCTAGTTTTGAGAAATAAATTATTTATATTAAGGTTCCCATAACATATTTTATTACTGTTTTAAAATCTAGCTGTTGTTTGAAGGCCTTGACTTTGATATAGAAGTCCCTCTACTGCTGAAGGCTGTATAGGCTGTGATCATAAACAGAACTCTTGAGAGGGCACTGGACACTGTTCCTCCTAGCAATGTGTGTAAGCCCTGGGGTATGTGTTTTCTTTAGTAGTTGTTTCATGAGGGACACAAACAGCAGAGGCAGTTACTGACAGCTTCAGTTATAGGAGTGAGAGACATGTCTAGTGTCTCACTGCTAGCATGTCTACATAGGTAATATAGGTAAGTAAATATGTATGCCTTAATATTTTGGGGAAAACAATTTATTTCCCAGAGAAAATAATTGCAAGAAGTGATATTCCTGTTTATAGGGTTTTTTGCTTTTAATGCTAATATAAAATTATACAGATTAAAAATAAATCAAAATTATTACTGTACCTATTACATGATAAATTAAAACAAAGAAGGCATGCTTGGTACTTGATTAAAAGCATTTCTATGCTTTGAGAAGACATATGATTTCTTTCTGTTTTGTAAAAAGCTTCCTGTTTTTTCTCCCTTTGTCTGATATTCTCTAGTAAATCACACTCAATGTCTTTCACTCTCTGTTGCTCTATGTGTGAGAGATTTTGTTGTGTAGGACTATAGCAGTAGTTTGTAGACACAAGTAAAACCAATAATTAAGAAAGCACAAAAATTTGGCAGGAAGGGGTGAAACTTGGGAAAAGCTGAGGAGCGACGAGTGGCATAGGTACAGTGGTCAGTTATAAAGTTCTTAAAAAGTAACGAACAAAAAGGTCTAACCTGGTCAATTGTCTATGTAGCTTGAAATGAGGGATCAGAGGTCTGGAGTAAAATGGAGAAATTCAGGCTCTTCTATGAGCTCTGCACTCAAGTGTGATCTCATGCAGGTTGCCCTTAAAGGCTCATAAATGAAGTTGCTGATTTGTTAAACAGACCCATATTTTCTGCTCCAGAAAGAGAGGGAAATGTATTAGATGGCATCCATAAGGCCCTTATTTTAATATCGGTAGCAAAGTAAGTGTTTAATTAACTCAAAAAAAATCATATTTCAAAGCAAAAAATCTCTAATTTCAAACACTGGTCATTGGAGTTCGGTACTTCCTGTCCAGTAACTGAGTCAGGATCCCCAGGCTTTCAGAGCTCCCATTTCATGACTGTTTTCATTCTAGCACTCTAGATCCAGAATGGGAAACATTTTAGGAAATAGTTTTATTTGGGTGACATTCAGGTGGGAAGCACTTTCTTTTTCTTTCATTTGTAAACAATCATAGCCCCTGGGTGCTACCACAGGCACTCCTACAACAGGAAGACATTCTTGGCACTAGGATCACTGTTTTTATCTTTTTATCACTGATTTCCTTACGGCAGCTCTCCAGTTCTCACACAATGAAAATGGCATGCTTCTGGAGTACGGATAGACCTTTATTCCTCAGTTATGCACATGCGCTCGCTCACACGCGCGTGCACATATACACCGCAGACATTGTGCTGAGGCTGGAGGCTTCCTGTACCTTTATCTTTAGCTAGAGCTCTGCTACTGAAAAGCTTATCTCCCAATCACAGTTCTCCTTCCCAACTTGAACCTTGAACCAAAATAATCAGTATATTCACCAGATTCCTGGTTGAAGATGATAAGCAACAAACGGAGGAATTAATTTCTGAAGTAGCAGCATTGAAAAACTGTAAATTATTATGCAGTAACAGCAACATACTCATTTTGCCTGACTTCATGGCACTCTCCTAAGAGACACATTGTATTGTTAATTTCAAATTCAAACATTAGTCTGGTTTTAAAGTGTCTTGCTTTCCAGATATAATTTACTCATTTGCTGCAATCTATGTATGCATCGTCCCAGATAGAGAGTGTCTTTGCTGCACTGTAAAGAGAGACAACACTGATTGTCTCTTGGAAATTTCTTGCTTCACAGTGTGAAGAAACAGGAATGAATTTAAATCAACCTGTGACACTGCTTTGTTTGCCAGTATCATGATGCTCTGAGTTTTCATCAAGGTCTGTGATTTTTAATCAACCATGATTCATAAACTGTTTTTCAATAAAATATGAATAAATATTCTATTTTCAGGAAATTACTTACATAAGAACATTACATGACTTAACATAAACTAGGCAACTTTTGAAATGGTGAAATTAGTGATTAATGACAGTGTGTTTGTTTTTTAAGTCAAGCAGTGTCATATATACAAAGATATATGCTTAGAGTTTCCATCTTTTGAAAATACTTTTTCTTTTTGCTATTTATTATTTTTTTCTATTTTTTGAGACAGGGTTTTTCTGTAACAGTCCTAGCTGTCCTGGAATCTTTTTACTATTTTAACTTGTAAAAATTTCAATATATATTGATGTTCCAGGTGACTACTGACTTCCAAATAAGAAGCATGATGTCATCTGAAAACTCGATGTTGAATCCATTCTATAACTCTCAAGATATCCAACAGGCACATAAGTAAAGAGGGTGAAATTTGTGCACATTCATGTTTCCATGTTTATATCTGCCCCTGTTTTCTTATCCAGACAGAGAGAGAAAGAGAGAGAGACAGAGACAGAGAGACAGAGAGACAGAGAGAGACAGAGACTGAGAGACAGAGAGACTGAGAGACAGAGAGAGACAGAGACAGAGAGACAGAGAGAGACAGAGACTGAGAGACAGAGAGCCATATCATTCATCAGCTTACTGAATGTTTTCACTAAAATGTTATTTTCAGAACTACATTTTCCAATTGATACTAACTGTAAAATTTGCACTGATTTTATTACTATGATCATATGGACACTATCTATATATCAATACCTCAGTACTATACATTAACAATTCATGAAAAAAAATTAATTTGAAAGAGGAAAGAGTTATATCAGAGGGTTTGGGGGAAGAAAAGTGAAGGAGGAAATGATATAATTTTTTTAGAGCCTCAAAAATAAAGTATTATTTTCTAAATTATGACATATCATATACAGTTAGCATTGGGAACACAAATACAGACAATGATGGGCAGTGAAAGGAATGGCAATAAGTTGTTTTTGAGAACATGCTTGTTTTTCCTTATTTTTGCTTTGCTTGTTAATTAGGAAAACTTAAATCAGTTTATATGTATAGAAACAGCAGGAGGCAGAAAAAAATAAAATAAAGCATAACAGTCAGAGGCATAATTAAACAGTGTGAAAGAAATCAAGAGAAGTAAACAAATTAGTCATGGAATTAATTTAGTGTGGGCAGGGTACAGTCATATAATTCTGTGTGAGAAGAATGAAGGGAAGATAAGACTTTCTACCTCTAACAGAACAGTCTTACTTAGATGAGAGTATTTTCATGCTTGATAGCTTTTTTGTTTTATTATTTATTTATTTTTAATTAAAAATTTCCACCTCCTCCCATTTCCCTCCCTCTCTCCGCATCCCATCCCCCCTCCCTCTCCAGTCCAAAGAGCAGTCAGGATTCCCTGCCCTGAAGGAAGTCCAAGGTCCTCCCCCCTCCATCTAGGTCTAGGAAGGTGAGCATCCAAATAGACTAGGCTCCCACAAAGCCAGTACACGCAGTAGGATCAAAACCCAGTGCCATTGTCCTTGGCTTCTCAGTCAGCCCTCCTTGTCAGCCACATTCAGAGAGACTGGTTTGATCACAAGCTCCATCAGTCCTAGTCCAGCTGGCCTTGGTGAGCTCCCATTAGATCAGCCCCACCATCTCAGTGGGTGGGCTCACCCCTCATGGTCCTGACTTCCTTGCTCACGTTCTCCCTCTTTCTGCTCCTCATTTGGACCTTAGGAGCTCATTTCAGTGCTCCAATGTGGGGCTCTGTCTCTAGTTTCATCCATCGCCAGATGAAGGTTCTATGGTGATATGCAAGATATTCATCAGTATGGCTATAGGATAGGACCATTTCAGGCTCCCTCTCCTCAGCTGCCCAAGGATCTAGCTAGGGATATCTCCATGGACACCTGGGAACACCTCTAGATTCAAGTCTCTCGCCAAGCCTAAAATGGCTCCTTTAATTAAGATAAATATTTCCCTGCTCCCATATCCACCCTTCCTCCATTCCAACTGTCCCATTCCCCCAAGCTCTCCCCATCCCCCCCTTCTCACTTTTTTCCCCATCTCTCCTTACCCCAACCCTACCCGCAACTCCAAGTTTCCAATTTTTGCCTGACAATCTTGTCTCCCTGTGTCGGGGAGTAAGGTCAATGTTTGCTCTTTGCTATACCCATGAGTCATATTGAAGAACTCGGTTTTTTAACTAACTAAATATAACTACAGAACCAGTTTTGATTTCTAGTTTGGGGAAGAGAATAAACAACAACAAAAATAGTGTAGGGAAATGTGATCATAGTCCTCTCAGTGCTTTTCCTACCTTAGGAAATTATTGCTAAAACTGTATGATGGATTTGACAACCAGCAATTAAGCATTTTGTCAGATGTAGAAATGATTTCTTAGATTTATAGAGATGAAAACAAAATTTTAAGGAGATCAGCGTCCAGTAGACAAAGCTGCACTTAGAACAACAATAAATTACACTTGTAATTAGAAAATCTGTTGCAGTCCTCTGAAACATAGACCAAGATAGAGCCAAGGATCTCTTGAATAATGGAAAATTACCTATAATTTATAGAACCTTTAGACACAATCTTTTATAACATCTTGATAATGGATTATGCAGAAACAGACCAGAACTATCAGGACATATAAGACTTAAATAAGTCAGTGTTTGATTTTCTTTCTTCATCTTAAATATCCAAAGAAAATCAAAGATATAAGGACTCCAAAAGATGTTTATATTTACCAGGCTGTTAACTCAAATCACAGAGGAAATTGTTGCATTGCATTCTAATACCCTGCATTTAAAGGACAGATCACAAATTGAAACTGATAAACTTAGCCTAAGCCCCATTTCTGGGAATGTGCATGGAAAGCTTCTTTGAAAATACTACAGCAGGCAATAGGCTATGGCAAATGTGATTTTAAAAAGAATATTTTACAAAGCAATAAAATGCTTTATGATGGATCACTGGTATGTAATGTGAAGAACTCAACATTCAGAAAGGTACTCTCCTGAGACCTGATCTAATTTTTCAAAATAATTTTGGATGAGAGGCATTTTCAGCTGGCAAAAGTTCAGCACTTGGACCATTTGATATATATGCTGTCCAGAAAATACAGAACAAAACTGTAAGAATGGTTATACTAGGATTTCCAAGAGGGACAGAGAGGGCTAAAAAGCTTAGAATTGCCTTTGAGAAGAGTTTAATATTAATAAGTAGGTAAGTTTTCAATTTTCTTATAGATTTTTTCATTAGAGAAAATGTAAAAGAGCTGAATTAGAGAAATCAGTCAATGAGCATTTTGAAAAGACTCTAAATCACTGGCTACATTGTACATTCTAAAAGTCCATTAGGTTTTAAATAGTAGTCATGGAAAGGAGAAATTTTGATGAAGAAGTTTGTGTTTTTGAACATGAACTATAAAGCCAAGCATTGACTCTTCAGCTAAACAGTTTGTGTGTGAAGGGATTACTACCATATAAGTATACAATATATACTTTATGTGTGTGATAGAATTATTTAAAAAGTTTGAAATTAAAAGATTAGAAAATGTTGTTATCATATTTTTGTGACCTTTTCTAGCAAATAATTTGTTTACTTCTCTGTTAAAATATCTTGGAGATTAAAAGACATTAAGAACTCACAAACATGGTAGACTATACTAATGTAAAGAGATAATGGTGATCTACTGCAGTTCAAAGATGACCTATTATAATTTCATTTGTATTTATTTTTCTTTCATGTATTACATCCTAAAACAGTTTCTATTCCCTCTATTCAACACCCTCTACCTTCCCTCTTCCCCAGATCTACTCTTCAGTTTTCCTTCAGAAAAAGGTAGGTCTTTCAAGGCTATCAACTGAACACAACATAACAAGATACAATAAGACTATGCACAAAGTAACAAGAAGACTAGGTGTAACCCTCATATCAAGACTGAACAATGCTACCTAGTAGGAAGAACAGGGTCCCAAGACAAGGAAAAGGAGTCAGGGACACCCTCACTTCAATCCCACTGCAAGGAATTCCATAGGAATACCAACCTACAACCATAACATGCACACAGAGGACCTAGTGCAGAGCCATGCTGACACTGCAATTACAGTTTCAGTTCCTGTGAACCTCTATGAATCCTGATGAGTTGACTCTGTATTCTGTTTTCTGTGGTTTCTTGACCATCTCCCCCAAACTCTGGTTCATAAAATCCTGCCTTACTGTCTTCTGCCACATTCACCTAGCTCTAACAAAATTTTGTCTCTGCTCCTATCAACTGCTGAAGGAAGCCTCTCTAATGATAATTGGGATAGGCTACTATGTCTATTAATGTAGTGAGGAGCTGCAGGCTGGTTTGCTTTTCATCCTGCCTGGCTCCCACATGGCTAGTTTTACACCCAAAATAACAACACACAAACTGTATTCATTTAAACACTGCCTGGCTCATTAGTTTCAGCCTCTTACTCACATCTTGATGAACTCATATCGAATAATCTGTGTAACACCATGAGTGGTGTCTTACCAGGAAAGTTCCAGCATGTCTGGTCTGGTGTCTGGCTCCATCACATCTGTCCCAGCGAGGAGAGGCAGGACAATTGTCTGATCCATCTGCCTCACTTTCTTCTTCCTGTTCTGTCTCCTCCACCCACCTAAATCCTGCCCTATCAAAAAGCCAAGGCAGTTTCTTTATTAACCAATGAGAGTCCTCCATCAGATTAGGAATCATTCTATGGAAAATCGGAGAAAGTGTAAGTCCAAACTCCAAACACAGAAAACATTATCTGTTATCTGTTATTATCGTGTGATTAAATGTGGGATTCTTGAAATGGAGATACTTATATGAATGAGTCAAGTTATCTCAGTCAAATTATGAGAGTTCTAAAAGGTAGGCAGATTTTCCAAGAGATAATAAGTAGCTATGAGACAGTTTGGCCTCAGTTATTTGGAAATGTTAAGAAACTGTTCTGATCTGAAAACCTCAATACATAATGTGATGTTGATAAAATTTTCATATGAACATTGTTGGTTCCTTGTCAGAAACCTATTTTGCAGAAATATAAAAAAACATTTATAGTATTTTGTGATATCCATTAAAAATAGCAAATACAGATTTTTACATCTATCACCAAAATCATAGGATGTATGGTGATAGAATATTTAATGTGAATATTTATAATATGAATAATATGTTTATTAAAACTATAAAAATGGCATAAGGCTTATGCATAGAGGATATATAAAATAAAAAATAACAAACCACACACATTGTTTGCCAACCACCTTTACTAACTGAGTTATCTTACCACATGGTTTGATTGATGGACTAGCTCAGTTGCTTCTCCATTTCATCTTTTCCAAAACCTACTATTGCACTTGATTCTGCCTGTAATTTACAGAACTGTTATCTACATCATACTCTACTTCCTTGCCAAATGCCAATCATGTAACAGTATTAATTTATTTACAATTTTCTCTCACATTTGAAAGCATATGTGTGTTGGTGACCTGGTTTAAATCATTGGAATACACAGAATGGTGAAAGTAGATAATGAATAGAAGAAAATTTTCTTGGAACATTCACATGTGCATTTTGGTACACAAATTCACACATACACACCAATGCACACACCATGGATACTTATACTCTCACACAAAGTGAAAGAATAAATAATAGTTTATAAATACAAACAATAAAATGATTGAATGAGTCATCTAGTAGAGTTAGAAACTTCTGCTGTATTCAGCTTTAAAGAAGGAAATGAGAAAATCATGTTCATCCGAACAATTTATTCTGGGCTTCAGAATATCCATCAGGAGAATGATGCCAGGTGACATTTGATCAAATAATGTAATACTGGGAGATTTATTTTCTTGTAAGTTAGCAAACGTATTTTGCAATTGAATAAGACCTTTTAAACTTTAGTCATTCTATCCCACAAACGTAAATTGTAATATTACTAAAATAGGTTTAAGGCATTTAATGACTTGGAAAATAAGCTCCCTTTAAAGTCTTTGGCTCAAAATGTCACAATCATTGAGAGAAAATATTAGTATCTGTAATCTCAAAACAGAATTTTAAGAAAATCTTACTTAAGGTGACTATTGTGTCTTTCTTTGTCCTGTTTGGCTATTATCTCTCAGACACCTGCTATTTTCTGAAAAAGAAAAGGAGAGGGAAGAGATCTAAGGAAGAAGGCTGGTGGGGAGGTTGAAAGAGTAAAATGATGTATTGTATGAGAAAATATTCCATTTTCTATAATAATAAAAAATCACTTCTCCAATAAAACAATGGTTTGATGCCTAGCTCTAATTAGAGAATGACAGGACTGGTATCAAGAAAAGCAGTGGAAACACAGGGCAACACATAATGTGTCCAAAGAGAAGGAAAAAGAGGAGAAACTACTAGTCCTCTAACTCAGAAAATTTCATGTTATTGAGACAGGCAGAAGAATAGGCTAATATATCATAGAATATGGGTGAAAAAGGGGGAAGATCACCAACTTTTCCTGGAAATTTTCTGCTGTCATTCATAGGAAGCTCTAAACATCCCTTCCCTTCTATGAGGTCTGTTGGGTCAGTTGAATGATCTATAGTTAGTGAGTGTAGAAACTCAGACTGAAGGCCTGTTTGATAATAATCATGTCACATTCTGGACCTTCAGGCTGTTATTTAAATTTTCTGTCCTTTTACTTTATGTCAAAAGAAATAAAGGATCCCAACATGACGCTTTATTCTGTAATGAACCAGTTTCATCAAGGAGCCTCTGAGGTCACAATAGAGTTAGAAACTGATGGAGAAGATGTCGAGTACTGATTCAGAAAAGAACAAAATAGGTTTGCCTTTTAAATAGTGGGAATCTGGGTCTAGAGAGATGGTTCCATTGGTAAAATGTTTGCCAAGTAATCATGAGAACCTGATTTTTTATTTCTCAGCAAGAACCTAAAATTTGGGCATTGTTGTGTGTTCCTGTAACTCTAGTACAGGAAAGATGTAGTCATGAGAGTCCTCCGTAGTAGTTAACAAGATATTCTAACAAATCAGATCTAGTTTGTAACAAATGAATGTCAAAAAACCAAATAAATAAAGAAAGAAAGTCAAGGTGAAGAATTGATTGAGAAATGCACTTAATGTCAACCTCTAGTCTCAAATACACATATAGGCATGAATGAACAGCACTCATGCACACACACACACACACACAGACATATACACATATACACACAGAGACATACATATATTCAGAGAGAGAGAGAGAGAGAGAGAGAGAGAGAGAAAGAGAGAGAGAGAGAGAGAGAGAGAGAGAGAGAGAGAGAACACAACATTGGTCAAAACATCAGACAGCTTTTATCTACAAAACTATTTTCTAGAATCATGCTTTTATGATGCAGTCTCTTTTCCCTACTGTATTTTTGCTAGATTTTTGTTATTTTCTTCTGATGCTTTTATGGGTTCTACTAGGGACAGGACTCCTCTAAAAATAACTGTGAGCCTCAAACCATTCTGCCATTTCTTTCTTAAATTTTATGTTATTTAATAAACATTTTGTCATTTATTTTGAACTACGACAGTTTTCCTTCATCCTGTTCCCCATTCCCTCCCCCCACCCTGACTCCCATCTACTACCTTCCAATCCTCTTACATCTCCATTCAGAAAGGAGCAGGCTTCCAGTGGGTTTGAATAAACTTTGGCATACCAAGTTGAGGTAGGACCAAGATCCTACCCACTGCAAGCTAATCCTGCATGAGGAACAGTTTCATAAAAGACAAGTAAGCACCTGATTAGGTTCAGATCTCACTGTTAGGATACTTACAAATAGACCAAGTTACTCATATGTCACAAACATCCAGAGGGTCTAGGTCAGTCCCATGCATGCTCCCTAACTGTTGGTCTTATGTTGATGTGCTCCCAGGAGCTCAGGTCAACTTTCTGTGAGTTCTGTCATGACCTTAACCCCACTGGTTCTTACTATCTCTCCTCCCTTTCTTCAGAAGTATTCCTAGAGCTAGAGATCCTGTGTTTGGCTGTGGATCGCTGCATCTGTTTCCAACAGTTACTGGGTAGAGTTTCTGGTGACAATTTGTGTAGTCACTAATCTGATTATAGTATATGGCTAATTCAAGTAACCTCTCCACTATTACTAGGAGTCTTAGCTGGGGTCATACTTATGAATTTCTGGGAGTTTTTCTGTTGACTGAGGTTTTCTGTCCTGCTCAGTCTTGTAGCCATTAAGTCCCAAAGAATCACACAGAGGTCTACATTAGTTATAGACTCATTGTCCAATTACTCAGGCTTCTTAGTTACTAATTCTTATAACATACATTAGCCCATAATTCTTGTCTGAGTTAGCCATTTGGTTAGGTAACTTTTCAGCGAGGCAGTCACATCTTGCTTCCTCTGAAGCTGGGTAACAAATGCACTTCTTCTTTTCTGATTTGTATCCCCTTGATTTTCTGTTGTTGTTTTACTGCTCTAGATAGGAACTCAAGAACTAAACTGAATAGATATAGAGAGTGAACAACCTTGTCTTGTTCCTGAATTTATTAGGATCACTGGGAGTTTCTCTCCATTTAGTCTGATGTTGGCTCTTGGCTTGCTGTATATTGCCTTTATTATGCTTAGGTATGTTCCTTGTATCCCTGTTCTCCCAGATCTTTGTCATGAAGGGATGTTGTGTTTTACTGAAAGCTTTTTCATTATCTAATGAGATGATCATGTGGTTTTTATTTTTCTGTTTGTTTATATAGTGGACTATATTGATAGATTATCATATGTTGAAATATCTCTGCATCTCTGGGATGAAACTGACTTGATAATGATGGATGATAGTTCTGATGTGTTCTTGCATTCAATTTGCCTGTATTCTATTTAGTCTTTTTGCATCGATGTTCATGATGTGGTTTGGTCTGTAATCCTCCATCTTAGTAATGTCTTTCTTTCTTTTGAGTGTCAGATTAATTGTAGCCTCATAGAAAGAGTTGGGCAATGTTCCTTCTGTTTTTATTGTGTGGAATAATTTGAGGATTATTGGTATTAGTTCTTTGAAAATCTTGTAAAATTCTGACCTAAAACCATTTGGTCCTGGGCTTCTTTTTTTTTGGTTGGGAGACTTTTGATGACTGTTTCTATTTCTTCAGCTGTTATAGGTCTGTTTAATTAGTTTATCTGGTCTGGTCTCATTTAAATTTGTTAAGTGATATTCATCCAGAAAGATGTCTATTTCCTTTAAGTTTTCCAATTTTCTGGAGTACATATTTTCAAAATATGACCTGATGATTCTCCGTATTTCCTGCTTGTCTGTTGTTATGTCTTCCTTTTCATCTCTGATTTTGTTAATTTGGATATTCTCTGTTTGCCTTTACTTAGTTTGGATATAGGTTTGTCTATTTTGTTGATGTTCTCAAAGAACCAACTCTTTGTATTATTTTTTTTTGTTTCTATTTTGTTGATATCAGCTCTCATTTGTTTATTTCCTGCCACCTAGTTCTCTTGGATGATTTTGCTTCTTTTTGTTCTAAAGATTTCAAATGTTCCTTTAACTCACTAGTGCAGGATTTTCCCAGCTTCTATACATGAGCATTTAATTCTATTAAATTTCCTCTTAACAGTGTTTTCTTTGTGTCCCATTAATTTGGGTACGTTGTGTGGTCATTTTCATTGAATTTTAAGAAGTCTTTAATTTCTCCCTTTATTTCTTCCTTGACCCATTGATAATTCGGTGGGAATTTTTAAATTTTCATCAGTTTGTGGGCTTTCTTGGATTAGTATTGCTGTTGACTTCAACTTTTAAACCATGGTGATCTGTTAAGATACATGGGGTCATTCCAATTTTTTTGTATTTGCTGAGGTTTGTTTTGTTGCTGAGTATGTGGTTAATTTTTGAGAAGGTTCCATGAGGTGCTGAGAAGAAGGTACATTATTTTATGTTTGGATAAAATATTCTATAGATGTCTGTTAAGTTCATTTAAGTCATAACATGTGTTAGTTCCCTTTTTTCTCTGTTAATTTTTTGTCTGACTGACCTGTCCACTGTTGAGGATGGAGTGTTCAAGTCTCCCACTCTTAGTGTGTTGGGTTTAATGTCTGATTTAAGCTTTAGAAGTGTTTATTTTATATATGAGGGTATCCTTGTATTTGGAGCATAGATGTTCAGTATTGAGATTTACCCTTGATGAATCTTTGCTGTGACTAATATGAACGTCCTTTGTCTCTTTTGTTTTATTTTAGTTTGAAGTCTGTTTGTTAGATATTATGATAGCTAAACCCACTTGTATATTAGGTCCATTTGATTGGAATATATTTTTCCCAACCCTTTACTCTGAGATGATGTCTGTCTTTGAGTTTAAGGTGTGTTTCTTGTACGCAGGAGAAGGATTAATTCTGTTTTTGTATACAATATGTTAGCCTGTGTCTTTTTATAGGTAAGTTGAGTCCATTTATATTAAGGGATATTAAATACCAGTGATTGCTATTTCCTGTCAATTCAGTTTTTATTGTTGGTGATGTTAATTTATGCATTTATCCCTACTTTGGGAATTGCTGATAAGAGAACTTCAATTGTCTTTGTTTTTGTTGATGTAGCCAACTTCCTTAGGTTGGAGTTTTCCTTCCAGTATTTTGTGTAGGGCTGGGTTTGTGGCTAGGTATTGGTTAATCTGGTTTTGTCATGGAATACCTTGTTTTGTCCTTCTATGGTGATTGAATGTTTTGCTGGGTATAGTAGTCTAGGCTGGCATCCATTGTCCGTTAAAGTCTGCATAACACTTGACTGTGACCTTCTGGCTTTTATTTTTGACAATGAAAATTCAGGTGTAATTCTGATAGGTCTTCCTTTATATGTTACTTGGCCTTTTCCTTTGCAGCTCATAATATTCTTCCTTTACTCTGTACATTTAGTGTTTTGATTATTATGTGGCAATGGTACTTTATTTTGATCCAGTCTGTTTGGTGTTCTGAAAGCTTCTTGTACCTTCATACACATAGCCTTTTTCAGGCTTGGAAAGTATTGTTCTATGATTTTGTTAAATATATTTTCCGTGCTTTTGAGTTGAACCACATCTCCTTCTTCTATACCTATTATTCTTAGATTTGGCCTTTTCATGGTGTCCTATATTTTCTGGATATTTTGGGTTGAACTTTTATTAGATTTAATGTTTTTTTTTTTGACTGATGAGTCTATTTCTTCTATTGTATCTTCAGTGCTTGAGATTTTCCTTTTCTTCTATTATATTCTGCTGTTTATGCTTGTGTTTGTGGTTCCTGATCATTTTCTCATGAGTTCCACTTCTATAATTCCTTCATCTTGTGTTTTCTTCTTTGTCTCTATTTAAGTTTTCAAGTCTTGAAAAGTTTTTTTTATGTGTTTGATTGCTTTTGATTGGTTTTCTTTAAGGGGTGTGCTTATGTCTTCCAATGTTTTGTTTGTCTTTTCCTCCATTTCTTTGAGGGAATTTATCATTTCCTCTTTAAGAGTTTCAAACATTCTCCTGAAATTATATTTTAGGTCATTTTCTTCTGCTTCATCTATATTTTGTTGTTCAAGTCATGATGCTGTAGGGTCACTATATTTTACCAGTGTTATGCTGCTCATTGTGGTGTTGCATGTTTTCTTACATTTTCTACTCATCTTTTCCTCTAATAGGTATTCTTGGGGCTGTGATTCTTTTGATCAATCTTTTAGGTGCCAGTAAATCCAAGGCTCAGATGGTTGTTCCTCATGGTGAGTCAGTGTCATGGTTCTAGTTACCTCTTTGGTCACTCCATGTTCCTGGATCTCTCAGAGCTCCTGGGGTTTGCTCTGCTCCTTTGGGTTTGCTGCCTCAGGCCTGCTTTAACCTAGGTTTTTGGCTCAGACCTTTTTCTGTAAATGTCCCTGGTCTGGATCCATTCCCACAGAAGTTCCTGTCTTGGGTTGTTCCTGTAAAGGACCCATGCTCCGGTCAACTCCCTTGGAGTTCCCAGGCTTGAGTGTGCCCAGACCTTCAGAGGACCTGGCTCAAGCTTACTTTGTCAGAGATCCCAGACTCATGCTCCGACCCACAGAGGTTTCTGGTTCCTGCCTATTCCTTTGATATCCCAGACCAACGCCCAGACCCACAGAGGTCCTAGCTCAGGCCTACTCCCTCTGAGGTTTCAGACTCACACCTTGACCTGCAGAGATCTCTGGCTCCTGCCTACTCCCTCAGAGGTCCCAGATTCACAACCAGAACTGCAGAGGTCCTGGCTCAAGCCTAATTCCTTGGAGGTCCTAGACTCACACTCAGACCCACAGGGGTCCTCATTTAGGGCTATTCCCTTGAAGGTTCCAGATTCATGTCTGGACTCTCAAACGTCTCTCTCTCTCTGGCTCACTCACTCAGCAGTTGCTCCCCTGTATCTGTTTCTGTGGAGTTTGCTGTCTCAGGTCTGTTATGGCCTAGATCGCTGGCTCATTCCTGGTCCACAAATGTCCTGGGCCTGTTCCCACTTCCGCGAAGCTTGCTTTCTCATGCCCACTCTGGCCTAGGTAACTGGTTCAGTCCTACGTCTGTTTCTGTGGAGTTTGTTGTCTCAAGTCTGCTCTGTCCTAGGTTACTGGCTATCTTCTTGGGTTTGATTTCTCAGTATTTTATTAAGTGTTTATGCATCAATGATCAATGAAGAAGAGAGATTTGTAATTTTCTTTCTTTACTACATCTTTCTGTGATTTGGGTATCAGTGTATGTATAGCCTCTTAAAATAAATTTGGCAAAGTTTCTTCTGATAGTATTGTATAGAAAAATTTTAGGAGTAGTGATATTATTTATTCTTTGAAATTTTGACAGAATTCTGTACTGAAACAACCTGGAACATGGAGTGAATTATGGACATGCTGACACCCTGTCTTCAGCAATATTCAATTGAAATTATTGAGGAAAGGAAGGTTGCCGGAAGGAGAAGGAGGAGAGAGAGACAGAGACAGAGACAGAGACAGGGAGAGAAAGAGTAAAAATACAGAGAGATATGGAGATGGAGAAACATTCATACCATCTGTAGTCTATAAAGAAGAATGCTCTTGATGTGTGATTCTAGAAACTGTCTGAGGGATTCATTAACTGAATAAAAGTTCACTTTCAAAAGCAAAATAAGTATAGCATTATACAGAGTTATTTTTATTTCTTTTATTTATTTAATTTAAATTTTTAAATTATATTTAAAGCAATCTTTTCTCATTTTATATACCAATCCCTATCCCACTTCCTCCCCTCTTCTTACTCCCCTACCCCACATGCATTCACTCCTCAGAGAGGGTAAAAATTCCCATAGAAAGTCAACAAAATTTATCATATTACTTTAGGGTAGGACCAAGGCATTTCCTTCTATATCTAGACTGGACAAGTTATCTCTCCAAAGAGAATGAACTACAAAAAAGCCAGTTCAAGCACTAGGGATAAATTCTGGTCCAACTGCTAAATGGCCCAACAAACTGCCCCAGTCATAAAACTGCCAACCAAATTCAGAGGGCCTAGTTTGGTCCTATGCAGGTTTTAGTATTCTTCTTAATCAATAAATGTTATGTTTAGACATTTCTTTGCAATTTTTTCTTTTAATTGCTAGTAATTACAAGAAATATACATTTTAAAATTCCCCTTTCTCTATAATGATCCTAAGCTAAAATCAATAGTTATTATTCCCATATAACATATAAAATAGTTTAATATTTCATATAAACTTTTTGGGGAAGATATATATATATATATATATGAATTAATAATCATGTTGAAGTTTAGAAATCATTTTTCTCATCAGAACTTCTAGATACTGCTTATTTGACATTTAATTATAAATATATTTTTCAGTGATGAGATGGCAAATCTATCACACTGTCATTTATATTTTTGCTTCATTATATTTCTGTTGTGAGTTTCTGAGCAGCACCAGAAACACATGACTGACTTGATCACAGAAAATGCTTTGAGTGTTGTCAATACACAACTGAATTATGAACACTAAGTTTTGCTACAGCATGGGGAGGAAATCTGTATTCAGAAGGAAAGTAGCCATTTTTCAAAGTCTGAAGGTCTTTTTGTATGAGCCACCTTCATTGCTGCCTTCAAAATTCAAAAACCACTTCCATTGCTTGATTTACTTTGGTGCACCTTCATATTCTTACATTTAGCAACACTATTGGGCATATATTTTTTTTAACTTAACACCAGTTAACACAAAAAGAGAAGAGAGAGTTTCAATTGTGAAAATACTTCCATAAGATCGGGCTATAGGCAAGACTTTATGGCATTTTTTTTTCTTATTAGTCATTGATAAGAGAAGGTTTAGCTTATTGTGGGTGGTACCATCCCTATCCTGTGGGTCTCAGGTTTTATAAGAAAGCATGAAAAATAAGCTATAAGTAGAAAGTCAGTAAGTAGCACTCTGCCATTGGCTACTTCTCAGCTTCTGCTTCTAGGTCCTGCCCCATTTGAGTTCCTGTCCTGACTTTCTTCAATTATATAAAGTGATGTACAAGTAAAAGAAAAATAAGCATTTTCCTCTTAAAGTTGTTTTTGGTCCTGGTGTTTCATCATGGCATAGCAATTAGAAGAGAGTAATAAACACATTTTACAGTACATATCTCCTAGTCCAAAGCTCCTGTTTGAGCCATCCTGAATCATTTTTAGGGTATCTCATTATCAGAGTTCCAGTGTTGAGATGTAGAATTGACTGTAAAAATCCACCTCCATTTTTTGTTATCTTTGTTTCTTAAATAATTTTAAATGTAGTGAAAAATGAGTGAACAACTTAAACATGATATTGTAAAATGTTCCATTATTATTTTCATCTTTTTAAGTAAAATGTTAGCTAAAGTTTTCTTGTGCTATTGTCTTCTAAAGCAAATAATAGTCTGTTAAGTAATGATCATTTTAAAAGTGTTATTCCAATAGTTTTGGTTGTGAGCCTAGCCTTCAATGGCTGAGCCATCGCTCCAGCCCAGTTTCAACAAATGTTGCTGATATAACTGGATATGAACATATAGAAGAATGCAAATAATTCCTTATCTATCCCCGTCAACAAAATTAAAGACAAAATGGATTGCTGTGGGAAATGCTATAGCCAATAGCCTTTAAGCTACTGGCCCTTTGGGGTGTGGCCTCTTATACTGTTTATGCCGATGTAAAGCACATGTCTGGCCTCTTTTCTGCAGGATTCAGGTGCTGTTCTCTGTTCCAGCAGAGGATTCTGATTTGTGAGTCTACCCTTAAATAAATAACCATCTATTATTCTCAATTCTGAGATAGTGTGGGATTTTTTAAGTGTCCTTCAATAGATCAAAGACCTCAACATAAATCTTGCTACACTGAACATGATTGAAGAGAAAATAGGAAATAGCCTTCAATGCATGGGTATGAGAGACCACTTTCTAAATGCAACACCAGTAGCACAGACTCTGAGAGCAACAATAAATAAATAGGACCTCCTGAAATTGAGAAGCTTATGCAAGGCAAAGGAAACAGTCAGTAAGACAAAATAACAAACAACTGAATGAGAAAATATCTTCAACAACCCCACATAGGACAAATTACTAATCTCCAAAATATATAAAGAACTCACAAAATTAGACATAAAACACTAAATAATCCAATTAAAATGGAGAATGGATATAATAGAGAATTCTCAATATTAGACTCAAATGTCTAAAAGACAATTAAGGAATTGCTCAACATTCTTTGCCATCAGGGAAATGCAAGTCAATATGACTCTCAGATACAATCTTTCCCCTATCAAAATGACCAAAATCAAAAATACTGATGATAGCTTATGCTGGAGAGAATGTTGTGTAAGAGGAACACTCTATCACTGCTGGTGGGAGTCCAAACTTGTACAGCCACTTTGGAAATTGTTATGATGGTTTCTCAGAAGATTGGGAATCAGTCTATTGCAATACCCAGCAATTCCATTCTTGGGCATATACCCAAAGGTATATGCACATACAAACCACAAGACATTTGCTCAGCTGTGTTCATAGCAACATTATTTGTGATAGTCAGAGCATGAAAACAGCCTAGATGCTCCTCAACTGAGAATGGGCAAAGTAATTGTGGCACATTTACACAATGGAATACTACTCAGCAATAAGAAACAATGACATATTGAAATTTGCAGTAAAATGAATAGAAGTAGAAAAAAGCATGCTGAGTGAGGTAACCCAGACCCAGAAATATAAGGATGGTAAAAGGTCACTCATAAGTGGTCATAAACATAAAGCAAAGGATAACCTGCATATAGTTCATAACCCCAGAGAAACTAGATAACTAGGAGAGATACACATGCATCCTCCTCTGAAGAGGAAGTAGACACAATCTCCTAAAAAAATTGGAAGCATGTAGGGGAAGAAAGGGGATGTTGGAAGATGGAAGGAGAGGGAAGAAATGGAGGGGGGAGAATAACATGAGGGAAGAAGATGGCTGAGATGGAATAATGACAGAGAGGTAGAATAATGAAAGATAACTTGACTGATGGAGCCATTACAGGGCTAGCAAAATATTCCCAGGAATCCACAATGGTGACCCCAGCTAAGACCCTAAGGAATAATAGAGAGAGTACCTTAACTGCCTTTCCTTTGTAATGAGATTGATGACTACCTTAATTGTCATCATGGAACCTTCATCCAGCAACTTAGGAAGCAGTTGCAGAGATACATAGTTAAGCACTGACTGGAGCTTCCAGAGTTCAGTTGAAAAGAGGAAGGAGTGGCAATACAAGACAGAAGTCAAGAGCATGATAGAGATGCCCACAGAAACACTTTACCTGAGCTAGTGTGAGCTCACTGACTTTAGACTGACAGTGGGGGATCCTGCATAGGACCAAACTAGGCCCTCTGAATGTGTGCAACAGTTGTGTCTGGGGTAGTCTGTGGGAACAATAGTGGTGGAACCCTGACTTAATCCTAGTACTTAAAGTGGCTCTTTTCAAGCCCATTCTTTTTGGAGGGCTATCTTACTCAGATTCAATATAGTTAGAAGTACCTTGCCTGGCCTAAAGTGATATGCCAGACTTTGTTGACTTCTCTTGGGAAGACTTACTTTCCCTGAAGAGTGGATGGGGGTTTCGGGTAGGAATCAAGTAGGGTGAATGGGAACTGGGAGTTGTATATAAAATGAGAAAAGATATTTTTAAAATAAAAAAGTGTGTTTCCTGATGATGAAATTCATTGATATCACAGTGTTTCCTTGTACACATCAGCTAATGCCATGTCCTTTGGTAGACAGGCTAAACAATGCTTCTTTTCAGAAGAACTTTCCTTACATCTAAATGTGAGGATAACAGAAGAATGTCCTAGTAACCACTAGAAACTGTATAAATTGGGCTGGAGTGATGGCTCAGAGGTTAAGAGCATTGCCTGCTCTTCCAAAGGTCTTGAGTTCAATTCCCAGCAACCATATGGTGGCTCACAACCATCTGTAATGAGGTTTGGTTCCCTTTTCTGGCCTGCAGGCATACACGGAAGGAATGCTGTATACATAATAAATAAATAAATATTTTTTTAAAAAATGAAAGAAACTGTACAAATTGCTCCCTACATAATGCATTAAAAATAAGTGTGTCTAATGTGAAATAAAAAATAAAGGTAAGAAAGCATGATTGTAATTATAGAAGGTGGGAAAGTCAGACAACAGAAATGTTGGAGAGTCATGTGTTTGTCACAATATGAATTATGAACTATCTCATTACACTTTGAAGCATGTGCTAGCATCATGTGCTCATCACAAAGTGAGGTATGTGTTATATGTTTATTACCATGGATAGCATTTTAGTACTGTGTGTTCATACAGTGAAGTATGTGCTAGCATTGTGTACTCATTATGATGTGCAATATTCACCAGTGTCCTCACTACATCCCTTTTCCACAAATTGCTATTTCTTAGAAGAAATTTTGCTAGAACATCAAATCCATGCACTTACATATTGAACTTTTCCTTCTCCAAACAACAATAATAAGCTGTTTACTTATCCTCACATTGTTAAATATTGTACCTGCTAATTACATGACACAGGATGTTAGGCAAATTTTTAGTTTCACATTGCATGTTTCCAATCATTAAATCTGGAAAATTAAATAGGTTAGTCTTCAGCTTTTACAGAATTCTTGTGGAGATAGAACCAGAAACCACAGCTAAAATGCTTAAAACAAGTTCACTGATAGTGGCTATGAGGGAATATCCTTTATAAATAAATCATCAGTTTTTTTACGGCTCAAAAGTTACAGTCTTTATAAAATATTCCTCAATTTTAGATGTGCAAATTGAAGAATCCATGTGGCTTTCTCAATTCTACAAAAAAGAATGGGTATTGGTTTATGCTGAATTAGACCATTGTTTTCTGTAACTTTTCTTTTTTGTTGTTGTTTGCTTTTTAAGATTGGATTGCTAGGTATAGCTTTGGAGCCTGTCCTTCTACTCACTCTATAGAGCAGGCTAGCCTCAAACTTATAGAAACTGCCACTGCCTATCAAATGCTAGGATTAAAGGGGTGCACCACCTCTGCCTGATGATGGCCTATCTTTTTTTTTTTTTTTGTCCTCAGACATTCTTCAGAGCATCACGGGCCAGGTATAGACATTCAAGCATAAGCTAAAATTTGGTGAAAAATGTGTATGCATATGTGGTACACAAATTATTTCAAATTAAAGTTTTTATAATCACTATCCATTCACTTGCTAGTCTTGACTCATATTTCAATAATAGTTATCTTCCAATGTTGTTTCTAATATTCCATAAGAACATGCAATATTGGGATCACAAGAAACATAGGATTAAAAATGAACAAAAATTAGTCATCAGTCACTAACACAATTATTTTGTCTAAGCTTGAAGATGTGGTATGGCTCATATCAATAGCTTCTTATCTATGAAGAATAAGACTAAGAAGACAAATTTAAAACTATTTGTGAAACAGACTTCATGAAAGATCTATGGAGATGTCTCAGAGATCCAGTGCTAACTAGTAAAGCATAGTTTCTTGAGTGTGGATTTCCTGCACCCAGAACAAAATCTGGTAATTTGGTACACCCTTGCAGTTCTAGAGGTGTGTATGGTCAGCAGTGACAGAATGATACCTGGAGCTGCCTGGTCAGTCAGCCTAGATGAATGAATAGGACATAGGTTCAGTGATTATTTATCAAAAATTATGATTGAATAAATTTAGATAGATACCTGTTCTTGACTTTTAAACTTCATATGCATATGTATTTACAAATATGTACATACAGGGACTATATGAACAATATTTGTGTAGATGTCATGAGGTAGATAAAGAGATCAATGATTGTCTATGTTAAAATGTTAAATTCTAGTTTTTAGGCCTACTTACAGAAAAAGCAGTAATACAAAGTGAGTTAGGGTTATGTAACAGGATTTTACTAACAGTAAAGAACAATTTCAGATTTAAACAATTACATTGGTTTTTTTTTACATTTTCTTCTGGGGGAAAAAAGGACTGAAATAGGCATCAGTGAAGAAGCTGGGTAAGGAATGTTATCCACTGAAAGTAACTTCTGTTATATCCAAAATTCAATTTGATAACCAGCTATGATTGCAAAGAAAGAAGGCAGGAAATTTTAACCAAAGCTATGCTTGATTTTGTTTTAAAAATTGTCAAATGAACTTCCTATAAAATTGGTGAGTGTGTTTTTTTTTTCTTTATCAAAATACTAGCACAAGTCAGGATGGAGCAATAGATCAGAAGTAAAGAGCAATTCCTGCTCTTGAGTTAAAGTCCCTAGCAAGCATATGATACCTCCCTACCATCTGAGAGCTCCATCCATTTCTAAGGGAAACAATTCCCTAGTGGGCATTGTGGGACTAGGCACACACATGGTATACAAACACATGCAGGCAAAGCACCCAATAGTCGTAAACATCACTGCCTCTATCTGTTCTTTTTTTCTTTATTATGCAGATAAAGGAAAACAGATTAAATTACAGGTAGTGAACATTTTATTTTTTATTTCAAATTAATTTATACAATATTGAAATATTAGACATGATTTATGAATATTAATTTAAAAAGAATCAGTTGAGTTTTTAGTATAAATGGATTTAGAGTGCAGCAATTATCTGATGTATTTTTCCAATCAAAGAAATTCTAGAAGAAGTACATTAAGAAGGCATTACTTGAAACTGAATAGATTAACACGTCTCATCTCTCCTCAGGATAAGCAATATGGACTGCTAATGAAACTTAGATCACCCCAGTTCCCCATAAAAGACTCTTCAACCTTTCATTCTGCCTTCAAGTACACTTCCATACTGAGGTGGAATTTGGTGATACAACTGCCTTTAATTTAACCATGTTTATATGAATAACCCTTCACTCTTGTTCATGTTAGTAATTTCAATAAACTTATTAGCTCACCTAGTTGGGTTTTGATGGTATGTTAGATTTGGTAGCTATCTAAATGGAATGAAAAGATATTTGTGTTTCATGTTTCCCAGAAAAGTATGGCACACAAGCCATTGAAAGAAAATACAAACTAGAAATATTGCTACAATCATATTCAGGAATATTGACTTGAGTGCTGTAACAAAACATGAGTCTTAATAAATTTCTCTGGTAACTACATGAATTGTATATATTCTTTCCTCTATAATTAAGGCATAAACTCTTAAGAAGGATGTTTTAAATATTGATAAGAGTAATTTTTTTTTTGGTTTTTCGAGACAGGGTTTCCCTGTAGTTTCTAGAGCCTGTCCTGGAACTAGCTCTTGTAGACCAGGCTGGCCTCGAACTCAGAGATCCGCCTGCCTCTGCCTCCCGAGTGCTGGGATTAAAGGCGTGTGCCACCACTGCCCGGCTTAAGAGTAATTTAATGAGAAACTGGACTACATTAACAAAAGGTTTTGCTTCACTTTGCAAATATTTATAATTTAATAAAAGAAAATATAAATGATTTAAAATGGTTTATGTAAGCAGTAACTGCGTTTCTAAAATATTGTAGTTAAGAATGACAAGTAAGAGTCTTCATTCTAGCGCAGATATTTTTTGCTAAACCTGTTTGCTTTAGTATATTTTAAAGTAATTGTCCATTCCATTTGATATTGATTTAGTTTTTAAATTTACCCTAATGAAGAAACTACAAATATTTATACAAAATATTATCAATGTAAAATATAATTTTGCAAAAAGAACTACTATAAAAATTCAGTGCTCTTAAAAACGTATACAATGTTTCAATAACATTATAAATATTGCAATTTTTATTTAAGAAAGTTCTTACAGTCTTGTACCTCATTTGCTTAATGTTGCTATATTTTCTAATGATTCTTAATTCAGTTTATATTATTCTTACTTGTCCCACAAAGAAACATTTGTTTATTTTTGATATTTGTTAAATGTATTTTATTTTTGTTTTTAAATATATTCAGTTTTCTACATTCTATATATGTGCTACAACTTTCCAAGTATATAAAATTAAATATTTAACACATTCATTTTCAAAATTTCTTCTTACTTTTAAGTGATTGTGACATAAGCTTTATTCTGCTTCACAGTACGGCTTTCATGACATCTTGGCAGATTGTCATGTAGTATAGAGCTGGTTAAATTCATGTATCAACTTGACTGATGAAAAGACACCCAGATAGACAGATGCATGATAGTTATTACTAAGGATATTAAATAATCAGATTTAATATTAAGATTTAAATAACCAGACAGAGTAAGTGGGAGATTGAATCACAAAACGATTCAGAACTTTAGTCGGAGGAAAATACAAGACCAAAATGAGTCACAAATGCAAACGTTCTTACTTCTTATATTTGTAAACTGAGGCACTTGTTCTCTGCACACTTGGATGAGTCGTCTCCATTTTTTCTGTGTCTACAGAAAAATCTGACTACTACAAATATTTACTTCCATTGCTTAAGTGTTGGAAACTGCTTGTGTCAGCAGAGGGGGATACTGTGTTAAGCAGTTCAGAAATCATCTCAGGCTTCACTTTCTTCACTTACCCATCTCCCAAAATACTTTTTGAAATAAAACCTCTCTCTGAACCTGGAACTCACAATTTCAGGTAAACTGTACCTATTATTCCAAAAAGTCCCTCTGTCCCCATCACTTCTTCAGGGATTATGTACCCAGACTAATATGTCAGGCATTTACTTAGGTTCTGGAAATTCAATTATAAGTCAGCATGTTTAGGCACAAGGCATTTTATCAACTGAGCACCTACTCAGTGCCCAAAGTTGTAAGTTTTAAAATTTTAATTCATTCGTAAAAGTATTTAAAATACTGGTTTTTCAATTTTCATTTCATTTAAATTATTATAATTGTGTTATTCTACCTTTTGAGATTTACATCTTCTGTTAATACATTATGCAACTTATTTAAATAGCATTAATTAAAATTTAAAAATCAGTTTTCTGGAGAGACATTCAGCATTGGCTATTTTTCCAGAAAATCCAGGTTCCGTTTCCAGTACCCATATTTCAGCTCAAATCATCTGTAAATTCATTTATAAAAGATCCAATGCCCTGCTTTTTTTTTGGAAGGGAAATGCATGTATGTGGTATATAGATATACAAATAATTCATATACACAAAATAATACACAAAATACTTAGGTATTTAACATTTAATTTAATTTAAATTCTAAGAATATATTCTGTTTTCACAGAGCTTAAAGATTAAAATTTATCATATAAATTGTGATAGCATTATTGAAGCACTAAGACTTTATAGTGCTTTATATCTTTTAGGAAAACTCAAAATAGCTTTACATTTTTATAATTTCCTTTAATATAAAATATTTTGCTCTCCTATTTTATTCTATAGTTAATATTTAAATAATACATTCAGTTAGGAAGGAAATCATTCTGTCTATTTTAAACATTTAGCAGGACATTGGAACAATCTTGTCTAAATATATTTATAATTGTATAAGCAAATAAACTACCCTGGATGGCTAAAGCACATTAAGAAACAAAATGCCAGTGATTCAGGGGAGAAAGGATTATGAGAGTTGGAGGGTTCAAGGACACTATAAAAAAATCCTATCGAATCAACTAACCTGGCCTCATAGTGAATCACAGAGCCTGAACAGACAACCAGAGAGATGGCATTCAAATGATCTAGATTCTCTGCACACACATATTTGTAGAGATCTTCTTGTAGGACTCTGAACAGAGGGAGCAGGGACTATTTCAGACTCTATTACCTGCTTTTGGGTCCCTTCCTCATACTGGATTGTGGCAGGCTATCTTTTGGGCCACAAAACAGCTAACAGATCATGACACAGAAACTTATTGTTACTTATGAATGCTTGCCCTTAGTTTAGGCTTTTTTCTCATTATCTTGTTTAACTTAAATTAACTTGCTTCTCTTCGTGTAGATTTTACCTTGGGTCTTTTTACCTTTCTTTCCCTCTGCAAGTCCAACTTCCCTGCATCCTCCATGTCTGGCTGTGTGGCATCTCCCTCACTTTCTCCCTTGGTCTTTCTAATTCTCATCTCTTCTCCTATTTATTCTTTCTGACCGCCAGCACTACCTATCCTTTCTCTGTCTAGCTATTGATCATTCAACTTTTTGTAATACCAATCATGTACTTTATGCAGCAAGGTAAAACAGCATCACATTTTTACATAATTAAACAGATGAAACATAAAAAAGTGCAACACACCTTTACATAGTTAAAGTGATATTTTGCAACATAAACAAATATAACACATCTTTTTATAGTTAAAGTATTATTCCATAATATTGGGTTGCCTTGTCCAACCTTGTGAGCAAAGGACATGGTTATAAGTGCTCTTATTTACATGCCTACTTGATGGATGAAGATATGATTCAGCTGGAATTGTTTCCCTGTGTTCACAAATGCGATATAAACTACAACAATCTTACTAATTTTATATCAATCCTTAACATTTAAATACTTCCAAGATTTTGTCCTTGTAATGTCTTCACACGGATATTTTATTCATAAAAGACTCAAAATTATTGTTCTATATAGATACCTATCCTTTGTTTTCATTGCTCACTGAATGAATCCTTTTATTTCATGACTCTTTTTTTCTTGAAATTCAGTACCTTTGGCAGAGAGCTGTCATGTGCTCATCTAGAGTTAGCATTTGAAGACATTCTTGACTGTGAGAGTAGCATGCATCACATGGAAACTATTTGGAAGTGAAGACTGAAATGAAATATAGCCCCATGGCTACGTTCCTAGAAACAGAAGCCTGTGTGAAAGGGGCATTATTTTGTATTTAAGACAATGTTGACTGTGCCATAAGGCGCTTAAAATGAAAGAAAGAGAGAAAGAAATAAAGAAAGAAAGAAAGAAAGAAAGAAAGAAAGAAAGAAAGAAAGAAAGAAAGAAAGAAAATAGGAAAGAAATGTCAGTAAATTTTCTTTTTATTGTTAGTTTTAGGACAGTAGCTTTAACTTATCAACCCTCACATGACCATCAAGGGTGAGTAGGCAAATATGTCCCAGATTTCTATAATCTCACCATCTATTTTTGTCTTCTTAATTTCTTTATATGAAAATTTATATTTAATGATAAAGCTACAGTATACTGACTGTAAATTGTTACTCACTGATCATAAAAAATCATCATAAAATGTGTCAATGCAGTTTTCATACTGAATAAAAATCCTTCAATTATAATTGCAAGTCTGATTCTGCTGCACAAGGCAAATAAAGCAGAGGTGAGCATCTCTGGATGCTCTTATTACCTGTGAAGTAACATTCTAGGTGTTTATGTCCCTCTTAGAAAATATTCCTTTCCCTTTCATTAATGAAAAGACCATATGCAAACACTTCAAAATTTTTATTGTGTTTTGAGCTCTACTAAGTTTAATTTTTAAAAAAAAATATTTGATGTAAAAATTCACTGATCTTTTTATTATGCCCAATTGTAGATTTCTCTAATGATCTCATTTTACTGTAGAGAAAAGCTTCTTTGATGAGGGTGATGTTACACTGTTTATTTAAGAACAAGATTTAGAACAAAACTGGTAATTATTCTAGTCTACAAATGTGGCCCTAGCATATTTTTTTCTAAAAGATCCATGACCTCACTAACCATGGGAAGCTGGACAGGTTTCTCGAACCAGGCATGATTGATTTCCCTCCCGTGTAGTGGACTTTAAGTCCAAAGACAGCTTTGTATATCTTGTCATGCTGGTTATTGTTGTAGCCCATAAGTGTTACAGCTAAGAAGGACAATTAAGTACTTTCTCCCTGACAGTTTTCATAGAATTTTCTGTTACTATGAAAGTTAATCTGCAGGAAAGAGGCTTTCAGGTTAGATCCAGCTCAAATATTTTCAGCACTTGCTCATTTTGCAATACTTTGGATATCACTATTTTGGTATTTAACAACATGGATACTTTCTTCATTTTCTCCATTAAATAAAAGGTTACAGTCGCTGTGAAGGATACATAATACCTTTTCATCACCATGATTTTGGCACTTGCCACTGAACTCCTTTATTAATAGATAAAATGCCTTCTACCTTCAAAACATCCTTCTTCAGTGAGAATATGATGCCTTGCACAAAAATAACATACATTGTGAGAGGGCATTATTTATTCTAATTGCCCTCTGATATGCTATCTCTTAAGTTATGAGTTGTAGATGCCATACATTGCTGAAAACAGAAACTCCAAACATTAGACTGTAGGTATGAAGAAGCCTATATTTTTTTTTTCATTTTGAATATAAAGTGTCTTTTTTCTTGCTTAATTGCTACACCCAGGATATAGTAGTATTTATATATTAGTTGATTCCAGACATTAAATAAAAGTACTATTGAGTTCATGGACTTTTATTATTATTTTATAGAATCAAATTTACGCAGGGAAGTTGTAACAAGCTTAAAAATTTTCCAAGGCTGTAGTTTCCTCATTTTATCATTGACTAAATGATATATAGATCTTTGTTGCACTGGATCCCCTTTTTCAATGACACCAGGTTTGGTATGGATTGTTATCACTGGTACTTTGAAGATAAATATCTAATAAAACTACTATTTCTGTAGGAAGCACACTGTTTTGATCTAAATCAGGAATGTTCCCCACTGGCTCATGTCTTAAAGTTTTTGCCCACGTTGTGGCCAGGTTATAGCAATGTTATAGGAATCTGTGGGGTATATAGAGATGAAGTCTCATTGGCAAAGAAGTCATTAGAGACCTAGGCCTTGGTATTACAGAAGATTCAAAGGCTCTTTTTCCAGGAATTGTATTATGTGAAGCTCCTGCCACCACACTGTCTCCCACAACTATTAATGTCACCTTGCCTGTCCTCCCATGTTGGGGTGAGGTAGTCTGAAACTGTGAACAAAATTAAATCATTGTTGCTTACACAGGAAAAAGATCCCAATGGAAGGGGAAGAAAATTCCTTGTCAAAGAGGGTATGGGCACATGCAGAGTAAGCTCACTCAGGACCAGTCTCCCTTCTGTTGTTTGCTGCACAGGCTTAACACAGGTCCTGGAAGGCAAACATGTTTTGGAAAGGAGAACAAAATGGTTCCTTTATATGCCATGTAAATGTTGCTGTTTCATCCTGTCTCTTCACAACATTTTAGCTAGAGATAGTTAAAGAATTCTTCATCCTTGCGCTCCAGGCAATGGTGTAGCCTTGGCTCCTCTTTTATGGGATATAGAACCACATGTGTCTAAAAGTCACATGTCACAGAAGTACTGTCTCTCCACCGAAATGTGAAGGAAACAACAGAATGGAGTTCAGGGATAGATAGCAGCACTCAGGATAGTGGATTAATTAATGAACTCATTTGGTACCCTGCAAACTAGTGATCACGCACTTTTCAAATACAACCTACACAGGGAGAGTTCTTAGAATTCATGAGCCAGGTTTTCTACACAGGCCTACCCTAAGTAACGATGACCAAAGCAATGGCCAGTAAGAGTCAGTTTATTTATTTTTCCTTAAAGAATACTCAAAATTATTTATGGAAAAATCACCTCATGAGCTCATATACAAGCACACAAATCCAGAATTCATCAGCAGACAAACCTAAGCATGTGCACATTTAACAAGTGATCCAGGCCTCTATTTACCAGGAAGTAATGATTTATCAGAAAAATTCATTAGGACTACCTGAAAGTCTCTCAGAATGAGGCTGAACTTGTATAACATCACTGCAAAGTGGTCACAACAGTATGTCTCCATTCTTTGATGCATTTACATAAAAGAGTCAGGCCTAAATGAATATTTAACATATTTCTATGGAAGAGAAATGAGGAATAAATAAGTGTAGGTATTTACATGGAAATGATGGTTCATGCCTGTGAAAAATAAAAACTCCTTTCAGTCCAGAAATACAGTGGGACGGACATGTGAGTCACTATAGAGCTTAAGGATTCTAAATGCTGACTGTCACAGACAGGAGCACAGGCTAAAAGTGCTGAGTCGGAACTTACTCGTACTTTCGGCTTGACCTGTAAGAATCTTCTTTCATTTGGGGCAATTAGTTTGGAGAGGTCCTGATATTTCACAAGCCTACACCTATCTTTACCCTTATTATAGCATCATCTTTAGACTGGCAATTTATGCACTCTTGTATACAGGATTGATCCTTAAGTAAAAGAATAAAATACTGATCTGCTAAAGATCACATTTCCAATTAATTAGTAATAAACAGTATAATTTCAAGGTTAAAAATAAAGTCAGATTAAATTGCTCTTCAGAGAAGCCCCATTTCCATCAACTTGACTCTTCTTTGAATTTTTCCATATACATACAAAATAGTAGAACACTGTGCACTATACACATTGCCTTGTACCTTCCTTTTTCTGCCTCGTACAACTTGGGTATGTTTCCATGCCAGTACTCAGAGAACTTCTCCATTGTTTTTCTTTTATTTTTATGTAATTTGTTCATTGATTTTACATTCCAATCACAATTTCCCCTCTCTCCTCTGTTCCCATTCTCTCCCCCCTGCATTCACCCAATTAATTTCTCTGTTTCTGTTCAGAAACAGGCAGGCCTTAAGAGACAGTTTAGTTAATCAAAAGACTCATATTTTATTAGAATCACAGGCTGGGAAGACACTGATAAACAGAGGTAAAAGTGCTCCCTTATATTTTCTTATCAGAAATTCCATAGCATTTGAAATTAATTATCTAGAAAACTTCTATCATTTCTGTGTTTCCATTTTTGTTTTATTTCATATTATGATGGGTCAATGATCTGAAATATGGCTTATCTACCCAAAATAGAGAAGAATCATTTACATTAAGAGTATCAGTTAGGATCACAGGTTAATTTTTTTTGTACACTTTTTTTGTTGTACACTGATCCAGTCTCAAATACTTAGAAGGCTGAGCTTTTTGTCTCAGTTAATCAGAAAACAGGTAATTTTCAACAAGTAAGTATAAAAAGAAAGCAACATCAGAAAATTACATATGTAAGAATTAATATCTGTTCTGAAACCTCATCAGAAAAAAATTTCCACAGTTCATACATTAAGTATGTGGTGATAAAAATCCACATGTCTCTTAGCAATTTCATACAAATATTATTCATCACAAATAAGCATCAGGAGTCTTTCCTAGAGGAACACTACTGAAAAAATATGTTGCTCCATGGATCCAATGATCTTCAACAAAAATTTCAGGACCAAGATATTTGGTGTGAAAATGGCTAGTAGAGTCATAATTCTCTTTAATCACAACAGGGAGATCATTTCCACCCTTTTTTTCTTTTTTTTTTTTGAGTGAATTATAAGCTATTTTAATTTAGTAGAAATCTGATATAATCCTCATTAAAGTATGCAGAATTGCTATAAATTAGAAAACATCCATTGTAGTATATTTACATCCCATTTACCCACTCAGCTTAATAGAACAATATGGTTAGCCACTTGAAGTGGACTTTGATTTGCCATCAAATTTTTCAGAAATTTGCAGAAGAGGAGTTTAAATTCATTAGTAATGAGATGAATATGTGTTTCTCTCATGGCTCTAAAATATAGTGTAACATTAACATTATAGTGGCTTCTGTGATGTATATAACACAGGAGGGCATTTCATCAGTTTCCTCAGAAAATTAACTACATTTGTGGTGGGCGGAACAGGGGAAGAAATGGAGACAGAGTCTCACTTTGTACTCCTAGCTGGCTTAGAACTTGTTTTGAAGACCAGGCTGTCCTTGTGTTCACACATATCCGCATTCCTCTGTCTCGCTAGTGCTAGGATTAGAGACATACACGACCACATCTTTGGTGGCTTAAATATTGTAGTAGCCCTGGTTCTCTAGGATATTGGACCTACTAGAATACACATATAATTTTGAGGGGATTTATTAATTTGTCTAAATTGAGCAGAAGCTGGATGCAAACAAGCAGACAGACACCTGAAAAGTTTTGACATTATTTTCTTAAATTACTGTTTTATTTTCATGTGCAGAAATGCTGTTTCAAGTGGAAGTCAGAGACACAGGCAGATCTCAGCAGACTTCAGCTGAAGGGGTTGTGTGGAAAGTGAGCATTAGCTAAGAATCATGGATGGTGAGTTTCCCAAATGGAGACTCTACTTGTATTACAGAATAGTTAGGAAAAGAAATGCTTTATGCTTTTTATCTCATGTTTACTTTCTTTCTGACCTGTGTAACAAATGAAATAGAACAAATAACTATGGAATATTAATGTATTAGTTCATGATTCTTAACATCTATAAACAAGATGCATATGCAATTTAATTGGATCTCTGTAGTTCATCCTTTTATTAATGGAAGAAAAATCCATTTTTTTTTCTTGTAACTCTAACCACATTTGAGAGATTCTATGTGTTTAGGGTTTCAATTATCTAATAGGTAAAATAATGCCCATTTTTACTTAATAGCATCAGAGTATTTTTTTTTCTAAACTCATTACCTTAACATTAGCTTTCCTCAGTTTCTATTCTGGACATTTTAATGTAAATAAAAATGTAAGATAAACAATTTTATTACATTTTATTTTATTTGTGTGTGTGAATACTGCCATGCCATTACAAGCTTATGGTGGGCAGAGGACAAGTTGTAGGATTCACTTTCCAGATCCTCAGGATTGTTGGCAAGGAACTCCACCCAATGAATTATCCTCATAATTTAAATGATTTATTTTATGAGCTGGGTGATGACAGAGTTTCAGATATCTCTGTGGGAAGAAGTGCTTAGAGTTGGATTGAATACAACTCCTGTTCATTTACTTATGTTAAATTTTAGATGTGATGTTGAAATAAAACTACATATGTCTGAATTATAATCAAATCAATATTTTCCAAAATAAAATTAGCAAGTGAAAACCTTATAAAGAAAATGAAGATATTTATATTAAAATTACATGAAGCCTCCACCTTCATTATCCAATTCCATACCCAGACTTCCCCTGAACTCCCAGATCTAGTTTGGTAAAAATTCATGGACATTCAATATTTGTTTCACTGAAACCTGCCAGGTAGGGCCTGGGCCCCATAGTCACTGGCTTCCAATCACAAGATTAAGGTAAAAATCGGGATCATGCAATCTTTGGGAAAGCTGTTCCAAAATCCAAAAAGAGACATTACCAGGGAAGACATCAAAGAATTCCTGATGATTATTAATTCATGAAATAACTCTGATCATCCAAACAAAATGAAAGACATCAGGGAGTTTAGACACATAGGATATGATGAGAAAGCACATGTACTAAAGGGTAAGAGCTGGGATGGGAAGACAACATGGAGTAGAACTACATTAGAATTAGATGTTTTTAGGTAAGCTATTTGAAAATAGAATATATAAGCTCAATAAATAAAATATGACTAAAGAACTCTCCAAAGATGAAATTGTCCTTCAGGGTTTCTACTTCACAGAAGAAACTGGCAGACATTCTGCAGGACAAAGAAGAAAGTAACTGATGAGCTTTGGCATTACAAAGCAGAATAGATCTTTAAATTTCCTGCTTCATGGAAAGTTTGCCAGATACTATGGGCCTGGGCCTATAGTCTGTAGATGGATGCCCCAATGTTACAGGAGAACTTTGCACAACTCTCCAGGCAATGAGATGACTCTGTCAATTCTAGAGTTTTGGATGTTGCTTACAAAGCTCTTCATAATAACAGGTAATATTATATCTTTCTGGGATCTTTGAGAAATATGAAGACAGATAGTTATAGTTTCCTCAGTTATGATAAAAAGTAATTAGATATTAATCTTTAGACTCACAAAAATAAGATAGATGATGGAGTATTTTCTTTAATTTGCCAAATGTAAATGGACTAAATATTGTAACTACAATTCATGTTTAATATCTGTTTTATATATGTAAATTTACTATGTTAATGTTAAAACATTCCTTTTCATTTAAATGTGGGATGATCTTCTATATATGTGTTGATTTATTGGTTAATAAATAAAGCTATTGCAGCCAATGGCTCAGCAGAGTAAAGCCAGGTGGGAAATACATATAGAGATATAAAAAAAGAGTAGGCAGAGTCAATGAGATGACATTGAGCTGCCAAAGGAGACAGACATTGGACCAAACCTTATCAGTAGGCCACAGCCTCAAGGCAATATATATAGATTAATAGAAATGGGTCACTTTAAGATATGAGTTAGTCAGGAATAAGCTTAAGCCATTGACCAAATAGTGTTTCAATTAATATAGTTTCTGTGAGATTATTGGAGTCTGAGCTGTCTGGAAATGAAAAAGCAGTCTCCACCTACAGTTTGTTGTATTTTAATTAAATCATTTGGCATTATTTAAAAGTCATTCTAGATTCTTTATGTCTATGGACTTATTTTGAACTTTGGTTATTATCCAGAATCTAATCAACATGCTAGACATCTAGTAACTTTTCCACAATTAATAATTAACTAAATTTATTTTCATTCTTTTTTCATCTAAGCTAAAGAAATATCAAACACTTGAAGGACAAGATACATCTGAAAAGCAGTTTATGGATGACACTTGCCTTTCTTATTTGCTAAGAAGATATTTAGGTATCTCTATTGATTATACCAAACATTTGTTTATTTCAAAATATGCTCAATGTTTGTCTTGCACCATAGAATAGAGCATAATACTTTCATGGATAAAAGTAAAAGCAAAAGGGATTTAAAGGACAAGAAAATAAGTAGAGAGGACCACTTCCAATTATAGAGGCTGTGTATTACACTCACATGTTCATGGGTGTTATATACCTAGTCCTCTTCGTCCCCTTCAGAAGAAAAGAAAAGGAGTAGGCATAAAACCCTAAGGTAGTTTGATAAATTCATAGATCATATTATTTTCTATTTATCAAAATTTATATGATTGTGTCTGTTTGTGCATGTGTGCATTTTGAATCAAGTTATGCACACAGAGTACAATCCTGAATGACCATATTATATCTAACCAAAGCCTTAGGACTAAGCATTAGAAACCCCTATCAAATTATTGTTTAGGGATGTCCAAGAGACTCTTCAAACCATTTAATATAGTGCTGCTTACCCTTAGTTGGATCCTAAAAGTTGAAGGTAAATCCTATTGATGAAGAAAGACATCATTCACTTTGGATACAAAGGGATTGAGTTCAACATTATCCAAACACCTCTTCCCTAAGGACTAGACTCAATGGTACTGGAAGTTGCTACACAAGCATCCTAAAGATGAAAAAAAAATCAAGTACTAAATTTTTCAGGATAAAGAGGAAATTGCAGAAAGTTACAAGTAAAATTTAAAAATAAAACTCCAACTGATAATTTACAACACAACCCCTAGAGAAACCTTTTAAGATCTAGAGAGCCATAATGCTGATTACAAAACTGCTGTGTATTCTAGAAACAATGAGAAACTGCATGCACTCAATCACATCAATATATCTGACTAAGGAAGAATTTGACAATGGAAACACCAGTTAACATGTAAACATCGATGGGGAAAATCTCATGGTGACTCACCTCTAGAAGAACTACCAGAACTTAAAAACTACTTCTAGAGGGAGAAAAGGTTTTCCTCATGTATGGGTGCCTTAATTGGCTTTTAAATACCACATGATTTGTCTGAAATACTTATAGATACAAGCAGCAATAAATAGTATTTATATATATATATATATTCTCATATATAATAATAATATTTTTTGAAAGCTGTGGATTTCAGAAATTGAGCCAGCATGGAAAATGTTTGAGAGAGGAGGAAGAGTTCTTTATGCATAAGAAGCATATGTAACTTTTAACTGTTTTAATTAATAAAACATGAACTACTCATATTTATTGTAGTGGGTTGGAGTCCAGATAGCTAACACAGTGATTTCCTGTCCTGTAGGAAGATTTACAGCTTGTAATTACCCACCTAATGGGGCATGTCTCTTGTACTATATACGTAGAGGCCGAACCTGCGCCCATCCCTTTTCTCCTTCTCCTTGATCCTTTTTGACTATTGCTCATTTGGATTGTTTGGATTTGATCTCCAGCCATCGTTCAAGTAGAGAATCCTGATTTGTGAGTTTACCCCTAAATTATTATCTATCTCTCAGTTCTAAGCTTGTGTGGTATTTCTTTTAAGTGTCTGTTCACTGCTTCACCTGGCAGATTCACCGTGACACTTGGTGCCCGTGTGGATTTAAACACCACGCCTCCCAGGAGGACTGCCGACCCATTCCATGGGCTGGGACAGTCTCTGCCCACCTGGCTTGCTCTTGCCTAAGTGGGTTTTTGTAAAATCCCTGTCACAACAAAGTTTTCATCAGTTAAGCAGCAAGCCAGAACACAAGACCTGATTTGGGTACCAGCTGCACAAGATGGTTCCAACTTGATTAGCTGAAATGTTGCACTTTTTTACAACGTTCTGGCCAGAACTCCACAAAATACACAGAGAATATTTGCAATCATACCAGACATTAATCTTGAAACTTAACCATCATTTTACTTTTACAGGATCCCATAGAAAGAACATCACCCCACGACAACTTAAAGTAATTAAAAAAGACAATGTCCCCTCTCCCAACAAAGTTTGTCCTCAGGGTTAGGGACATCATTTAGGGGTTGATTATAATTGGTATACGGTTGAGGATTGAGAGAAATTTTATAAGCTCAGGGATCTTTTTTTAAATAAATGTAAAATTGGATGGGATAAGAGATTGGTATGAGCTTACACTAATAACAATAATGAGTAATAGAGTGAATACTTATGAGTTATTATTTATAGGCAATTACATTGGTATAGATTCTTATATATTGATACAAAGTTAAATTATACTAAATATTGTATGCATACATGCTTCTACCTCTCCTTAAAATATTTTTATATATAGGTATAAATTTATTATGTTGCAATGTACATTTCTACCTCTGATCAAGATACTTATACATTGTTTACATTTGGAAGTCATTGTCCTCATTTATTGCCCAGCTGTTTATTGTCTTAGTCTTCAAGTTATATAGATATTAAGATTTATAGATCAATAGTCATCTATGTTTGTCATATTTATAGTTAGAATAATCAGGTTCTTTAGATGAATAGAGATTATATTCTGCATAGATAAATAATCTTCAACCACTTCAAAGAGCTGTAGAAAATGTTATTTAAATAACTTAGAGTTCTGCTCCTGACAGCACCGATCTATTTCCAAGAGAATGTTGAGCACTGAAGACACTCCACTTGGAGCTTGTTTTCTTCTTGCCAAAACTGGCCTTTGGGCAAAAAAAAAATGTCCATGCCTCAAACACTGACAAGATGTATAGTATCGGGAAATGGGTAAGCAGGACTATCAAATCTTGTCAAGACTGGGTAAGATGGTCTTTAAAAAATTCTTCCCTTTAAAAATGGTCTGTCAGTTATTCTAGGCCTTAGCCAAAGTTGGTTGCTTCAACACTGCAAATGAGTGATTGCCCAGGTAGCCAGTTGTCTCTGTCATTTATTGCATGTTTTGGAAGTTGCTTGATTGCACTTCCTGCTTGCTCAAGTAATATTATTTCCCTTCTCGGATCTTCAGTGGGGTTAAAGACTAGATAATTGTTGCTACTTTTCTTTCATGACTTGACCAAGTTATTTATTATACAAGACTTAAACTAGTTAGAATAGGATATTTGTTCTTATCAAATATAATTTTGTATTAGGCTTAGAACTCTCTTATTTAAACAAGATGGGGGGGTTCTGTAGGAAGATTTACAACTTGTAATTACCCACCTACTGGTGCATAGCCTCTTATAATATATATGCAGATGCCGAACCTGCGTCCATCCCTTTTCTCCTTCCCCTTGATCCTTTTCGACGATTGCTTGTTTGGATTGTTTGGATTTGATCTTCATCCACCGTTCAAGCAGAGAATCCTGATTTGTGAGTTTACCCCTAAGTAAATATCTATCTATCTCTCAGTTCTAAGCTAATGTGGGATTTGCTTTAAGTGTCCATTCACCACTTCACCTGGCAGGTTCACCGTGACATTCCTGTCTCATATAAAAATAGCAACAAACCGTCCAAAAAACAATGATACTAAAAACAAGCCAAAACCAGCAAGTCAACTAAAACACAACACAAAATCTACCAATTTTCTATTGTAAATAAGGAAATCTTAGTAAAGATAAAGGCATCTGACTTTCATTTATTCTACTTATAGAATATGGTTTTCTAACTTTCTATTTCTGTACCATAAAATGATGGCAATAGTAATGGTTAAAACATGTGTTTCTGAGATATAATTTAAAATCTGAATAAATAAAAAATAATATTTTATTTGCAATAAAATTTTAAGGATATCTTTTCCATGAATACTCATTTAGGAGATGTAAAAACAGAAGTTATATATTTGGAAATTGCTTGCAAGATAAATATGTATTCAAATGAATAAATACATGAAATGATAGAGAAAACTAATAGATACATAAAGAAAAAGTATATAATATGAGAGAGGGGAAATAGTCAAGGATCATAAATAGAAAGGAGACCCAAGGAACAAATTGGATAATGAAAAGGAGCCACAAATAGGTCAAGAGAGTTGCATGTTTAGTACGGAGTTAAAGAGTCATTGTGAAAACATGGCAAATATGGGGGGGGGGGACCACCCATTTGATGACACACAATGTTAGAGGTGCTGAGACCACATTGTAGGATATTTTTCTTTTGTGTGTATTTGCTTCCTTTGAGTGAGAGTGGGATCACTGTAGACTAATGCTTTGTGGATTTTATGGGGAAGTGGGCAGGAACAAAGGAAGAGGTGCTTCAGGTGGCTTAGATGGAGCTGGAGAGATGGCTCAGTGGTTAAGAGCACCGTCTGCTCTTCCAAATGTCCTGAGTTCAATTCCCAGCAACTATATGGTGACTCAAACCATCTGTTATAAGATCTGATACCCTCTTGAGGAGAAATCTGGTCAGTTATCCTCATATTCTTAGACAATGAAACCCAATATGAAAAAGTTCAATAGAACTACCATAAACTGGTTGCCCATGCGTGCTTCAGCATTGCCAAGGCATAAATTTCATTTCATGTTTTATGTACTCATTGACTGGAGGATTTAGAACAGCCACAATAGCACTGGACAAAGATAGAATAAATACAGTATTATATGGCATTACTCGGGGAGAATATACAACTTATGTTACCAGTGAGGAGAATGAGGACTAGTGTGCAACAGTGGGAGTTCTCATAATTGACAATATCTGAAGAAAAATGGCAAGGAATAAAAACTGATAATAAAGATGATGTTTATTTTTCACCTATATGTCTTCAAGTTTTGATTGAATTAAAGAAAGTCATCTGCTTCAGATACATATTCAACAGAATTCAGTGTGTATAAAACCATAATGCTTGTTTTCTTATCTTTAGAAAACTGTATCATTTACAGTTAAAAATACTATGGTAAAAACTGTGGGCAGCTTTAGTGTTCTTGGCTCTGCAGCAAGATTACAATGTTACATGATGGCATTGCCTAATATTAACTCCAATATCCCCGCATAGAAGTAGATGATTGATGTGTATATGAGTTTATATTACTGAGAAAATTAGTTAAGGATTCACAAATTCTAATCCCAAAGGAAATCTGCACCCCAGGTATGCTAATTTAATGTTTGGAAGAAATTTTAGAAGAAGCACAAATAACTTTTAAATTGTTTAGCATAAATCTTATCTGTAACATGAAGTGGGGGGCAGGCCTGTTTGTTGGGGTTTCTGTCCTGCCAGGTACCCACAGCCAGCAAGCCCCAAAGAAATAACACAGAGATCTCCATAAGTTATAAAGCTGATTTGCCCATTAGCTCTAGCCTCTCATTGGCTAACTCTCATATCTTGATTAACCCATTTTTTGATCTATGTTAGCCATGTGGCTAAGTACCTTTTTTCAGTGGGGCAGATCACATCCTGCTGTTTCAGTGATCTCGGCAGGAGTGGGAGGAATCAACTTCTTCCTTCCCAGAGTTCTCCTGTTCTCTTTACATCATTTTTACTTCCTGTCTGCTTTTCCCACCTATACTTCCTGCCTGGCCAATCAGCGTTTTATTTAAAACACGATTGACAGATTACAGACAGTTTTCCCCCACCACTTATCCAGAAAGCTTCAATTAACAACAAGTAGGAAATATTTTGATTCAAAGCAAAGAGATCAGATGAGTTGCAAGAGGTGCTTAGAAAGATGATATATAATCCCTTCATTTGAATAAAAATCCTGCAAACCCTGAACACCTAAACCTTTCCAAAACTGTTTTAAGTCTATAATTGTGTTAATCCTCAATATCATATCCTCAACATTGGATTAGACAAAATCCTGACATACCCTACCATTAGCCATTTGTATTTGTTCAATTGTATAAAGATAAAGTGAACATTATCTCCATGTTTACATAGAGATTTTATGTACTTTCATTAGAAGAAGTCAATGGAAAGTGGGTAGAGGGAAAGGATGAATAGGAAACATAACTTATGTTTTCTAATATACAAAGCTATACATACATATTTTTTCTATTCTTCACATGGCACATTTAAGCAGAAACAATGTTCACATAACTCTAATACATTTACTCAAGAATATTCAATGATCATGAAAGTAAAAGAAGCATAACTATCAAAGTGGTTAAGTGTGTAAAGTCCTTTCTACAAAAGCATGAGCATTTGAATTCAGATTTCCAGCTCCATATAAACAGCTGGCATGGTAAGACTGGAATCCCAGACCCACAGTGGCAGAGAGGAAAGATCCAGATGCCCTACTGGCAGCTAATCTGGCTATTCACTGATCTCCATGTTCACTGAAAATCCCTGTATCATAAAGTAAGTTGGAGCACCAAGGTTCAAGTACACAAGGCCTCCTGCAGCAAGTACGAGGTTGCCCTTTTAAATGACTTGTTTCCCAGGATCCTGATGAGGAAAGAGACTAAAGAAATCAGATGCACACACCCAGAAAAGTGAGGTTTTGTTGGATGGGCCTCAGCAATCCAGTTGCTTAGTATGTTTAACATATAAATTAAACAAGGATTCTGGATTATCACATATAGTTAAACAAGCAGGTGGAGTTAATAGTAAGATATCAGAAGGAAGTTATTATATACAGTCGAACAAGGAAACAATTTTATCTAATATTGCCAGTCTCTATTTGGAGCAGTCTTCAGGCCAATAACTTTCAGTGGGACAAAGCTGTAGAGGACATTTTCTGCACACACTATCTACAATCATACTCAGAACCATGGAAGCCTTTGTCACTTCTCTGAGCCTCAGCCCTGAAAAACTTTGTTACTCCTGTGGGACTGAAGCACTAGGGCTCAACATCACCATGCCCATGTCAAGAAATATATATTTATTCAGTTAAGACATCACTTGTATCCTTCAGGGAACCCTGACTTCTCTATTCGTTTCACCTACATAACCCAGGATACTCTTGTACAAGATGAGAAACTCAACTTTCCCTACTTAGAACTGTACATACTACTCAGAAACCATGCTTCAGATGTTGGCAAAGGCCTTTATCACCAGGCCCTTCTACATTTCCTAGGGACTTTCCTTGAAGCTCTATTGTTATACAGTCTCCTCTCTCATTTAGGAGAGCCTTCCTTCTCCTGCTTAAGGTTATTCACTTTTTCTTGTCAATTGTGGGGTTCTAAGGTCCAAATGGGACATCTAAATCCTACATCCTTACCCCAAAGCTCAAGGGTCATCACAGAAAGGATGAAAAAGATTGTAAGATGCAAAAGTAGCAGACATCTGCAGCAAAACAGTAATTACCACACATGAGAGGGCTGCAGCACACAGGAACAGACAGACGCACAGCAGCTGGCCCACATGAAGAACAACAAACAAGCCAAAATCCCAATATAACTGGGAGTTCAAGGATAATGAAGTCCCACCTCTGGCGGAGAAGCTATTGGCAAATGTTGCTGGATGGATAAGAAGAGTCAATATGTAGTGGCATTTAAACTAAATTTTAATAAATATAGCTTGTCTGAGGATCAAAAATGTAAACAGCCACACTGGCCAGGCTTACAGACCAGGCAGCAATGACACACACCTTTAATCCCAGTATCTACAATAGCTTGTTATAGAAACCAGGTGTTAGTGGGGCAGGCCCTTTATTGCAGAACTAGAGAGGATTAGAAGATGGGAGGTGACAGCTCTCAGTCTCAGTCTTATTCTGAGTTTCATAGAGGCAGGTCACCAATTTTGAACTGAGGTCGAGGTAAGAGACAATGGCAGAAGCCTTGCTTTTCTGGTCTTCAGGTTTATTAAATGTGCTTTATCATTTTCCTCTTGGGTTTATCTCCTGAGATAATATTCAAATCAATAGAATTTATTTGACATTTGTCTGACGTTTACATTTACATTTACATATATACACAAGTAAGTGAAAAAATAATACACATGTAAAGAATACATTATTACTAAATATGGTTTCTTCCACTAAAATTAAAATAAGTCTGATGAAATTATAATACCTTTGTTTAAAATAGTATAGCAAAGACATTACTTAATTTTAAAAATTCTGTGTTTTTCAGAAGTTAACATAAGCAATAGCTACTTGAGTACCTATGAAAAAATGCTGCAATATTTTTACAACTCTTACCTATATCTAAGTTTATCACAAAAATAATCTTTGCTTGTATATGGAGTGGATGAGAGAGAAGGGAGAGACAGAAACACCAAGACAGATAGGCAGAAGCAGAATTTATATTGTTAAGAGGTCAAGCTTAAATATCATTAAACAAAAAGTCTTTGTACAAAGTCCTTAAAAAATGTCCTTATAGAAATAGAAAGCCAAAATAAAAAAAAAGAAAATCACAGTTGTGAAAGTCTGTAATATTTTGAAATGTTAGAATTTATAATTTTGAAAAGGGTACCTGTGTGTTCACTGCTTTAAGCCATGATTAAAGAAAATTAGAGGTGAATTTTAGGCAATATCTAAAATTTTCTTATTGCATTAATATTTTGATACATTTCCACACATTGTTGTGACCCCCAACCATAAAATTATTATTGTTGCTACCTCATAACTACAATTTTTCTTCTACTATAAATTGTAATTTAAATATTTTTGTTTTCAGATGGTTATATGTGCCCCGTGAAAGGGTTATTTTCCCCACCCCCACACCAAGAGGATGACAAATCACTGATTGCAAACTGTTGCTTTAAGGAATGAAACAGTCAGAGACAGAAGAAATGCAGAAAATAGTTGAAAATCACATGGCACTTAAGCATTCGAATTAACATTCCATTAAAAAGAGAGAGAATGATGAGATTGATTGCTTTAAGAGACCTTAATTCTGGAAAGCAAAGAGAAAAAGAATATGACAGCAGTACATATTTTGCTTCCTATGTGTTTGATGGAGTCATTTTGTGTCACCGGTAACAAAAGCTTAATGGTATAAAGTGGAAAAGTCATTGTTGGACTGTCATTGGATGAATGACTATGGTACTAAGTGAAGCTATTAATAGCCAGAAGCTCTGGGAATTAATGGTACTTCACAGATATTTGAGAAGATATTAAAAGTTCTTTATCATAATGAAGTGGAAGGCAATTAATTAGTTTCAATGTAGTGGTATAAATGCCATGGTATAAATGCCTTTTAATGAGTTGTCAAAGTAGAACATTTTTGTTCAAATTGTGCTGTTCTCATTGAAATTCAGACTCAATAAAGACTAGAAAGGGAAATCGATTAAAGCACATAACAGATATTTTATTTCCCCTTAAAAATAATATGTAGATGTGCTGAAAATCAATAAATTTAGATGAAAGTGTTCTTAGTTGCTATTATAAGGTGTGTGAATCAAGATTCTCTTGCATAAAATCAAATCTTCAGAGAGAAATGTAGTTCTCCCCCTGATTAGAGGAAACTTCTTATTGCCAAAGACAGAGACTTTACAGAAAACCATAAAACTGGTTTTCTAAAAACTCTATTCTTCCAGAAAAGCTTACATGAAGTTTACTATATGTAGGGCAGTATTCCTGGTGTGTAGAATAAATTCATAAATAAATATAATGACAGCAATTGGGGCTGAATATGTATCAATGACAGAGGTAAAGTACTTGTTTAGCACGTTCAAGGTCTTATGTTTCACCCACACTATCACATTCAAAGTTCAAAAGCTTAGGAACTTCCAGAAAGCATATTATGGGGAGTGTTAGTCACATACAATGAAAAATCCACTTTAAACTATTATAAGATCAAAAAAAATTGAACTTGAAGTTCAATATCTAGGACAAGTGAAGTGTTGTCTAAGACTTCCCATTTTTTAAACTTTAAATCACTGTGCTTATATGCTGTATTCAAAAACCAGTATCATATAATGTAAAAATGGCAAACAAAGGCTTTAATTTCTGAGTCATTGATGGAGGATTCCCATTGGCTAATAAACAAACTGCCTTGGTTTTTTGATAGGGCAAGATTTAGATAGGTGGAGTAGACAAAACAAGAAAAAGGAAGTGAGGCAGATGGCTCAGACAGTTGCCCAGCCTCTCCTCTCTGAGGCAGACTGCCATGCCTCTTCTCAGGGAGAAAGATGCGATGGAGCCAGCCGCCAGATAAGACATGCTGAATCATTCCGGGTAAGACACCATTCATGGTGTTACACAGATTATTCGATATGGGTTAGTCAAGGTGTGAGTAAGAGGCTGGAACTAATGTGCCAGGCAGTATTTAAAAGAATACAATTTGTGTGTTGTTATTTCGGGTTTTAAGCTAGCCGGTGGCCCAGAGCAGGGCGGCAGGAAGTGGCCCACATCCCATCACTACAAGTCATCTCTGATGTTTCAATTCAGTTGTAAAAAATTTGTAGAAAACATTCTCTTAGAAACAACTTCTACAGAAATTTAGCTTGGTATTGCTAGATTATAAGCCTATATCTGAATAATGTTTCATGTCAAACAATGTGGAGCACATATCTTACACATATGTTTTCTGCAATCCCTGAAAATGTAAGATGAAGTCAAATTACAATGACTATGTGTAAAGGTATAAGGATATATATATATATATATATATATATATATATATATATATATATGAAGCCAGAGATGCTATGGAAGTGAAAAGAAGATAAACAGTGAGTGCACAGACAGTATATATATATTAGCAATCTATTATTTTATCTGAATATAGCACACAAATTCATCCATTTCTAATAATAGTCACACATCATTTCAAAAACATATTTATCCTAGCAATAGTGGAGAGGGTACCTGAACTGGTCTTCTCATGTAATCAGATTGGCAACCACCCTAATATTCATAGTAGAACATTCATCCAGTAACTGATGAAAGCAGATGCAGAGATCGTCAGCCAAACCTGGGCTGAGCTCCAGGATTCCGGCTGAAGAGACGGAAGACAGATTATTTGAGCAATAGGGGTCAAAATCATGGAGGAGGAACCCTCAGAGCCATCTTACTGGAGGGAACTCACAGACTCTAGACTGACAGTTAGGGAGCCGGCCTAGGATGAGCCTAGGCTCTCTGCATGTAGTTGACATTTGTGCAGCTTGTTCTTCTTGTGGGGCCCCTGGCAATGGGACCAGGTTCATGAGCTGACATTTTTGAACCCACTCCCTATGGTTCAGCTTTGATGAAGTGGGGAAGAGCTTTGGACTGCCTCAACTTGATATGCCAGACTTAGTTGACTTCCCATGGGGGCCTTATCCTTTCTGAGGAATGGATGGGTATGGGTGTAGGAAGAAGGTGGGGGAGGGAGCAGGAGGACAGGAGCAAGAGGAAACTGGTTGGTATGTAAAATAAATAAAAATTTAAAAATAAAATAAAAATAATAAAAAAATCTTTGTGTTGATAAACGTTTGCCTTTCTTAGGGACACATGCAAGAATTGTAGAAATATCACAAAGCTAAGAAACTGAAACTTTTGTATGGCTGTCAGTCAATCTCTCCCTCTGTGTATGTACATTAAGCAACTCAACACAGAGACAAGGAAGGCTCACATTTTTGTGATTTTTCACATTTTTTTTTTATTGCCTAGTTTGTTTGTTTTGGATTTATGCTTATATACTATGGATGAGTAATTAAGAGAGAAAGGTTTTTACTTCCTATCTAGAAATGAAAAAAAAATGAAAGATGTTCAGGAGTTCATAACTAGTGGACACCAAGTATGAAAATCCCTGCAATTCCTTGAGTGTTAAGATGTGGACCAACCCTTCAATATTTAGGCCTTTGTAAGCAAGATTCAAACTAGATCTTGATCCAAACTGCCCATGGTGGCCTTATCCTTTCTGAGGAATGGATAGGTATGGGTGTAGGAAGAAGGTGGGGGAGGGAGCAGGGGGACAGGAACAAGAGGAAACTTGTATGTATGCAAACGTTCTATTTAACATTGAATGTTTAATTATGCAAAATTTTTCTTATATGAAAATATTTTTGTGCTTAAAAATTAATTTTATTTTAAAGTATGTGAATAAGGCTATGTGAACTCCAAGCATATAGGATCGAAAGCAGAGGTAAGAAGAGGGTGTCAGATTGCCTAAAGGAGTTAGGGCCACTATAAACATTCAAAAACATTCATAAACATTCATAAACATTCAAAAGCAATAAGCATCACTGAATCATCTCTCTAACCCCAGAAACTTTATTGTAACATAACGAGTTAAGGTTGGGGATGTTCTCTAAGCTTTAAGAATGTATACTTACAGGGATATTCAGCATTTATCAACACTAAGGTTCAATTGTTTTCACTGTCCATCTGTAGCCTCCTGAACCATCTTCAGTTGCAGCTGCTGCTCATGCCTTTTGCCACCTAGTTTCTACACCCAGGCGACCATTCACAACCACTCTCTGTGTTCTTTATTCTTAGGGTCCTCTCTCCCCTTCCCTTTCCCAGCACAGAGTTTTCATCTGTTCTATGCACTCATCACCTGTGAGTTGCCTCAGCAATTCCATGATGCACTTACAATGGTTAATTATTATATTATTAATTTTTCATATCAATGCTCTTTTATTTTAAGACAGACAGTATCACCTGTCTCTCCTTAGCTGTATAAACTCTTAATTTATTGGAAAGAATTTGAAATTAAAGATTTTCTACCAAAAAATAAGCAAAAACAATCATAAAATATCTAGAGGTTTGAAAACATGAAATTCTCATCCCACCATTTCATATGGATCTTAAAGTAACTTAGAAGTGTGATAACAAATCAAAACATGGTTATCTAACTTTATCATCTTCTTGGTTAATACTTTTGAAAAGCCAACTTAAATTTGCCATAGTTAAATAAAAAAATTGTATTATCATACCTTTGATGATAACTTTTCCTTGTATCTAAAGATTATTTGGATAAATTATAGCTGACACACTGGTGTGTATGTGTGTGTGTGTGTGTGTGTGTGTGTGTGTGCATGTGTTTGTGTGGGCATGCATATGAGGGTACATCTATGTGCTTGTATGTGCATGGTTTTAAATTTTCTTTAGAATCAAACTGTCAATTTAAATATAGTTGACTTTTATTGTGTTTAACTAATATAGCACAGAACTACTTCATCTTATTGATAATACTAGCTTAAACATCAAGAATTTATGATGTTATCTTTGGAAGCATCAATGGTGATTTTGCTTTCATTGTCCTGAAGAACACACAAGATTTTAGAGACATACTCATTTTTAATATTATACAGAAATGATGACTATGAAATGCAGGAAGTGAAAATAGGTGAAATAAGATTTGCAGAGTTTGGCACACTTCTTATATACTTCGGCATGGCGTTAGAATAAACACAAAACTTGAATTTTTTTTTTATTTCTGTTTTAGGGACTTTTTGGTGATTTTGGAGAAGTAAACCAGGAACATGTTTCCAAATGAACAGTCTGAGTGTCCATACATGAAATACTTTTACTTTGAAACTCTTTACTATCGTGTTAAATTCCTATACTCAGTATGTTAATTCTATAATGCTATGATATTTAAGAAGTTTACCAGTAATATTTTTTCTCTATAAATATTAAATTAACATGGAGGTTTCTCTCAAAATATTTCCCATTTGATTTTTCCCTGAATTTCTTAGAGGTGTTACTTAAACTTACCATCCCCAAAGAGAAGCTGAATAGAGAAAAAACTCCACAAAATTTCAATTTATTGGAAATCTCATTGTCTTCCTTCAATCAAAACCTTATCACTCTGCAGCATGTATAATATACAGTAGAAAGAGGAAAAATTAATTTTCTTGTTCAATGTACTAAAAAACAATGCTTACAAATGATATTTAATTCTCAATGCACCCTCTTTGTCAATCCAATCCAAAATTTTGAGATTAATACTAGGCTGTGAGTGAGTAGACAGTGAAATTAATTTATTTTAATTTAATGTGTGCTTTCTATGAAATGATCACAATGCTTCTGTTAAGTCCGGAACATAACCCCAGACCCTGGCATTCATCCCATTTCCCCCAGCCTTGGAGTTACATTGGTCTGGACTCCAAATCCCAGCATTTCAGGTTCTCACCCACTCCCACAGGGTATTTAAGTTGGCTCCCAAAGGAGGAACATGTGGTTCTGGGTGCATGTGCTCCCCACTTTCCTGTCTCCCCACCATGTGCTTGACCACCTGAGAGCACTGTACTTAATAAAACATGGGCATTTTAATTCTACTTAATCTGACCTAATTGGATCTCTTTGCACAGGTGGAGGTGCCCATGTAAAGATTTTTTTCCTAGTGGTATTTTCTTAAATCACACAAAAACACTATTATCTGCAGTTACTATTCTATGGTTACCTGACATGTGGCTAAAACCTGGCCACAAATATAGCTGAAATATAGTTTCTGACATAACAGCAAAAGTATTGTCTTGTGTCTTCAAGTATCTAAACACCACTGTAATTGGGGGGGGGTGCTTAATAACCACCTTTTTCCATCTTCAAACACAGCAAGAGGAAGTATAAACATGAAATCTATTACTCATGCTTCTTCCCTCTTTCCTCAGTACACACCCCTGAGATTCATTGTGTAATGGTCTGTCCTGTCTCTTTAAGAGACAAGCAATGCCCACTTCCTCCCCTGTCTTCTGAAGCAAGCTGATCTTCAGCTTCCAGCCTGAGTTCCTTCCTTTTCCATTCCCCTCTCAAAGAGGCAGCATCTCTCTCTCCCTTCTTTCTCTCTTCTCTTTCACTCTCTCTATCTCTTTCTTTCTCTCCCTCTCTGCCTCTGCTATTCTCCTTCTCCCCCTTCCCTTCCATAACTCACTAAAAATATATCCAACCTCACTCTGCATGGCATGCTTATCCATGTCTCTGTCTCTCACCCACTGCATGACTGCATGACTCCCTGCCTGGGACCAGCCACCTTTGGAGACCTGTGGTGTGGTCTCATGGTGTGCCCATCTGTCTGTCTCTTGTGGCCTGCTGCAATCACTTGGGAAACTGCGTGGGACTGGCTGCTTTCAGGAGCTGCTGCCCACTGCCCAATGTCACATGGCCCACTGCCTGCCACCACTTGGGAAACTGGACCTGTAGCATTTCTGCCATCACAGTCACTCAGGGAATCCACATTTTAAATTAATCCATTACATTGGTGTTGTGAGACGAGGGAGGCTCCCCAACCCCAAGCCCTTCTTCCGGGGTTGGGATATGTAACCAGGATTTTTTTTCACAACAACAAGTGTTCCATATGCCTAAGCACAATTTCTACAGTGGGATTTCTACACACAGAACTGGCTTCAATTGGTGAGTTTCCCACATTCTGGTCAGGTTAACCATTTCTCTGAAACTGAGGAACTGACTGGTGAGCTCCCAGCAATCTTCTGCTGTTCCTAGAAATGGGGGGGAAGAAGCCCCCAACCATGGTCAGTTGAGCCCTTTACTGACAGTCATCTCGGGATTGCTTCCTTTAGCAAAAATTGTTTTTGCAATGACCCCTGGTCTCGATTCACCCATGACTGGGGGCCCAGGGTCCATCAGATTCTTCTTTTTCTTTTTTCCTTTCCTTTCCTTTCCTTTCCTTTCCTTTCCTTTCCTTTCCTTCCCTTCCCTTTCCTTTTTTCCCATCCCCATGAAAAGCTACTTGGAGAAGCCTCTGGCCTCTCTGGCTTCCAAATTGTGCTGATTAAATGTAGCCAGTCTATAACATCCCACTCACAGGTAGTAGACACTCTCCTATTGGTCCTGTGATAACCAATTCACACCCTGCTCACAGCAGAGAGACATCTCTCAGAGTGCTTTGTGGTATTGCCATTTTTCATGGCTTTTCACAGTTTCAGCTATAGGTAGCAAGCCATCCATTCCGTCCCCCCTGGGATAGATGCTTTTTGGCAGCTCTAAAACTCCAGTCCTTAATGCCCTACTTCTTGAGCTCCTAGCCTCACTCAGGTGGTGTCCGACTTGCTCCAATTTTACAGGGGCTTTCTAACTACTGTCAACGCATAGGCAAATAGAGGAAATTTCCTCAGACTGTCCCTGCCAACGCTACTGCTGTCAACAAGATTGGTCAGATCCACCAGGGGGCTGTTTTCAATTCCAGCCTTTTGCTTTTTACTGCAGCTTGTGGCGTGGTGGCTCAGCAACAGGGTAGATCATGCCTTTAGGTCTCTCTTATTATTAAACTTAAAATCCCTGAAGCTCAAAAATTGTGGCTTTTCCATACAACATGTAACCGCTGCCATTTTGACTGAGGTCAGGTGATGTTACCACAATCTTAACTGAGGTCAGGTGACTTTACCATCATCTTAACTGATAGCTAGTCAGGTGAACAAGTCTGGTGTGGGACTATTCTATATTCTGTCAATTATATTTTAAATGAATGCTGATTGGCCAGTAGCCAGGCAGAAAGTATAGGTAGGAAAACCAGACAGGAAGTAGAGGTGGAGCAATGAGAACAGGAGTATTCTGGGAAGAAGGAAGCTTTTTCCACAGTCCTGCCCAGACCACAGAAGAAGAAAGTTGTGACCTACCCCGCTGAGAAAGGTACCAATCCATGTGGCTAACATAAATAAGAATAATGGGTTAATATAAGTGATAAGAGCTAATAAGTGTAGTGTGGAGCTGCGGGTGGCTTCCCACCGCCTGGCTCCCAGCCACCGGCTAGCTTTACCCGAAATAACAATACACAAATTGTATTCTTTTAAATACTGCCTGGCCTGTTACTCACATCTTGATTAACCCATATCTAATAATCTGTGTAGCACCATGAAGTGGTGCCTTACCGTTTAGATTCTAGCATACGTCCATCTTGGGCTGGAGCTTCATCGTGTCTGGCTTCTCTCTGAGGAGAGGCACGGCGGTCGGTCTAACTTAGGAGAGGCGTAGCATCTGACTGAGCCATCTACCTCACTTCCTTCTTCCTGTTCTGTCTACTCCTCCCACCTAAGGGCTGGCCAATCAAATGGGCCAGGCAGTTTCTTTATTAGCTAATGGGAGTCCCCCATCATTTCCCCTTTTTCTGTTTAAACAAAAAAGAAAGGCTTTAACATAGTAAAATTACATATAACAAAACAGTTATCAAGTAAGAATTAGTTATAATATTTATATCTACTTTATATTTTATCATAACTAAGGAAAACTATAACTATCTATTCTTCAACTCCATCAAAGACTCCAAAAGGTTATAATATTACCTAAGTAAACAAGAAATAAGCAACTTCCAAACTCTAGAAATGACAGAGACATCTCGCTGCCTGGACAGTCACCCAAAGTTCTTTTGTACTGTTGGGGCATCCATCTTCGGCCTACAGGCCCATAAATATCCATCAGACATTTCTATGCAGCAGGAAATTTCGAAGGCAGTTCATTCACTATCTGCTGTGTCCTTCAGAATGTATCGCAGACTCTTTCTTGAATCAGGAACCCCAAAAGATCATCTCATATTTAGTCCTCTCTCTGTGGGTTCTTCGTGTCCAGTTTATGCCAACAGTCCAGGCAAGAGCAGTTTCTTGCCCAAGTGGCTATCAAACTCCATAAGGATCCTCTTTGATGCCCATCTTCCTCTTGAAGTAGATTGGTGCTGCCAGGAGCTGATGTGTCTCATTGTCATGAAAAGCCTTAAGTTATTAAAACATCTAAAATGCGATATTCTGTAGTCTTTGAAAGATATGAAGAATGCCTATGTAACTTAAATAAATCTCTATATAGCTAGAAAATCTAACTAACATAACTACAAGTTTTACTAATATTGATAACTATCTATTAACAACCTATATACATTACATTTTTAAATGAACTACACAATCACAATACATTAATCAGTATCAGAAATACATATACATATAACAAAATTGACCTTAAATTTAAATCACTAAAGCTAAATCCATATCAATGCAAATTACTCATCTCCATATTATATCCCCCTTTAAATGTAAAAGAACATTTATAAACAATATTTGGGAAAATGGGCGCAGTTATTTCTCTCCAAACTGCTTCCTGCTGAATGGGGACGCTGTTAATTAGGTCTTTCATGGTGTAACCTGTGTGCCAGGTTCATCTCAGTCATCAGTTGGGTGAAGTAATTTTCTGAAGGTGTTCACAGCAACCTTTCAGGAGGGCGTGGTCTATCATACCATATTGGGATAGAAGCAATCCACATGGTTTCATTTTCTGTAAAAACAAAAGAAACTCCTTTCCAAAGCATCATGTCCTTAGATCCAAATTGTAAAGTCAAGGTATTTTCAAAATATCTATTCTGGAATAGTTTAGCAGCATTTGTAAACAAATATCTTTTAGCAGCTGTTGCTTCTTCCTCAGCATTCAAACAATTCAAAGAGAGTATAATAGTATACAGTATCAAGATTCTCCGTATATTTTCCATCTTTGTACGGCTTTATTTTAACCTCTATTTCGTTTATTTTTACTTTTATTTTTTTATTTTTTGACAAGTTCTTTGTATATCTTAGTCCTGGAATAACTCTGCAGACCAGGCTGTCCTTGAACTCTCAGAGATCCGTCAGCCTCTGCCTTCCAAGTTCTGGGATTAAAGGTGTGTACTACCACACCTTGAACTCACAGAGGTCAATTTACCTTTGCCTCTCAAGTGTTGGGATTAAAGGTGTGTACTACCACACCTAACTACTTTCTTTCTTCCTTTTTTACCCTAAGAACTTTAACCTTTAGCATGCATATATTTTTAACACACTATAAATCATTTAGAGGTTTTCTTTGTTTTTGAATCTCTCTTTATCTTTCTCTCTCTCTTTCTGACCACACAAGTCTTTAAATTACTGAGCAATATGGGTAGGATTCAAGCCGTGGCTTTGCCAGCTAGATCCATCCCATTCCTTAGCTTTCCAGCCTCATGGCAGAGGTACTTGCTAGAGCCATTTTTATTACCACAACTCTGTGGCGTTTCAAGGTACTTGCCAGCAAGCAAGCTGCAACAGTGTTAAACAACAATCAAAAGCTCCATAGTCAGGACCGTCTGCTTGAAAGAGTCAGAGTTTGCCCTGGCAGGACGGCCCAGAAAGCCGGCATTTTAAAACAGCACAACTTTTTTCCTGCTACCACTGAAAACAAACAAGCATGCAGTCAGCTTTTATCAACGCCATTTAAGTGTTTTGTAGCAGGACCTCTTAAGAGATGGAGGGTTTTGTAGCTAAAGCTGAGTCAGGAAGCCTCTAGCAAGCAAAGCCAAACCCGAGAAAGTGCTGCTACGGAGAAAACATGCTTTACTCTATTCTTTCCCAAGCTTTCTCAGGCTTTCTGTGGATCCAGTTATCCACGTGGGCGCCATTCTGTAGTGAAGAGCTGCAGGCTGCATTCCTGCTGCCTGGCTTTTGGCCTCCGGCTAGCTTATGCCCCGAAATAACAACACACAAATTGTATTCTTTTAAACACTGCCTGGCCCATTATTTCAGCCTCTTACTCACATCTTGATTAACCCATATCTAATAATCTGTGTAGCACCATGAAGTGGTGCCTTACCGTTTAGATTCTAGCATACGTCCATCTTGGGCTGGAGCTTCATCGTGTCTGGCTTCTCTCTGAGGAGAGGCACGGCGGTCGGTCTAACTTAGGAGAGGCGTAGCATCTGACTGAGCCATCTACCTCACTTCCTTCTTCCTGTTCTGTCTACTCCTCCCACCTAAGGGCTGGCCAATCAAATGGGCCAGGCAGTTTCTTTATTAGCTAATGGGAGTCCCCCATCAAATAAGAAGCCTGAGCTAAGGGGCCAATCAGTTTCTATCTAATGTAGACTTCTGTGTGATTCTTTGGGGCTAACTGGCTGTGGGAACTGGGCAGGAAAGAAATCCCAACAAGTAGGACCTCATGTTACACAAGTCTTTAATGAAGTATACTCTGTTTGGTCCCCTGGTTTACTTATGTTTTTGTCTCTAAATTCCTCTTACTGACTCTGTTGCATATGTGTTTTGCACAGTGGCCAACCAAGAGCATCCACTTCATCCAATTCATGTTCACTCTGTATATATGTACATACATGTAACTTAAGTGCATGTATGTTTATTGTTAAATGTTATAGTTGTTTGTTCATTGCATCTCATTTCAGACTACAAAACACTAAGTCTCATGTTTTAACCTGGTATGTACTTTTTAAGTCTCTTACAAAAATAGTTTATATTTAATCCAGCCCTTATTTAAAATATATTAAGATGTTCTATACTATTGTCAGTTCTTTCATTAACCTTCTATTGCTTGCACACAGTTTTTCTTCTTTCTGTCTTTTTATGAGCATAGATATTATCTGTTAAGAGCCAATACAGTCAAGCACAGACCCAGCTCTCTAGGCAGATTGTATACTGTAGTTACACCTGATAGACAGCTCTCAACTGCTCAGAGATCTAGGGAATATGGCATTTAAATACTTATTTAAAAAAATTTTCAAACAAAAAGAGACAGGTTGGCTCCTAGCAGCAGCACTCTACTTCCTCCAAAGAAGATAGAAGACAAATGGGCAGAGAACAATAACCATCCACAATTTGCTTCAACTGCCAAGCACTGACCACTGGGCAAACTGCTTTTCTTCTAAACTGAAGATCTCCAGACATGGACAGAATTGCTGGAATCGATAGCCTAGCTGCTCAGGTCAAGGTAGGCTTGTCTTTTTACAGATTTCTTAGCCCACAGGATCTTCTGAAGCCTGGAAGACCCTGTGCTAAAGAACAGAGGGCAAATATGACCTTCAATGACCATGGAGGACCCTGAGTAGTAGCTCTAGGTGACAACTGAGTAAGTTCTCTGTCATTTTTAAATCAGTAAATCAAGTAAAATTTTATATTTCTCAGAGATCTCTGATGCAGTTTCACAGCTGAGAGGTTTTGTCAGTTTAAAATGACAGCCTTACCAAACAAATTTCAATAAATTATAAATATAAGTTATTAAGGTGTGTGCCTGCAAGTTATAAAGGTATAAAGACAAATAGAAGATATTAAATTTCTCTCTCATGCTGCCTTTCATTGTCTTAAAAATACTTTTCATTGTGCAAAAATATCTGTCACAGTCATTCTGACATAAATATGCTACTGTTCATACAATGTATATGTCTAAAATTTCTCTTTTCACAAACCTAAAAAGTTCTTGTGAATTCCAGGTAGCCGAATTGAAGTAATCACCTTAAACAGATCAGATACACCTTCCCTCACTTCCCTGGTCCTAATATTTTTTCCCTAAACTTAACTTTGTTCTCTGTCCTGCCAATAGCATAAACATGTGTAAGAGACACATTTCCTTACCACAAACACCAAACAGGAATGAACAGACCAGCTATGCCAGGATGTGACCAGCACCCAGGCTTCTCAGATTCCCCCAAAGATGGTGCCACAAATTAACAAGAAGCAGTTTTGAAAATCTATCGCTCCAATTTCTTTAATCTGTGCTGCCTAACCTCCCACCTTTTATTATAAAAAGAGATGGGTATATGATCATCTATCCTGTCTCTTTAAGAGACAAACTGTGCCCACTCCCTCTCCCATCTGCTGAAGCAATCTGATCTTCAGCTTCCAGCCAGAGTTGCTTTTTCTGTCTTCCTCTCAGAGGCAGCTTCTCTCTCTCTCTCCTCTCTCTCTCCTCTCCCCCCTCTCTCTCCCACCTTTTGCCTCTGCTCTTCTCCTTCTTCCACTTCCCTTTCATAACCTACTACTAAATATATATCCAACCTCACTCTTCATGGCGTGTTTATCCATGTCTCTGTTTCTCACCCACGGTGTGGCTCCCTGCCCAGTACCAGCAGCCTTTGGAGACCTGTGTTTGTGGTCTTTTGGTGTGCTCATCTGTCTGTCTCTCCTTGTGGTCTGCTGCAGCCACTAGGAGAACTGTGCTGTCCCTACTTGTGATTGGCTGCCGCTGCCCACTGCCTGCCATCACATGGCACTGTCTGCCACCGTTCAGGAATCTGGACCTGCAGCATTTCTGCCACTGCAGCCACTTGAGGATCTGCAGCATTTTTATTAATACATTAAACATTGGTTTCATATAGTCCACACTAATGTTTCTAATATAAGGCGATCTGAATCAATTCCATCTGTAACTTCAATTGCATTGTTTTTACATACAGTGTGATCTATTTAAACTTTCTGTCATTAACATTTAGACTTACTTAGGAGACTGCTATTTTGATTGACCAAAATGATATCACAAACAGAGGTCTAGAAGGCATTTTCTATACTCAAAACATCTTACTTCTCATCTTTTCTGTAAAATGACATGCAAAATGTTTGATCTGAGGCTAGGGACTCCAAAGATAAAGAGCATAGTTTTCTTTTGCTTTGTGTTTTTTCTCTCTTTAAATCACCTAGTATTCTCATGTAAATAGCCTAGAGCTGTTTTATCCCCCCCCCCATTAAAATTCACTTGACTTAATTTCTTCTAATGTGTTTCTAGCTCATTCAAGTTTATTGTGCTTCTAACAAAGGTCCCACAAAGTTGCAAATCAGAGTTCTGCTCTCTCAAGGCTATTGTCAGTGTGTTTGGCTATTTGCCAGACCTTGTGCTCCTGAAATAGGGATGTAGTTGGTTCCTACCTAAAATAAAAGTCTAAGGATCCACTGCCCATTATGGAAATAACTTGGGATTCCATCCAGGAAGTGGTTTACCTACAGAGTGTTTGGTATAGGGTATGAGTCAAGGGCATGAGAAATGAATGTACCCCATGACTTTCAATTTGTATGTTAATAAAGTCTTTTTTTCTACTCCTATGTTTTGAAGTGAGGGGTATATTATCCAGTTGAAAATTAAACACCAGAGAATTTTCAGTATTCACTGAAATTCCCTCCTGAAATTATCTTATATGTTTCTGCATTTTATTATTTTTATTTGTGTCTTCGTATTCTTTACTATATTTCTAAATTTTCATGCCTCCCCTTTGGCCATTCACTTGATGAAAACTGGCCTCTATTCTCTAACATGAAATACATGCCACCTAAATCGATGAATAAAATTTGATTATTAGGGTGTGAGGAGGTGACTAAGTGGGTTGAGTACTTGCTACAACGAAAGACCCCTCCATGCCTGAAAGACCCCCAGGCCCACATACTATGTTAAACTGATGAAATTTAGCTGAGCCATAGAAGGAAAGTCCCCCCAGCTCAGCAGATGCTAAAACAGGATATCTATGGGTTGCAGACTCGCTGACTAGGCTGAGGAGAGGGAATACTCCACCCCCCAAGACATTCTATTGAAACTGTCAACTTGCTGCAGGGTGCTTTATTTAACTTTGTAGTTTTTTGAGGAAATTAGAGAACAGACATGGGGCTGTCCCCAGGATGAGCTAAGCCCACCAATTTAAGAGCCAATATAATGTTTGTGCTATATTACCCCCTTATGTAATCATTTTTCCCTATAAATATGGCTGTTTGAATCTGCCCTCAGTGCTCAGTTGGCAAAAGCTGCTGATGCACCCGCAGGCACCGTTGTGATCAATAAAGATACCTCTTGCTGATTGCATCTATTGGCCTGAATTATTGAGTCTGGGGGATCTCTCCCACTGCCCTTGAAATTGAGGGTCTTTCAACACGAGCACAAAAACCTAAGTTAAAATCCTCAGAACCCAATGTAAATCAAATGTGGTAGCAAATATTTATACTAAAAATCAAAGTAATTCCATGCCAAATTGGAAAGTAAAAACTTGTATGCTAGTTACCCTGCAATACACAGTAGTGAAGAACAAAGAGATGGTGTTTTAAACAAAATGGAAGATGAGAACTAACACCCAAAGATTGTTCTTTGGTCTCCAAATATATATACATATGCACAATGACATATTTTTTATAACAAATGTTTATGCTCATATCCATGAACATGCACACATGTTTTAAGAAAGAAAGAAAGAAAGAAAGAAAGAAAGAAAGAAAGAAAGAAAGGAAGGAAAAAGAAAAGAAAAAAAGACTTGGTATATTTGTTGAGATCATCAACTCTTCTAGAAATAGCACTTTATAGAAATGCTAGAATCAACCTGCATTTGAAGAGATAGTGAGGATGTTGAGGGAAAAATGTGAGGATTCCCAAGTCCCCTTTAAAAGCTGAGCTTCCTGGAGAGATGGGTCAGTTAAGAGCACTGACTGCTCTTGCAAAGGACCCAACTTTGATTCCCAGCATTCACAGGGCAACTGACAACTGTCTGTAATTCCAGTTTCAGGAGACCCAGTACCCATGGTCAAACACCGATGCACATAAAATTAAAATAAATAATCTGGGTGGTGGTGGTGCATGCCCTAGCACTTGGGAGGCAGAGGCGTGTGGATCACAATGAGTTTTAGGCCATTGTGGTCTACTAAACAAGGACAGTGAGGATTGTTACCCAGAGAAATCCTGCTCCCCAAACCAAAACAAACAGAAAACAAAAACAAAAAACAGCTGAACTTCTGCTAATTTTAAAGTAAGCTCTAGTAAACTTCCACTGTAGAAATATGTTTATTCACTGTATTTATACCAAATAGGAAGAGGGATATTTATTTACTAAATAAACTGTTAAAAATTTTGAAAGGGCATTGCAACATGAAGTTATTTTAAGGCCATACATAATGTGATCATAAATTACCTTATTGCTATTATATACTGTGTTTGGATTCTTTTAAAAGTCATAAGAATATTTATATCCTAAAGCCAACTTTTGGCTATTGAAACTTTAGAATGCTGTGATATAAACAACCAAAAATAAAATTAAAGGCAAAATGAATAATTTTCTTATGTTTGACATTCAATCCAAGAACTATTTAGCAGCTGCTTAAAACCACACTTTTACTGTCCATCAGAAACTTAGTCCAAGTTGTCTATCTAAATTAAATAGTTATACTAGACATGAGTGATATTAAATAAATTAAATAAAATGTTTTATCAATATTTGTCCTATATAAACAAAAGATAACTATTTAAACCTTATAAATATTATGCATACTAATGAGATCATATTTTCAGTGATAAGACTTTGAAATTGAGAATTCTGTTTAACACTTGAAGTATCTTTTAGTTTGGTGGTTATACAGATGAAGTATTCAGTATATTAGATAGATCATGACTATGTCAACATCAATTAAGGTTAGAATATGTATAAACACAATAATGAAAATGAAAACACACTAACATCTGATTTTTACTGACTAATAGTGTAGATAGAAATTTAAGCATGTCAAATTTATTAGAAAGAAAATCAGATACCTATATGAACATAAACTGAAGTCTAATTGGCAGCATAATTAAACTTTTTTTCCACATTGGGAATGTCATATACTCTTAAATATGAACATATTATTGATCTTACTCTATTTATAAGAAGAGAAATTCTGGAAAAGTAAAATGACAATGGTGTAGACTTCATGAACTATTTACCTGAGCTCCTGGGTTATAGGTTAATAGGCACATTTTCTCCTTGTCTCTGTGTCTATGTATATGGGATGATTATACCTGATAAATGGGATTAAAAAAAACTGGAATCCAATATTTGAACACATTAATGTTCTCCATGTGTAGGTTCTTCACTAAATGGTAGGAATATGTTCGCTCAGAACAAAGCATGTCTTAAAAAGTCAAATTGCACAATATTCATTCCATGATTATGTTCAACTCCATCAGTATTTTATAATGAGTAATTCCCAGTTTCCTGGAGATTGGCTGCACAATTATTTCTCCTACTCTTCTCTCCATTAAAGAACTATCTGGACTCTCAATCTCATAGTCCAAGATAAATGAATTACTGCAAATGGCCATTTCACAACTTACAGAATGACTGCTGTTGTTATTCCTCACATATATTGAACCTAGGTTTTGGAGACAAAGTCTCCTTCTAGTCTGAGCTCACTAAACTAGCATGGTTGGTCCCAAGACCCAAGGAGCCACCTTTTCCCAGAGTCCTGGTACTTGGATTACAGCATACTCTACCACAACGCCTCAGCTCAGGATTTTATTTGAATTTTGAAAATTTATCTCAGTTCCTTTCAATCTCATAAAAATGATTTTATACATAGAAATATGTTCTCAACCTGCAAAATATATTCTTAGCCATAATGTACATCAATACTTTATGCTTTTAGGAAAGTAACAGTGGAGCAAATATAACAATATTTAATGTTAAAAATCTCAAATTTAATAAAAGTCTCTATTCTTTTTATAAAACATATTTCCTTTGCATTCCCAAGTTGAAAGTCCTAACACTTTTCTTCATCACTTGAATATTACACAATTAATTAATTAATTCTTTGAAATAATTAATGGCAGTTAATAATTGATAACTAATTATTTGGTTTATAATAGTACATAAAAATTGATTATTTTCAAATTTAGTTTTAGAATTATGAGTTATAAAATATTTCTAAAATATCTGTGATGTTAAATTTAAGATCTGAGACATCTTTCAAACTAAATGAAGGAAGTTTATATACATCAAGGTGTAATGAACTATTTGAGCTTAAGCAGAAGTGGCATCATTCAGTAGTAGGGATTTAAACATTCCTTTCTCTTTTCTTTTTATTATCAAGAAACTTGTATAAATAATCTCAAAAAGTTCTCAAGCTAATATGATTACTTACTCCTCACCATGGTTTAAATTATGTTAAATCTGAATTATCTCCCTAACATGTCTATTTCTTTAACACTTAATTATATGGGATATATAAAATGAAATACTCTTTTTTTTTTTTTTTTTTTTTTTTGGTTTTTCGAGACTGGGTTTCCCTGCAGTTTGTAGAGCCTGTCCTGGAGCTAGCTCTTGTAGACCAGGCTGGTCTCGAACTCACAGAGATCCGCCTGCCTCTGCCTCCCGAGTGCTGGGATTAAAGGCATGCGCCACCACCGCCCGGCTGAAATACTCATTTTTAAAAGAGATCATGAGAAGTACAAATTCTAATTAGGAAAAATGTCCTGAACATGTCTTCTTTTACAGGCATTAATGAAAATACTAAACATACAGCACTAAAAATGTGTGTACTTGCAAAATAAATTACGAGATCCCAACACCACTCTCATAAATTTTGACCAGTGTTTATCCACAAATTCTGTGTTTTTATATGCTGGATATTCTGAATTTTATATGCTATTACATAGGTATGAAAAATATACTAAAATTGATCATATGAGCCGGGCGGTGGTGGCGCACCCCTTTAATCCCAGCACTGGGGAGGCAGAGGCAGGCGGATCTCTGAGTTCGAGGCCAGCCTGGTCTACAAGAGCTAGCTCCAGGACAGGCTCTAGAAACTACAGGGAAACCCTGTCTCAAAAAACCAAAAAAAAAAAAAAAGATCATATGAAAATTTCTATATCTATGATATTTATCTTCCTGGAAATCTTTTTAAATTTATTCTCTATTCAAAGACAACAACATAGTTTCACAGGCAAAATTGTTAGAAAACAAATTGAAAATATTGGCACACCAAAAATCTTCCAGAAAAAGGAAGATTTGTTTAACCAAATAACAACTTAACACAAAAAATCTTGAAATGAGACAGAAAACTAAAGATAGACAAGGGATTAAGGTGCCCCTAGTTCTAACCCAGTGCCCTTTCCAGTTTCTTCTTCTAGCCCATCTTCATTCTTTATTCTTCCGTTAGTCTCCATGGATATGCAGAAGTACTATCTTCCTGGGACACCATAGTCAGTACAACTGATAAGATTGAGACCCAATGCCTATAAAACATGGCTAGGACAAGTTACCAATTATATGTATCAATTACCAAACAATAAAACATCCAACCAACAAAGGCAAAAATAGATATCTACAGCAAGAATTATTCCAAATGCCTATATCCCAGCACAAAAACAGAAAAAAACTAATCAAGACATTATGCCTCTGCTAAAAGGCAACAACCCTATTATAACAACCTTTAGGAGAGAAATTTGGCTAAAGTACAAGTTAAGGACTTAAAAATATCAATCATAAGTACATTCACGAACCTTAAAGATGTTATAAACAAAAAGAATGCCTAAGGGAAGAACAAGAACACAAAAACACTTGAATGAAGCAATGGAATTAACTCAAGATATGAAAGTAGAATTTAACAAAGAAGTATAACCACCAAAGAATGGAAAACCTGAACTGAAATGCAAACTTTAACATTGCAAACCATTCTTTAAATCTGAGTATTGCCACTTGGCTGTGGCTTACTGGCAATTTTCTTTTATGTCTCTCTGTGGTGGCAGCTACATGGTGTCTTGCTTACTTTGCCTACTCTCTCTATATATACCCTTTTGTGCCTGTTTATATTCTGTTAAGCTATTGGATGAAATCAGCTTCTTTATTTATTAACCAATAAAAGCAACACATATACTAAAGGTAATCCCACATCATCTCCCTTTTCTGTCTAAATAAAAAGACCTCTACATGTTCCCTAAAAATGTTTGTTCACTCAGGAGGCAGAGGCAGGTGGATCTTTGTGAGTTTGAGGCCACCCTGGTCCACAAGAGCTAGTTCCAGGACAGCCTCCAAAGCTACAGAGAAACCCTGTCTCGAAAAAACTAAAAAAAAAAAAAAAGTTTGTTCATCATGTTCATTGGAAGCTATATAAGAAGGTGAACCCAAAGAAAAACATATAGTTATCCTCCTGGATATTGGAAGTAGACAAGATTGCTGGACAAAAAATGGGAATATGGGGGTGGGGGGGATGGAGGGATGGGGGGATGGGGAGAGAAAAGTGTGAAGTGGAGGATGGGAAGAGCTTGGGGGAATAGGATGGTTGGGATATAGGAAGGGTGCATATGGGAACAAGGAATTATATATCTTACTTAAGGGAGCCATTCTAGGGTTGGCAGAGACTTGACTCTAGAGGGGTTCCCAGGTGTCCAGGAAGACGCCCCCAGCTAGTTCCTTGGGCAGCTGAGGAGAGGGTGCCAGAAATGTCCAGATCCTATTGTCATAGTCATGAATATCTTGCATATCACCATAGAACCTTCACCTGGCATTGGATGGAGAAAATGACAGAGCCCCACATAGGAGCACCAGACTGAGCTCTCAAGGTCCTGATGAGGAGCAAAAGGAGGGAGATCATGAGCAAGGAAGCCAGGACTGCGAGGAGTGCTTTTACCCATTGAGACGGTGGGACAGATCTAACGGGAGACCACCAAGTCCAGTCGGAATGGAACTGATGGAACAGGGGACTAAACCGGACTCTCTGAATGTGGCTGACGGTGGAGGAGGACTGAGAAACCAAGGACAATGGCAATGAACATGAACTCTACAGCATGGACGGGCTCACTGTGAGCCTTGTCAGTTTGGTTGCTCACCTTCCTGGACTTAGGGGGAGCTGGGAGGACCTTGGACTAAACATAGTGAAGGGAACCCTGATGGCTCTTTGTCTTTGGAGAGGGGTGGAGTGGGGGGTATGGGTGGAAGGGAGGGGAGGGAAGGGGGAGGAGAAGGGGAGGAGATGGAAATCTTGAATAAAAAAATGAGAAAAAAAAACTTATTCATAGCCGGGCGGTGGTGGCACATGCCTTTAATCTCAGCACTCAGGAGGCAGAGCCAGGTGGATTTCTGTGAGTTTGAGGCCAGCCTGGTCTACAAGAGCTAGTTCTAGGACAGGCTCCAAAGCCACAGAGAAACCCTCTCTCGAAAAATCAAAAAAAAAAAAAAAAAAACTTATTCATAATAGTCAATAATTGGAGACTGCCAGATGCCGCCAGCTGATTAATGGGTAGTTTTACACAACTGGACATTATTCAGCTTTTACAAATAATGAAATCATTAAGTTTGTATTTAAATGAATGGAGCTAGGAGCTAGAAACTAATATTTTGAGTGAAGTAACTCAGATCCAAAAAAACAAATATGTGCATGTTAGCTTTTAGCTCTTGATATATACTTTTCAATTATAATAGATACAAAGGTAACAGAGTTAATAAGGTACCAAGGTAGAAGAGCCAATCTTCAATGGAAGGGAAAAACAAGTCAAATATTATAAAAAGAATAAGGGCAAACTACAATAAACATTAACTGAAAGGGCAAATGGAAATCAGGGAAAAGGAAGAAATATGGGGAGGGACAATGAACACAAAGGACCTATTGAAAGGCCATATGGAATTTTACTAATGTAGAAACTAATAAAATATGGACATACATGAAAGAAATTTAAATGGAATCATACAATAAAGGGGGGAGAGTATTCCTCAATTAGATATCCTATGCCACTAAATAATACCCCCACAGCCAAGAATGGAATATATATTGCTGACTTCTTGGACAAAGAGAACATATAGATTTCAATAATACCATAGACTATTGCCAGGGATATTTATTATCCTTAAAACAAGAAAAGAAGACCTTATTACTGAAAATACCACTTATTTCATGTTTTTTTTTCTCATGGTTTATTTTTTTTATATTTAAAAATTTCCATCTCCTTCCCTCCTCCTCCCCCCTCCCTCCCCTCCTTCTCCCCTTTCTCTCCCCTCCTTCTCCCCCTTCCCTCCCCTCCCCTCCACCCATACCTCCCCTCCCTCCCTCTCAAGGCCAAGGAGCCATCAGGGTTCCCCACTCTATGCTAAGACCAAGGTCCTCCCAACTCCCCCCAGGTCCAGGAAGGTGATCGACCAAGCTGAGAAGGCTCCCACAGAGCCCGTCCATGAAGAACAATCAGAGCCCAGAGCCATTGTCCTTTGCTTCTCAGTCAGCCCCCGCTGTTGGCCACACTCAGAGAGACGGGTTTGGTCGCATGATCCATCAGTCCCATTCCAACTGGAGTTGGTGATCTCCCATTAGTTCTGTCCCACCGTTTCCATGAGTGAACGCACCCCTCTCGTTCCTGACTTTCTCCCTCATGTTCCCGCTCCTTCTGCTCCTCATCGGGACCTTGGGAGCTCAGTCCAGTGCTCCAATGTGGGGCTCAGTCACCTTCCCCATCTGTCGCCAGCTGGAGGTTCCCTCACGGTCCTGACTTTCTTTCTCATGTTCTCTCTCCTTCTGCTCCTCATCAGGACCTTGGAAGCTCAGTCCGGTGCTCCAAGGTGGGGCTCTGTCATTTTCTTCATCTATCGTCAGGTGGAGGTTCTTCTTATTATCTTCTCAAGGATCCCAAACTTATAGGCTCGATGTCCTTTAATCATGGCTAGAAACCGAATATGAGTGAGTACATCCCATGTTCATCTTTATGGGTCTGGGTTACCTCACTCAGAATAGTGTTTTCTATTTCCATCCATTTGCCTGCAAAATTCAAGATGTCATTGTTTTTTACCGCTGAGTAGTATTCTAGCATGTATATATTCCACAGTTTCTTCATCCATTCTTCCACTGAAGGGCATCTAGGCTGTCTCCAGGATCTGGCTATTACAAATAATGCTGCTATGAACATAGATGAGCATATGCTTTTGTTGTATGATTGGGCATCTCTTGGGTAGATTCCCAATAGTGGAATTGCTGGGTCCTGGGGTAGGTTGATCCCAAATTTCCTGAGAAACCGTCACACTGCTTTCCAAAGTGGTTGCACAAGTTTGCATTCCCACCAGCAATGGATGAGTGTGCCCCTTACCCCACAACCTCTCCAGCAAAGGTTATTATTGGTGTTTTGGATTTTAGCCAATCTGACAGGTGTAAGATGATATCTCAAAGTTGTTTTGATTTGCATTTCCCTGATAGCTAGGGAGGTTGAGCATGACCTTAAGTGTCTTTTGGCCATTCGAACTTCTTCTGTTGAGAATTCTCTGTTCAGTTCAGCGCCCCATTTTTTAATTGGGTTAATTGGCATTTTACCGTCTAGTCTCTTGAGTTCCTTATATATTTTAGAGATCAGACCTTTGCCAGTTGCAGGGTTGGTGAAGATCTTTTCCAAGTCAGTAGGCTGCCTTTGTGTCTTAGTGACAATGTCCTTTGCTTTACAGAAGCTGCTCAACTTCAGGAGGTCCCATTTATTCAATGTTGCCCTTAAAGTCTGTGCAGCTGGGGTTATGCATAGGAAACGGTTCCCTGTGCCCATTTGTTGTAGAGTACTTCCCACTTTCTCCTCTATCAAGCTCAATGTGTTCAAATTAATATTGAGGTCTTTAATCCATTTGGACTTGAGTTTTGTGCATGGTGATAGATATGGATCTACTTTCATTCTTCTACAGGTTGACATCCAGTTATGCCAGCACCATTTGTTGAAGATGCCCTCTTTCCTCCATTGTGTACTTTTGGCTCCTTTATCAAAAATCAGGTGTTCATAGGTTTGTGGTTTAAGATCCGGGTCTTCTATACGATTCCATTGGTCAACTTCTCTGTTATTATGCCAATACCAAGCCGTTTTCAATACTGTAGCTTTGTAATAGAGTTTGAAGTCAGGGATGGTAATGCCTCCAGAAGTACCTTTATTGTATAAGATTTTTTTGGCTATCCTGGGTTTCTTGTTTTTCCATTGATTATTGTCCTCTCAATCTCTGTGAAGAATTTTAATGGGACCTTGATTGGGATTGCATTGAATCTATAGATTGCTTTTGGTAGAATTGCCATTTTTAGTATGTTGATCCTCCCAATCCACGAGCAGGGGAGATCCTTCCATTTTCTGGTATCCTCTTCAATTTCTTTCTTCAAAGACTTAAAGATCTTGTCAAATAAATCCTTCACTTCCTTGGTTAGCGATACTCCCAGATATCTTATGCTATTTGTGGCTATTGTGAAAGGTGATACTTCTCTGATTTCCCTCTCTGCTTCCTTATCCTTTGTGTATAGGAGGGCGTCTGATTTTTTGGAGTTGATCTTGTATCCTGCCACGTTACTGAAGGAGTTTATCAGCTGTAGGAGTTCTTTGGTGGAGTTTTTGGGGTCGCTTATGTATACTATCATATCATCTGCAAATAATGAAAGTTTAACTTCTTCCTTTCCAAATTGAATCCCCTTGATTCCCTTATGTTGTCTTATTGCTATTGCTAGAACTTCAAGCACTATATTGAAGAGATAAGGAGAGAGTGGACAGCCTTGTCGTGTTCCTGAATTTAGTGGGATAGCCTTGAGTTTCTCTCCGTTTAATTTGATGTTAGCTGTCGGCTTGCTGTAAATAGCTTTTATTATATTTAGGAATGACCCTTGTATCCCTAATCTCTCCAAGACCTTTATCATAAAAGGGTGCTGAATTTTGTCAAATGCTTTTTCAGCATCTAATGAGATGACCATATGGTTTTTTTCCTTCAGTTTGTTTATATGATGGATTACATTAATAGATTTTCGTATGTTGAACCAGCCCTGCATCTCTGGGATGAAGCCTACTTGATCGTAATGGATAATTTTTCTAATGTGTTCTTGGATTCGGTTTGCCAGTATTTTATTGAGAATTTTTGTGTCAATGTTCATGAGTGAGATTGGCCTGTAATTCTCTTTCTTGGTTGAGTCTTTGTGTGGTTTAGGTATCAGGGTAACTGTAGCTTCATAGAAGGAATTTGGCAGTGACTCTTGTGTTTCTATATTATGAAATACCTTAAGGAGTATAGGTATTAGGTCTTCTTGGAAGTTCTGGTAGAATTCCGCATTGAAACCATCTGGTCCTGGGCTCTTTTTGGTAGGGAGGTTTCTGATAACAGTTTCTAATTCTTCGCGACTAACAGGACGATTTAGAGCATTTACCTGGTCCTGGTTTAACTTTGGTATATGGTATTTATCTAAAAAACTGTCCATTTCTTTTACATTTTCCAATTTTGTGGCATACAGGCTTTTGTAGTAAGATCTAATGATTTTCTGAATTTCCTCTGTGTCTGTGGTTATGTCCCCCTTTTCATTTCTGATCTTGTTAATTTGCGTGTTCTCCCTCTGCCTTTTGATTAGTTTGGCTAAGGGTTTGTCAATCTTGTTGATTTTCTCCAAGAACCAGCTTCTTGTTTCATTGATTCTTTGGATTGTTTTCTGTGTTTCTATTTTGTTGATTTCTGCCCTCAGTTTGATTATTTCCAGTCTTCTACTTCTCCTAGGTGAGTCTGCTTCTTTTTTTTCCAGAGCTTTCATGTGTGCTGTTAAGTCACCAATGAGTGCTTTCTCCGATTTCTTTAAGTGGGCACTTAGTGCTATGAACTTTCCTCTTAGCACTGCTTTCATTGTGTCCCATAGGTTTGAGTATGTTGTGTCTTTGTTTTCATTAAATTCAAGAAAGACTTTAATTTCTTTCTTTATTTCTTCCTTGACCCAGGTGTGGGTCAGTAGTTGACGGTTCAGTTTCCATGAGTTTGTGGGCCTTCTGGGGGTAGCATTGTTGTTGAATTCTAATTTTAATCCATGGTGATCCGATAAGACACAGGTGGTTACTAATATTTTTTTGTAACTGTGGAAGTTTGCTTTGTTACCAAGTATATGGTCAATTTTCGAAAAGGTTCCATGAGCCGCAGAGAAGAAGGTATATTCTTTCCTATTTGGGTGGAATGTTCTATAGATGTCTGTTAAGTCCATTTGGTTCATTACCTCCATTAAGTCTTTTAATTCTCTGTTAGGTTTCTGTCTGATTGACCTGTCCATTGGTGAGAGAGGAGTGTTGAAGTCTCCAACTATTAGTGTGTGTGGTTTGATGGCTGCCTTGAGTTCTAGAAGTGTTTCTTTTACATAAGTGGGAGCTTTTATATTAGGGGCATAGATATTCAGGATTGAGACTTCATTCTGAAGGATTTTTCCTGTTATGAGTATAAAGTGTCCCTTTCCATCTCTTCTGATTGATTTTAGTTTGAAGTCAACTTTGTTGGAAATTAGTATGGCCACACCCGCTTGTTTCTTAGGGCCATTTGCTTGATAAACCTTTTCCCAACCCTTTACTCTGAGTAGGTGCCTGTCTTTGTGGTTGAGGTGTGTTTCTTGTAAACAGCAAAATGTTGGATTCTGTTTTCGTATCCAGTCTCTTAGCCTGTGCCTTTTTACAGGTGAATTGAGTCCATTGATATTAAGTGATATTAATGACCAGTGGTTGTTAACTTCAGTCATTTTTAGTAGTAGAGTTTGTGTGTTTCCCTTCTTCTAGTTGTGCTGGTGAAGGGTCGCTAGATGCCTGAGTTATTGTGGGCGTTGTTGGACTCCTTGGTTTGTGATTTTCCTTCTATTACTTTCTGCAAGGCTGGATTTGTGGCTGCGTATTGTTTAAATCTGTTTTTGTCCTGGAATATTTTGTTTTCTCCATCAATGGTGAATGCAAGCTTTGCTGGGTATAATAGTCTAGGCTTGCATCCATGTTCCCTTAGTGTCTGTAGCACATCTATCCAAGCTCTTCTGGCTTTCATGGTTTCCATTGAGAAATCAGGTGTAATTCTGATAGGTTTCCCTTTATATGTTACTTGACCTTTTTCCTTTGCAGCTCTTAATATCTGTTCTTTATTCTGTATGTTTTGTGTTTTGATTATTATATGGCGTGGGGATGCTTTCTTTTGATCCAGTCTATTTGGTGTTCTGTAGGCTTCTTGTACCTTCATAGGAACATCCTTCTTTAGGTTGGGGAAGTTTTCTTCTATAATTTTGTTGAATATGTTTTCTGGGCCTTTGAGTTGTAATTCTTCTCCTTCTTCTACCCCAATTATTCTTAGGTTTGGTCTTTTCATGGTGTCCCAGATTTCCTGAATGTTTTGTGTTAAGAATTTGTTAGATTTGTTTAGTTCTTTAATCTGTGAGTTTATTTCCTCTATAGCATCTTCAGAGTCCGAGATTCTTTCTTCCATCTCTTATATTCGGTTGGAAATACTTGTCTCTGAAGTTTCTGTTCGTTTACTCAGAGTTTCCATTTCCAGTCGTCCCTCAGATTGTGTTTTCTTCAATACCTCCATTTCATTTATCAGGTCTTGTACTGTTTCCCTTACCTGTTTGATTGCTTTTTCTTGTTTTTCTTGTTTTTCTTGGGTATCTTTGAGAGATTTATTTATTTCGTCTACCTTTTTGTTTGTCATCTCCATTTCTTTATGGCAGTTTTTTACCTCCTGTTTAAGGTCCTCTATTATTTTCATAAAGTACTGTTTAATGTCGGTTTCTTCTATATCTTCTGGGGTAGGGTGTTCAATTCTTGTTGTTTCGGGATGTCTGGCTTGTGGTGATGTCATGTTGCCTTTCATGTTGTTGGAGGAGCTCCTGCATTGGTGCCTGCCCATCTCTTCCTTCAAAAGGAGCGTGGAGGTGTTTGGTGTCCCCAAAGAATGATGGATCCTCCTGCAGACTGTCAGGTCCCCTTGCAGGCCAAGCAGCTCTCAGACAAAGGCCTACCTTGCTCCGGGCAGTCAAATGAAGGAGGGGACCTCCCACCGGCCTGGGTGCACTCAATTCCAGGTCCCCAGAGCCCAAACAGGCTGAGCTGTGGGATTTTGTGGCCCCAAAGACGGGAGGATGAGGAAAGGGGAGGGGGGGAGGATTCTGGGTGCAAGCTGGGAAGGGACAGGGAGAGAGAGGCGGTATCCGGGGAGAATAACCCCTGCAGGAAGAGCAGGAAGTGTGCTGGTGGCAGGAGGAGTTGTGGAGAGTCGGTGGTCCCTCTCCAGGCAGCTGCCGCGGTTCGGGCACTCACTCCTCACTCACCCCAAAGAACGATGGATCCTCCTGCAGACTGTCAGGTCCCCTTGCAGGCCAAGCAGCTCTCAGACAAAGGCCTACCTTGCTCCGGGCATTCAAATGAAGGAGGGGACCTCCCACCGGCCTGGGTGCACTCAATTCCAGGTCCCCAGAGCCCAAACAGGCTGAGCTGTGGGATTTTGTGGCCCCAAAGACGGGAGGATGAGGCAGGGGGAGGGGGAGAGGATTCTGGGTGCAAGCTGGGAAGGGACAGGAAGAGAGAGGCAGTATCCGGGGAGAATAACCCCTGCAGGAAGAGCAGGAAGTGTGCTGGTGGCAGGGGGAGTTGTGGAGAGTCGGTGGTCCCTCTCCGGGCAGCTGCCGCGGTTCGGGCACTCACTCCTCACTCACCCCAAAGAACGATGGATCCTCCTGCAGACTGTCAGGTCCCCTTGCAGGCCAAGCAGCTCTCAGACCTATTTCATGTTTTGACATGAAAAAATTGAGCTGCTTCTCAAATATATGCTTCACCCTATTGACTAAAGTTCCTGGTGATAGAAGGTAGTTTGCACAACACTGGAGGATAAAGATACTCATCAATATTACCCAGATATAAAACTTTGATGCACAATACTAATCTACCTACAAGGTATATAGGTACAATAGTAGCATAAATATTATGGGAAAAACCAACCACTTTTTTTTTTTTTTTTTTTGATTTTTCGAGACAGGGTTTCTCTGTGGCTTTGGAGCCTGTCCTGGAACTAGCTCTTGTAGACCAGGCTGGTCTCGAACTCACAGAGATCCGCCTGCCTCTGCCTCCCGAGTGCTGGGATTAAAGGTGTGCGCCACCACCACCCGGCAACCAACCACTTTTTGATTGAATTTAAGGTCCACTCCAGGAGATAGAATTCATACCTGAAATATGAAATTATTAATATTTTACTAATAAATATTGACAGTAACTAATACTACATAGGAAATGATTGCTTTAATCTGACTTTGTTCTGAAGGGTTTTACAAAGGCACTATATTTTAGATATATGTTTCTGGAGTTAGTCTTTCAAAATGCAAAGGCTGCCCTAAAAACTATTATGGAGCTAAAGATGACCTTGATTTCCTGATCTTCCTGTCTCCATTTCCTGAATGAAGAGATTGCATGGTTCTGAGTTCAGAAATCAGAAAAGCATATACAAAGAAAGTACTACAACAATTGAGATACATTCAAAACCTTTTTTTTTTTCCTTAAAGAACAGTAAGACCTATACATGAAGTTTATTTTCAGAGGCACACTATAGTTCTTTTCATATCTTTTAGTCACACTTTGCATGTGTAAATTACAGTCAGTGTATTAAAGAAAATGTTTAGACACTCACTGTCATATGCCATGAAATAGTCTCACAGCAACTGGTTCTGACCTTAAGTCTGTCATTGGTTACAATGTCAAATATTGTCCAGCACTGACTACAGGATCCTTCCTTTCCAATTTCACATTGCATCTTACAGTGAAAGTTCTATTACTAAAAAAGCAATCTCCTGTTTATATTCTTGCCTCCTATTTTCTAAGTTACTCATTTTGTGAAAGAAAAACATCATTAAGGATAAAACAATCTTGATACAATTAAGTCATTTGTACCCTTGAGAATATAGGCCCCAAATTCATGATACTCAATGGTTCTTTATCAAAACTGTATTTAATAAAGGTTGTTAGCAAGAAAAGAAATAATCAAAGTTCATGTTCCAATATCAGTTAACTCTACAGCAGACTATTAGCTGATGCCCATTTCTAGCCATGGCTTCCCACATTACATTGACAATATCACATTCTGTTGTACCTATATAGATTTTTTGACATTTAATATTTAGTATTTAATATAGGCATGCTTGAATGTAATTGTATGAGTCCATTTGTATCTTTACTTTTAAGATCAGTTTTTTCTTCTTTTTTATTATTTACCTATTGTTTCATTTATGTTTTATAAAGAAAGAAATATTTGAAATCTTCAAGTTGTTAAATTTGAATTCTTCAAGTGTTAAAGTTTATTATGATTTCTTAACAAACCAGAATCCAAATGTTTTTATAATCCACGTTGTCTTCAAAATAAGTGAGACTTTTTTACTTGAGGTTTTTGATTGAAAAACAAGATGAAATTGCTACTGGCAGTATTTGTGGCTTAAAATTTATAATAATCAGTAAGGTATTCCTTTAAAACATTGCTAATAAATTAGTAAATTATTAACAATTTTATTAGAGAAGTTTTGATCATTCCAACTTTCTTGGTACAGTTTTCCAAACTTATTATTTATTATATTATTGCTTAAGATTTCTTTCTTTTTAGAAAGTAATATTTGTTGATTTCTGGAACTAAAACCTCTAAATTTATATTTAGATGAATCTACACAGACTTTGTTTGCATGATATTCTTATATCTTCATGCCAAACTATGGACATTTGATTGGAGGTTCAGAAAACATGTACTATAATATTTCTGGGTCAAAAAATATTATTTACATAAAAATTTTACATATTCTTTATAATTTTTAAATTTCTCTTAATATATAACTTTATTTAACTTAATCAGCTTGATAGTTTGACATCTACTTGGCTTCAAAAGAAGGTACAACTAACATGCATAGAAGGAATGGACTATTTTGAGGAATGAAAAAATGATTATACAAAAAATCATATACATTTATATATTCAAAGAAAATCTCTTCTTTACACTTTCCTTATTGGTAGAAATAGATTTTATAGTATCAAAAATACAGTAAGTATGAAGGGCCACATTTATATTTAAACATCAATTAATGAAAAACAGGCCATGAATTTGAAAGAAAAGTGTGGTATATAGGAGTGTTTGGAGAAAGGAACAGAAAGGTAGAAACAGTATTTTAATCTAGAAAATAAAAGAGAACAAAGAAGGAAAGATGGAAAGAATGGGATATAATCTGAACTATAAAGAATTTAACATGTGTTTGACTTTCCTCTTCAGGCTTCTACAAGTACTAGGACCTTATGGCTTTCATGGTTTCCATAGAGAAGTCAGGTGTAAGTCTGATAGGTTTACCTTTATAAATTACTTGAACTTTTTCCTTTGCAGCTCTTAATATTCTTTCGTTATTCTGTATGTTTTTTGTTTTGATCATTATATGGCAAGGGGATTTTTTTGATCCAGTCTATTCAGTGTTCTGTATGCTTCTTGAACCTTCATAGGAATATCTTTCTTTAGATTTTGAAAGTTTTCTTCTATAAATTTATTAAATATATTTTCTGGACCACTGAGCTGTACTTTTTCTCCTTCTTTCACCCCTATTATTCTTAGGTTTGGTCTTTTTATTGTGTCCCAGATTTCCTGAATGTTTTGTGATGAGAATTTGTTGGATTTGGTGTTTTCTTTGATCAGTGCATTTATTTTCTCTATGGTATCTTCAGAATCTGAGATTCTTTCTTCTATCTCTTGTATTCTGTTGGTTATGCTTGTTACTGTAGTCTCTATTTGTTTACCTAGATTTTCCATATCCAGCCGGCCCTCAGTCTGTGTTTTCTTCCTTGCCTCCATTTCAGTTTTCAAGTCTAGCACTGTTTCCATTATCTGTTTGATTGTTTTTCTTTGGTTTCCTAGGATATCATTTATGGATTTACTCAATTCTTCAAACTTTTTGTTATTCTTTTCATCCATTTCTTTAAGGGAGTTTTTCACCTCCTGTTTAAGGGCCTCTATCACTTTCATAAAGTCAATTTTTTCTTCTTCTTCTTGATTGAGGTGTTCAAATCCTCCTGTTGTAAGATTGCTGGGTTCTGGTGATTTCATGTTGTTTTTCAGATTGTTGGAGCAATTCTTTCATTGGCGCCTGTCCATCTTTTCTTCCGAAAGCTCCTCTATGGATCTTCTTTTACAGGATCAGGTGTCCTTGCTTGCCAAGGAGCTTACGGACAAAGGGCCTACCTTGCTGCAGGCAGGATATTGAAACAAAGAAACTCCCACCCACCTGGTTGCACTCCCTACCCAGTCCCAGTGCCCCTATCGGGCTGAGCTGGAGATGTTATCAACCTGAAGAGGGGAAGAAGAAGGGAGGGTTTTTCTGGATGCAAGCTGGGTGGGGTAGGAAGCCCCCCAAAAAATCTTGTAAACAAAAACAATGCTGATAGTAAGTAGCATTTTAGGGATTGGGTGCGAGTTATGACACCTCAGTAGCCAACAAAACTATGAGACATAGACTTAATAATAGAATTTTATTTTAGCCTGTGGTGACCAGTAAGGTAATTTTTGCCCAGGTATAGGTATTCCATCTAAAGTATTTACACACACACTCAGGCATGCATGCATGCATGCACACACACACACACACACACACACACACACACACACACACAAACACATACACACAGAGATACACTTTCAAATAAAATAGATCATATTTCATAAATTTTCTGCATTGATAATTTTGCACATGAATTTTTCCAAAGTTCTTTAGTGTTAGCTGTCCCTCACCATATTCATTTGTCTGCACTGCTCTTCCATTCTTCAACTCATTTAATATTTCATTTTTAATATGGTTTATTACTTCTATCACTGCATTATATCTTCCTTACTTAGAAAGTCTGCACACACACTCTGAATCTTGGGTAACTTCTTTTCCTGTGTAGGAATTTCAAATGAAACACTCATTTCTAGAAATTCAACACTAACATCCACAAATCAGAAAAAAAAAAAACCCTGGGATATTTTTCTGGACTTTTGCTACCTCAGTCAGACTGTGTTCAAAGTGTTATCTATTCACATGTGGTTTTCATAATTTTATTTTCCCTTTTTATTGAAAATTGACCTTTCTCTTCTATAGTACATAACAGCAACAGTTCCCCCAAAACCCACCACACACACTTCTCAAAACTCTCCCTTACCTCCTCTTTCATCTAGATTATCTCCTATTCTCTTTCTCTTCAGAAAAGAGCAGGCCTCTAAGGTAAAACAACCAAACACGACAAAAGATAAACTCAGACAAGGCAATACCCATGCTAACAATGGGTCAAAGCAACTAAATAAGATGAAAATTTTCCCAAGAGCAGGTCAAAGATTCAGAGACACACCTGCTGCCACTGTTAGGAGTTAAAAAAAAAAAACCCTACCAAGTTAAGAGCAATAACATATATGCAGAGGATATGGCAAGGCCCACACAGACCCTTCAGTCTCTGTTAGCCTATGTGGTTATCCTGGCTTAGTTGATTCAGTGAACCATTTTCTCCAAGAGGCCTCCATCCACTCTGATTCCTACAATCTTCTTCTGCTGTTCTGTGGGGTTCCATAAGCTTAAAGGGATGTATCTAATGATGACTTCCAATTTAGACTCACTCTTCACTGAAAGAAAATTTGATTTTCCTTCACAGCTTAATGTTTCATTATATTATAATCACATTTTCATTATTCCTTTTATCTATTGGTGGTCACCTAGTAATTTATGTGGTCTTTGGTGTTACATATAACAAACTACTATTTGGATTTTCCTTTAGCAAAAAATAAAGGAACAAGTAAATTATAAGCTTGACACTCACTACTATTGAAATTTTCCTGTTGTTTCTTCTCCTATTTTTTCCTTCCTCTTTAAGTTTTACAAGTTGATAAATATAGGATATGGAATCGTAAGGCATCAAACATTTAGTTCTATTTATATTTAGGTTTTAAAGTATCATAATGTAGAGAAGCAATGATAAGTTCCCATCTACTCTGATTCCTGTAATCGTCCCCAGCTGTTCTGTGGGGTTCCACAGGCAGATAAATATATGTAAAATTCACATGGAACAACAATACTAAATAATAACGAAGAGTAAAATTAAGGATTAGGAAAAACAATTAGGAAAAGTGGCATAGAAACTGAAACATGAAAAAAAGAGTTATTTAAGCAAGTTGGTAACAAAATAATTAGTTATAAACTAAAATATACATCAGAATCTCCATCCTACTATGTATGTGCTTCTTAAGTTTCAAGAAATCACAGGTAGAGAGTATCCAACCTTAGTGCACAGTAATAGGTATCACACAAGATGATTTTGAAGCAAAGGGCTTTAGGAAGCTGTTACTTTTGTTCACTTAATAGAAACCATTGAAGCAAATTGCTTGTATGTTTACTCAGAAGAAAAATAATCCAAGTAAGGCCATCTGATAGCAATCCAAACACTGCAATTATTTACAGCAATTATGAGGGCTCTTAAATTCCTTTGATTGCACTTAACTACTCTGATATTTCCTCTAATGAATTGTTCTATTCTCCACTGAATAAAATGTTTATAAATTCAGTGAATGTCAGGAATATATTAGTGGTTCCCTCATTTTTCTTGAAATTTGTGCAAGTTTTATAGTTAGCATCAAAATTTAGGACACTATGATTATATAACATATGGAAATAGAGACAGTTTTGAATAAATATTTTGTGCTGGTTATGTTTTGTAATTGACAAATTATGGAAACCTGGAAGGAATGAAGATAATTAAGGAGTCTTTGGAACATTTTCTTGATCAATTACTGAAGTGACAGGGCCCAGCTCCTATAGATGGTGTGTAGTGTTGAGCTGTGGACCGGCTTCCCGCCACCCAGCTTCCAGCCACCAGCTAGCTTATGCCCCGAAATAACAACACACAAACTGTATTCTTTTAAATGCTGCCTGGCCCATTATTTTCAGCCTCTTATTCACATCTTGACTAACCCATATCGAATAATCTGTGTAACACCATGAATGGTGTCTTACCCGGAAAGATTCAGCATGTCTGGCCTGGTGGCTGGCTTCATCACATCTGGCCCAGAGAGGAGAGGCAGGGCAATTGTCTGAGCCATCTACCTCACTTCCTTTTTCCTGTTCTGTCTACTCCACCCACCTAAGGGCTGGCCAAGGCAGTTTATTTATTAGCCAATGAGAATCCTCCATCATTTCCCCTTTTTCTGTTTAAACAAAAAAGGCTTTAACTTTAACATGGGAAAACTATAACTATCTATCCATTCTTCAAATCAAAGAATCCAGAAGGATATAATATTACCTAGGTGAACAAGAAGTAAGCTACTTCCAAAACTCTAGAAATCACAGAGACATCTCGCTGCCTGGACAGTCACCCAAAGTTTCTCTGTACTGTTGGGGCCTTCAGGTCCATAGTTTCCAGCAGACATTTCCATGATGCAGGATATTTCTAAAACAGTTCAGTCAGTATCTGCTGTGTCCTGCAGAATGTCTCACAGACGCTTTCATGAGTCAAGAACCCCAAAGAATCATCTCACCATTAGGCAAGTTCAGCAGTCTTCTCTCTGTGGGTTCTTTGTGTCCAGTTTCTGCAACAGTACAGGCAAGAGCAGTTTCTTACCCAAATGGCTATCAAACTCCATAAGAAACCTCTTCGATGCCCATCTTCCTCTTGAAGAAGATTGGTGCTGCCAGGAGCAGACATGTCTTACTGTCATGAAAAATTCTAAGTTATTAAAACATTTAAATTGCCATATTCTATAGTCTTTGAAAGATATGAAGAATGCCTATTTAACTGAAATATATCTATATCAAGAAAACCTAACTAACATGACTACAAGCTTGACTATTATCGATGATTATTCATTAACAACCTAGATTTCCTAATTATACACTACATTCTTAAAAGAACTACAAAATCACAATACCTTAATCAAGATCAGAAATACATATAACAAGATTGACCTTAAATTAATATCAGTAACCAAGATTCACAACAATCCAACTTATTTATATCTATATCATCTTGCCCTTTAAATGTAAAATAACACTTATAAACAATATTTGGGAATATGGGCATAGTTATTTCTATCCAAACTGCTTCCTGCTGAATGGGGACGCTGTTAATCAGATCTTTCATGGTGTAACCTGTGTGCTAGATTCATCTCAGTCATCAGTTGGGTGAAGTAATTTTCTGAAGGTGTTCACAGCAACCTTTCAGTAGGGTGTGGTCTATCATACCATATTGGAATAGAATCAATCCATTCAAGTCTCATTTTCTGTAAAAACAAAAGAAGCATCTCTTTTCCAAAGTATCATATTCTTAGATCCAAATTCTGAAGTCAAGGTATTTTCAAAATATCTATCTTGCATTAGTTCAGCAGCATTTATAAACAAATATCTTTTAGCAGCTATTGCTCCTTCCTCAGCATTCAAACAATTCAAAGAGAGCATAATAGTATACAGTATCAAGATTCTCTGTGTATTTTCCATCTTATGTGGCTTTACTTAACCTCTATTTTGTTTATTTTTACTTTTACTTTTTTAGAGAGGTTCTCTGTATATCTTTGACCTGGAATAACTCTGTAGACCAGGCTGTCCTTGAATTCTCAAAAATCTACTTGCTTCTATCTCCCCAGTGCTGGGATTAAAGGTCTCCTCTACAACACCTTGAACTCACAGAGATCTGTCTGTCTCTGCCTCCCAGGTATTGGGATTAAAGGTGTGTGCTACCACACCTTGAAGTCACAGAGGTCAATCTACCTCTGCCTCCCAAGTGTTGGGATTAAAGGTGTGTACTACCACACCCTAGCTACTTCCTTTTTTCTTTTTTACTTTTAAGAACTTTAACCTTTAGCCTGCATATATTTTCAACACATTGTAAACCATTTGATGTTTTCTTCGACTTTGAATCTTTCTTTTACTGTATATCTCTCTTTTTCTGACTACATGAGTCTTTAATTTACCAAGCAATATCGGTAGAATTAAAGCCGTGACTTTGACGGCTGGATCCAGCCCATTCCTTAGCTTTCCAGCCTCATGGCAGAGGTACCAGCTATAGCCATTTTTTTATCACCACAATTCTGTGGCAGTTCAAGGTCCCTGCAAGCAAGCTGCAACAGTGTTAAACAACAATCAAAAGCTCCATAGTCAGGACTGCTTGCTTGAAAGAGTCAGAGTTTGCCCTGGTAGGATGGCCCAGAAAGCTGGCATTTTAAAAAAGCACAACTTTTTTCCTGCTACAGGTGAAAACCGAAAAACACATGTTCAGACCCGAGAAATTGCTGCTACCAAGAAGCCATGCTTTACTCTATTCTTTCCCCAAGCTTTCTCAAGCTTTCTGTGGACTCAGTTATCCACGTGGGTGCCATTCTGTAGTGTGGAGCTGCGGGCTGCGTTCCCACCCTGCTCCTGGCCACCTGACTAGCTTATGCCCGGAAATAACAACACACAAACTGTATTCTTTTAAATACTGCCTGGCCCATTATTTTCAGCCTCTTACTCACATCTTGACTAACCCATATCGAATAATCTGTGTAACACCATGAATGGTGTCTTACCCGGAAAGATTCAGCATGTCTGGCCTGGTGGTTGGCTTCATCACATCTGGCCCAGAGAGGAGAGGCAGGGCAATTGTCTGAGCCATCTACCTCACTTCCTTTTTCCTGTTCTGTCTACTCCACCCACCTAAGGGCTGGCCAAGGCAGTTTATTTATTAGCCAATGAGAATCCTCCATCAATGGTGGCACCCCTAAACAGCTAGTATTGAATTGTTTAAGAAAACAACTAAATGAGCCAGGGAGTAGAAGCTGATTAGCAACACTTCTCTATAGTTTCTTCAGGTCCTGCCTCTAGATTCTGGCCAGGAGGTCATGCCCTACATTCCAGGAATGATTAACTATAATCTGTAAAAGGAAATAAAGTTTTTCCTTCCAATGTTGCTTTTGGTTAGGATTATTTGAAACATAAAGAAGTAAAGTATGACTACTTCTAAAAGCTTTCAAACCCTCACTAATATGCGACTATACATTAATAAGGCTGAAGTCCTGGGTTGATACCCAAGACCTACACAGAGAACTGGGTAAACAGACTTTTTTTATTTGCTCCATAACTATATCCATAACATGACAATAGTTTCCAGTCTGTTACCCACCCAGCAAATAAATACATTTCTTAAAAAAAATAGAAAACCAATTTATTGTAGCTAGAAACGTGCCATATGCCAGTTCTACTGTTCAGATAAATAGGTAATTTTGTGAATGTAGTATATTCTGTGAAATATATTCTCCTATTATTCAAATTCTAATGCTCTCTGTAAGTATGTTCCTGTTGAATGATAATGATGTTCTCTCATTTGTTGTTCTTTTCAACATTTAGAGCATGTATTAAGTTGTTTGGTTGGTTTAGAGTGTTTATTTAACATGCTTAATAATTAAAATACATTGGTGAAATATGCTTCATTTTTCTGCCTTCATAGAAAAGGTTTTGATAGCTATTTACTTTCACTATTACTGCATATAAGTTAATTTGGGTCTCAATATTATTTTACAGTGTTTCACTGAAATGCAGTTATCAATTGCACATTAAGACTCTTAATTCAAATACCGTGTGTACAACTATGTATATAGTGAAGACTACTTACTTTAAGCAAACTATTTTATTAGCATTGAAGTCATAGTTAAATTATCTTATTGGTGGTGGTATCTACAATGAGAAGTGACCACGCAGTCTCATTCATGGGAACAACTGTTAACCTATTGGTGGTGCTGTTGCAGAAGTTATGGAGCTCCTAGGAGATGGAGCTTTACTGGAGGAAGTATATCACTGTGGGGAAGGCTTTAAATGTTCACTTCCTAACTTTTCTCTGTTCTTGTTGTAGGGATAAAGATATAGTCATCTATCAAAATAGCTTATAGCATCATACTATGCCTTCTTATACATTATGGGTTCTAGGACTCTGGAAACAAAGTTGAGATTTAATTTTCTTTTATAGATTGTTTTCTGTAATGCTATTTTATCCCAACAAACATAAAAGTAATTAATACCTTGTGCACCCTTTGTATACATTGGGTAGTCATAAATAAGTTTTTGAGCTTTCTTATTGATTCTTCTTGGTCTGTTTCCCAAGGTAAAGGATTTTATATGATTAAAAGTTATTATGAACAAAATATAATACCAAACATCAAGATAATGATTTGATCAATAGATCAATAGGAAAGGAATACATGAAACAGGTAGAGATGCTGTTGTATAGAAAAGTTGTATATTTTAAAGTATATAGATAGGAAATTTGTCAAAAATATGCATATGATATACACAAACAATACAGTAAAGAGTAAAGAGATTATGCTGTGGTGACATTTTGTTGGTGATCTAACAAATAAAGCTTTTCTGATCACAGAATCAGAACAGCCAGTCACTAGTTCTTTTCTCTACAAAATACTCAGACCAAATGTCTGTTTCTACAAGTCCTCAGACTAAATGACATATTCTCCTCCTGTCTTAAATTCCTCTCTCTGCCCAGTCATATTTTTTCCTGTCTCAACATCCTTAATGCTAGAATTAAAGGTGTGTGACTCCCATGTACTGGGATTAAAGTTGTGAGCCACCACTGCCTGGCTCTGTTTCTTTTTTATACTGGAGCAACATATTGTAGCCCAGGGTAGCCCTGGTCTCACAGAGATCTATTTGTCTTGCCTCATGAGTGCTGGGCTTAAAGGTGTGGGTGTGCCACAGATGCCTGGTCTCTATGTCTAACTAGTGGCTTAGCTCTCTACTCTGATCTTCAGGAAAGTTTTATTAGTTAGATCACAAACAAAATATCACCACACTATGCAAAAATAAAAAATAGATCATTGTATCCAATATTATTGTCAAGTATTACAGGCCATGTATAGGAAAATGTACTTTTAATTTTATGTACCTAGCACTGTAGTAGTTATTCTGGTGCCTTATATTGTTGTTTAAATAGCATGCAGTGGCGACTTTAGGGTTAGAATAACACTAAAAGGAAATTCCCATATACACTAGAACATCATGATACAACCATAATATTTGTGGTATTGATGAAAATGTTATCTTGCAGTGCATGACAGTAGAAACTAAATCTTTTTGGGGTACATGGTATGTGTATTAAGTTTAATTATCCATGAAAATATTACAACAAAATAAACATAACATATAGTACAAAGAAATAATTCCTCAAGAGTATTTTTGCAGCTAAAGTTACTGTTTCTACATATCAAAGAGATCTTCGTCTTTAATTTACCAATAGATTGTGGTTAAAATATATCTGGATGCTCAGTGATAACAAATTCAACACAAATTACTTAAAACTTGCTAACAGTACACCATAAGACCAAAGAGCCATCAGGGTTCTCTACACTATGTTAAGTCCAAGGTCCTCCCAACTCCCCCCAGGTCCAGGAAGGTGAGCAACCAAGCTGACAAGGCTCACACAGAGCCCGTCCATGCCGTAGAATCAAAGACTATCACCTTGTCCTTGGCTTCTCAGTCAGCCTCCACCGTCGGCCTCATTCAGAGTCCGGTTTGATTGCATCAAACCCTCAGTCCCATTCCAACTGGTCTTGGTGATCTCCCGTTTGTTCTGTCCCACCGTCTCAGTGGGTGAACACATCCCTCACGGTCCTGACTTTCTTGCTCATGTGGAGATATGGAAGGAGAGGAGAGGAGGGAAGGGGGAGAAGGGGAGGAGATGGAAATTTTTAATAAAAAATGAGAAAAAAAACACCATGACGAAAATAAATTTAAAAAAACCCTAAAATAATGGCGGGTGTTAAGACATGCATTCTAGGAGATGAAAAGCAAACTGTTCCACTCTAAAAGCAACAAAGTATGCTCAACCTCAACTGTAAAAGACCTTCAAGACCCATGCTTAGAGAAAGCATAAAGTCACTTACAAAACCTGCAAAAAAAAAAGTACACCATAAGAGTTAAAACATTGGTAGATGCTGAGTTATTTATTTACAAGTGTATGTGTGTCTATGTGTCGGTGTCTGTGGTGTGTGACACAATTTCTTGTGTAGAAGTCAAAGATAAACTGTCAGGAATCAGTTCTTTCCTTTCATAATGTGGGTATGAGGTATCAAAATCAGGTCTTCTCTCTTGGTTTCAGGTACCTGTCTCTTACTTGCTGATCCATCTTGTTGTCCCAAAAGTCTATAATTTCTTTAAAAGTTTTTGTTTTTTACATACATATGTATATGTATATATACATTCATATATTTAAATGTAGTATATGTGGTAGTATAAAATAATTATGATTTCAGTAATCATATATATTATAAATAGTAACATAATACTATATATAACACACAATATTGTATATGTATATACTTTACTGCTGAAGAATATATAGTAATGTATGCATTATATTTAGAACTATATAAAATAAAAATATATATTAAGTATATTATGATGAAAGGGAATAATAATTGAGTTTGAAATGCAAAAAAAAGTTTTTGGTTAAATGGCTATAATGTAGATAAAATAAATTGAATATAAATATGGTCAACATGAATTAACTGATATTAAGTAAATTCATATGTATCCTATGTGTATTTTTCATAATTTAAGGTAAGATTTATATATTTTTATTCTTTTTAAAGTATCCATTTTTCCTAGGTTCAATAATTTTAGAAAAATGATAAAAATATATGTAGTGGAGGGGCTGCGGGCCGGCTTCCCGCCGCCAGGCTCCCAGCCACCAGCTAGCTTATGCCCCGAAATAACATCACACAAATTGTATTCTTTTAAAGACTGCCTGGCCCATTATTTTCAGGCTCTTACTCACATCTTGACTAACCCATATCTAATAATCTGTGTAGCACCACAAAGTGGTACCTTACCAGGTAGATTCTAGCGTGCGTCCATCTTGGGCTGGAGCTTCATCGCATCTGGCCTCTCTCTCAGGAGAGGCACAGTGGTCTGCCTAACTTAGGAGAGGCGTGGCATCTTACTGATCCTCTACCTCACTTCCTCTTCCTGTTCTGTCTACTCCACCCACCTAAGGGGCGGTCTATCAAATGGGCCAGGCAGTTTCTTTATTAGCCAATGAAATCAACTCAAACAGAAGCCTCTCCCACATCATTTCCCCTTTTTCTGTTTAAACAATAAAAGAAAGGCTTTAACTTTAACATAGTAAAATTACATATAACAAAATAGTTATCAAGTAAGAATTAGTTACAATACTTATATCCATTTTATCTTTATCATAACAAAGGAAAACTTTAACTATCTATCCATTCTTCAACTCCACCAAAGACTCCAGAAGGATATAATATTACCTAAGTAAATAAGAAGTAAGCAACTTACAAAACTCTAGAAATGACAGAGACATCTCGCTGCCTGGACAGTCACCCAAAGTTCCTCTGTACCGTTGGGGCATCCATCTTCGGGCTTCAGGCCCACAGTATCCAGCAGACATTTCCATGTAGCAGAAAAATTCCAAAGACAGTTCAGTCACTTTCTGCTGTGTCCTGCAGAACGTCTCGAAAACTCTTTCATGAATCAGGAACCCCAAAAGACCATCTCACCTTTAGGCAAGTTCAGCAGTCCTCTCTCTGCGGGTTCTTTGTGTCCAGTTTATGGAACAGTCCAGCCAAGAGCAGTTTCTTGCCCAAATGGCTAACAAACTCCATAAGTAGCCTCTTCGATGCCCATCTTCCTCTCGAAGTAGATTGGTGCTGCCAGGAGCAGAAGTGTCTCATTGTCATGAAAAACCCTAAGTTATTAAAACATCTAAAATGCGATATTCTGTAGTCTTTGAAAGATATGAAGAATGCCTATGTAACTTAAAATATCTCTATATAGCTAGAAAATCTAACTAACATAACTACAGGTTTTAATATTATTGATAACTATCCATTAACAACCTATATACATTACATTTTTAAATGAACTACACAATCACAATACATTAATCAGTATCAGAAATACACATATAACAAAATAGACTTTAAATTTCTATCAATAAGGCAAAATTTATACCAATGTAAATTATTCATATCTATATCATCTCCCCCTTTAAATGTAAAAGAACATTTATAAACAATATTTGGGAATATGGACGTAGTTATTTCTCTCCAAACTGCTTCCTGCTGAATGGGGACGCTGTTAATCAGATCTTTCATGGTATAACCTGTGTGCCAGGTTCATCTCAGTCATCAGTTGGGTGAAGTAATTTTCTGAAGGTGTTCACAGCAACCTTTCAGGAGGGCGTGGTCTATCATAACATATTGGGATAGAAGCAATCCAATGGGTCTCATTTTCTGTAAAAATAAAAGAAGAATCTCTTTTCCAAAGTATCATATCCTTAGATCCAAATTCTAAAGTCAAGGTATTTTCAAGATATCTTTCTTGGATTAGTTCAGCAGCATTTGTAAACAAATATCATTTAGCAGCTGTTGCTCCTTCCTCAGCATTCAAACAATTCAAAAAGAGCATAATAGCATACAGTATCAAGATTCTCTGTGTATTTTCCATCTTTGTGCGGCTTTATTTTAACCTCTATTTCATTTATTTTTACTTTTATTTTTTGAGACAGGTTCTCTGTATATCTTTGTCCTGGAATAACTCTGTAGACCAGGCTGTCCTTGAACTCTCAGAAATCCGTCTGTCTCTGCCTCCCCAGTGCTGGGATTAAAGGTGTGTGCTACAACACCTTGAACTCACAGAGATCTTTCCGTCTCTGCCTCCCAGGAATTCAGATTAAAGGTGTGTCCTGCCACACCTTGAAGTCACAGAGGTCAATCTACCTCTGCCTCCCAAGTGTTGGGATTAAAGGTGTATACCACAACAAACTACTTCCTTTTTCTTTCTTTCTTTCTCCTTTTTTAACTGTAAGAACTTTAACTTTTAGTCTGCATGTATTTTTAACTCACTGCAAACCATTTAGAGGTTTTCTTTGTCTTTGAATCTCTCTTTACTGTATATCTCTCTTTTTCTGACCACACGAGTCTTTAATTTACCAAGCAATATCGGTAGGAATAAAGCCGTGACTTTGGCAGCTGGATCCAGCCCATTCCTTAGCTTTCCAGCCTCTGGCAGAGGTACTGGCTGTAGCCATGTTTATCACCACAATTCTGGCAGTTCAAGGTCCCTGCCAGCAAGCAAGCTGCAACAGTGTCAAACAACAATCAAAAGCTCCAAAGTCAGGACCGCCTGCTTGAAAGAATCAGAGTTTGCCCTGGCAGGACGGCCCAGAAAGCCGGCATTTTAAAACAGCACAACTTTTTTCTTGCTACAGCTGAAAACTGAAAAACATGCGTTCAGCTTTTCATCAACACCTTTTAAGTGTTTCGTGGCAGGACCTCTTAAAAGGGCTGCAGGGTTTTGTAGCTAAAGCTGAGTCAGGAAGCCTCTAGCAAGCAAAGCCAAACCCGAGAAACTGCTGCTACAGAGAAAACATGCTTTACTCTACTCTTTCCCAAGCTTTCTCAGGCTTTCTGTGGATCCAGTTATGGGGAAATGATGGAGGAGAGTTATCTGTCTATGTTTCTTTCATTGGTTAATTAATAAAGAAAACTGCCTTGGCCCTTTAAGAACAGAAAATTAGGTAGGCGGAGTAGACAGAACAGAATGCTGGGAAGCAGGAGTTGGGGAGACGCTTCAGGCATTCGCCATAGTGAGTCTCCATGCTGCTCCTCTCCGAGATGGACGCAGGTTAAGATCTCTCCTGGTAAGGCACACCTCGTGGTGCTACCCAGATTACTAAATATGGGTTAAAGGAAGATATGAGAATTAGCCTATAAGAGGCTACAGATAATGGGCCAGGCAGTGTTTTAAAAGAATACAGTTTCCGTGTAATTATTTCGGGTGTAAAGCTAGCCGGCGCCGGGTGGCAGGACCCAGCCCTGCCGCTTCACACTACAAATATACAACACTTCCTGATTTTCTCTCCTTGATTTCATGTAAAGAAACAAAACTTATTGGATTTCTGGCATTGTAAATAATGTAATGTAAACCACTCTTCATATTTCTTGGTGAAGCTTAGTCAAATGTTTTTTAGTCTTGAGAATAATCTCAAGAGGAATTCTATTATCTAATTCCTCTGACCTTAACTTCAAATAACCATGATCTAAAATTACATCTACATTTGAGCATAATTCAAATATTTTTATAAAATATACTCATGTTTATAATCCCAAATAGGACTGCTTCTGCTTCCATATGTTTGGAAATTTTGTATTTCACTTTAGGTAACTTTATTTTTCCTTGTTTCTGTGCAATAATGATGACAATATGAATGACAAAGAAATATAATATTCATTTTTAAATATTTTTATTTTCAGACTCAAAAGAGTTATGGTATTTTCTCTTTATTTTTGATTCCTACTAACCCTTTCTATATTTACCCTCCCCTGCCATACATTTTTTCTTAATCCATGAACATTGACCATTCTGAATTTAATTGTGTTACACAAAGAGATATGCATTTCTAAATATATAAATACAATTAGTTCGGTCTGTGCAAGATTACTTGTTTTATCTGATTTTAGCATTGACCACTTGGTTATGGATAACCAATTCAGGGAACTTCCAGGCAAAGACTTATTTTCACACACTCAGGATTCTGTAGCTGTTTGTGGTTTTTAATCTTGAGTTCAGGTCCTGTGATATTTCCCCTTTGCAAAAAACAAAACCAAAAAAACCCTGCCACCTACCCACCCACCAAACAAACAAACAAACAAACAAGTAAAAATCAATAAAGGAATTAGAATACTATATGTAATACAACTTCTTTATTTTTTTCACTTTTATGAAGAAAATTTACTATAAATACGTTATCAATCATTGTCTACTAACTAAATGATTTGACAATGAATGACATTTTCTGTTGAAACAGTTTTATAAAGATTTTATTTACAGGTTTTTTGAGAATTTCATACAAGACCTTTTCACATGTGTTATCTCTCCTTTTTCTCTATTGTGTTCCTCTACTCCTCAAATTCTTGAGTACTTCATTAAGAAATATTGTTACATATATGTACATAAAACACACAAACACAAAGACACACACACAAATGCACTACACCAAAAAAAAAAGAAAATATTGCATCTATTTACTGTTTCTCATATGTATATGTGTTTACACTTGACCACATATAGATTTGTTAACCTATCAGAAATATCCTCTGTGGAGAAGACTAACGGCATCCCTATTACTTTGGGGTGCCCACTAGTATTGTCATTATGCATTTATACTTAGATTCTTATAACCATTCTGCATTGCTACTCAGCAACAACTCTTAAGGGGGGAAGGGTTTATGGTTGACATATTGACTAAGAAGGGAAACATGGACAGTTTTTCCTCTGTATTTTGAACATTCATGAATTACTTTAATGTTCTCTGCTGCATAAAAAGCTTATTGAAGCTGGGCGGTGGTGGCGCACACCTTTAATCCCAGTACTCGGGAGGCAGAGGCAGGTGGATGTTTGAGTTAGAGGCCAGCCTGGTCTACAAGAGGTAGATCCAGGACAGGCTCTAGAAACTACAGGGAAACCCTGTCTCGAAAAAAAAAACAAAAAACAAAAAAAAGCTTATTGAATAAGAGAAGATATTAATCTATTAACCTTACTTGTGCTTGTTTAGATAGTTTATTTTTGTTTAGGTTTTGTTGTTTGGTATATAGAAATTTGTATTTTCTAACTTAAAGGGTATAGACTTTAAACTATTACATTAAAATCTTCTGAATTTCTTTGTTGTCTGTCATAAAAATCTTTCTGTTCTTCTCTAATTCTATTAACTTTGTATCCTCATTTTCTTTGTTTCCTTAATTGGACCAGTATCTGTTGATCTCTTTTCATCTTCTTGATGAAAAGATCTTATATTTGTTGGTTGTTTGTATTGTTTTGTTTCATTAATTTCTGTTCTGAATTTCAGTTTTTTTCCTAACAAACAATTTGGATTTGGTTTGTTCTTGAGTTTTAAAATTCATGACTTGGATTATCAAATTTGAGCTCCTTCATATTTTTAATATAGAAACTTAAAGCTATAAATTTCCTTCTTATATGTGTCCCTAAGTTTTATTTATTTTTGTGTCTGTATGTTTTGACTTTATTTTCTTTGTTGAAACTATAACATGATCTTGTAGGACTCAGCCATGACAAGTTCAATAGAGGCCTGAGTCTTAGTAGCTTGCCCTGAGGCAGTTCTTGGTTCTGATAAAGATCACAAACTAAGATTACCCAAGCACCACCCAGGAACACACCATCCAAAGGAAATTATTAACTTTCCTACCATTGTAAATAGGATCACCTGCCAGCACACACCCATTGCTTTTCACCAAGACACCCCTAGACAAATGTCAGCCAATCAGGGGTCCTTAAACTTAGTCACACCCAACTCTAACTGAGCTCAGGGCTCTCTAATCACTTCAATACATTGGACACACAGAGAGACCGAATTTGCAAACTTGTGTAAGAATAGAGGTTCTTTGCTTTTACATACATGACTCGGTCTCCTAGTGGGTTTTGGGATGACTCTGTGATCTGGGCATAACATTTGGGGGCTCATTCTGGATCCCAGGCCCACCAGGCCCACTGTCCTGTAAAACCTTCAGCCAACAGGCAAGTTTTCTATGTGTAAGCTGCATTTTGTTTCTTTCTGTTTGGATATCCTTCTGTAAATGGGCCCAGAATCCATGAGAGCATGTAGATAGATGGTCTACATGGATGCACAAAAAGATCACATACAGGGTACCTTGAGAAACATTCCTAGGGCCCTTCTATATTTGGGTCCAAGGACCTTCTGTATGAGAGTTAATCTCTCCAGTTTCTGTATATAGGTGTGATGATGGTCTCAGCATCTCACTTCTGTAGATAGATGTGTGGGATGCTCCCAGCATCTCATTTCTGTAGATAGACAGGCAGGCAGGTTGTACCCATGGAACAGCTTGTGTCTGTCATCTTAGGTTAGGTTTTGCCTCTAGACACCAGGAGAACTCTGTATAATTTTGTAGGTTACTTTCTTTTTGTCTTTTGTGCATCCTCTTTCTGACTAACAAGACTGATGTGATTGAATAACTCTGGCCTCCTCAGATGCATACTCATACACATAAACCCACATTCTACACAAAATAGCATAATCAAAAATATCAAATTTAAATTTAAAAATGCACATATTAATTTTACATAGATAACTATTCAAATAGTAGCTGTGATTTTTTTCTATTTACATATGTATACATAAAAAGATTTGTCTTTGCTAAGTGAAACTCACATTTAACAGCCTCTGCTACATTAGAAGTGTCTCATAGATGCTCAACTGTAAGAAAAATTGCCATATTTACATTTCCTTATACCTAGTGTACAAGTCAGTTGATATTACTGATAGAAATATTTGTGGTCAGGTAAGCATAGAAAATCTTTGCAATTGTACTCATTAGGTAATGGGATAATGGTCTAAGGTCCAAACCAATGGTTCCATCTCTTTTAGCTTTTATATTTTGCACACATCCAGACCTTTTTTTTCCTTGCAAAACAAGTTATAAATATTTCACCTTCTAACTGTCATTTTATTTTACATTTTAAAAATGTTCTTTATAGGTTCAAATATACTGAGGAATTTATATCATATTTAACTGTACAGATATCTAGAAAAGAGAACATTCCTACTCAAATTATGTTTTTTTTTCTGAAAAAAAGTAACTGCTAGAATTGAAACCTGTAAAATGATAAAATATGCCACCAGGTGATAATAAAATATAACAAATTTTCACAAATGTAATAAGCATCCAATACAGAGAAAACAAGTGCACAAAACAAGAACTTTAGAAAGCATCAAAGTAATATAAATTATGTTTAAGTTAAGGTATTTTCCCATTGCAGTGTGTTTTCACATACACTAGCTCATAAAACATCATTATAATTTTATGGCATAAAATATACTAATCTACAAATGACTTAAAATAAAATTGAATCTAGATTTACATGTCTTTTCAATACTTGCTGTCTCCCAAGCTTCTGCACTTACTGAATGATTCACTTATATACATGTGTGGCATTGTAAAATGATTATGAAGCACTGGAAAGCAATAAAGGTTTCTAAAACATCTCAGACTATTATGTTTTTCATTAATTATGCATGTATTGTCAGATGCCTAATATTTAGAAGAATATTAAACACTTTTAAAATAAAGACCATTAGAAAATGGTTGATTGGGAGTAGGATTTAAGCATTGGCTGACCTTGAACTCATTTGGAGACCAGAATGACCTTGAACTAAGAGAGATCTGACTGTGTCTGCATTCCAAGTGCTGTGGTAAAGATGTGGATCACTAACAACCAGCTAAATTTTACAAGTATACATGACTTTATCCCTTAGCAAAAGTCATAAGGACTAATTTATTATGAAGAAAGATTTTTGGGGCAAACAAAGATAATTGAAGATCAAAATTTTCCCTAATTTGTAAGAGACCTTTGATGTAAGAGGGTCATCTATCTATTTGTTACTTTCATTGGTTAATAAAGAAATTGCCTTGGCCTTTTGATAGGCCAGCCCTTAGGTGGGTAGAGTAGATAGAACGGAATTCTGGGAGGAAGAAAGCAGAGGCAGGCAGACACCATGAAACTCCAGCCCAAGATGGAAATAGGTTAGAATCTTCCCAGTAAGCCATGACCCCGTGGTAATACACAGATCAGTAGATATGGGTCAAAGCGAGATGTGAGAGTTAGCCAAAAAGAGGCTAAAACTAATGGGCCAGGCAGTGTTTAAATGAATACAGTTTTCTCTGTAATTATTTCGGGTAAAGCTAGTTCGGCAGCAGGACATGGCCTGCTAGCCTCATTACTACAGACCTTTATTTTCCATATATGTATGTATGTATATATATATATTGTATGTATGTATATATATATATATATATATACATACACACACATACACACATAGTGTTTCAGACATTCTGTCTTCACCATATCCTTTCTTCATTTGTACTCCTATCATACCTGACACACTCAACTCTTTTAAAAGAGGAGTACCACTTTCTAGCAATAACACTGTCCCATATGCTTCTCAGACCATAAAGGTACTTAATCTGAAAAACTAAAAGGCACACTGTATATATGCTGGAAGATTTCTATCATCATTTTTCATTTAAGGGCACTCTGTAGAATCCACAGATGCCAAGTTGTAGGTGTGCCTGTCCATCTATTCAATGTGGGAATATCAGCAAATATTCCATGCACATCTTACTGCATACTTTAAATCAACTCTGGGCTATTTACACTATCCAATTCAATATAAATGCCAAGAAAAAATATGAATTGTGTTAAAATTTATATGGATAGTTAATTATATAAAGACAATAAATAATGTTATATCTGTTTCTTTCATTAATATAATTTTGTATTGAGAATTATCTCATCTTCTTGTTTAGGTCAGGGCAAAAGTAGAGATGAGAGTCAATTCTATGTTATCTTATTTCAGAAGGAAGTCTTCTGTTTGTTTGTGTCTATCAAATTGTTACCTCTCTACTGATACAGATCTCTACAAATCACGGATGTTGAAACTGCAGTGAGCGTAAAACCTTGACAATCCCCCAAAGAGAAATCACTTCATCAGTCTCCTAATGATGCTAATGTAAACTGCCAAGAGCTGCCACTCTAAAAGTCACGGTAGACCCAAAGCAGAAAGCAAGGAGTGATGCCATGTTATGAAAGAAAACAGCAGAAAACAAATGCATTATGTATATGAATACATTAAAATGAGCAGTTGTATTTTCAAAGGCTCTTGGCTTTATTCCTTGCTCTTAGGCAGGCTTTTCTTTCAACTTTGAGTCTAATAGAGACATAATTTCTATGTCTTTGGCAAATCCAGTCTACTTTAGGCTAACTATTCAATAAATCACATTACCCTGAACATGCCTTATCTTGTTAGATCACAGAGGCTAAACTGAGTCAGGCCTGGTCAGTATTTAGATGGGAGACCTCAATAAACCCTAAAATGAACCGCATCTACATTTAATAAAAGAAACACTATCTCACTCAAATCTCAACCGGCAGTTTCCAGAGCAACAAGATTGACATTCCCTGAAGTTTGGGAGTCTGAAACACTTAAAAACAGTTCCTTTGATCGATGCCACACATTATTATATTTCAGAAAACTGACAAAGGCACTTAACTTTCCTGTAGTTAGTATTCATATCCTTCCTTCCATGTTGCTATAAGCACCTATTGATATGTTTAGACAGTACATTTGCAGCTTTTATTATTAAGTATTTGGGATAAAAATACTTAAAATTGAAAGAAGTGCTACCTAAGTTGAATCTTAAAAGCATATATCTATCACATATGTATTCATGTATGGGTTTAATTATTGTTCAACATATTGTTGGTAGAATCTAAACTTTACATTAAGTCTGTTACATGTTTGTGAAACCAGAGTAGAAATGTTATTTGATTTATCCGGTTTTATAAAGAAGCAAGCCAAAACCTTTTATTTAAGTGCAAAAGACATCCTTTGATATACCCAATCACTTACGCCACTTTGTGACCAAAAGCAGTGTATTTCTTAGTATTATTGCCAAAGATTATTACAGCAGAAAATCTGGATCATGTGATTTTTATTTACTTTGAAAACCAATAGATAAAATCCTTCTGTTACCTAATAATGATAACCATTAATAAATAAACTTTATTTTTTAAAAAGTACTCAACATTATCACAAATCAAATTTCCATATTGTTAATGGGTAAAAACAAAGGTTAACAGAAGTAAAGTATTTCATGGATTGGTTTGCTAGTAGGACAGAAGATTTATCAAAAGAAATAATCTGAAAATACAATGGACTGGTTATTAGTGTCATAATATTTGACTTCTTTCCTGAAGATTGTGGATTTGGTAGAAACAAAAGCTATGCATTCAGAATCATAGAACACAATATAGAATATGAGGAACTAAAGCTCCACCAGAAGCAGAAGCCAGGAGTGAAAGACCTCAAGAGCGTGGAGACTCTTACTCAAGTCTCGGGATAACACTACCACCCAGGAACTCAGGAGAGACCGTCCTTGCTGCAATCACACAAGGTTTATTGACAGAACAGTAACCAGTGCACTGGGGCCAAAACTCATTTCCTATGGAGGCGTAGAGCGTTAGACCCTAGTAGCTGGGAGAAGGGGTTTTTAAGGGAAGGAACCATAACTCAATAATACAAAGGGAATAGGGAGGGCGTCATTAGAAAATTCCAAAAATACCAGTGATCATTGAAGAATTCTGAAAATACCAGTGATAATCACGAGGGGGTAACGCCCTGTTTCTCAAGATTATATTCTAAATCTATTGTCAGCTAGTTCCTGAAACAGAGTCACTGAACTAACTAATCTAGAATTTTTTTTTCTAATCTGGATTTTTTATTCTTCTCTCCCTGCTTAGATTTTTGCCTCTATTTTTTTCTGCTAGATTTTTGGCTCTAATTTTTCTGCTAGAGGGGTCTGGATATATCCGGGGCTTTCAGGATCAAATCCAGTCCCAGAAGCAAACCCAGTTCCAGGACACTGGAAGACCAAGATTGAGACAGTGACCTGACTCAGAGTCAACAATCTCTACCAGAACCAGAGTGGAACAGAAAAAGCTACCTAGGACAGAGAGCAAACAAGCTCCACTGGGAGCAGAAGCCAGGAGCAATGCCAGTCCTGGGAGCCAACCCAGTCACCGGACACTGGCGGATCAGGATTGAGACAGCGACCAGATCCAATGTCAGTGATCTGCACCTGAAAAGGTACAGGGGAATAACCACTGAGCAAGTGAGCCAGAGCCAGAGCCAGAGACCGCTGAGGGTCCAGACATGAATCTGGGACCTTCAAAGAAGTAGACCTAAGCCAGGCCAGGAACCTTTTAAAAAACTGACCACATACTCGGTAACAAAAACAAACCTCAACAAATACAAAAAAATTACTATAACCAAATGTACCTTATCAGATCACCATGGTATAAAACTAGAAGTCAACAGCAATACTAATTACAGAAAACCCTCAAACACATTGAAATTAACAACGCTCACCAGATTTATCAATGGATCAAGGAAGAAATAAAGGGAGAAATTAAAGACTTCCTAAAATTCAATGAAAATGACCACACAACATACACAAATTTATGGGGTACAATGAAAGCAGTGTTAAGAGGAAAGTTCATAGCACTAAACGCCTACATAAAGAAGCTGGAAACATCCCACACTAGTGAATTAACAGAACATTTGAAAACTTTAGAACAAAAAGAAGCAAACTCACCTAAGAAAACTAGATGGCGGGAAATAATCAAAGTGAGAGCTGAAATCAACCAAATAGAAACAAAGAAAACAATACAAAGAATTAATGAGATTAAGAGTTGGTTCTTCAAGAAAATCAACAAAATAGGCACACCTATATCCAAACTAACCAAAAGGCAGAGAGAGAATACCCAAATTAACAAAAACAGACATTAAAAAGTGTTACATAACAACAGACATGGAGGAAATAGAGAGAATCATCAAGACATATTTCGAAAACCTATACTCCACAAATTGGAAAACTTACAGAAAATGGACAACTTTCTGGATAAATATCACTTACCAAAATTAAATCAAGACCAGTTAAGCAAATTAAACAGTTGTCTTCATTTTCATTTCTCTGATGACTAAGGATGTTGAACATTTCCTGAAGTGTCTTTCAGCCATTTTAGATTCTTTTGTTGAGAACTCTCTCTTTAGGTTTGTACTCAATTTTTTATTGGATTACTTGTTCTTTTGATGACTAATTTCTTGAGTTCTTTGTATATTTTGGAGATCAGACCTCTGTCTAATATGGGGTTAGGAAAATCTTTTCCTATTCTGTAGGCTTTTATTTTGTCTTGTTGATCATTTTTGTTGCCTCAACATAAAGTCAGCTACTCTGTAAGGGGAGGAGGGTGAAGAAGGGGCCGGCCTTCTAACGACGACGCAAGATGGCAGCCACCACAGGCTCAGGAGTAAAAGTCCCTCAGAAATTTCCGACTGTTGGAGGAGCTGGAAGAAGGCCAGAAAGGAGTAGGCGACGGCACAGTTAGCTGGGGTCTAGAGGACGATGAAGACATGACACTTACAAGATGGACAGTGATGATAACTGGGCCTCCAAGAACAATTTATGAAAACCGAATATACAGCCTTAAAATAGAATGTGGGCCTAAATACCCAGAAGCACCTCCATCTGTAAGATTTGTAACAAAAGTCAATATGAGCAGCGTGAGTAGTTCAAATGGCTTGGTGGACCCAAGGGCCACAGCAGTGTTGGCAAAGTGGCAGAATTCCCACGGCATCAAAGTCATCCTGCAGGAGCTTTGACGCTTGATGATGTCAAGAGAACATGAAACCCTGTCTCGAAAAAACAAAAAAAAAAAAAAAAAGAGAGAGAACATGAAGCTGCCACAGTGCCAGTAGGACATTGTTACAGCAATTAGTTACCAAGGCCCAGGCCTCCCCTCCCTAGTCCAACCTAAGTCTTCATTTTCCACAGTAGTGAATTTTCTAGATTCATCTTGTAGACCTCAAAGTCCTGGAGAGGAAGTGCCACTGAGACTTCATCCTGAGACACTGTTCTGATACTAATTTCTGTCCATTTGAAATACCTGAGCTGTGCTGTGTAACATCTTCTGTGGAGTGGAACCGCTGGCTGCCTAGTTGAATTTCTGGGATCAAGAAGATGTGTGGAAATCAGTTTCCTTTGGGAGCGGTGGGCAGAGCTAACGCAACTGTAAACAGACACATCACACAATCACCTGCTGCTGACACATGGCCTGGGTCTGCCTTTGCCCGCCCCGCCCTCCTGCCACAGCTGTGTGGTGGCCCTTAGACTAGATGGGAAGGCTTCAGGTATTAGCCGTGGGACTACTGCTGTGTTTGGGGTGCTTTGGCTGTACCCCTGCTTCCTTAAGTCTTAAGTGATGCCCCGTCCAAGCCATCGTCTTCCCCCATTCCTCCACTCCCGCCCTTGGCCAAGGCTTAGATTGTAACCCTCCCCTTGCTCTGAAATTGGCCGTGGGTGAGGAATTCAGGGCTTCCCATCTCCCCACCTTTATCAAGGGCCGCTGCTTTCCCCCTCCTCAACTCCCTTGTTGCCCATCACCACCCAACACTTGCTGTGGTCAGAAGCCATCAGATGAGGTTGGAAGAGCCTGGCCTCCCTCACTTAGCTCTGGACCACGCATTACTTGCCACCAGCCTGGGAAGGGGGTGCTGGGTCCTCAGCCCTGCTGCCACCATCAGCCGATGCACTTTGAGCTCAGGTTTCGAGGTGAACAGAGCAGTCACGAGGCAACAAACCTGCCAGCGCTCAGGGTCCTTGGTGATTCCACCTAGAGAAAGGATATGCAGAGTCCTAAGCGCACGGGGTTCTGTGTTGATTCCTTTTCTCATAATGTCTTTGCTTTTACAAACTGAAGAGGTTTGGACAGGGCTCCCTGACCACCCATCAAGTCTGATATGGAGCCTGATAGCTGGAACAGAGGACATGACCCGTGGACTCAGGTTTCAGTGTTGCTGCTCCTCAGACCCTCGGCAGGGACCTGGAGGAGCTCCGTGTCCCGAATTTTCAGTGGGTCTGTTCCCCACTCTGTTCAGGACCACTAAATGTTGAAATATGGATGCATACCAAAATAAAGACAATTTGTTGTGTTGAAAAAAAAAGTCAGCTACTCTGGACCTTATAGAAGAGAAAGTCGGAAGTACACTTGAGTGGATTGGCACTGGAGATCACTTCCTAAATATAACCCCAGCATCTCAGACACTGAGAGAAACAATTAATACATGGGTCCTCCTGAAACTGAAAAGCTCTTAGTATTTTTCTATATATCAAAACTGTGCAGTCTAATAAGAAGTCATCTTCTTGACTATCCACAGATATATGTGTGTGAGGAGATGGGATATTTTCACAAGCAGTGGAAAACAATTCTTTGGAAAAAATTGAAGTGACTCATGAGAGAAATTACAGACAGAGATAAACAGTTGTCTATAGCCAGTGACCCCATTGACATTCGAAGTAAGGTTCCCAAACAAAGAATCATTCATCTGGTACATTGGCATTTTAAACACTAGTTGTCAGGTGCTGTGTGTTCCATGGCCTCCAACAAAGACTGACCACTCCAGAAAACAATGTTTTCAAGATAGAAAATACTAAAACTTCCTATCACCCACAACTTCAGGTGGACTCTGAAACACAAGTTGCAACTACAGAGAGGAGCAAGAGGTGAGTGGTCACCCTCTTGGCAGGACACCCCACTCTCTAGACCCTCTATACTGAGGCAAAACCCCAGGCCTCTTTCCTATCTGCCTCAGGTTCTCTTGCAAGCCAGCAGTAAACTTCTTGCAGGTAGGTTACTCCACCACCACAACCCTATCGACTAGATCCTGCAAGCTACAGGTCCCAGTCCAACCCCAAACCCTCCTATCGTCCACAACCTCAGAGGAACTCTTAAATACAGGCTGCAACTGCACAGAGGGGACAAAGAGGTAGGCTGTTCTAACACCTCCACCCCATTGACTGTGCCATATAAGCTACAAGTTTCAGCCCACCTCCAAACCCTCCTATCCTCTACAACCTCAGAGCATCCCTGATGCATAGAATGTAACTACACAGAGAGGACCAAGAGTGGAACTATGAAGCATGGGCTGTGACTGAGAAGAGTGGATCAAGAGAGCAGGCCAAGAGAGACTTCAGCAGCTCCCCAAGACACAGAAAGTGGCAGTACTGAGACCAAGAACAGTTCACAAAGACCCAGACAGCCACTAGAAGGATTGGACCAAGAAGCAAAAAAAAAAAAAAAAAAAAAAAAAAAAAAAAAAAAAAAAAAAAAGCCCACTGTCAGCACCAATTGGAGAAAGACATGGGTAGGCACTAATGCAAGAATTCATTCAATAACCCAAAAAAACAATATGGTAACACCAGAACACAGTGGTCATACAAAAGAACGACTTGATCATCCTAACCCAGAAAAAGCAAAAGAAAATGATGTTAAACATAATTTTATGAAGATAGTGGAGACCTTTAAATAGGAAATGAAAAATTTCCTTAAAGAAATGGGGGAAAAACAAACAAAAATTGGAAGAAATCAATCAATAAATAAATCTCAGCACACCATGGAACCTTCTCTAAAACTAATCACATACTCAGTAACAAAGAAAACTTTAACAGATACAAAAAGTTTGAATAAGCTCCTGTATCTTATTGGATCACCACAATTTAAAGATAAAATTGAATAGCAACACTAATTGCAGAAAGCCTAGAAACTCAGAGAAACAGAACAGTGCTCAACTGAATCACCAGAATGTCAAGGAAGAAAGAAAGAAAGAAAGAAAGAAAGAAAGAAAGAAAGAAAGAAAGAAAGAAAGAAAGAAAGAAAGAAAGAAAGAGAAGGAGGGAGGGAGGGAGGGAGGGAGAAAGGAAAGAAAGAGAAAGAAAGAAAGAAAGAAAGAAAGAAAGAAAGAAAGAGAAAGAAAGAAAGTAAGAAATTAAAGACTTCCAAATATTCAATGAAAATGAAGGCACAAGGTACACAAATTTATGGGACACTATGAAAACAGTGCTAAGAGGAAAGTTTACAGCACTAAGTGTCTATATAAAGAAAGTGGAGAAATCTCACACTAGTGACTTGACAGAACACATGAAAGGTGTAGAAAAAAAGGAGCAGACTTACCCAGGAGAATTAGATGGCAGCAAATAATCAAATTGGGATCTGAAATCAATAAAATATAAACAAAGAACACAATACAAAAAGTCAATGAAACAATGAGCTGGTTCCTTGAGAAAATCAAAAATATAGATAAACCATTATTCAAACTAATTAAAAGGCAGAGAGAGGAAATCCAAATTAACAAAATTAGAAATGCAAGGAGGACATAACAACAGATGCTGAAGAAATTCAGAGAATCATTAGGTCATACTACAAAAAACCTGTACTTCAATAAATTGGAAAATATAAACGAAATGAACAATTTTCTGGATAGGTACCACATATCAAAATTAAATCAAGACCAGATGAAGAATTTAAATAGATCTATATTCTGCAAGGAAATACAAGCAGTCATCAAAAGACTCCCAAACAAATAAAGCTTAGGAGAGATATTTCAGTGCATAATTCTAACAGAATTTCAAAAAAGATTTAATACGTATACTCTCAAAGTGTCCTACATAATAGAAACAGAAGGAACATTGCCTTACATTTTTTAGGATACAGTCACCCTGATAGTGACACAACATAAAAACTCAACCAAGAAAGAGAATTACAGAATAATCTCACTCATGAATATAGATGCAAAAAATACTCAATAAAATACTGATAAACTGACTCCAAGCACATATCAAAAATATTATCTACTATTATCAAGTTGGCTTCTTCCCAGAAATGCACGGATGGTTCTACAGACAAAAATATATCTACCATATAAATAAACTGAAAGAAAAAAAGTATGATTATCTCATTAGATGCTGAGAAAGCATTCAACAAAATTCAACACCCCTTCATGATAAAGGTCTTGGAGACAGCAGGGATACAAAGAACATACCTAAACATAACTAAAGCAATATATAACAAACCATCTGTCAACATCAAATTAAATGAAGAGAAACTCAAAGCAATTCCATTAAAATCAGGAACAGGAAAAGGAGGTGCACTCTCTCCATATCTATTCAATGTACTTCTTGAAGTTCTGGGTACAGTAATAAGAAAACAAAAGGAAATGAATAGGATTCAAATTGGAAAGGAAAAACTCAAACTTTCACTATTTGCAAATAAGATAGTATACATAAGTGACCTCCAAATCTCTACTAAGTAACTCCTACAGCTGAGAAATACCTTCAGTAATGTGGCAATACAAAAGATCAACTATATATATATATATATATATATATATATATATATATATATATATATTTGAGTGCAAATTTCTATTGGATGTGAGATAATGATGATTGTGAGTCACCAAAACTCTTTCTGGGAACATAGCCTGAATCCTCAGAAAGAGATAGTGCTATTAACTATTGAGCATCTCTTTAGCAGCAAATATATCTGTTTTTAAATATTTATTTTAATATTTTGGTTATGTACACGAAAGTGTGTCTCTGTGTTAGTATGTGCACACAAACTCTGGTGGCCATGAATGTGATAGACTTATATTTAAGGAGTTGGAGTTGTAGTAGGGTATGATATGCCCAACATGAAAATTGAGCTTAGATCCTCTGTGAGCATAGCATGATCTTTTAAGCACCAAGTCATCTCTTCAGGCCTGAACTTTGTTACTTTGACTCAAATTATAATGATGTTCTCTCTCTCTCTCTCTCTCTCTCTCTCTCTCTCTCTCTCTCTCTCTCTCTCTCTCTCTCTCTCTCTCTTCTCTCTGTATATATATACATATATATTAAGTTTATAGATTACATTTTAAAATGTATGACAGCTAATAAGTTTGACAGGTAATACAATGTTGTTTCTCTTTATGATTATGAGTGCTTTTCTGGAAAGATGCCCACCTGCCTACCTGCACTGGGAAACAAAATAAAGTTGATGTTCTTTTTCAGTGCAGGAAATGTGATCTAGGCCTGAGTCAAACAATAAGGACGAAGGACAATTTTTTTTCTAGGTTTGAGTTGCCACACCTATCTTGTCCAGCACTCAGAAAGGTGCTTCTGCATTTTGGAACTTTGGCTAAACTGGAATTTATGTCATAGGTTCTTGCCTCTGGTGTGTGGATTAGTTTGAACTATGTGTACAGATTTACTGGGCCTCCATGTGGAAGAGCTGATTTTAGGACTATTCAAACTCTGTGATAAATTCAGCCAATCCAACCCTATGACTCTTTCTACATTAAGTCAGTTTCTATGGAACAATGTAACTGATGCATTTTAAAAATTAAAAGATCTGGATTTCTGTGCTAATTCTCCATTGTCTGTTGGGTCTACTCTCTTTTAAATTGAGTGGATGCTTCATATTTTTGATGAGATATTTTAGAGAGATTTCCAGAATCTGGATTTTTTTATCTTCAAGCTTCTTTTGTAATTTAGTTATGTATTTAAGATTTTATACCAAGTGTTTTATCATATCCATCATATCTCCCCAAAGTCTTCTTCATACTTGATTTGATTCTTCTTTTCTTAAGCATATTGAGCACAATTTTTCCTATTCGTATACTCTTGATTGTATGGCCTTCACTGGAAGTGACCAATTCCCAGCGATAATGCCAACTGATTTTCCTTCAAGCATCAATTGTCAGTAACTTCTCACTTTGGCATGAGGCTTTTTACCCACCTCCCCTCTCTGTGCTGATTTTCTTTCTAACTTGGCTTGAAAAGATTTTCTGATCAATGTCACCATGACTGTGTGCCAATATGTACAACTGTGAAAGAAAATAGCTTTTTCGCAGCAATTCAACACCTCTGGACCTTAAAATTTTTGAGAATAGCCCTCACTTCTTGCAATGATCACTGAGACTTTGGATGAGGAAGGGAGATATAGAAATCTGATTTGGGGATGATTAGTCCATGGTTCGGAGACTCTGTCAATCTTCATCTGCTACAAAAATAACTTTTTCTGATTAGGGCTGAGGGATGCATTAATCTGTGTATGTACGTAATAGTAAGTCCTTTAAAGACTTTGTGACAAATTGGACTTTTAGCAGAATGATAATAGTGGGGTTGGTCTTTTGGCATAAGACCTGTCTAACCATAGGTTCTTTGCCCCAATATCTTATGAAAAAGGCATTCATCTTATCCAACAGGACTTAAATCCAACAGGAATATTCATGGATACTGTCATGTGTCTTATCTAGCAATTTGTTATTGCAGCTTGAAGAATTTAAAGTTAGATGAAATCATATTATTTTATTTTGATAGCATAAATAGCATAGTCCAGTACCGTGAAAACTTCAGTAAAGATGAAGTTTTCAAATGAGTGTCCTTTTTGTCCTCTATAGGACCAATGAATCACACACCTGCAGATTCAAGGCTAATGTGCATAAATGCATTAAAATATGTATTATTTCTTCCAAGGTCTAGGCTGTCTCATTGAGGGTTATTTCAAGTTCTAATCATTTATTTGTAGATATTACAGTTCTTTATTTTTACAAATGACTAAAATTCTATTATGTAAATGCACCTGGCATCCTAGCTAGCATTTCATCTATAACTTTTCCCATAACCATTTTGACTGATGGCTAGTGATGGTGAACATTTACGTTTTCTAATGTTCTTTGTGTAGAAAGATTTTTTATTCATGAATCTTTAAGGCAATTAATCTGTCATCAAATTTATTGATTCAAACAACAGTTGTCCTATTGTTTTTGTATATTTAAGAACTAATTTTTCTCTTTTCCAATGGGTATAACTCTTTGGCAATTGAACCAATTGAACCAATTGAACTTTTAACCAATTGAAAACTTTCAAAACTTCCATAAAGGATGGTAGTGGCTGTTATTGTTTTTTTTTTTTTGTTATTTAGAGTTACCTTTCTTACACTTCTCACTTTTTCCGAATAACTAACCATTTAATAAAATTAATGTTATTGAATCATTGATAAACAGATAAGTAATGAGGGGCAAAAATGGGGAAATTTCAAAGAATTTTATAATACACATATGACTGCATATCAAATTCATATCTTAACATACTGACTTGTATATGATGGATTTAATATTTTAAGAAAACACAATTTCAGAAAAAATGACAATACAATTAACTTTCAAAACATAATGCTAATACCTTGAATTCTAATCAATATGATATAAAGAATAGTTTTGTTTTTAGTAATATTTAATGAGGATGAATATTAGATTTGTGAGCAAAAATCAGTTATAGATATAACAACTATCAGATTAAACATTTTAAAAAACTTACATTAAAGGTGTAGCAAATAAATGAATGTTTCATTTAGTAAAATAGCTTCCTCAAATTAATCCTTGACTACATTTAAAATTAAATAATAAATGACACATTAAAAACTGAGCCATCAAACAAATGTAAAATAAAATTCAAAATTACATTGAAGGAAGAGAAATAAAGGAAACCAAGGGTATAAATATTAATAACAGTATTATCACTAAATATATTACAAGGATAATATTATAAATATATAAAAGAGTTAAGAAAATTTCACAGCTTCAAACTGTGCAGTTACAGTAATTTTAGAAAAATATAATAATGAAATGAAATATAAGAAAATAACTTGAAAAGATGAGAGTAACTGAGACAATGTATAATCATATACCATTCAGCTTTCTCAAAGATGTTTTGAATATGTTATATATTCTAAAAATATAATTACATTGTGTCAACGCAAAACATCTCTCACTTAAATTGGACTGAAAGTAGGTTTATTCTGAGGAAAATATGAATCATCAAGATCTGCTGAAAAAGATTCAAGTTTTTCAAATAATATATCTCAGTATGAAAATATCTTTATAGAGTTTTATCAAAAACTTGCATATTATTTATTTTGTGTATGAGGATATTGGTGTAAAAACACCTGACATAACACTCATGCAGAGGGCAGAGGACAAATACAAAAGTCTACCATGTGGACTGGGCATTAGCCTGTGATTTAACAGCAAACATCTTTACTATCTGAGTTCTCTTACCTAGCACTCATACACATTATAGTTTCAGAACAACAAGAAAAAAAAATAGATCAAGGCATTTGTTAAATATACTGATGAGAAAATTTTGACTTATTTATAACAAAGTGGAGTTTATACAAAAACCCTTCTATAAGTCAGAGATGCTGTTTGATAAAAACCTAATTTTGTAAATTGGTAGAAGCCAGTTTTCTGCTAAAAATGCAATCTAACAGCTGTAACCTACTACCCAGGGCATAGAAAGATAAGTCAGGTACTAAATTAATATTTAAGTTTCTAAGACAGCCCAAAGTGAATTGGCTTTTGTTTTGTAAGATTCCAAGATTCTATAATCACAAAGTTCTAAAAAATCTAATTTAACCTCATAGACACTTCTACATAAACATGGTTGGTTGTAGTTGGGAGAAGAATTTATCTCAAAATTTTGAAGCTTCCCTTTAGAAGACTAAATATTGAAAAGTTAAATATTTCAGACGTAGTAATTTCTATTTTGAAAAATACATCACCACGAGACAAATTTAGAAATTAACTACATGTAGAAAGGAGCTCATTGTTGAATATTTTTATTGTTGATTCCAGTAATGGCAGAAATATTATGCTTCTCCATTCAGCATGCACTTGAACATATTAATTGCTATTTGATTATTTAAAATTATCAGTTTTGAGACTCGGCCTATGCAATGTTTTTCCTTTGTTTTATTATATTTTGGAACATATAAATTTCATATTCTAATATCTTACTTATTAAATTCATCTGTAAGAATTTTTGAGTGGAATTTTCCTACAATTTACAAACAAATATATCTTTTATATAATGTGACCAAACACCAAGGCAGCTTATAAAAAACAGTACATTTAATCTGAGGGCATATGGTTCTAGATGGTTAAAATCCATAAGCAATCATGGCAAGGAGCATGGGCAGGCATATTTGCAGCACACTGAATTAGCTTTGAGCTTACAACTTGGTACATAAACAAGAGACAATGTTATTGACTAGGAATGGAATGGGAGTTTGAAACCTCAAAGTCCATACTTAGTGACACATCTTCCAAATAGATTACCTCTTAAACTTTCACCTAAAACAACTGAAGAACAAGTATTAAACTATGTAAGCTCAACTTCTTATGTATTGTGAGGCATTAACATATACTTTATACTTGAGCAATTTTTTTTCAGAATAAGTTACTATTCTTTATTATGCATGTTTTGGTGCCATCATATTATTATTATATTCCCTAGAGTAGCTTAGAACAAGTATTAAATCTATCTTCTCATTTCTCCCAGCATTGTTCAGAGGTTTGTCTGTATTTTTACCATCAGAACAGTGTCTCTTCAATACACTTCTTTCATTTTTTAAAATCATATGGTTGAGATAATGGGAAGATTGAATGTTTTAGTGATTGTTTGTATACTTATACAATAGTAAATGAGTACTGCATTACTTGAGAAATTTAAATCAATTTTCATAGTGGTAAGACAGATATTTCTTTTCAGCAACCCTATTCAGTTGTCTAATATTTTGTTTTTCTGAATGTTTTTATAATTAACTAATTAATTAAAATTTCTTATTATACATACCAATCCCAGTTACCACTCTTGCCTCTCCTCCTGCTCCCTCCACCTGCCCACCACCCACCTGCATCCACTGCTCAAAGAGGGTAAGACTTCCCATGACGGGTCAACAAAGTCAAGCACATCATTTAGAGGCAGATCCTCTCCACAATATCTATGCTGAACAAGGTCCAAAGAGAATGGGTGCCCAAAAAACCCAGCTCAAACAGTAGGAATAATTGCCAGTGTACTATTGCCAGTGGCCCCACAGACTTCCCCAGCCAAACTACTGTCACCTGCACTCACACAGCCTAGTTTGGTCCTATGCTGGTTCACCCAGGGTCCCAGCAAGTGATAAAAGCACTTGCAGAGATCCACAGTAAAACATTGTGTTGTGTGCCCAAAGTCCAGTCAAAGAGAGAAATGAGTGCAAAGGGGTCAAGAGTATCATAGGGATACCTACTGAAACAGCTTACCTGAATTAATTTGATGGGGAAGAACTACAAAAGAATTAATGTCTGGATAATCTAACTCATTTGTCTCTTATAGCATCTAGAATTTTCTTTTTTAATTTCTTTGGTGAGCAAACACTGGCTGAAATGGTAGAATATTAATTTGCGGAGGCCTACATGACATTTTAGTGCATTCTTAGTTTAATTGTTTTGATAAATGTTGAACTAATATCTTAAAAGTTTGAACATCATCGGAGACTCATAAACCTTGAGACTTCTGTGCAAAGCATTTAGAATTTAATTTAAGGCATGCATAATCAAAAAGCATTCTATATTTTACAAAAATGGCATGGTAACTATTTTGTCAAAATCACAAAGAATGAAAGTTAATGCTTTCATGCCATGTTGGTAATCATGAGTATATAATGCTTTAAGATGAAAGGGCTTCTTTGTCACTTATTTTAAGCACCTGAAATCTGAAGTCTCTTTCCATACCATAAATCTATCACTAGATAAGTAATTGTCATAGCAAGACCCAAATTGTAGTGTTAGAAATAAATAATTATTATAATATTGACAAGCAGAATAAACACTCAGGCATTTTGTTTTATTTTCAAAGTAAAGATGGTGGCAAATGTCAACTAAAGTGAAATAGAGTACTGAACAGAGCACAAAGGAGCAGTTCCTCCATGTCTTGCTTAGTGAACTAATGCGTTTGTTGAGGGTGCATACAGGAGTATGGATGACACACAGGCAACACATCACCCTGAACTTTCTCTAAAGCACTGGCAATGATCCTTGATAACTGAATCTCAGAACTCCTTGCCAAACTTGAAGAGGATTTTTACGGATAATGTATGGTGGAGTATGGTTCTTATGAGTCTTGTACCATCTGGACTTAAGTGTAGTAAGTTTTAGTTGATTCTGAAGTCTTAAAGAATTGATTCAAGAGGGAATTCTTCAACTTAGAGGAAACAGTTATAAATTCTCCCCTTCCTGGCATACCCAAGCCAGTGACAACAGCAATCACTATAAACTATCCAGATAGAAATAATTATGACATATATATCCATACAAGGTATATTCTATGGTATTGTGTTATCTCTGGGCATGGTTGATCATCAAAAGTTCTTGAACTTTCTATAATTGCCAAATCTTCTTGTATTATTGAAAACTTTGAATCACTTCAAATAAGAATTAAGTAAATTAACACTAGTTGAAGATATTCTTGCTGAAAAAAACAACAAATATTTAATAGGATTGATATCTAGTGAAATATGTCTATTGTATGTCCAAAGAGTGGTGATAATTTTGCTATTTAATAACTTAGAACATCCATAGCTAAAAGTAAATATAGGAAAAATATTAAGAGAATAATTTAGATACAATTGATCTTACATTTTTTATATATAGATAAACAACATATATATTGCATAATACATTGTATATTCATTATAGAAATGATATTAAATAGTTAAATAATCTTCAGGAATTAATGCGAACCATAAATATAATAGGATAATGTGAATACTTTTCTAATGTTAATAAGAAATACATTTGTACATATATGTGGGTATGATTTTGTGTGTATTGTCACACTCATTTCTGTTTTTGGAGAAAAACTTTCAGTTCTTGGACCATTTCTCTTTTTTCTTGAATCTGTGATTCATACTCCAGGCTGGGTGTTCTACAACCTTACTAGTGATTCTTCTCTTTCTGACTCTCACCTCACTTTTTGAGTGTGGGGATTACAGGCATATGTTACAATATTTAACAATTTGCAGGTGTCTTATAGATACAAATTTAGGTAATCAGGCTTGTACAAAAACATTTTAACTCACCAAGGCCTTTCTGTATATCATGTGTGCATACATTTAGCATCAACTTTTTATTGTGCTATAAATTAAAGACATAAAGAAACCTATATCAGACTAAAACAAAAAGATGTTTTTGACAAAACAATAGTAAGTTTTTATTTTATTTTTACCTTAATGCTTTGTAGTATAGTTACTCTATAAATAAGGAGGCCTGGAACTCACTGAGTAGGCATAGAAAGGCCTCAAACTGATGGGACTCAGCATACCTCAATCTCAGGAAGGTATAAGATGTAAATAGTAGGCTTATGTAGTAATTTATTACGAATAACTTTTCATATTTTGTGTAATCATTTAATCTGCACTATTTTATTATATAACTATACAAATAAATATGCATGTTCTACACACAAGTACATATATCATTCACTCATGGCTTAGGTCACTCAGCACAGACAATATTCTCTCTTTTTTAATATTTGTTTTCTGAGTGTATGTGTGTATTGTGTGTATCTGAATATATGTGGACTTGTTGCCTGTGGAGATCAGAGGAGGGTATCATGTCCCCTGTAACTGAAGAAAAAGTCTCTTATGTGCGAGCAAATGGATTCAAGTAGCCAAACTCAGTTTCTCTTCAAGAACAATAAGCTCACATAATCACCGAACTAATTCTTCAACCCAAGACTACAGCTTCTTAAAGATTTAGAATAAGCAGATAAAAATATTTATTTAAATATAAATTTAATTATTGAAATACATTTGTGATTAAAATACAGTGCATTCCTTTAACTCTATTTTCCACATGTACTTATGGTTTTATATCAATGTGACTATTGATAATACTCTTTTTGCCTTAATGACAGCAGAAAATTTATCTTATACAAATATAAAAATTCATCTAATGTTCTTGTTTAAACAATATTTATACATGTTGCAGCTTTTTAAATGTTGAGTAGAAAGTAAAGGAACACAATAATGTTCATGGAGTAAACAATATAGTGGAGGATAGCAACTTAAATATAATAACATGAATATTGCTGATTGTATTTCCTGCAATTCCCTTCCCTATAGAAAGTGTCCTGGATTCTTGATCACTGAAAAAGATGGATGTGTGAGCAAAATCACTTAAGGCTTGCTATGTATTTTTTAATTCTAAGACCAGGCCAGGCTTCACTCCAATACTAGCTCTTAGGTATTGATGACATATATTGAGCTTAGAAATCCACTTAATAGTCATTTCAGAATATTGCTTTCAAAGTCCTTAGTCAGTACAGGTCCTAAATGACAAAAATTTAACTCAGCACAAGTAATTTCAAGTGCAAGCCTTTATGACTGCAGGTAATTTTAATTATCCATCAAGCAGTAGGGACATATAGTGGAAAATGTTAGTACATTTTAAATTTGTAGGAAGACTTCAGGGGATAAAATGTACGTGAAAATGAAAAGAAAATGTGCTGAAAATTATTGGACAACTGAATGTTTTTCTTCACAATTTAACGAAGTGACATTTCTGATTATTTGAAAAGGTGCATAATCTTTCTTAGAGCATTATGATTGTGACTCATAAGCAAAGATCAATGTGTTATGATGATAAAAAATTGTGAGTATGTTTATGCCTATGTGAAGATACATATGAATGTGTGTTAAATAGTTTTTGATATGGGGAATCAAACTGACAGCTTTAAAACATCTATATATCTGGCAATGAAATATTCAGGTTAATTAATTATGATCATCATATGCATACAAGCACCAAGAAACAAGGGTGACTGCATTGGTTAGGTAAGTATTCACTGTGATGCCTCTTACTAAATTATATAGAAATTGGTTTGACAAAGGTTATATAGTATCCTACAAAAATGTGGAAAGTTGACTAGCCCAAGAAATAAATCCTGAACAGTATTCTGCCCATGATAGAAACATGGAGTTGTCTTTTGTTTCAACATTTAAGTCTCAAAAAGACAAATGAAGATCAAAAGGTACATCCAAAATGTAAGGATACTTGCGAGAAATATAAAATGCTGATAAGGAAAGCAATAACTTTTGTGTGAAGAATAGGAAAATATTCTTCATATGTTTGAATGTCACTAGCTGTCCTTGCTGAAAATAAGTGGTGAGGACTTAATGTTCAAAAGGGGATTGGGATTCATGTGCAGGTGTCAAGTGTCAAGTCAAAGGGTTATCACTTTATGGAAGCTGTACTTCTTCAAATAATGACTGAAAAGTATAAAAATATTTCATATTGTGGAGTCACATAATCTCACTTGTTTAGAAAAAGATTTGTATTGTTAGGAAGAATTCATTAAAGCATTCTGGAATTAATACAGTTTAAATCACAGCTGTCAAATGGTGTCACTGAAAAGTCTGAGACTTAGAATTTTTGAAGTAGCACCTGAATAAGAGCACAGAGGAACTGAGAAAATGAAAATAAATCAATGGCAAGTGGTATTTTATCAAGGTGTATACTGGGAGAAGTGATAATTTTATAATATGTAACTCGCTAAAAAAAGGTTTCCAAAGTATAAAGAAAAGACAAACATGTTCATTTTGAACTTACTTTGAGTTACAAAGAAGAAGTTTGCCATAAGAAGTTGTTACATGCTGCAAACTATACTGGAATGATTGTATTTTCATTTACTATATCATTTCCAAATATTAGAAATAAATTAATTATGGCAGAAATTTTATTCTATAAAATCATATTGGAAAACAATATGATGAGATACATTTTATATGCTGAATAATTAATAATCATTTATAAAAACAGCTTTAGATTTAAATAAATAAATTTGTGTGTCTAGTGGAAGAAGGCAATCGTTCTCATTATCTTCTATGCGATTGATTTAAAAAACCTGAGTAACCATTTTTTTCAATTTGCATATGCAATCTCTACACGTTTAAATGTGTACCCAGCATTAGCTGGGGGTTCATGGTTATGTTAAAAAATGTTCTATTAGTTGTTGCATCTAAGAAAGATAGGAGAAAGTGCTTTAATTATTATGTATCTACTCTAAAAATGAGTATTATTTATTTATTTACTTATTTACTTGTTCATTTATTTTGCTAAATATCACAGTATAGCTTAAATTTGTACAGTATTAATAAAACTCTGCTTAGCCTTGAATGAATAATCAGTTTTTCTTTACACCCAAATACTGAAATTTTGGTCAGACACCACCACAACTGGTGGAATAAATGGCTATGTAATTACTAGAGTCTCTTCAAATCTAGCATTGAATTTATTTATTTTTTCTGAAAGGTATTTACTATGAAAATTTGAAGCTATTGTTTCTGCTAATTGTAATGAGGTACTATTAAAGTTTCTGATTTTGAAGACAAAGTAACAGAAAAATTAAAATATGAAAATTTAGCAGCCAGTTGCAAATATAAGTAGTCAAACTGAGCTTTGTGGGCCTTATGGTATAAATTAAATTGAATATGAAAACATTTTGCAAATCATAAATCTTGAGCATTGCTTCCAATATACATACTGCTACTTATTGGGATTTCTTGTTACTTTCTGAATAATTGCACTGAAAACAAAACTCTGTAACAGAACTTGGTCTCCATGGTTTTAAGTAGTAGGACAATTGGTAATTATAAGTAACAAGTAAAGGAAACAGAATATATTTTCCTTATATGATAAAACATGGTAGATACTGTTTTTTATCTAGATGTTTTACTTAATAAGCAAAAACAGCTCAAGGAACTTTTGAAATAATAAAATTTATCAAAATCATTGAGACTATTTTATATTGTAACTCCTTATGGCTTTTCAGTCATTCTGTTTTTATCTGTTCATATTGCTGCTTCTTCTGAATTTACCCTCCTCCCCAATTCTTTAAGAGGACCATTTTCCTCATTTCCTTTATAAAATCACTAGTATCTTGCTATTATCCTTCACAGACACCTTACCTTCTTCTATATTTAGCTTTTGATCTCTCCCTAGAGAGCCCTTTATTTATAATTTCCCTAATTATTTTATTCTGCTGTTTCCTTCACTACTCCTGTAGTTAACTTACTGTAGTTAAGATTCAGGGTTCTGTAGTTAACTACTTAAGCAAATATATCTATAACTCATGCAACTAAATATATAGTTATGCATATACTTTTAAAAAACTTTTCTTATATGAATTTATGTTGCATCATTAAATATCCAAACACCACAAAAAACCCTCTTTTCCATAATTGAAAAGTCCTGTTTAGAGTTGTTGATCAGGGCTGTCAATTATATTTTCAGAACATGCATGCTCTTGATGTTGTCCTTGAAAACGAATGAGATGAAGGTAAGTCCTGATTGATAAAGATAAAATGCACTTTAAGAACAGGGCCCAGAGATCTTGATCTGGAACTGAAATGAATGGCCCTTCCCTAAGGGCTAGCTTTCATGGTACTAGAAAGAAGTGCAATATTCTAAAGTGAAAGAACAACTAACAGTCATACATAACTATAAGACCAATGAATAAAATCAATGACCAACATGATAATGCTTAGGGTGAAGTAGTGGCACTCTTATCATGGAAGTAACTTTTGGTGGGCTATTTGGACACTCTGTGACGATGTATTTGTAGTATGAGAAGGGCTGCTTGTTGTTTCCTGGAAGCCCAGGTAGCTTAGACCCAAAATTATCACATAGAAATTGTATTAATTAAAACAGTGCTTGGCCCAGAGCTCTAGCTTCTTATTGGCTAATTCTTACATTTTAAAGTCACCCATCTCCATTAATCTGTGAATCACCATTAGGTTGTGGACTACTAGCAATGTTTCAATGTATCTATCTCTGGTGGTGGCTCCATGACATCTCTTTTTCTGCCTTCCTTATCCCAGTGTTCAGTCCACCTTTCTCTGCCTATCTAAGTTCTGCCCTAACAACAGGGCAAGGCAGTTTCTTTATTCACTAATCAATAAAAACAACACATAGACAGAAGGAACACCCACACTATCCCCCCTTTTCTGATTAGACAAAAAGAAGGTTTTAAATTTAACAGTGAAATTACATATAACAAAACAGGTATTAAGCAAGAATTGCAGTTACAATATTTACATCTACTTTATATTTTATCATAACTTAGGAAAACCAAATCTATTCTTCAACTCCATTAAGGTCTCCAGAAGGATATAATGTTACCTAAGTAAAGAGGAAGTGCATGGTAAGCAACTTTCAAAGTTCCAGAATTGTAAGAGACATCTCACTGCCTGGACAGTCTCCCAAAGATTTTGTACCATTGGGGCATCCAATCTTCAGCCTATAGGCCCATAGTATTCATCAGACTTTTCCATGAAGCAGGAAATTTTAAAGACAGTACCATCTATATTGGCATTTTATCAGTCACTTTCTTCTGTCCTGTAGAATGTCGGGCAGATTCTTTCATGTAGCAGGAACCCCTAAAGACCGTCTCAACTTTAGGCGAATTTATCAGTCATTTCTCTGTGGGTCCTGCATGTCCAGTTCAGCAGTAAAGGCAAGAGCAACTTCTTGCCCAAATGGCTAAGGAGACTCTTTGATTCCCATCTTCCTCTCTAAGTAATTGGTGTTGCCAGAAGATGATGTGTCTTATTGTCATGAAAATCCCAAGCTAGTAAAACATTTTAAATACCATATTCTGAAGGTGTCTGAAACATTTGAAAAATACCTATCTAATTGAAACATATCTCTATTCTTTTAGAAAATCTAACATGACTATAAGCTTGACTATTATAGATAAGTGTCTATTAACTTATATTTCTTAATTATACATTACATTTTAAAGGAACTACACAAACATAATACCTTAACCAACACCAAAAATACATAAGCACAGAATACCAAAATTGACATCAAATTTGTATTTATAAAGTAAGATCCATACCAATGCAAAGTATCATACTCTCTAGTATATCCCTCTTTAGATGTAAAGAAACATATACAAACAATATTTGGGAATATGGGCATAGCTCTGTCCAAACTTCTTCCTGCTGTTTACTGAACAAAGAATTTTCTTTGTCGGGGTGTTTACAGCAACTTTTCACGGGGTCTTGTTCCTTCAAACCGTATTGGTCCGGAAGCAATCCATAGGTTCTCATCTTCTGTGAAAACAAAAGAAGAACCTTTTTTTTAAAGCAACATATCCTTAGATTCAAATTTTGAATCAAGTTACCTTTATGTTGGTTTAACTTAGCAACCTATACAATAAAATAACTCTCTGTACTTAGTTCCTTCAAAGTCAAAAATTTCAAAGAAAACACAGTAATATTCATAATCCAGACTCACTGTGAATTTTCCATCTTTACATGGCTTATTCTTTGTTTGCTTCTTTTAATCTATGACTACTTATACTCTGTTTCTTTAAAACGTTACCTTTTTTAAGCATTAACTATATTTTATGGTGCTCTATACTATTTTTCTTCTCTCTTCCAAGCCTATACATATTTATCCAACACTACGACTCATCTGGATTTGACTTTATTGCATATTTGTAATTCTTTACTGTCCAGTAGCCCTTTTTAAAATATATACAGTACTTCCTGCTTGCTCCTGAGTTTAAAACTTAAGCTGTGACATTATTATGGTATATACAGTGCTTTCTGCTTGCTCCACACAGTCCAGCATGGCACAGCCACATGTACCTGTGAGCCACACACAGCATCTCAGTTCAAGGCAGAAAGCTGGTCACATTGCCATCCAGCAAATTGGAGCGCACAAACCCAATCAAAATATTGGTCTCCTGAAAGAGCCAGAGGTGGTGCTGGCATCATGGCCCAGAAGACCTAAATTTTAAACCAGCATGGCTTTTTTTTTGTTTCTGCTGCTGAGTCAGGAAAATCTCTCTTAAAGGAGCTGTGGCACGCTGCCAGCAAACAGCAAGATGATGTATTTTTGTGTTTAGAATTAAGCTCTCTTAGGTTTTTAAGTGGGTTTTTGTTTGCCATATCAGCACCTATTTGTTGTAAGGAGCAAGCTGCTTGTTGGTCCTGGACACCTAGAACCAAAATAATCACATAGAAACTGTACTTATTAAACCACTGATTGGCCCATTAGCTCTAGCTTCTTATTGACTAACACTTACATACTAATTTAACCTATTTCTTTTTTTATTTTTTTAATTAAAAATTTCTGCCTTCTCCCTGCTTCCTATTTCCCTCCCCCTCCCCCTATTTTCCTTCTCCTTCCTCTCCAGTCCAAAGAGCAGTAACGGTTCCGTGCCCTGTGGGAAGTCCAAGTTCCTCCCCACTCCATCCAGGTCTAGGAAGGTGAGCATCCAAACAGGCTAGTCCCCCCCCCCAAAGCCAGTACATGCAGTAGGATCAAAACCCAATGCCATTGTCCTTAGCTTCTCAGCAGCCCTCATTGTCCGCCATGTTCAGAGAGTCCAGTTTTATCCCATGCTTTTTCAGTCCCAGTCCAGCTGGCCTTGGTGAGCTCCCATTAGATCAGCCCCACCATCTCAGTGGGTGGGTGCACCCCTTGCTGTCCTGACTTCCTTGCTCATGTTCTCCCTCCTTTTATTCCTCATTTGGACCTTGGGAGCTCAGTCCAGTGCTCTAATGTCGGGCTCTGTCTCTATCTCCATCCATCGCCAGATGAAGATTCTATGGTGATATGCAAAATATTCATCAGTATGGCTATATGATCGGCCATTTCAGGCTCCCTCTCCTCAGCTACTCAAGGAACTAGCTGGGGACATCTCCCTGGACACCTGGGAACCCCTGTAGGGACAAGTCTCTTGCCAATTTTCAAATGGCTCCCTTAATTAAGATATATACTTCCCTGCTCCAATATCCATCCTTCCTTTATCTCAACCAACTTATTACCCCATCTCTCCCCAACCTCCCCTTCACACTTTTCTCTCCCCATCTCCCCTTACCCCCATCCCACCTTGTAATAGTCAGAACCTGGAAACAACCTAGATGCCCTTCAATGGAATAATGGATGAAGAAAGTGTGGAATATATACATATTAGAGTACTACTCAGCAGTAAAAAAACAATAACATCTTGAATTTTGCATGCAAATGGATGGAAATAGAAAACATTATCCTGAGTGAGGTAACCCAGACCCAAAAAGATGAACATGGGATGTACTTACTCATAATTGGTTTCTAGCCATAAATGAAAGACATTGAGCCTATAATTCATGATCCTAGAGAAGCTAAATAAGAAGGTGAATTCAAAGAAAAACATATAGCTATCCTCTTGGATACTGGAAGTAGACGAGATTGCAGGGCAATAATTTAACCTATTTCTATTAGTCTGTTTAACACTACAATGTTGTGGCCTACCAACAAAGTTCCAGCACATCTGTCTTCAGTGGCTCCATAGCTTATCTCTGACTCTACTTTTCTTTTTCCCAGCATACAGCCTAGCTTTCCCTGCCTACTTACATTCTGCCTTGCTATAGGTTCAACACAGCTTCTTTATTTTTTTAATCAATAAAGCAACACATAGATAGAAGGACCTCTCCCACCATGTGATTGGTGTAATTAAAAACTAAAGGGCAAATAGCTAGGCAGGGATTAAGGTGGAACTTCTGGAAAGAGAGAGTACTTTGGGAAGACAAAAGCTGCAGCCATTAGCCAGACATGGGAAGGAAACAGAAGCTGCAAGATGGAGGAGAGGTAACTCCAGATGGCAGAGCATAGATTCATATAAATGGTTTAATTTGTTATTAGAGATAGTTGAGACAAGCCTAAGTGAAAACCAAACTTTTATAAATAATGGTATGTCTCCATGTACTTATTTGTAGGCTGGAAGTCACAATGAAAAAGATGCCTACAGTAATTAAAAGATCATTACTTAGACTTAAGACCTGCTAAAGAAAAGGAAAACCATGCCTGTTATTGGAAACCTAGTTAAGCAATCAGTGATATTGAAGTAATTGGTTATTTGAGGATAATCAACAGATAGCAACTTTATAATCCAGCATAAGCCCTAGGGAAAAATCTATAAACATTTGTCTTTGTACTCACAGATAATTTCTGTTCTCGCCTTTCATTCAATAAATTTCTCTTTGCAACAGAAGGAGACCACTATAGAAAACTACAATGAATCAAAATACAGAGCTTTAGAACTCAGTCCAAATGAATTTATTTAGAAAAGACCCCTGCATCTAAGGCTCAGGGAACATTGCAGGGGATGAAGTAGAAAGGTAGAAGGTCAGAGTTTGCTGTGATATTGTGTCCCTGTTAATTTCAGAAGTTGTACCTATAAAGCCATGACTGTCCAATATAATTGAATGAAGATTATACCTATGAACATTCCAAAATGGATGGGGAAAAGTCCATGAGGCCTCCAAACTATTCAAAAAACTACAGGCAACTAAAAGGTGTCTTCCTCTGAGTACAGCACATTAATTGATTTTCCAATGACAAATAGGTTCTAAAAACATACACAAGTAACATTATACTAACTATTCAAGTTACACATAAGAATATACATGTATACACATGGTTGAATGCAATAACAATTAGTAAAAAATATGTCATCAGTCTGAGTAAGAACAAAACATGGTATACAGAAGGGTTTGTAGGTAGGATAGGAAAGGGAGACATGCTGTAATAATATTATAATCTCAAAAATAAAAATAAATAGCTGGGCAGTGGTGGCGCACGCCTTTAATCCCAGCATTCGGGAGGCAGAGGCAGGCGGATCTCTGTGAGTTCGAGACCAGCCTGGTCTACAAGAGCTAGTTCCAGGACAGGCTCCAAAGCCACAGAGAAACCCTGTCTCGAAAAACCAAAAATAAAAAATAAAAATAAAAAATAAATAAATAAATATAGATGAAAATTCATTGTTGCATACTTTAAAACTTAAAAAATCTTGGCATTGCAGTCCACTTTGTTTTCAGAAGCATCTACTAAATATTTAAGTAGCAATTGTAGCTACTTAGAAATAAGGGGCTAAGGAGTACTTCTCCAAACTAGAGCACTAAGGATTAAATAGGCAAGAAAGGCTGTGCCTGAACAGGAGGGAACCTGAATTTCTCCTAAATGACTTAGAAAATGTGTTCATTCTTTCTAGAAGTCAAAAAGCTGACCCATAAGAAATAGGTAATAAAATAAATATGGATTGAAAATTCGTTCTTCAGTCAGGCATTTAATATCTCTTTTCAGAAGGAACAATTAGAAAAATCAATAGAATGACAGATTCATTTTTAAACAAGCAGATTACATAATGATTGAGGATAATCCTGAAATACTTTATTTAAGGTATGTGTATAAACTTGGAATAGAAGCCGGGCGGTGGTGGCGCGCGCCTTTAATCCCAGCACTCGGGAGGCAGAGGCAGGCGGATCTCTGTGAGTTCGAGACCAGCCTGGTCTACAAGAGCTAGTTCCAGGACAGGCTCCAAAGCCACAGAGAAACCCTGTCTCGAAAAACCAAAAAAAAAAAAAAAAAAAAAAAAAAAAAAAAAAAAAAAAAAAAAAAAAAAAAAAAACTTGGAATAGACTGCTTTAGAATTCTGACAAATGTGCCTCCATGTCAAACTTAAAAAAATATGTGTCACTGTGTAGGAATTTGTACTTTGATTTATGTAAATGGAGACTGTTCTTTTATTCCTGGCCACCTAGACCCAAATAATAATAATGAAACTATGCTAATTACAAAACTGCTTGGCCAATAGCTTCGGTATATTCCTAGATAGTTATTACATCTTAAATTAATCTATTTCGATTACTCTGTATATCACCATGAGGCTCTGGCTTAACCAATACAATTCCAATGTCTTTCTGCTTCAGGAGCTACATGGTATCTATTGACTACCTACTCTTTCTCTATATCTTTTCTAGCCTAATCTAATCTACTAATGTGAATATCTTTAATGAAAGATAATATATGTTTATTAATTAAATTTTCTGGCTAACAGTAGATAACAATAGCAGGTTTTTCATTCTGAAATGATAATAGTAGATATTAGAGCAGATTGTCTGTGTCATGGGTCAAAATATATAAAAATGAATTAAATGTTTGTCCAGAAGGGAAGATATTAAGTCATTTGGTTTACAAGGATGGGCATGTAGGCATGTCCATTAATACACATTAGAAAATATTTCTCTGAAAATTTTCTAAATTGATAATGAAATTCTGTTTTAAATTTAGAATGTCCAGCAAAGGTATTTATTACAAGTCAGTCTGGAATTGTAGAGAGTAGCTTCCATGAAATAAAAGAAAAGATCTTACACTTTTCCTGAAAGCTAGATGAATCTCACAGTGTAGATTTATTTTTTTTTAGCATCTCACATTAACCAATTTCTATTAATCTATATATAGGCATAAGGTTGTAGCTTATAGGTAAGAATCCAACATTTGTCTCCTTTGGCAACTACATGGCATCTCCTTGATTCTGCCTGCTCTTGGATTCATTTCCTGGCTTTGTTCTACTATGATATTGGCCAAAACTGCTTTATTCATCAAACAATAAAAACAACACATATACAGAAGGACATCTTACATTATTCTCTCCAGTGCTTTGTCTGCTTACTGAGTCAGTAAAACAAATAGGTTATAATAAAAGTTAAAATTAAGATGAAGAAAGCATATTTTTAAAGGCATCAAAATTTATTCTAAGTATAATAGCTTTAATTTTTTGATGGGCTTCATTGTGATTTATAGTTCATATGTATTGTATGTAATTCACATGATTACAACTGGTATCAAGGGATTGATTGAGCTAATAATTAGGTAATTTAAAGAAATTTGAAAGGTCAAACTATGAAAATACATTATTTCTCACCATTTCCATTTTCTAATCAATTTGATAAATAATAGACAAAATGTATTATAAAACACAATTTATTTATTGTAATAAGTGCTGCCAAAGAATATTCAAATTCTCATGGAAAGCTTTCTGAGAGATTTATTGTAAGCATTTTCATTTTTTGTTTAGAATATGCAAATGTAATGGGCTGATATGCAAACCTAGGCTAATAATTAATAAAAAAGATAGTATTGACAATTGGTTAATCCAGGACATATTGTTAGAGAATGTGATAGAAAACACTTTCAACAGATTTTAAATTTGTATATTATGTGCAAAGATATATTTTTGGTATCATAAGGATAACTCATCAGGGTCAGAAATAACAGTTTTAGAAAATTATTAATATTTGGAGAATACTAACTGTTAGGACTGACAAAAGGATATTCTCCTTGCCTAAATATAAAGAAAAAAGCTAAAATGAGATCAGTTTGAAGGGATGGACAAACATGACTATTACTGGAGTTAGTGTTGGTTTCATGTCATCTTTGAAGGAGCTGAAGAGTCACTACCTCCCATATGACTGAAAGAGAACATATTTAATGATGTCAGTGGTAGGTTAGCAGCTTTTATATTTGAGCCATTTTTTTGGGTTATATGCTTGACAGCTTTCTTTTTCATGTGTTAAGAAACTCAAGAAGACAGTAATAATAAGATGGGAAGGTCACGAAATGTACATTGAAATCTAATTGCACTTCCTGCTTTTATTGAAACAGGGAGCAACTAAATGTTTCCCGGGGACAAGATGCAGGTTATAAGCAAGAAGGAGCTACTTTTCTTTCTTTCTTTCTTTTTTTTTTTTTTTAAGGTTAAACACTTTAAACATCTGGCATGTGAGCATGAAACAATCCCACACCAGTTTGGATTCAAAGGGTTATTTATTTGAGGGGAAAGACCTTACAGAACACAGTCAGTCCTACAAGCCAGCCAGGAAAGAAATCTAGTTGCTGGAGCAAGAGAGAGAACAGAGGGCTGCTGCTGCTTTTTAAAGAGAAAAAGACAATGCCCCAGTGGGCTGGTATCTCAACGGCTAGTGCCTGAAGGAGCATAAGGAGCTCCCGTAGCACCTCCCACTTTGGTAGTTCTAAATGTACTACAAAATTACATACAATAAGAACAAATATTCTATTCTAACTAGCTTAAGCCTTGTATAATAAATAACTTGGCCAAGTCATGAGAGGAAAATAGCTACATTTATCTAGTCTTCAACCCCATCAAAGATCTGAGGAGGGAAATAATGTTACCTTAGTAATTAGGAAGTGCAATCAAACAACTTCTAAAGCAAGTAACAAATCACAGAGACAGCTGGCTACCTGGGCAATCAACCAAAGTCATATTTGCAGCATTGAAGCAACCAACTTTGGCTAAAGCATAGAACAACTGACAGATTATTTTTAAAGGCAATAACTTTTTAAAACCATCTTACCCTGTCTTGGTAAGATTTGACAGTTCTGCTTATCTATTTCTGGATACTATGTATTTTGTAAGTAGTTGAGGTATGGGCAGTTCCTTGCCCAGAGACCAGTTTTGCCAAGAAGAAGACAAGCTCCAAGTGGAGTGTCTTTGGTGCTAAACAATCTCTTGGGAATAGATCACTGTTGACAGGAGCGATTGTGTCTTACTACCACAGAACTCTAAATTACATTAAATGCCATTTTCTACAGCTCTTTGAAGAGACTGAAGATTATTTATACAGAGTATAATCTCTATGTATCTAAAGAATTTGATTAGTCTAATTATAAATATGACAAACATGGATGACTATTGATCTACAATTTTTAATACCTATCTAACTTAAAGACTAAGAGAATAAACAACTGTGCAATAAATGAGGACAATGACCTCCAAATGTAAACAATGTAAAAGTATACATTGCAATTAGGTAGATATATAATACATGCATATATATTTATATTAATACATAAACAATATATAAATATTTTAATCAGAGGTAGAAATGTACACTGCAATATGGTAAATATGCATATCAATACATAAAAATGTTTTAAACAGAGGTAGAAGCATGCATTCATACAATATTCAATATAATTTAACTTTGTATCCATATACAAGAATCTATGCCCATGTAATTATATATAAACAATAACTCACAAATATCAATCTGTTATCCCATCATCCAATTATTTTTCAAAAAGATCCCTGAGCTTATAAAATTCCTCCCCAACCCTCAACCATATACTAATTATAATCATCCCCTAAATGAAGTCCCTAAACCTGAGGACAAACTTTGCTAGGAGAGGGGACATCATCCTCTAGAATTACTTCCAGCTGTCATGAGGGCAATGTTTTTTTTTTTTCTGGGGGATCCTGTGAAAGTAAATTGATGGTTAAATTTCAAGATTAATGTCTGGTAAGATTGCAAATAATCTCTGAATATTTTGTGGAGTTCTGGCCAGAATATTGTAAAAGATATGCACCATTTTAGCTAACCAAATTGGAACCATCTTGTGCAGCTGGTACCCAAAACAGGCCTTGTAGTAGCACTATCAGTATCATGACATCATATCAACCAGGTGAAGATAGGCCCCATCTTCCTCCTGGAAACTTCAAAGATTACTGAAGGAAAATTCATTGTTAATTGTGGAAAACTTACACATTAATTATATAGACATATATGGACATACATATATTCAATGAAAGGTATGATAGATATATTCAATGAAAGGTATGATGGATATGAAGAAAAGCAAAGATATTTTTCTAAATTCCTTTTTTCCTTCTGTCCCATATCATGGCTCTTGACATGAGACAGAAACTCTAGGTTTTTCTCTTAACAACAGGCTTGGAATTAGAGAGGGACTGAGCCAGAGTCCAACTCCAAGACCAGCTCTATATACTTATGAATATAAATAAATAAAAATGTATGTGAACATTACTTATAGAACCTATTCAATTTTCTTGGTGATCCATATTGGATAGGAATTTTTCCATCTGTCAGTATTCAAATATCCAGGGTCCCTTACATTTTTTGAAGATGTTTTCCTACAAAGACAAGAACAGAACCCTGCCCCCATCCTAATTGTTTTTCTTACCACTTGTATGATTATTATCATTGTGGATGAGCTATCTTGTCTCCTTTCCAAAAGGTGTCTCCTCTTCAAACCAAACCTTTATTAATTATGATGGTATCCACATTTTTTCTTCTCCTGTGGAAAAAAGAGCAAATCCCCTTCCCCAATGCAGCACATCTCCTGGCTTCCATTGTAAGGTCAGCAAATTCTTGAAATAAACTGGTTGATTTAGTTCAGCAGACTTTTCCGTTATCCAATGTCTTTCTGCCTCTGTTGTTCCTTTCTCATTAGCGTTAAGAAAATTCAACGTTAATAAGGCATTATGTAATCTATTTCTGGGGGCATTTTCCACCCCTTTCTGTTTATTTAAGATATCCTTTATAGTTTGATTTGATCTTTCTATGACTGACCTGTAAGATTGTATAGTATACCTGTAACATGCTTAATATTATAATAAGCAAAAAAACGTTTCATTTTCCTACAGACATAAGCTGGACAATTATCTGTTTTTATTTGTGCAGGTATACCCACGATGGCCATAACTTCTAATAAATGTGTAATTACTGAATTAGCTTTTTCTGAGCTTAAAGCAGTTGCCCACTGAAAGGCTGAATAAGTGTCAATGGTGTGATATATATATTTTAATTTACCAAATTCTGCAGATTGGAACACATCCATCTGCCAGATTTGATTCCTTTGAGTACCCTTTGGGTTAGTCCCTACAGGTAGTGGTATTTGGTTATATATAGAGCACGTAGGACATCTGCTTATAATCTTAGCTTGTTCCCATGTAATGGAAAACTCTTTCTTTAAAACTTTGTTATTGATGTGATTTTTTAAATAAAATTCTGAGGCCTGCAGCACACTTCCAATCAATAATTGATCAATTTCTGCATTACCTTGTGCTAGAGGACCTGGCAGACCCATATGGGACCAGATGTGTGTTATATACATTGGACAGAGCCTATTCCTGATTATGTCTTGAACCTGGATAAACAATGAAGTCAACTCTGTGTCATCTGATATAAATTCAGCTGTTTCAATATGCAAGATAACTCTTTCTGCATATTGTGAATCCATAACTGTATTAAGAGGTTCTTTAAAATCCCTTATTACCATAAGAAAGGCATATAATGCTTCCTTCTGTGCAGAAATATAAGAGGTTTGTTCCACCTTACTCAATTCGTCTGGTTTGTAATTTGTCTTCCCTGATTTATTAGCATCAGTATAAAATGTAGGGGCTCCAGTTATTGGAGCATCATGTACAATTCGAGGAAGAATCCAAGAAGTTCTCTTTATAAGTTTAAGTCTATCATTTTTGGGATAGTTGCTATTAATTTCTCCTAGAAAATTAGCACAAGCACTTTGCCATGTTTCATTGTCTTTCCATAATCTTTTTATTTCATCAGTAGTGACAGGCAGTATAAATTCTACTGTGTCTATATCTGCTAGTTGACAAAGTCTCAATTTACATTTTAGAATTATTTCAGAGAAATTTTATACATAAGTTTTTAATTTTTATTAGGTTTTGTGTAGTAGAAAGATCCATTCTAAAATAATATCTTTTCTCTGCATTAAAATTTCCATAAGAGAAATTCTGGAAGGCAATATGACTAGAATACATCTAAGATTTGGATTCACCCTATCCACATGTGCCTCCTGTAATTTTTCCTCAACCATCATTAGTTTCTTTTCTGCTTCAGCTGTTAATTCTCTGGGACTATTCAAATCCTTGTCACCATCTAAGATTTTGTTTAAATGAACTATTAGATCAGGTGTTATTCCAACAGCTGATCATAGACTGGAAATGTCTCCTAACAATCTTTGAAAGTCATGAAGAGTCCATGACTGGTCTTTCTTAATTTGTGCCTTTTGTGTCCTAATTTTCTGTAAACCTATTCTGTAACCTAGGTAATTAACAGAATCTCATTTTTGAATCTTTTCAGGAACAATCTGCAATCCCTATTTAGGCAAGACTATCTTTATTTCCTCAAACATTCTTTCCAAAGTATCCAAATGTCATCCACGTAATGGTAAAATAGAGACTTAGGGAATTGCTTACATATTATTTCCAATGGCTGACTTACAAAGAATTGACACAGGCTGGGCTATTGAGCATTCCCTGTGGTAGGATAGTCCAGTGGTATCTCCTAGTAGGCTGAGAGGTATTATAAGTAGGTACCATGAAGGCAAAATTTTCCTCTGTCCTTTTCTTGTAAAGGTAGAGTGAAGAAGCAATCCTTCAAGTCAATAACTATAAGAGGCCATCCTTTGGGTAACAGAGAAGACAGAGGAATTCCAGACTGTAGAGGGCCCATAGGTTGAATTACCTTGCTGACAGTCCTTAGATCTATCACCATTCTCCATTTATCAGATTTCTTTTTTACAAAAAACACAGGAGAATTCTAAGGGCTAGTTGACTCCTCAATATTGAGGAGTCATGTTGGTGCCTCTAAAGGTTTGTTAGTTGCTTTGCATTCTTGTACAGCCTAAATGACTGGTGACCTTTGTGCATAGTACCTTATTACTTCCTTCCCAGAATTATGAGTTCCTGGGACTGCAGGAATTTTAATCTGGGTATTCAATTGTTGTAGCAGGTCATGGCCCCATAAATTTATTGTAATATTGGGTATATATGGCCTTAGCTTTCCTCTTTGACCTTCTAGCCCAATACAGTCAACCCATCTCGTGCTTTGTTCAACTCAAAATATGGTTCCATTTCCTAGTAATTGAACATCTGCCTCTTGAAGAGGCCAATTTGGATGCAAAGGTTCTGGAGTGATGATACTCACATCCACTCCTGTGTCTATCAAGCCAACAATCACAATTCCATTTATATTTACTCTCAGCTTTGGTCTCTGATCATTTATAGAGGTTTGCCAAAATATACTCTTCTTATTTCCTATTTGATTTCTTTTTTGAGGCAGAGTTTCCCTGTAATTTCTAGAGCCTGTCATGGAACTAGCTCTTGTAGACCAGGCCTCTAACTCAGAGATCCACCTGCCTCTGCCTCCCGAGTGCTGGGATTAAAGGCGTGCTCCGCCACCGCCTGGTTTTATTTCCTATTTGAATTTCTGACTTATCCTCCAAATTTGAGCCATCATTTAGAACCTTATGATCTTGCACAGAAGCTTCTAGAGTTTCTAATTTTCCTAGTGTGACATGTACTCCAGGGTTACTAGGAATGACTGGGCCACTTTTGGCTTGGGGACCTGTGAAAGGCCCCTCAGGGTGTTTCCCAATGTTATCGGGTTGCCTTTTCTGTCTCTTGTTGATCTGCATTCATTGGTCCAATGTCGTCCTTTAACATACCTCCTACATATACCTGAAGGCCAAGGTTTCCTATTCTTGCCATTCCCAGATGAAGTGTTATTCCTAGAAATTCGTTGCCTGCAATTCCTTTTTAGGTTTCCTAATTTACCACAATTAAAACATTTGGCAGGTTGATGTTCCCTCATCTCTTTGGAAATCATTTCTCCTACCCAAGATTTGTCATAGTAATTAAAAGTCTGAAAATTCATGGTATGCTGGACCCATTCATCTGTAGGTGCTGATCTAGACCTTAAAGGCCCAATTATCTTTTTGCAGTCTAAATTTGCATTTTCAAAAGCCCGTGATTCAAGAATTAGTCATCTAGCTTCTGGGTCTGTTATTCCCATGTTCAGAGCCTTAATTAATCTTTGCAAAAAGTTAGTATAGTGTTCTCCCTACAACTGGTACATGACTGGTAAATGACTCCATCTTTTTCCCTGGTCTGGTATCCTATCCCAGGCATTCAAGGCTGCTTTGTGGCATATGGACAATACTTCTTCATCATAAAGAGCTTGGACCTGTGGATCAGCATACACTCCTATGCCAAAAATTTGATCCTGCGAAACCTCCACATCTTTTGCTCTTCCTTGCTGTTCCATATGCTTTGATTCATCTCTGAAATAAACTCCAAACATCAAGGAAGCTCCATCTTCCGATACTGCTGATGATAACTTGAAGAAATCATGGGGCATAGCCATGACATTAGAAGCCCAAGTTCTTATCATTTTCTTAAAAAAATATAGAGTGCAAGCCATAATTAACGTTGGTTTGCTTAATTTCTTTTAGGTAATTCATTCCTACTGGCGTCCATCTAGCTTCTTTGGCTCCCTTTGAGCCTTTAAAAGTTGATGCTTTTTCAGAATAAGTAACAAGATATGTTGCTAAAACCCTGGGAAAACCAGTTCTGACAACTGGTGGTGGCATTGTATCCTGCCCTTGTATCTTCTCACCTGGTAGATCAGCTCCAATAATTTCTTCAATGATTTCAAATCTCTCAATCATTGTCTCACATGAGGCCTGAGTCTCCTGACCTGCAAAGGATTCTAGTGTTTTCCCTATGGTATTAATTTTCTGGTCCCCATTCTGCACCTGTGACTCTAAGGTCTTAATGTTGCCTTCCAAAGATAACATCTCCTCCTTGAGCTACCCCCAGATATTGTATAAGTTGCCATTTTAGAGGTATATTCTCTCTGTTACCTTATCAAAACTCTGTGATAACTTCTGAAAGTCAAATTCAACAGCCTGGACACTTTCAGGTAAGTTTCAAGTACCTTTAGATAAGGAGTCAATTTTGCCTATCATGGTATTCATCTTATCAATTAATGTCATATACTTCCATAGTGATATAATATAAAGAAGGAAACTGAAACCTAATAACCAGTAAATTGAGGTACCTCCATAGGCATATAGGCTTCTTGTGATTTCTTCCAAAATGACAACAAAAGCAGTGGCTAGAGTCCCATTAAAAACAAAACCTGCCATTTTACCTGTTAATCAGCAGATGGCACTGTTTCTGAGTCATGACCAGAATCAATGGAATGGTGTCAGGATAGATCCTGTGGTACTCGAGCAGTTAGATATACAAAAATCCAGCAGCTAATAAACAGCACGGTTCACCCCGGGCACCCACCCTGCTCCAATCTGATACAGGGGGTCGTGACACAGCCACTGCAAGAATGGCTGACTGAGAATGGCTGACTGCCTACCCAGCATCCCTATGCTGTTCCATTGGGACAAAGGTGACGGTGCAAATGCAAATGCTGTGGTAGGTATTTCAAATAGCAATTCCGCAGATGTGGCAACGGCTTGCCCTCTGACTTGTGCTGCCCAAGCTCTGCACTTAAAAAAGCTCAGACTGTCAGGGCCCATGGACCCCAGGAGGCGTGGAGCTTCCATGGCTGAAGGAGGGCTCCTGGTCAAGCCGAGCTGGTGGCAGACTGCCTAGCAAGAGGCAGGCAGCAAAGCTGGGACATGGAGGGTTTGGGTGTGGTTCTAAAACCAAATGTTGGGCACCAGATAAAGTGAAAAATAATCCCACACCAATTCAGATTTAAAGGGTTATTTATTTGAGGGATAAATCAGAACACCATCCTACATGACAGCCAGGAAAGGAGTCTAGTCACTGGATAAAGAGAGAGAGTGGAGGGCTGCAGCTGCTTGTTAAAGAGAAAGAGACCATGTGCCAGTGGGCTGGTATCTCAAGGGCTATTGGATGAAGGAGCGGAAGGAGCTCCCGCAGCAGTCATTCTATGGTATGATATAAATAGTTAGAAGAATGATAGTTGTACACAGGAAGCTGTCCTAGATGTGTGTGAAGTACATTATCAAGAAATCAGAAAAGAGAAGACTTACTTCAGGAAAAAACAATGAGAAAACAATTCCAGCTTTGCTATGACATGCAAGCTGCTCAATTCCATAGCCATGGAAATTGACGCAAACCTAAACATTTGCTACTTCCAAAGTACTGAAGACTTCTGAAGAAGTAAGCCCTCTTCTTCCTTTCATTCTAACCCATAGAAATGTTGGTAATCAAATACAGAGGGAAATGTAGAGGCTTTTTAAGAGTAAAACGTGAACAACATTGGAAGATCACCCTTTCCAAAGCTTAATGCAATTTGACTTTGGTAATTGAGATTCTCATTTCAAAATTTAATTGCTGGAAAAGGGAGTAGAGCATGGATATGAGAGAAGTTAGAAGAGGAATGGTGGACTGATTGTGATAAAGATGCATTGAATAAAATTTTCAAAAATAAAGAAAATATATAAAATGATTTGGTATTTTTACTATTATTGGTTACTGAAAGAAGAAATTGAGAAAATGTTTTGTTATAGAAATGATCTCACACACACACACACACACACATATTTTAAATTAACTGATATAATCTATAATTTGTTTATGTTCCCTACACATAGTCTCTATGACAAGGACAGGCTCTGTGTGAGCCTTGTCAGTTTGGTTGCTCACCTTCCTGGACCTGGGGGGAGTTGGGAGGACCTTGGACTTAACATAGTGTAGGGAACCCTGATGGCTCTTTGGCCCGGAGAGGGAGGGAATGGGGGTATGGGTGGAGGAGAGGGGAGGGAAGGGGGAGGAGGAGGGGAGGAGATGGAAATTTTTAATTAAAAAAAAAGAGAGAAAAAAATTAAACTTGACTTTAGGCATCCACATCTGCATCTAATATATATATTTAGTTTTTCGAGACAGGGTTTCTCTGCAGCTTTTTTAGAGCCTGTCCTGGAACTAGCTCTTGTAGACCAGGCTGGCCTCGAACTCACAGAGATCCGCCTGCCTCTGCCTCCTGAGTGCTGGGATTAAAGGCGTGCGCCACCACCACCCGGCTTGCATCTAATATTTTGACAGTAAAACCAATTCACTCTACTTGAATGTCAATGCAGACTTAATATTGTTTTTTGCTCAAATAAAATAATATCAATTCATTATAAAAAAGATTTGAAGAGACAAATCTGCTTCATGAACTAAATTATAAGTACCACTCTTATTTTCTAGAACTCTTGCGCTAGCCACTGAGGGGACACCCTATTACATGAGACCCCGGTTTGCTGTGTGGAGTCTAGTATACTTAAATTGCCACCTTTAAAGTATTCACATTAATATATCTAAAAAAACCATTAGTTATGCTTGTTATGAACACACTATTTAAAACAGCATTAGCAGTGATTACTTAAAGTATGCATGCCAACGCAACTCTGCTATAATGGCCATAAAACAATAAGGCTTGAATGATTAAACCACAACCAATCAGAATGCAGAATTGTGGTACCCAGTTCTAATGGATACATCTAGAAAACACTCCTTCTCTGTGATTTGAGGCCAGCCTACTCTACAATAACTAACTCTAGGACAGGCTCCAAAACTTCGGAGAAACCCTGTCAAAAAACAAAAAGAAAGAAAGAAAGAAAAAAAAATAAAAGCAAACACTCCTGCTGCTATATATCAGGGACCATTGCAGAAGAGTAAAACGATTACGAAAGTCAGCCAATCAGATAGTTTATGTGAGGTTGTGTCTCCTAATAATGTAAAAGGTTATATACATATAGTTTCAGCAACATGATATAAATACAAGCTGAACAAGGACAAAACTAATACATGTTCTAAAGTAGATGGAGATAAAAACATGAGGCCTCCACCCTTCAAAAAGAACTACTGGCAGCTGAAGAAAGTTGGGAGCAGAAAAGGTGGTGTTCTCCTATAAAGAACACATCAATTAATGGTTTATTGCCATATGATCAGTCCTGAAAACACACAGAAAAATAACATTTTGATATATTGAAAAAGGGCACAAATTTGAAGGAGAGCAGTAAGGAGTAAAAGTGAGGATTTGGGTGGAGAAAGGGGAAGGGAGAGAGCTGTAATTTTATTAAAATCTTAAAAATAAAATTATATAAAGAAAATAACTTTAGTTGTATGGAATAGAACAGATTTTATAATAATCATGCAAGCATCATAAAACAGAGAACATGGAAGCAGATTTTCCTAATGAAAATTCACAGAAGAAACAGATTATCTTTCATTATCTGGAAAGAAAAGATAACAGAGTTCACAGCATTTCAGACATGAAAATATAAGAAAATGCTATGGAAAATGATCAGAAGCTGCAGAAGCACATTCCACTCCTTCAGCCAATAGCTTTTAATATATCAGCCTCCTTGAGCATGGTCTCTTATACTGTAAATGCAGCTGCAAAGTATGTGCATACACTCTCTCTCTTGCTTTCTGCTTTTGCTTCTGGCTGCCAGAATCTATTCCTGTTCATGCAGAGGACTGTTATCAAGGACAGTGATCTTTAAGTTTCCCTTTAATAATAACCCATTATTATTCATAATTTTGAACTGGTGTGACTTCCACCTTCATCTGGCACCCAACTCTTTGGTTTCATATCCCTCATCTCTGACATATGTAGCTAACAAAATGAAACTTTTTTGTCTATTACAATGTAAAACATATTACAGGTATACCAAATCCTACAGGTCAGGCAGTTATACTATAAAGCATATGCTGAACAAACAGAAGGGGATGGAAAATACCCTTAGAAATAGATTGCATAATGCTTTATTATCCTTGAATATTCTTAACACAAATAAGAAAGGAACAAGAGCAACAGAGAGGCATTGGATAATGGAAAAAAAACTTCCGAATTGAATCAATCAGTGTATTTCAAGGATGTGTTGATCTCACAATGGAAACCAAAAGATGTGCTATGTTGGGGAAGAGGTTTTTCTCTTTTTTCCACAAGAAAAAAAAAAACTATGTATACCATCAAACTTAATAAAAGTTCTCTTTGAAAGGGAGAAAACTCTTTTTAAAAATGACAGCTCATCCACAATGGTGACAGCTCAACCATACAGGTGGTAAGGAAAGCATATAGGGTTGGGGCAGGGTTCTTCTTTATAGGAAAATACACATTATCAAATACACATTATCAAAATACACATTATCAAAAGTTCAAAAGACGCTGTTTGAATGCTGACAGAAGGAAAATAACTATCAAGTAAGGATCATCTAGAAAAAGGAATATGGATTAGGAGGTCAGGTAATGGATACACATACATTACACAAACACACACACATATTAATATGTTCTACTGGTTTTGGAGCTGGACAATGGTTCTGTATCTCTCTAAATCCAAGCTTGTTGTTAAAAGGTACATTCAGAATATCTGTCTCATATCAGGAGCCATCTGTTAGGGGACAGAAGGAAGACTTTGGGAAAAATTTTACTTTCTCCATGTCTATTTTGTCTATATCATATTCTTAATGAATTATTGAATATATGTTTCTATGAATAATGTTTAAGTTTTCCACAATGAACAATAGGTTTTCCTCTAGATCCTTTTCCTGCAGTAATCTTTAAAGTTTCCAGGAAGAAGATGGGTCCCCACAGCAACAACTCCACCTGGTTGAGATGATATTGTGATGCTGATAGTGTTTTATTTTTAGATATCAGCTGCTAAAATGGTGCACCTTCTCATGACATTCTGGCCAGAATTCCAAAGAAGAACTTTGGAAAAAAACTTATTGACTGCTTCAAAATTATTTTCAACTATACTAGACAGAAAAATTTAAACATAACCAACACTTTACTTTTGCAGGATCCCATTAAGAGAATATTACCCTCATGATGGTGGGAAGTATTTGTAGAGGATGATGTACCCTATCCCCAAAAAGTTTGTCCTCAGGGTTGGGGACAGTATTTAGGGTTTGTGGTATTACTTGTATCAGGTGGAGGGTTTGGGTGTGAACTGTGTTTGTTCTAAAAAGAAAAAGGATAATAATAGTGGTTAATAGAATGAATACTTGTAAGTTATTTTTAATGGATAATTTACACTTGTATAGTTTTGTATATTGATACAAGTTCAAATTATATTTGTTATTTTTATTTACATTATTTGTACAACTATGCAAAGTTATTCTGTCAGATTGTATATATGCATGTATCTACCTTTGTTTAGTACATGTTGTATACTGATAAAACTTTTAGGATATATTTTCATATTGTATTATATATTTCTCTTACTTTTGACCAAGATGCTTATAGATTGATTATATTTTGAGATCATTGCTCTCATTTGTTGCACATTTATTTACAGATTATTTAATATTCTGACATGAAATCTTAGTCTTTAAGTTATACAGATATTAAATATATAGGCCAATAGTTGTTCATGCTTGTTATACATATAGTCAGATAATTTAGGATTTTAGATACATAGAGATTGTATTCTAGACAGGTAGTATTCAACCACTTCAAGGATCTGTAGAACATGGCATTAAATAACTTAAAGTTCTATTGACATGAGACATGATTTCTCCTGACAGCACTCCCAAAAGAATATTGAGCACCAAAGACACAAAAAAACTGTCAAATTTTACCAAAAAAAAAAAAAGGGTAAAATGGTTCTGAAAATTTTTCCTGCCTCTGAAAATGGTCTTTCAGTTATGTTAGGTCTTAGTCAAAGTTGGTTGCTTCAATGTTGCAAGTGAGACTTTGGGTGATTGCTCAGGTAGCTAATTGTCTCCATCATATATTGCTCACCTTAAAAGCTGCTTGCTTATACTTTCTGCCTGCTCAAATAATATTATCTCCCTTCTCAGCCGTTTGATGGGGCTGGAGATTTTATAGTCCTTGCTACTGCACTCTTATGATATAACCAAACAATTTCCTGTACAAGACTTACACTCGTTAGGATAGGATGTTTATTAAAACATTTAGCATACATTAATATTGTTTATGTTGGTTTTAATTCTAATTATACTTGATATCTGTTTCATAGTTTTTTATTGGGTTTGGAACTCTCATATTTAAACAAACGGGATAGGTGTGGTGGGAGCACATTCTGCTACTTCAGCCAATAGCATTTAAGATGCCAGCCCACTTGGGCATGGTCTCTTATATTGTAAATGTAGCTGTAAAGCTTTCACTCTCTCTCTTGCTTCCCACTCTTGTTTCCAGCTGCTAGAATCTGTTCCTGTTCATGCAACAGACTGTTATCTAGGACAGTGATCTCTAAGGGTCCTTTAAATAAATAACCCTTTATTATTCATAATTCTGAACTGATGTGAGATTATTTTATGACTTCCACCTTCTATCAGAAATCCAAATTAGAATTTAATTGTCCTCTTCCAATTTTGATATGGACAGAAGAGCAAGCTAGGCATATGATTATATTTATAAGGGTCTTTGTCTCAGAATACATAAAAATTATTCCTGTCTAATTAAGACAGTGATATTAATTTTTATATTGTGTAACTATCCATGTTGAATAAATTTCTAAACAATACATAACAACAAGAACAAGTAATCCTTTATTTCCTAGGAACAAAATAAATAAGATATTATACTGTCTTCACAACAAGAATACTTTAAATAACACTGTTAAGAAACCTGGCTAAGATATTTTGTTCAAGTGTATTTTATGACTCAGAATTTTATTTTCATTTTACAATGGTTTTTGAATGATACTACAATGACAAGCACATGCTGAATTCTGGATATTTCTCCTTGGATATAATAAAGAGGAATTAGAAGTCATGATTTTCACAAAAAAGTTTATGTCCAATGCTATAAAGACAATAGCTAATACAGGATATCCATGATTCTTGATTTGCAGAAAGATGAAGAGTATGGGAGTAGAGGCAGCCTGGAAGAGCTATTTTTCTCTTAAGAATTCAATAAATGGGTGATTTTAGTTTGAGAGTTGTTGACTAACCTTAATACATGAATAAAAGCTAGAAATAGAAACAATTTATATCCAACAGCTTGTTTTGTCCCAGGGTTCAATGTAATATTTCTTATCTCTTTGAAATTTGTAGCTGCTGATAATTAAGATAAAAAATTAAAGCTTTTATTATGTTGTCTCATTCTATCCTAATCTATCCTGTCCAAAGCATAGTCAGTCAAAAATCTAGATTGTCCAATTTTTGATAGTTTATTGATTACTTTTAAATCAAATATATTTTTATTTTTTAAAAGAGAATTATATCATTTATTTTTAGGTTTTGTAACTATTTTGTGTTTAATTTTATAATTTTATTATTTGAATATGGTGTCACATAAATTTCAAACACCAGTGAAGAGAGGATGAAGAAAGGAATAAAATAATTCAAATGTACAATAGAAAATAAGAGAATGATGTTGTTTGGAGGATGCTTGTTTGTTTCCTGGCCACCCGGCAGCTCAGCCCCAAAATAACCACACAGAAACTATATCAATTAAATCACTGCTTGGCCCATTAGCTCTAGCTTCTTGTTGGCCAACTCTTACATATTAATATAACCCATTTCTATTAATCTGTGTATTGCCACAAATCTGTGGCTTACCAGGGAAAGTCCCATAGTGGGGGATGGGGTTATATGGCTTCTCCTCACTCAACCTTCCTCCACCCAGCTTTCAGTTTAGATTTCCAGGCCTACGTACATTCTGCCCTATCAACAGGTCAAGGCAGTATCTTCATTCACCAATGGTATTCACAGTAAATCAAATAATATTAATAGTTAAGTGAGTCAATAATATCATTTTAGCACCCATCAAATAAAGACAAGATGATCAGCAGTTCAAAATTCATACTGTATTATGTGAGAAACTTGCTTTAGTGTCTGATAATTTTTTGTCTAGCAAAGTAAATCCAAGCCATTACTATATCAAATTACTGAGATAAATAGCATGTTATATATATCACACAAAGAATGTGTGTGTGTGTGTAAGTGTGTATGACCATCAAAATATTATAGTGATGTTTTGATGGATCAAAACCCTTGATCACTTTTGAGAATTACTCCCATCCTCAGCCCAGTGAACAGCACTGCTGTGCCACTGAATCTCTTCTAGTTTTGTTGCTATTGTACCCAGACAACCTTCAGTAGTTTCATCCGTGTTCAGAATGACTTAATATAGCTGAATAACATTTATTCTGCATTCATAGCAATCCTGATTAGAATAAAAAGTCATGTTATTATCAACTATAATTAACCCAGAATGTGTTTATATACAAGAGTTGCAGACATATTTTGTAGTGGTTTGACAATAATAACACGAGGTACAGTACATATATTTGTAATTCTTATCCCAGTCCAGCTGGCATTCATTTCTGATCATTTGGAATTTAGATTAAGGGGCCAATTATGAAAATATAAGCTTGGTAAAGGAAGAGTCACACATACACTATAGAACACAGATGGGCAAGGCAATATCAGGTTCATCTAAGTATCGTTTTGTTTATGTCAGGTTTAGAAAATATTTGTAAACTTTAAAAATCACCAAATTACATGAATAGACATGGCATTTCTTGGCTGAATTTAAATAGTTGCTTTAAGTTCCCATTTTAAATTCATGATCTATCCTCTTAGCAGTCTATACACTTTAGCTATTTTCAGTATTCTCTTTTTGGCATACTTTATGAAGCATATTTAAACTGTTCTTTATAAACATAAGATCTCAATGATTGTTATATCAATGCATGTTTTAAAAAAATAGTGTAAATTATATTTCAGCTTCTCCATTAATATTGTAGTATATAAGACATATACTTAGGAACCATTCTGTAACTAAAATGCTTCCTTAAATTTTTTATTGATTTTATTGAGTTATACATTTTTCTTTGCTCCCATCCTTTACTCTCCCATCCCCTTATATCCTGTCCCATGGTCCCAGTGCTCCCAATTTACTCAGGAGATCTTGTCTGTTTCTATATCCTATGCAGATATAGGATATACACACACATATGTCTCACTTCGGGTTCTCATTGTTGTCTAGGTTTTCTGAGATTGTAAATTATAGGTTTGTTTTTCTGTTTGTTTTATGTCTAAAAATCACTTATTAGTGAGTACATATGATAATTGTTTTTCTCAGTCTGGGTTACCTTACTTTGAATCTATCAATTTGCCTGCAAATTTCAAAATATCTTTAATTTTCCCTGCTGTGTAGTACTCTATTGTATGAATGTACCACATTTTCCTTGTTATTTTCTTTGGTAAAGAGCATTAAAGTTGTTTCCAGGTTCTGGCTGTGACAAACAATGGTGCTATGAACATAGCTGAGCATATGTCCTTGTGCTACTATTGAGCATCTTTTGGGTATATTCTCAAAAGTGGTATTGTTGGTATTGCTGGGTCTTGAGGAAAGTTGTTTCCTAATTTTCTGAGAAATCACCATATTGATACCCAAAGCAAATGTACCAGTTTGCACTCCCACAAGCAATGCAGGAATGTGCCCTTTACTCCACAACCTATCCAGCATAAACTGACATAAATATTTTTATCTTGACCATTCTTACCTGTGTAAGATGGTATCTTGGAGTTCTTTTAATGTGCATTTTTCTGATGATGAAGGATGTTGAGCATTTCCTTAGGTGTCTTTCAGCCATTTGAAATTCCTTTGTTGAGAGTTCTCTGCTTAGGTTTGTACCCCATTTTTTTTGGATTATTTGTTATTTTGATGAGCAGTTTCTTAAGTTCTTTGCATAGTTTAAAGATCAGCCCTCTGCCTGATGTGGAAACTGTGAAGATCTTTTTCCAGGCTGTAGGCAGCCATTTTGTCTTGTTGACTGTGTCCTTTGTTTTAAAGAAGCTTTTCAGTTTCAGGAGGTCCTATTTATTAATTGAATCTATTAGTGTCTGTGCTAGTGGAGCTATATTTGGGAAGTGGCCTCCTGTGCATTCAAGTGTACTTCCAACCTTTCTATTCTATGAGGTTCAGTGTGGCTGGCTTTATGTTGAGGTCTTTAATCAATTTGGATTTGAGTTTTGTGCATGATGACAGATATGGATCTGTTTTCAGTCTTCTGTACGTCCCTGACTTCAAGCTCTACTACAGAGCTACAGTACTGAAAACAGCCTGGCACTGACATAAAAATAGACAGAAAGACCAATGAAACCAAAACAAAGTTCTGAATATCAACCCACACTCCTACAATGCCTGACTTTTGACAAAGATTAAAAAAATAAAATGAAAAAAGCATATTAAACAAATGGTGCTGGCATAACTGGATAAAATACTTATGCAGTGCAAATTATATCTATGAAGCAATTCCATGATCCTTATTTTAAAATTATACATAGATTAAATACTCAAGTATTATACCAAAATGTATTGCATCAAGACAAATGTAGGATGAGAAGTAGTGCTTTTTCTGTGAGGGTATTCTGGCTCTCAGGGAAACATTTAAAATGGTACATTTTCCACTTCCAGAGTCTTTACAGTGATCTAACTTGGCATACATCTATTTGTATATAAAAGAGATGGTCATATTATACTTGAAAATACATTGGAAAATATTTACTATGGAATGTATACATGACTATTTTGTCAGGGATTTTTTTTGACATGTGAAATAAAACAGCCATTTATTTTGTTTTAAACAGCATAGTTAGTCATTTGACATATTTCAATGCTTTATCAATATATAGTCCAACAATTTATATACATAAATGTTATAAAATGTCAGTTAATACATATATTTTAGTGCATATCTAATAGCATGAACTTTTTATTTTTCCTGTCTTTTACTTATGTTCTGAAAATATTTAAAAAGAAGTAAAATCATCAATTGTCAGTCACTGAGATACTCTGTGTTTTTTGTTAAAACAAACAATGTGTATATTATTAAAGAATATAAGTTAGCAAAGTGTTTAAAAACGAGTCACATGACTCATTAAAGTTAAGAATATACAGTAAAGCCAGAACCTGATATTTGTTAAAGAAATTATATAGTACTGAAATTATAGGTACTGAAATTACTTTTATATGAAATCACAAATTACATAAAAAGGTAATTATATTTTAAATAGGTTAGAAATTTAAGCTTTTCTGCATGCTCTTATCTACCAAAAATAATTAGGTAATACATGGATATGTTATAATAGTTCCACCTAAACTCAAAATTGTGAAAAATGTGATTGTGATATTTGATGATATTAAGCATTCTGGAACCAAATACTGTAGAGAAAGTATATGAAATTCCCATGACCTCTCATCACTGCTTTTTTCCAAAATATAATATAATATAATTTATAATCAAATAGAAGATATCAAGATTTTGACAGCAAGTTGATAATTAATGTATGCTTTTAATCACAGCACACTTAATAGATTTCCTCATTTACAACATTTGCTATTTTCAGTTGTATGTATTTAACTATTTTAAGAGCACAATCTCTCCTAAGATATTTTCTAAGAATTCAAATTGGGAAGTCTAAGGTATAACAAATAAAAACTATAAAATAAAACAGGAAAAGTATCATTTGCCTCATGTGACCTGGAGAAGCATACAAAGAAAATGGATCAGTTCAATACTTTTTCATAGTTAGAACCTAATTTAGTTTATCACTTCCTTGCATATGTGAGTCATCTGATAGGGTCTCTTCAGTGAGCTAAAATAACACATAATTATATTCTAATTTAAACATGTATCCAAAGTTTATATTAGGTATTATATATATATATATATAATGAATAAGAATAAATTATAGATAAATTTAGAAGAATATTATTGCTTAAATTTACTCATCCAAGCAACAATTTGTTCTTAAGTCTTCATTGTATTCAATACAAATGTTTGACTTTGAAAGTACTCAGAATTAGGTGTTACTGCAGGGGTTAAACCTGTGTTGGGGCTAAATATTTTGGGTAATTCAACATCTTTTGATTTTTCTCTTTAAGTTTTCTGACATCAAAATATTTATACTACAGAATCCTTATTAGTGAAGACTTCTGAAACAGGTATATTTTGAAACACTCTAATATTTTTCACTGGATTTTTGGAGCCTATTCTTTTTGGAGGGATACCTTGTTTATCCTGAATATAAGGCAGAGGCCCTTGATCCTGCCTCAAAGAGATGTGACAGACTTTGTTGACTCCCCATGGGAAGGCTTATGATTTCTGAGGAATGGATGAGGGGTGGGATTTGTAGAAAGTGGAAGGAGCTGATGTGAGATGTCCTTCTGTATATGTGTTGCTTTTATTGGTTGATGAATAAAGGTATTTGGCCAATTTCTTAGTAGAGTAGAAGCAGGCCAGAAATTTGAACAGAAAGTTAGACAGAACATAGGCCGAGTCAAGCAGAAACCAGCTAGCAATAGAGGAAGCAAGACATGTAGAAAATGAGGTAAAGCCACAGCCATGTAGCCATCCATAGACTAATATAAATGGATTAACTTGAGATGAAAGAGCTAACTAGGTATGTACCCGAGCTACTGGCCAAGAAATATTACAGTTAATATCATTTCTGTGTGATTATTCAGTTCTGGGAGGCCAGGAAAGAAAAGGGTAGTCACTATCCATAGGGAGTAGGAAGAAGAACTGGGATAGGTATGTAAAATTAGGAAATATAGCTTTAAAGAAGAAATTTAAGAATTACAAAAAAAGAGAAAATACTGTCTAATGGGCAGGAGATAGTTGATAGTTTCTGCATCTTTCTCACAGCATAACCTTTCAACCTCTCATCTACACATTCAGCATAAGAAGTATACTGTTTCCCTCCACTCATGCTGTCCACCAAAGATTCTACTTAAAGTCTACACTCCTTTGCATCTCCACTTCTGGTATGAAGCAAGAAAATTTTATGTATGCAAAGGCATAATGTATTTTTCTTTAGCCATGTTGAATATTGAAGCTACTTGTTATATTATAGTTGGGTGGTGGTGGTGCATGCCTTTAATCCTAGCACCCAGGAGGCATAAACAGGTAGATATCTATGAGTTTGAGGCCAATCTAGTCTACAAAGTGAGTGCCAGGACTGTCTCCAAAGCTACAAAGAAACCTGGTCTCCAATATAAAGTCTAAAGAATAACTTTTAAATAAAAGAATCAATAAGTAAATATCTTTATACTATTTTGAACTGTGATAATTTACACTGAAAAATCATGATCATAAATATATTAAAAGGACATTTTTCCTCTCCTTCTCTCCCTTCCTAATTATAATGAATGCCAATTTTAGCCTCAGATATAATCTTTGTTTGTGAAGTGTATATATGTAGGCGAATGTGAAATCCACAGTATTGTGAATTTACAACTCCAAAAGGAAAGACTTATAAACCTCAATACTGACCCAAAAAGATATATTTGTATGCATGGTTTCACAGGTATGAAAGTTCACAGAAATAAAAAGAATCAATTTTGTGTTAAAAATAAATGCTGAATCATTTCTTTGGATGGATATGAATTTAAGGGCATGCTTTAATTTCATTCACAAGTTGATTATCCTCAGTATTCATGAGGGAATATAATTATGTTAATTTCTCTGTACTCTTGATGTATCATATCTAAATATAATAAAAAAACAATATACAGCAAGCTGAGAGCCAACATCAAATTAAAGTGATTCCACTAAAATCAGGAACAAGACAAGGCTGTCCACTCTCTCCATACCTCTTCAACATAATGCTTGAAGTTCTAAAAATAGCAATAAGACAACATAAGATCAAGGGGATTCACATCGGAAAGGAAGAGGTCTTTTATTTTATTTGCAGATGAAATGATAGTGTACATAAGTGACACAAAATACTCTACCAGAGAACTCCTACAGCTGATAAATACTTTCAGTGTTGTGGCAGGATACAAGATCAACTCAAAACATCAGTAGCCCTTCTATATACAAAGGATAAAGAAGCTGAAAGGAAAATCAGAGAAACATCACCTTTCACAATAGCCACTAATAGCATAAAGTATCTTGGACTAACACTAACCAAGGAAGTAAAAGACACATTTGACAAGGATTTTAAGTCTTTGAAGAAAGAAATTGAAAAGGAAACAAGAAAATGGAAAGATCTCCTATGCTCTTTGATTGGTAGGATCAACATAGTAAAAATAGCAATCCTACCAAAGGCAATCTATAGATTTAATGCAATTCCCATCAAAATTTTAACACAGTTCTTCACAGACCTTGAGAGAACAATAATCAACTTTATATGGAAAAAAACAGGATAGCCAAAACAATCCTATACTATAAAGGTACTTCCAGAGGTATTAACATCCCTACATCAAGGTCTATTAGAGAACTACGGTAATGAAAACAGCTAAATATTGACATAAAAACAGAGACGTTGAACAATTGAATAGAATTAAAAACCCAGATATTAATCCACAAACCTATAAACACCTGATTTTTGAAAAAAAAAGCTAAAATTATACAATGGAAGAAAGAAATCATCTTTAACAAATGGTGCTGGCATAACTAGATGTCAATAAGTAGAAGAACGAAAATAGATCCATAACTATCACTATGCACAAAAATCAGGTCCAAATGGATTAATGATCTCCATATAAATACTACCATACTGAACCTGATAGAAGAGAAAGTGGGAAGTAGACTGCAATTTATGGCCACAGGAGACCACTTCCTAAGTATAACCCCAGCAGCAGACAATATGAGCAACAATGAATAAATGGGACCTCCTGAAACTGATAAGCTTCTGTAAAGCAAAGGACACAGTCATTAAGACAAAAAGACAACATGCTGAATAGGAGAAGATCTTCACTAACCCCACATCAGACAAAGGACTGATCTCCAAAATATATAAAGAACTCTTGAAACTAGACATTAAAATTCTAAATAACCCAATTAAAAGGTAGAGTACTTAACTAAACAGAAAATTCTCAACAGAAGAATTTCAAATGTCATAAAGATACTTAAGGACATGTTCAACCTCCTTAGCAATCAGGGAAATGCAAATCAAAACAACTTTGAGATACCATCTTACACCTGTCAGAATGGCTAAAATAAAAAAAAAAAGAACACCAATGATAGCTTATGCTAGAGAGGATGTGGAATAAGGGGAAAACTCATCCATTGCTGGTGGGAATGCAAACTTGTGCAACCACTTTGGAAATCAGTGTGGTGGTTTCTCAGAAAACTGGGATCCAGCAATACCACTGTTGGGAATATACACGAAAGATGCTCAATCATACTACAAAATCATTTGTTCAACTATGTTCATAGCAGCATTATTTGAAATAGCCAGAACCTGGAAACAAACTAGATGTCCCTCAACTGAAGAATAAATAAAGTGTGGCATGTCTACACATTAGAGTACTACTCAGTGGTAAAAAAAGAAACAATGACACCTTGAATTTTGCATGCAAATGGATAGAAGTAGAAAACACTATCCTGAGTGATATAACCCAGACCCAAAAATATGAATATGGTATGTACTCACTCATTAATGGATTCTAGCCATAAACAAAAGACATTAAGCCTGTATTTCATGATCCCAGAGAAGCTAAGTATTACGGTGAACCCAAGGAAAAACATATATTGATCCTCCTAGAAATTGAAATCAAACAAGATCTCCATGCAAAAGTTGGGATAATGGGAGCAGGGGGAGAGGCTAGAGGGAAGGGGAGAAGGGTAGAGAGAGGGGAGAAGGGTAGGGTTGGGGAGAGTTTGTGGGAGTGGTATGGTTGAGATGGAAGAAGGATGTATATGGGAGCAGGGAAGGAGATATCTTAATTGAGTGAGCCATTAGGAGTTGGCAAGAGTCTTGGCTCTGGAGGGGTTCCCAGGAATCCAGGGGATGGCCCCAGCTAGGACACTGGGCGGTGAAGGGGACGGTGCCTCAACTGGCTTTGCCTTCTAGTCAGACTGATGACTATCTTGAATATCACCATAGAACCTTCATCCTACGACAGATGGAGACAGACAGAGACCCACATCAGAGCACTGGACTGAGCTCCCAAGGGCCAGCTGAAGAGCAGAAGCAGGGAAAATTTGAGCAAGAAAGTCAGGACCACAAGGGGCTGGTTCTCCCCACTGTGTGCCTGAGCTAATGGGAGCTCACCAGCTCCTGCTGGACTGGGAATTAACGAACATGTGATCAAACCAGAACCTCTGAAAGTGGTTAACAGTTGGGACAGATGGAGGGGCCAATGATAATGGTACTGAGATTTGTCTCTACTGCATGTACTGGCTTTTTGAGATCCTATTCTCATTGGATGCATACCTTCCTAAGCCTGGATGTAGGGAAGAGGGCTTGGACTTTCCACAGGGCAGTGTGTCTTGCCCTCTCTTAGGACTGAAGAGGGGTAGGTGTGGGAGTGGGAGGGAAGAGGGAGGAGAGGAGGAAGTAGGAATTTTGATTGGTATTATTTATAAAGTAATAATAATAATAATAAATATAAGTAGGAATATGTGAAAAAAGTCATAAAGAATCACATTAGCAATCTAACTAAAAGTAATTGCAATACACATAAGCAGGTGTAGAAATATGACACAAGCTTAAAAAAATTTCCCCTGTGGGATAACAATGCCATCACCAGCAGTAAGAGAGCATCCAATGACACCCCTCGTTTGAGTTGCTTGTCAGGCTTGTCCAGAGGACTCTCTAATATTATAAACTTTTGATGTTTGTGTTGCTTAGCAGCATGAGGGGGAAGGTAAGTCCTTGTTTCTCGAAATAACCTGAAAGTCACCTCTGTGAGAACTAGCTTGCTCCTTTTGAGCTTCTAAATGAAGCACAATAGTCCTATGCAATCAGCAGTCTGCTTCAGCTGTTATACTGGTGAGCTACATTGATGACAACAGAAAAGGCAATACAGCACCGTTGAATCCCAGAAATCCTAAGACAGAAAATACCTGAACATCCCAGTGCAGCTGAATCATGAGAAAATGACCATAAAACCAACTTTATAAAAATGATAGAGGTCCCTAAAAAAGAAATGAAAAAAAAATACCCCTTAAAAAAATTGAGGAAAAGACAGACAAAAAATTGGAGAAAAACAATAAATCTTTTAAGAAATGCCAACAAGCCTAGATAAAACCATATATATGTGAAGGAAACTATTCAAGACCTTAAAATGGAAATAGAAACAATAAAGGAACATAAATGGAGGGAATTCTAAAAATGGAAAATCAGAGTAAGCAAACAGAAACTACAGATGGAAACATTACCAAGAGAATAATTGAAATGGAAGAAAGAGTCTTTGTACTCCATATTTAATTGGATTATTTGATTTGTTGCTGTCTAGTTTTTTAGTTCTATATTTATTTTGAATATTATCCCTCTGTCATATATGGATTTGATGTAATATTCATGCCCAACACTGAAAGCATGTCCAGGAACCAGAGACAGGGTGACTCAGAGAATTACAGTAGAACCAAATACAACTAGAAAAAAAATCAATGAAATGATTCTTAATGCTAATCTGCTATACTCATAGATTGGTGTCTAGCCCAGTTGTCATTGGATAGGTAGCTAATGGGAGTGTTTGCAGAGATCCACATCCAAGTAGTGGTCAGATCTCAGGGAATACCACCGACAAGAGAAAAGATGTACTGTAGATAATGTAGGGGGCAGCTCTATTCAAAAGATTTTAATAATTGAGGGAAAACTTACACGACCAAAGATCTTGCGAACGCCAGAAGTGCAGGAAACCAAAGAGAGAAGTGGAAAGCACACCCGCAAGTTTTTTATTTATTTATTTATTATGTATACAACATTCTGTCTTGATGTATGCCCGCACACTAGAGGAGGGCATCAGATCTCAGTACAGATGGTTGTGAGCCACCATGTGGTTGCTGGGAATTGAACTCAGGACCTCTGGAAGAGCAGCCAGTGCTTGTAATCTCTGAGCCATCTCTCCAGCTCCATCTGCAAGTTTTATAAGTAAATCTTAGTCTCAGGGGAATACACCCCACAAACAAGGTGATTGGCTAACGTTCCCCTTCAAGATAATAGAGAGATTCGTGGTACCACATGATCAATGCCCACAGAATTTATTAACAGGTCTCATACCAGCACATAGAAACTAAAACTGCAATCATGGAGCCTACATGGGTCTACACTAGGTCCTATGCATACATGCTGTGGTTGTTTAGCATGTGTCTTTGGTGCAACTTCTTAGAATGGGAGTTGGGAATGGGTTCTCTAACTTTTTTCATTGTTCTTGTTACCCTTTTCTTTTTTAGTGTTTTGCCTCAGTCAGCCTTGATATGAAGGTTTGTGCCTTGTCCTATTGCATCCTCTTATAGTGTATTTTGTTGATATGACTGGGAAGAATGCTCTTTTCTTAAGGAAAAAGTAGATGCCAGGGAAAGAGAAGGTGGGTGGCCTGAGAGGACTGGAGGAAGGAGAAGCTGGGTTTGGAGTGTATTGTGTGAGAGAAAAATAAATACAATAAAAATAGTAATTAATCCTTTTGTGCCAAAATATTTTAAATTCACTTAAGATGAATTTAATACTCTCAATATCTCAGTATTAAATAAGTTTAATTCTTAAGTTGTATGAGTAGGAGAACTATTAGACAAACTCAAAGTTACAGAAGTCTATGAAAATAAAATATAAATTGACCACTTTCCATTAGAATACAAAGTCTTCAACAGATAGTTTTTATCTTAGACATGGATAATAGCATGTGGAGGAGTTCTTGAGGCACTTGTTTAAAAGGAATGTGAGATGCCGTGGTCTGGCTGTATGTGGTACATCAGCAGAAAGTTTGTTAAAGTGTTAGATAGGTTTCTGACTATTCTATATTTTTAACCTCTGTGGAATTCAGTATTGAATGCAATGAGAAAATAAAGTAATTATTCAGTTTTGAGGAGATTAGAAAGTTTATGCCTCCTTAAAATTCAGAAATTGTTTTGTTATAAACTTAAATGATCTTTTATGTCTATTCATTATTATGCTGTGTACACATGCTTCTGGATATCTGTGCTAATTTCCTCTTGAGTAGAACATGTACATGCTCCAGCAGATACTGATACAAACTTCAGATAGTAAAAACAACAACCCAGCACTGTGTCCAAACACAGCTCATTTCAGAAACTGTTTGTAATATTTCCTTTCATCTTAAAATGCTTTTTCATCATCTACTCCCTCATTTAGCTTGTGAATGAAAAATAAAATCCAAAGCTTCATAGTATTGTCTTTCAGATAGTAAACATAATACATATTGTAAACCTTACTCTTAATTTTCAGATTCTCTTGATAACTGATATAAACAAGAAAGTTAAAAACATTGATATTGATCAGTCACTACTGCACTGCTTAATTCTACTCAATAATAATATCTTTTGTATTTGATATATAAAGCACTGCTTTCATTTCACACCAGAATGTATGTGAGTATATCCTCTGCTTCAAAGTTGCAGATAATAATGACATTCTAGGATTGTGATGTTTCTGAAGCAGACATGGCTGTTCCAATGGACAGAGACAATTGCAGTATCAAATGTGATATGATAAGTATCAGGTTGTTAGTTTGTAAATAACTACTGCACAAATAAGTTAAGATCACATAAGTGAGTTTTCAAGTTCAAAGATTTTTCACATCTTCAGTTCGCACATTTATACCAACACCACTCTTTTTTTCTGAGGGGGGTGATTTGAGACAGGGTTTCTCTGTAGTTTTAGAGCCTGGCCTGAAACTACCTCTTGTAGCCCAGACTGGCCTTGAACTCACAGAGCTCTGCCTGCCTCTGCCCCCTGAGTGCTGGGATTAAAGGCATGTACCACCTCCTTTGGTGCCTGTCCTGAAACTAGCTCTTGTATAAGGCTGGCCTTGAACTCACAGAGATCCACCTGCCTCAGCCTCCACTCTTAACTCTTAGTATGGTGATGAGAAATTGTGCTTTTATTCAATAATGGCTATTTTAAAGGAATTTCATATAGGTGGGGTTTGATTTAACTAGCTCATCACTTACAACAAACATCCCACCTCTTGCCAGTAGATGTTCTTTGGAAAACCAAATAATTATTACAAATAAAAAAGTAAGAATCCATTTTCAAACACCAAAGACTCAGTTTCAGAAACATTTATAGAACTTATTGACCTTGTGAACTTTTGGCTATTAAAGTTCTTGAAGGCTTGAATAGTGGACTTTGTCTTTTGTTTAGAACAAAGAATGTTTGCATCTCTACAGATCAAATTGCACTTAGTACTCTGTGTGGAAACGCACAGTGATTACCACAATTACTTGGTATGTACCATCAAGAATCTTGTGTGAAATTCTCATTGTTGTTGTTTTCCTTTCTCTCTGTGACTACAATATTAACATCATAATCTCAGAGACCTTAAGGAACAATTACTTATGAAGAACTAATTGAATACATTGATGAGAAAAAAACAACAATCATACAAAACAGGAAATGTCCCTTTATTGGGTTCATGTCTACTATTTTATCTTGAGTCAATTATTTTGCTGTGGATATAAAACACAGAAATAGCTAACGACTGTCTTTCAGTGCAGTCATGATGACGAAAGCAAGATTCTCACATAGCAATTATAACAATCAGGTTCATGTCATCCTCCCTCATCTGTCCCTTCTTTTCTTTTCTTTTTTCATTTTCATCCTTGTTTTTCTTTTAAAATAAGCATTATTTTTGTCTCTAAACAGTTTTAATTTAAAGGCTAAATAGTAGAACATACATTAATATCCCATGTACAACTTACTCTCCAATATTCAAGCTGAATCTAACAGGTTACACATGCATCCTCATACTTAACCACTTTTGCTGATAGGCTTATATGAATAAAACAGAAATCTATTTGCATTACAACTAAACTTAACTGTTTTTCTGTAGGGTAAATTATGGCTGGTACTATCAGAACCATAAAATGTACCTAGTATTTTACAAAAAAAATTAACATTTCCTAAGACACAGCTGTACTTTCTTTGCCTTGACTACAAGAATAGTTAGAGAAAATGATAATTTTTTTTTCCACAGTAACATGGCTTTATTTTTTTTCCTATGCATGGGTTTTGGTTCAATAAGTCATTTACTGGAGAATTTTTTGGTCTTTCCTTTAGAGTAACATTATAGTCAGCAGCAGGTATATTTTAGTGGATTCATAATTTCACTGTGCAGTTGTACAATATCTGCTTCCCACTGGTTGGACACCTCTTCTGCCACAGTAAATAATTTGTCAGTAGTGGGAATCACTGTAATTTTGTGCTTTAAGATTATTAAGAAAATGATAAATTTTATAGAACTTCACATTTAGACAAATAGCTTATGAGCTTTTTATAACATTGTTCTATATTTCAAGAAATATCTGTATTTATATTTTAAATTAATGTTAAAATACTTTCACATTTAACTTTTATTATTCTTGAAATCTTTTTACAGTGACAATATTTGGCTTTTTATTTCACTCTCTTGCCTGAAGCTTTGGTAAGTATAAGAAAATATATGTCTTGTAATGTTATTCATTTGATTCCTCCCTTCAGTATCTCAACTCATGTTTTTGAAACAAGATTCAAATCCATGGCAGGCTTTCAAAGCCTTCTATATGTCACCAATTCATCTAATGTATTCTGCTTCATTGTTCTCTCCCTCAATTTGGTATTGTACCCTAAATATAAGGATTTTCCTAATGATTATGGTTGCTATAAATATATTTGAGTAAAACATAATGTGGGTCATTTACGTCATATAAAATATATAATATATACTATTACAAAATAACCATTTCATCATAATTACTTATATTTTTGTATATCAGCCTACTATTTTCTCAAACTATATTAATAGGAATAAATTAATAAATGAACACAATCTTTTTTCAAATTACATTTTATTTTTTGATTATAGAAGAAAAAATTAGTTTTTGTTTTTGGTCCATATTCTTAGTAAAGTGAAGCTAGGTTCTTATGTGACAGTGAATTACTCAAATACACACACACACACACACACATACACACACACACACACATATATAATATAAAATCACTTCTATGAATAGCGTTCCTAAAATGATCCTTTATCTTGCCTTTAACAATTAGGTGAATTTTGTTCTGTTATTTAAGTAAAAGGAAAAGAAACCAGGATATACTAATTTTTTTATTATATGAAGTAATTTATTTTGAACTTTGTATTTTTCTACCTAAGTACTAAATTAAATAAATTTATTGAGTCCCTTGCAAACAAAAATGCCTTAGTGATTGACACTGTGTGATTAATAGAATCTCTGTATGGAAAGCTGTCATTGTAAATAAATGTATATGAAATTAGTTGGATGTAAATTAAATGTCAGTTCTTCAATCAGTCAGTATTCCTGATATTATGAATGAATAACAGCATTAAAGTGCTAGCTTGGATGAACTACTTAGTGTTTCCAATGATGAGCAATGAGAGCCTCAACTAGGAAATGTTAATGAAATTAAAATGTTGAGAAGAATGTTAGATTTTAGGTACAGTTTTATTACAGCATCTTTGTCTGCCTATAACTTCACTGAGGCTCGTTGCTTCTTAATTTTTTGAGTTATATTGTCTCATGCAAAGCAGGTTTTATAAAATAAATAAAATAATAGTGTTTCTAATAAAATTATACTTGATTATGAATGGTATAAGAAGGCTCATCAAATTTAGTACATGTTAGAGAAAGTTTAAGGTTATACATTTATTAGCTAATTATCTCATTGCTGTGACTCAACACTAATAAGAAAATATTTATTTTGAATCATAAATGGTGGAGATGTATCCAAACACATTCAAGAGGACACGACTTCATGTAGCTTCATGATGTTGAGAGAAAATGCAACTGGGACAATTAGTCTCCTCACAAAACAGCAACATAGGGAACAAAGGGAAAAATGAAATAGTTTGGATAATAGTTATGTTTGCCTGCCCTGTCACATTTATTCATTTCAAATTTATTGAAAAGGAATTTGTATTAATACAAGCAAGAAAACAGCAATTTTGCTTTGTTAACAGAATACCTCATTACAAAATTTTAACAAGCTCCTAAAATACCTCTGGCAACAGGTAATTAAAGATTTAAAAACATGAACATGAGGAGCACATGTCACATTCCTATCATGAAGCAAGGTACTCTTTATGGTAAGAAAGCTCTTATGGGAAAAATGAAAAGTTTTGATCATCCTGGCTGCACAGACGCAAAATTACATCATGTTTTAAATTTACCTATATGTATAAATTTTATTTTCATTACAGTGGATTCACTGTTATTGAAGTCATAAGAAGGTCTCAGTATTAATATAGACAGGAAAACCAGCATGTATTGAAACAATGAATGAGAGGTCAGATTTCAGGCAGAGTCAGTGTTTTCTTTCATTAAAGTACTCTCAACATTAATATAAGAGCTTTAAAAAAGCCTTACAGTTATTATGAGACTATAACTAATGTATCAAGAGATGAGAAAATGAAATTGTTTTTTTGCTTTAAATATTTATTTTTTTAAAAAAAGAAAACTAATTATCTTTTTTTTCATTTTATATACCAATCCCAGCTCCCACTTCCTCCCTTCCTCCCATCTTCTCCACCAATCCCTCCACCCCAACCCCCATCCACCTTTCAGAGAGGGTAAGTCATATTGCTTCTGGAAAGGTCCAAGGTCCTCCATCTAGGTTGAGCAAGGTATCCATTCAAAAAGAATGGGTTCCCAAAAAGCCAGTCCGTGCAGCAGAGACAAATCCCAGTGCCATTGCCAGTGGCCCCGCAGTCTGACCCATCCATACAACTGTCACACACATTCAGGTCTAGCTTGGTCCTATGCTGGTTCCTTCCCTGTGTGGCTGGAGTGGGCAAGCTCCCATTATCTCAAGTAGACTGTTATAGTGGGTGTCCTGATCATGGTCTTAACCTCTTTGCTCAAATTCTCATTCCTCCTACTCTTCAACTGTACTTTGGAAACTCAGCCCAATGCGCTGCTCTGGTTCTTCGTATCTGCCTCCATTAGTTTTTGGCCGAAGGTTCTATGGTGATGTCGGCCAAGTTATTTATATACAAGATTTAAACTTATTAGTATAAGATAATTATTGAAACATTTATCACGTTTCTTGATTGATATTGCTTATGCTGGTTGTAATTTTAATTTTTATATCTGATATTTGTTCTTATTGTATATAACTTTGTATTAGACTTACAACTTTCTTATTTAAACAAAATGGGGAGGTGCTATAGGAATTCCTACTGCCAGTAGCCTTTAAGTTACCTACCCACTTGGGTGTGGCCTCTTAAACTATTTATGCCAATGTAGAGCACAAGGTCGGCCTCTTTTCAGGCTTCAGGATTTGGTTGCTTTTCCCCATCCCAGCAGAGGATTGTGATCCCTGAGTCTACCCCTAAATAAATAACCATTTATTATACTCAAAAAAAAGATATTCATCAATCTGACCATAGGGAAAGGCCATTTTGAGCACGCTCTTCTCTGTTGCTTAGGGTCTTAGCTGGGGTCACTCTTGTGTATTCTTGGGAATTTCTCTAGTGCCTGATTTCTTGCTATTCTTATAATGACTCCCTCAATCAAAACATCTCTGTCATTGCTCTTATCTCCTTCTTACCTTCACTTCATCTGTCACTGTTCGTGTCTCAGGGGAGCCACTGAGGTCTCTATTGGCCCGCTCTCTTGGCCCGCTCACTTAGTTCACTCTATTTTTTCCACTCTGTGCAGTCACAGCTTGTGCTTCAGCGTTCCTTTCTTGGTCCTGTCTCTTGGTCCTCTCTGCGTAGTTGCAATTTGTGGTTCAGCATTCTTCTGAGGTTGAAGGGGAAAGGAATTGTTGAACGTTTGGGGGGGGGGGGCAGAGTGGGACTTGTAGCTCGCAGAGTCCAATGGATGGGGTGGGAGTGTTGGAACAGCCTACCTGCAAAAACTTACATGTTGGCTGGTAGGTAGGGGCCAGGGTTTTTGCCCTGGTATGGAGGGCCTAGAGAGTGGACTATCTCTCTAAGTGCGTGGTCATTCATTTCTTGGTCCTCTCTGTGTAGTAGTAGGCTGTGTTTCAAATTTCTACTGAGATTGTGGGAGCACAAGTGGGTTTGGGGGTAGAGCAGGACTTGTAGCTTGCAGGGTCTGATGGATGGGATTGGGGCAATTGAGCAGCCTACCTCCAGGAAACTCACCTGCAGACTTTCTAGACATGCTGAAGAAGGTAGGAGGTTGGCCCTGGGTTTTGATCCAATTTGGAGGGCTTAGAGAGTGGGGTGTTCCTCCAGGAGGAAGGTTTGGGGACAGAGTGGGACTTGTAGCTTTAGAGTCGGATTGTTGGGATAGGGTGTTGGAGCAGCCTACCTGCAGGAAACTCTACTGCTGACTGGCTAGAGAAGCTGAGAAAGGTAGGGGAGGTGCCTAGACTTTTACCCAAGTATGGAGGATCTAAAAAGTTGGTGTGTTCCACTGGGTGTGTGGAAACTCACTTCTTGCTTTCCAAGAAATTGATATGCTAAACCATTTAAACAATAAGGCTATAGAAGATACTTGAGGATATAATTTGTTTAGCATATCAATAAATTATGACAAAATTACTAAAACTATATGACATTCAGTTGGCTTGCTCAGATTGTCTTTTCTTATAAACTGAATTATTGAGAAGACTAAGATATTTTTATTAAATGTTAGTAATGAGTTCTGGAAAGTTGTGTTAACCTCAGTAATTCATGACTTTCTAAAATTAGATGCTCATTTTTTTAGCAAATGAAATATGCACTAGCGTACAAAGATAAAAACTAATTTCTGAGAGTAGAGATTTACTTTACCAAATGATTGAGTGTCTTAATTTTAGAACCATTTTTAATTTGATGGATTTTGTAATATTCATTGATTTTTATATATTTATAATTAGTTGAGCTTATATTATTTGTTTTCAGAATTGCCCATGACCTTAGCAGTCAGATCCCTACTCTGGAGATATGCTGTCGTTATGTCCAAAGTGGAATGGGGAATATTGCAGGTCAAACAATGGCTTTTACTTTCAACAAAAGAGGTTGTAAGCTAGTTTATATTTCATTAATAAAACATGTTATGCTAAGGACATAAAGGAGACTAATTGGGATAATTAGTAAGTTCCTTAGTCTCTTAAAGATAACTCTAAAACATTTCATCACAATGTGTCTTGGTTCTGAGTATACTACATGTCTTGTAAATGTTTTCCCATGTGAATGAATCAACACTACTGAGAAAAACACCAAGTGTTCTTTTTTATATGTTTATACTTTCATGTTCTAGCTTGTTTTATGTCTACTTGATACAAGCTTGAGTTGTTTATGAAGAGGTATTTTTAACTGAAAAAATTCCCCCAACAGATTGGCTGATCTGTGGGGCATTTTCTTAATTGCTGTGTGCTGAACCTGTGGGGCTGTTTGGAAAAGGATACTGAGCAAGACATAGGTAGCTATGGGATGACCCTGGAGTTGTGTTTGAAAAAGGATACTGAACAAGACACGGAAAGAACATGAATAGCATTATTCATTTTTGTGTGTGTCCTGTGATTTCCACTTCAGTTTCTGCTCTGACTTCACTCAGTGACAAAATTTAACTTCAGTTTATTAAGAGAATGTAAACCTCTTTCTCCTCAAGTTACTTTTGGTCATGGTGTTTTATCACAGCAATAGACACTCTACAGAAGGAAGAAATTTTCTGTATACTCATAAAGAAAAATGAATACTCATTTTTCTTTGTTTGGATACTGTGTGTCTAGATAAATATTTTTCAAAATGTTAAGAAAATAATAACACATTCATGACTATAAAATGAACTATAGACTTTGCATCTTCTCTAACATATTCTTTAATATTATTAACATTTTCTACAAAGAAGGATTCTGAGAAGGGTTTATGAAGGCTGAGTCTTATGTAAATGCTGACATGGGGAAGTAGACTCAGATCAACATAATGCTTTTGTTCTTCTAAAGTAATCACTACTTTGGGGAAAATAATTTCCATGAATGAATCAGTGAAACAAAACTTTCTTTTCCTACTGAATTACTGAATAATGCTTCATATTAAATACTTTTAAAAATTAGATTTTAAAGATTAGAAAATGCAGTTCAAGAAAAAAGAATCTGCCATTTCTCTTGAAAAAAACCCAACAACAAAACTATCTGGGTGCAATTTCCTAAACAGTTTGTTAGAAAATGTCAGGGACACTGAACCTCTTAGAAGAGAAAGTGGAAAGGACACTTGAATGCATTGGCACACAGGAGACCACTTACTAAATATAACCTCAGTAGCAAAGACAATGAGAAAAAAATTAATAAATGGTACCTCCTGAAACTGAAAAGCTTATGTAAAGCAAAGGACACAGTCAACAAGACAAAATGGCAGCCTACAGCATGGGAAAAGATCTTCACCAACACCACAAAGACTGAGGTCTGATCACCAAAATATACAAAGAACTCATAAAATTGGTCATCAAAAGAATAAATAATCCAATTAAAAAGATGGAGTATAGACCTAAACAGAGAACTCTCAACAGAGGAATCTAAAATAGTTGAAAGACACTTCAGGAAATGTTTAACATCCTTTGTCATCAGAGAAATGCAAATCAAAACAACCCTGAGATACCATATTATACCTGTAAGAATGACCAAGATAAAAAAAAAAAAAAAAAAAAAAAAAATTGATGACAACTTATGATGGAGAGGTTGTGAGGTAAAGGGAACACTCCAGTATTATTGGTGGGAGTGAAAGCTGATATAGCCCCTTTGGGTGTCAGTGTGGCGATTTTTCAGAAAATTAGGAAACAACCTTCCTCAAGACCAAGTAATACCACTTTGGGGAATATAACCAAAGGATGCTCAATCGTGCCACAAAGACATATGCTCAACTATGTTCATAGCAGCATTGTTTGTCACAACCAGAACCTGGAAAAAACCCAAATGACTCTCGACTGAAGAATAGATAAGGAAAATGTGGCACATTTACACAATGGAGTACTACACAGCAGAAAAAATAATGACATCTTGAAATGTGCAGGTAAATGGATGTAGCAAGAAAACATCATATTGAATGAGGTAACCCAGACCCAGAAAAACAATTATATGTACTCACTCATATGTGGTTTTTAAGCATAAAGCAAAGAAAACCAACTCACAAATCACAATCCTAGAGAACCTAGACAACAATGACGACCCTAACAGAGATGTAGATGAATCTAATCTACATGGGAAGTAGGAAAAAAAAAAAGATCTCCTTAGTAAACAGAAAGCAATGATTCTAGGGGAGAGAGTTTAAGGGGAGGGGCAAGGAAGGGATGGGAACAGATAAAAATGTATATCTCAATAAAATCAAAAAAAATGCCTTTCTCTTTAATTTAGAATTTAAAGCCTTATTTGTTTGATCTCTACTATATTTCCAACATGTTGCCATTGTTTTCATCTGCAGGGAAAACAACTGTGTTTCAGACAGAAGAGCAGAAGAGCAGTTGTCTCTACTGAAGGAACCAAATATTTGCCAAATGAATGGGATTCTGCCTGGACTCACTGTCTGTTTTGCCCAACATCTGAGAGTATTGGGAAGTCTCTCTTTTTATTGATTTTTGTTTCTCTCAGTGTCTGAGCTACTGGGGTTATATTTAATAAGTGGTCTCCTATGCCAATGCATTCAAGTGTCCTTCCCACTTTCTCTTGTATAACGTTCAGTGTGGCTGGATTTATGTTGAGGTCTTTGATCCATTTGGATTTGAGTTTTGTGCATGGTGATAGATATGGGTCTATTTTCATTTCTCTACATGTTGATATCCAGATATGGCAGCACCATTTATCAAATATGCTTTCTTTTTCCATTTAATATTTTTTCCTTCAGGTGTTTGAAGGTATGTGGATTAATATCCAGATAGTCTTTTTTACAACCAAGTCTTGTCCAAATCTGCTTCAGTCATAGTCTGCCTTTATATGACTTTAAAACAAAGTTTACTTCCTTCAGTTTGCTATACATGTAAAAAAACTGCTTATTAAGTAAACAAAGGACAAAGTAATGGAGCAACTTCAACAATCAAACAAATCAAACAGCCTTTATGTATTCCTACCTACTAATAAAGACTAAAAGTCTAATGATTGCAGTAGAATTTAGATATCATCAATCAGTTTCTTCCACACTTTGTTGGTTAGGTCATTATTAGCCTTGCAATCAACTTCAACCTCATTCATGCTCCTTTCCCAGCCATAATGAACTTATTTGTACCCCCCTTTATAAATATCAAATATACACTGAACCTTACTTCGGTTTGCACTTTACTCTTCCTTGTAATTTTTTTCCATTAAGTGACAGTTTTGAATTCAACCTTACCCAAATTATGAGGACATAGGCAGAGAGATTCATAATTTTTGACTAAATGTATCATAAATAGCCTCTTGTCAATTTGCAAGCATTGTATTTGAACATCTCTGAAATATCATAAACAGTCTTTACTGTCTGGTTTTTGTTTGTTTGTTTGCTTGCTTTGTTTTGTTGTTGTTGTTGACATTCAGATATCCTGTATTCCAATCAGAATGGCCAGTTAAGCTCAATTTACAGTCATCTGGGGATTTTCTAGCCTATAGATCTAACTTCTTTTATATTCCTTGTACATACCAGTTCCAATGGATTACAAACTACATTATGAGCCTGATTTCAACTATCTTCTCGCCACAAGTAATTTCAGTGTAAGGTACTTTTCCTAGTACTGTGACTTATCAGTGTTAACTTAACTCTGTGTTTACATAAGACAAAGCAATCTAAGAGAAGAGAGCTTACTTTTGCATACAGTTTAGTGGAGCACAGTCGATCATAACCAAACAAACACTGGAAAAAAACTCTAGAGCTTGGACTGTTGTTTCAATGAGGATTAAGAAAGATGAGAATATTGATGTTCAGCTGACCTCTTTTCCACTATTTTAATTTAGTCTAGGACCCCAACACATCAGAAAATATCAGTCACACATAGAGTTAGTCCTCTCTGCACAATCATAATGAAAATACCCCAGCAGGCTCAAACAGAGATATGTTTCTTTGCTCAATTGCAATACAGTCAAGTTGACATTGAAGATTATACACCATCCTTGTATTTTTCTATTAGTATAACAAAGAATAAAATATTTCTTTAGATAAATTTTACTGTATCCAAAACTTATATAATACATCTATTTAGGAACTCAATAATCTTATAAATGAATAACTGGAACATAATGATATAGCCTGTTTGTGTGAATTTATGAAGGTAGTGTTCATTATAAACTTATTTTAAAATTTATTTTTTTAATTTTTATGATTTTACTTAAAATATAACTTATATGATGATTCAGGAAATGAATGGTAATGTGGGACTTCTAAGACATGATCTCAGCAGCTATATGATTATCTAAATTCCCAGAAACAGTCATGGTTTCCTTCCTGGTGAGCTAGCCCTAAGTCAAGTAAGAGGGTTATTGGTGACAACCAAGATCTGCTTATCAATCTTTTACCTTTAGGAATAAGGCTGTGATGGGTAAGCCTCTCAGCTGAATACATATGGTCACCTTACTTCCTATGAAGCTTGCAAAGAATTTTCAGATAATAGGAAATGCTGTGTAAAAACCCTCTTGTACACTCTAAGGATTTGCCTCTTGAACTTATTTAATAAAGTGCTGTTTAGTAAGTAGCCAGGAAAGAAGTATAGGTGATATGTGGGGACACCAAATTAAGGATGATGGGAAGGAGAAGGAATGAGTGAAGAATGATCAGCCATATGCAAAGGGAGCAGGAGATGAATGTGCCATGTTAATAAATGTACCCCCACATGACAGAGTGCAAATAAGAAATATGGGTTAATTATAAAATATAAGAGCTAGATAGAAAGCAACAATCCTTGGTTATTGGACAAACATTTGTAATTAATAATTTGTGTTTATTTGGAAGCTGCTAGAGGAATAGAACCTTCCAATACAAGGAAAAGTAGATCTGATGGTTATGGATTCCAGGTAAGTTCCAGCTCAGAATTCTGAGGTATTCATCTGAATGATACTATCTTCATCAGTAAAGACACAGCTTCAATCTCTGTTAGATTACCAAGATAAATAGCTTATTTCTAAAAAAGTAAATAAATAAAACAAAACAACCAGAGTGAAGCTCAATAATAACTGTCATGCTGAGTATACTCAGAGTCCAGCTTATAGTCTGAGAATTGGAAGAAAAGACTTTAGTTTTTCAGACAAAATAAAACAGCAACAACAAAAACATTTTTAAAAATCTAAATAATTTTACAATTAATTTCAACTATATTCAGTAGGTTATATTTATTTTAAATATTTTTTGTATACGTGTTATAAACAGAAATTTTAGCTAAGACTAAAATAATGGGAAAACAAATTTACAATTTCAACGTTTACATAATAATCAAGCATTTATTTTATTAAATATATATGTGAAGTTCAAAGATGAATGTTCTTGGCCTACACACACACACACACACACATGCATACATGCACGTGCACGCATGCACACACACACACTAGCAAAAAGAAATATCAGCACATATTTACATACATATATATGTACACAAACACATTAAAATATATGTGCACACATGTATATACAGGCATACATACACATATGAATAAAAAGATAGTTATTTTTTAGGGAAGTAACATTAAGAATTTGATGAAATAGAATAAAAGAAAACATACCCTCAAATATAACATAACTGCAAAAGAGGATGGTTTCCAGGCATCGTTTTGTAATATACAGAAAGTTACACTGAAATTGACATTTGGATGAATCTGGAAACCATAACAATAGTTCTGAAAGGCATGGTAATTTGGCTATACAATTAGATTGAAATGTGTTCAGTAAGCAGATGTTTGCAAATAAAGAAGGATATAAACTCCCTATTCTCAGATCTCGATCTTTCTTTGTTTGCTTTTTCATGAGGACGCCCCATGGCTTTTTTTGCTGCTGCTGCCTTGTACTTGCTGCTTCTATCTTGACTAAATGGCTACCAACACTAACACACTTCATGTTTGTGAAGCACAAATAATAAAATCTGAGAGACAGAAATTGGGGCTCAACCTTGAAGATCTAAAAAAAAAAAAAGCAGCCAGTCAATGGCTCTTACTTCATCTTCAGTCTGAAATGGCAATCCTGAAACTGAGAGCTGTCTATTCCCATTTTGAAGTCCTCTCTAGGGCTGGGTTTAAATGCATGCAACACTGGAACTAAATGCATGCACCGCCTAGTTTCTATGGCAATTAGTGTGGTTACTGGAATTAAAAGTGTGTGGTTACTGGGATTAAAAGTGTGTGTTATCATTGCTTCATCTGTGAAGCTGACCAGTGGGGTTGTTTTGCTCTGTGATCTTCAGGCAAGCTTTATTTATTAAAATATTAATTAAATGCCACTACAGATCTTTTCAGGAGATTTCCAGCACTGACTTATTTCAGGTCTATTCAGGAGCCTTCCAGAACTAACACACTTAAGGTTTATTCAGGAGCCTTCTAGGCAGTAGAGATCTATTTTGAAAACAGATGGCATAAGAAATGATTCTACATGCTCAATGACTACAAAGGAAAATCTTGCAATTGTTGTGCAATAGTTGTTTTTAAATTATCTTCATAATTCTGTTGAACAAACAATGCTCATCTTGTTTGAAAAGTCACTGTGAGATATGGCATTGTTTTTAATTTTAATGAAAAATAAGTTTCTCAGAATTTCAATGACTCAAAAAACACATGAATGTGTGTTTGCTTCTTATGCTGTTCTAAAGCTGTTATTTTATTCTTATATCATATAGTTCAACATGCCAACATAATATAGTTGGTCTACTGTGTACAAGTGATTATCAGCAATTTTTGATGACTATCAACAGCTTGTTAAACTAATAATTTTATTATATTGTATCTTAGTTCCCCCTAAAATACCTTGTGGAAATTTCATTCCAAGCTTCATTTGCATATTAGCATAAAAAACACAGAAATATAATAGCAGAAGTAACAGAAGGTTTATTCCAAGAATTTCCTTCTGTAACTTGCTATAGATGTCATTGGGCTTAAACTCTTTTTCAATATACTGACTATAAGAGAAGAATCAAGATTTTCCCAAACTACCCAAGAGTGCTGAAAATTTCCATGGTTTAGTGAATCCAATCTCTGGTTATGAATTTAGTGGATCCTGATAGAAGAATAGGGTTATTAAGATATAAAGCAAAAAAAAAAAATAAAGTTATTGGCACCTAGAGAACAGACAACAAAGGCTCTTGATTACATAATCTCTTGTCTAGCACAAGTAGGTTGGCAGGGCACTTTTAATAGACACAGATATTTAGAGGCCTCTTCTTATGCATTAAACATGTGAATGAAAGTTCTCAGAAACTGCAATTACAGTCACCACTGGATAATTTGAATTTCATTGATAAGAAGTTGGAACATCCTACATCCAGACTAATTAGGTTAGACTGTCTTCTGCCTTCTTGTGCAAAGAAAAATGCCCATTCATTGTCCAATATCTATCTATTTTCCACTCCCAAGTAAGATCTCACCATCCTTTTAATAATTGGGTAAATAGCTGGGAATGGATTGAAGGACCCATATAGTTGAAGCAAAAGGCTGACAATGTTCTCAGGTATCCTATGGGGCCTGTTGGCATCAGAGGTATCATTGCTTTTCTGTTACCTGTCTACCAGATTTTTAAACAATGTACTAGAAAATTAGTTTGGTTACTTGCCTTGATTACTTATTACAAAAACATCCTAAGACAGCTGCCAAAGCAGAACAATGGATTGGAATAAACCTAAATCTGTTTTCCCAGATATGGCCAATCACATTTGGCTCCAAAATAAAGATTTTACACCCTTTCAGGTAAAAATTGTTTTTATAGTTCACAGATGTAAAGAAGACACTGTGTTGACAATAATTATTGAGAGGTTTGGGAGGTGATACTTTTTGCTGAGTCAAGAGAGATAAATAACAAATATCACTTGATAAATGAAGACAGAAGAAGTGAGATAGGGAAAAGAAAGAGATATTTTGTAATTTTTAAGTTTCTGAATCAATCTTCTTTCCTTCATATCCTTGAATATTCATTTGTTAATCCCTAAGTTATATTTAGTGATGCATTTCAAACTACTATTTTACTCAGGTATCTTTGCAATATTTTTAAAAGTATTTGCAAATCTATTGAATATTGACTGGCCAAAATTGAATTTAATTCTTTTAAAACATATTGACATGTAGCAATTTTCAAAAATGCCTAGAAATACATATGAATTATTTAATTTTTATGTAATTTTATTTATATTACACATCAATTGGTTTTGTTTTTTTTATTTACATAATGAAAATAATACTGATGAATAACTTAACAATGCATAGTCTCTATCCTTTCCTAATGACTGCATTAGCAAGACAAATATTTAACACTTAGCACAGCAGAAGACATTTGTAGCACAGCAAAGTGTAAATATTGATAAAAAATTTAAAAGTTTTCTTTTTTATTTTTTTTTTGTTTTTCGAGACAGGATTTCCCTGTAGTTTCTAGAGCCTGTCCTGGATCTAGCTCTTGTAGACCAGGCTGGTCTCGAACTCAGAGATCCGCCTGCCTCTGCCTCCCGAGTGCTGGGATTAAAGGAAAAATTTAAAAGTTTTCTATCTTGAAAAATTGTTAGAATACCTTGGACCCACTGCCCCTTTCTAAGTGGCTCTCCCCTTCGTTTTACTCTTATTTATAGGATGTTCTCCAACTACTCTGTATAGGTCTTTGATTCAGTTGTTTATTTAAAAAGTTTAATAAACAACGTGAATATAAAAATCTATGTATTTTTATAAAATGTTTTATTCTATAAGTTAATGCAAAGGAAATTGTAAATTGTAATTTCAGTTTGCTTAGCTCCATTTTACCCACAACACATTAAAGACAAATGGTAAGATTTTAAATTTCCTTAAAAAATAACCTAATTTTTATATTGTTTTGAAACTATTATGAAAGCATAAACTTCCCTATAAGAAAGAACCAGGAAGGGACAAATATTCCCTGAGAATTAAACCATCGTTGTGAAGTCAAGAACATTAGTGAAACTAGACATATTTAAAATAGAAACAAAGTTTTCTCTCCAAATTTCTGCCGAAGAAGGAGGAAGAGGAGGAGGAGGAGGGGGAGGGGGAGGGGGAGGGGGAGTGGGGAGGGGGAGGGGGGAGGAGGGGGGAGGAGAAGGAGGAGGAGGAGGGAGAGGAGGAGGAGGAGGAAGAAGAGGTGGAGGAGGATCCCATTTTATGTTGGCCAACATCTGCGGGCTGTAGGGCCTTCCTTAAGAATGTGATCTGTGATTCCAGTTTTTACTCTTTTGAATCAAACTAACTTGCTCTCTACCAGAAGTAATCAAATGCCTACAGATCTTAAGTTAGAGGTGAAACTTATTGTCAGTCTCCCCACCTCCAGGCTACTGTTTGATCTGGCTTAACCTTTTTCAGGTTTTTGTTTACTCTCACTGTCTTGGTGATTTCATAAGTATACTAGTTCTGTTATACAAATATTGTTTTCATGGAATTGTATACTACCTCTGACTCTTATACTCTTTCTGCGCTTTCTTCCACATGGATTCCTGAGCCTTGATCAAAAAAGAATGATATACACATCTAATATAAACCTAATAGTGCCAATTTTTCTCATTTTTATTGGACAGTTGTGGATTTCTGTATTAACTGTCAAATGGTGCAAAGTGAAACTTCTCTGATAAAGGCTGAATGATGGATATAGTTAACATATGAGTATATCAATACAAAATTAAGGGACATGTTTTCAAAATATTAGTAGGATATATGGTATATCTAAGTTCAGGTACTTATCCTCATTAAATGTGTCAAGTACGAATTCTATCTCATGGAATATGCCTTAATTAAAGAAAAGTAGCTAGATGTCCCCATAAAATTTGTGCAAATATTTCACCAATATACATATTTTTATCAATTCATTATTGTAGCTTGTAGAGCTTACAGTTGGGTGAGTTTGGCGTATTTTACCATCTGATAACCTGCATAATACATTCCAGTAATATGGACACCAAATATCCAGGAAAATGTGAGTATGTTTCTCAATGTTCTTTTACTTAAGTTTGTGTTTACTTCAACAATAGAATATCACTGTGAACTCATTGAGGGTAACAAAGAGTTTTGTTGCAAGCCACTAATGCTTGAAGACTCAATCAGAACATTTTGGCCAAAAAAATCAAAAATAAGGAAGCCAATCTTGTTATTGGGGATTTTATTAAGGAACATATGTTGTCTAGTTGGCAATTAAAATTTGTGTGGAAAATACATCTTTATGAAATAGTACATTTTGAAGAATAAAATGGGATTTACCATCCCAGAGAACTTGAGAATATCTTAGAATTTGAAGACAAAATTAAGTTGTGTCTTCAGAAATAGGGCCTTAACTATCAGGTTTTGCAGAATAACCAGTAGCTTTGTCAATAGCCTATGATGTTTGCAAGATCCATTGAACTCTTTTGGAGAAGGACTCAAAAATGTGACTCTTTTTATTTTTATTTTCTCATTTATTTCTTTTTATTATTTTTGGTATTGATTTACTTTTTGTGTGAGAAAGAGGTAGATAGATAGGTAGATAGATAGATAGATATAGATAGATAGATGGATAGATAGATAGATGATGATAGATAGTATAAAAGGGAAATTATACGATAGAAATAAAATATATGTAATTGTTAAGTGAATTAATTAAGAATAAAGAGCAAATGCACACTTCACATTTTATGGACCATACCTAAAATTATACCTAGTCTTGCTAACTTTCATTCATTAATTTACATTTAAATGTAAATGCAGTTTTTAATCTGAAGTGTTGGTTCTGTAGTTATGAGCATACACTACACTTGCCAAGGACCAGATTTTGGTTCCTAGCACATTTGTCAAATGCCTTACATTTGCCTATGATTCTAGGCACAGATTATGTATTCTTCTGCCTTCTTTAGAAATTTTCATTCATACAAATACATGCCTATCCTGACACATACATTGAGTTAGCACCTGCCTTACCTCTAGCCTAACTTCACTTTGAAAATGACAGTCAATTGTTCTTTTATATGCATGACTATATTGTTGTATATCTTATTATTTTGTTTAAACTATTTTTTCAAATTTTGTTACTGAAAACATTAAGTATTGTGACTAATGTGAAAGTCAAAGTGAGTCAAAATTGACAAAACTTAATGTCATAAAATATATTTTTTACAATGTATTAAAACAAATTTTATTCCTTTGAAAGTATGAGAAAATATTATCAACTCCAGAGACATGCTGTTTCAAATGCTTGAACTGTGATTGTTAGACAATAGATGAATAACCATTTTGATTGTTCTTAGATTACTAGCTTGTCTACTGTAAGTGAAATTCAGCATACATTTACATTCTTCACAATGATAAAATACTTTATTGCTCTTTACCTTTGTCATAGCAGTGCCTTTGAATAGTTTTCATGACCTAAAATGATATTTGTAAAAATATCTTGGCACCCTCCTTAAAATATTTTATAAAATCATAATTAAAATTTATTGTCACTTTTATCCTAATCTGCTGATATCCTAGAAAAGGATATGGGTAACATAGAAAGATAACAAATAAAGAAAGAATCTGTGTGAAGGCCCTGGATTGGTGGGAAGATAACCACAGCTAGCCTGATGCATTTCCATTCAGGCATGTGATAGCCACCCACAGGATAACCTACGTCCCAGCATCTCACAGCACAGGTGGGTCCCATTATGAGGGGCAAATATGTGACAGAAAAATGGGAGAGACCGGTGGGGCTGGTCTAACGGGAGCTCACCAAGGCCAGCTCGAAAGGAACTGAAAAAGCATGGGATCAAACCGGACTCTCTGAACGTGGCGGACAATGAGGGCTGACTGAGAAGCCAAGGACAATGGCACTGGGTTTTGATCCTACTGCATGAACTGGCTTTGGGAGAGCCTAGTCTATTTAGATGCACACCTTCCTGTACCTGGATGGAGGGGAGAGGACCTTGGACTTCCCTCAGGGCAGAGAACCCTGACTGCTCCTTGGACTGGAAAGGGAGAGGGAGGGGGAGGGAAGTGGGAGGTGGGAAGGAGGCGGAAATTTTTAATAATAATAATATAAAATGGGACAGAAAAAGAAACTGTATGGTTATGTGCTGTGGGAAAAAGCAGAATGGAAGAAGTGAAGGTGATAAGAAGGATGATGTGGGAGACCTGCCTGCCACCCAGGGTTTAGTAATATCTGGAACCATGCTAGTTTGGGTAGCATGCATCCGCAGGTCTACAGCAACAAGGGTTGAGTAGATGTCTGTGGTTCCTGTTGTAGCTGAGGGCTATATGTTTGCCCAGGAACTGATCACCCACCTTGGACCACGTTGGGACCCAAGGACCATGTTCCCAGTGAGGCAATACAGGTCTGAGTGGGGCATGCTACTACTACCCAGTACCATGGTGACTTCCCACATGGGACTGAAGCTGGGGGCCATGTCTGGTTCCATTGCCCAACTGAAACATGTTGATGTTCATGGCTCCTTTTGTCATTTAGGGACATGCTGATCTGGGTGGATTCTGCTGCCATCTGGGGCCATGGCGATATCCAGACGTGGCCTTCTGTCAAGGACTATGTCAGTGCTGGTAGTCCTATAGTGGTGCTGATGTCTGTGCCTCCAGTTGCCACAGAGGGCCATGGGGATACCAGGGTGAGGTCTGGCACCTGAGTACATGTTGGTGTGTGAGGGTTATGCAGCTGTGACCATACAGATCTGAGTGGACTGTGTTGCTACCCAATACCACAGTGTCATCTTGACCAGAGCTACAGCTGATGGCCATGTCTAGGTCCCTGACCCTAATGCAGCCTGGGTCTGTCTTGCAGTCTGAGATCAAAGTTCACATAGAAGCTGCAACCCGTGTCCTTATTGGGTATCAGGGATCATGCTGTCACCAGAGCCATCCTAATATGTGTGACCAGTGCCTTTTCCTGGAGCCAAGATGATATGCAGACTAGAGCTGCAGCCAAGGGCCATGTCTGCATCTGTGATCCTGATGTAGTTGGGGTCTGTGTCACCTCAGGGGGTCATAGGAACCTTATATGATGAAATTAGAGGGTCATGCGTAGCCTGCCCCACCTTTCACTGACCCTCAGAAAGTTGGGCCTGATCCTTATTGTTCACTGAAGGAAGAAAGCAGGCCACGACATTAGCAGAAAAGCTGCCTCCCACCCACACACACTGGGGTAAACTGACTCTGATTTCATGGGCTTCACCATCTCACCTAAGGGGGTAACCCCATGGACCCAGAGCGATCGGCTTACCTGCTACTATAGCCCACAGCTGGGCCTTGGGTTAGCCTACCCAAATATTTATCTCATCTTGGATCTAATGGAGCTTGTGAAGTGACTGGTCCTTTGGGAATGATACCCACAGGATTTTCATGACTAGAGTGATAGCAGAATATTAGAGAGGTGTTTTAGTGAGGATCCAGTGATAATAGTGTACCAGAAATGAAAAAAACTTGAACCAGTACAATGACTAATTATAATGACCATTTGCTAGTAAAGTTAATTTGACAAAAGAGTATTCTATGTGACACACTTTAGGTCCCAATGAAAAGATGTTGGAGAGGTGAAAAAAAGAGAGGAGCAAAGTTTTCTTTCTTTCTTTCTTTCTTTCTTTCTTTCTTTCTTTCTTTCTTTCTTTCTTTCTTTTTGTTGAGTGTTTTTTGTGTTTGTTTTCTTGCATGATTTCCTTGTGTTTGATTATTTTTAATTTTCTCTTGAGAGGGACACTGCAGGGATTAAGGAAGAATATGAGGGACTAGGAGGTTATCAGAATAGGTGTGAATGATGTAAAACTTCCTAAGAATCAATAAACATTTTAAATTAAAGAAAAAGAAAAATGCATAAAAGAGAGAGAAAGAAAGGGAAAGAAAGGAAGAAAAAAGAAAGAAAGAAAGAAAGAAAGAAAGAAAGAAAGAAAGAAAGAAAGAAAGAAACAATAATCTGTGTAGGTCCCACTGATCAAGACAGGGGCTTTGGAGGATTGGATTTGTACTCTGGACATGAGAAGTATTCTAACTGGCTCCCATACAAGAAACTTAAAAGTAAAATGCTTTAGAAGTAGAAAGCATTTGGCAAATTTGATGTCACTTGCTTAATGGAACCACTGTAAAAAAATCCACTAGGCTAGAGGGTCCATTGGTTTGATTCCCTCCTTAAGTCGAGGGACTGGAAGAAAGGAGAATTTCTCAGTCTATGCTTTGCAGATCACAAAGATGACAAAGGCCTGTACTCCTGTAAAAAGTACTATAGGTTTTAATGTATTATTAGAAACACTACCAACTACATCTTGACATATTATTCTACTACTGTTCCCAAGATACCATCTCCAACAAATAATGCTTTTCTATAGAGCAAATAGCTCTGATTGGATATTGCTCCTCTCTTTCATACTCAGAATGATAGAGACAGGAAGATTGAGAGAGAGAGATTATAGATGTAATAAAAAAGTGAATGATACATAGATAGGTATGTATGTAGGTAGGTAGGAAGGTAGGTAATGAATGTGAAGACTGTTGAGACTTACAGTGTCACCCAAAATAGAAACCATACCAATCAGATTTCCTGAGACATCTAGGTTGTCTATTGCTATGATTCTGTTTACATGGTGTGCCTTCCTTCTGGTTCTTTCAGAGTATCATATTGTAGACAGGACATTCCATATGATGCTTGATTAATAAAAACTAAGAAAGAGAAATTGGCGTTTAACCTGAAGATCTAAAAAGCAAAATAGCCAGCCACTGGTATTTATGCTGATCTATGTCTGAAATGGCAATCCTGCCTCCAGGAATCTCAGAATGAGATTGTGTCTGAGAGCTGTCTCCTCCCATTATAATTCTCTCTAGAACTGGGATTAAAGGCAGGCACCAGTACCACTTGGTTTCTATGTCAGGCTAGTGTGTTTAGTGGTATTCAATATGTGTGTCATTGTGGTTACTGATGTATTTGGTTACTGATATATGTGGTTAAAGATGTATTTTATTGATACCTGATCTGTAAGGCTGGCTAGTATGGCTGTTTTACTTTCCTTATCTCCAGGTAAAACTTGTTTATTAAACTATAATTGAAATGTCACTAAATCTTATAAAACAGGAAAGTTAATACTTCAGAAGACTTAAGATGGCTATATTCTACAAATATGGTTGGAGTGGTATATACTCAGTTCCTATTTAGACACCTGTCTTCTATTTACGGCAAAACTAAAACTTCATGCAAGTTAGAAAGGAAAATGATTTTTATTTATTATCTATTTCTAATTAATATAATAGGAATATAAATATGCTAAACTCAAATATAACCTACACTTTTCCTTTTTCTGAATAGGCAATCAAAAATTTATTTACATGTCCTGTTTCTTCTTGCATTCAAGTTTTTAAAATTGGTTGTTTAACATAAAGACACTCTTTAAGGACACAAAACATACACTGTATCAGGTGAACATTATCAGAGAAGAGCAAGTTGGCTGATCCCTTTACTGTAAATATATGGGTGAGATTCACACATGGGTGTTATGTTACACAGTCTTTATGTGGGAAGCAATCCAATTGCCTGATGGAAAGTTCTTTAGACATGCCCATCCTAGACAAAATTTTAAATCTCATGTAAGGAAAGTTAATCTTATTTTGTTTTTGTACACGATCTGTTTGTTAGGGAAGAAATGACATTAAAAATATAATCGACTCTCAAGATTGGTTTCAATGAAAAGTTCACTGATTTCTAAAATGGAAGTAAACATAACTGCGGTGAACCCCCCTGGCCAGCAGGGAAGAACGACCACCGAGTCGAGGATTCTTCTCAAATCACGCTTTATTGGAGCCTCTTGGTTGTAGGGAGAGCAGGAAGCGAAGGGCCCGGAGCACTAAACGGCAGCCGCTTATATAGGGAGAGCAGACACGGGTCATGCCTGGATTGGCTACTCACTCATCTTTCGATGCCCCCGGCCACGGGATTGGCTAAGATTACTGCGCACTACTGCGCATGTGAGAGGTTTCGTCTACAGCCTTGCCATATATGGAGTTGTTTACTCGGTGGTGCAGGGGCTCAGCACCATCTTGTAATGGCGGCTAGCAAATCGGCTCCCTGCAGTTCCCTCTTTTTTGTTTTATAGGCAACAAGGGCTCTTATTCCCATTCTGGCTCCCACCTCATGATGTGGGGGCCGATCAAGGGAGGCCCAGGCTCGTGGTACTCCTTCTCCTGTGCAATGGGACAAACCCCTAGGAGGTGCAAAGGCAGTACCTCAAGCGTTGTCTCAGCATACCTTCCCTGGTGCAATGGGAACAAGCCCTACAGGGGTGCAAAGGCTATGCAGAACAGACAAATGCCTACTGGTTCTTAAGAACTGATAACCATATTTGGGGAGAGTCACCACACTCCAAAGCGGCTAAGGCCTGTAGGACAGCAACCTTATCTCTATTCGTTTGGGCTCGAAGATGGCAAATCAGCCACAGGCAGACCATGCATCCTCCCAGACAGCATGCCAGAAATATTCCAACCCCCACCCATTCCTTAAAAAAGGAGAAAGCAGAATATAGCCAGTCAGAAAATTGTCCAAGGGTGATGGGCTGGACATGAGTGTTATTCAGGATAGTGATCTGGAACAATTGATTCTGGAGAAACAGCTCCGCTTCCCGCGACCAGTTCCCCGCCAGATATTCCCCAATTCTTCGTGATTCATTCCTGGAATTATTAAAGACAAGAGAAGTAATGCACACATGTTTCTGATAGGAGACACATCCGATCTGGACCAGACAGGTCAACTCATCCACCTGAGTCTGTACATAATCTATCCTCTGATTGGCAGCTATTATGCCAGAAAGGATATGATTATTAATTCTATTTTGAGTTTCTAATGCATCAGCTGTTTTTGAAACCACGTTGTTAATTGTGGTCGCTGTTTGCACCTGATTAGCCATGGCTATCCCAGCCGTGACGGCAGCCGCCACTGACACTGCTACAGTGGTGACAATGGCTGCAGTAATACCGAAGTCACGTCGTTCATGCAAAAGCGTTGTGATGGGAAATTGGTCCGGGTCAGCTTGGACCGGGAGAGGTACGAAGTTTGGGACCTTCACCATTACAGCCAGCTTTTGAGTGCCATTCCAACATTCAGACAAGTGGCAATTAACTGATCCATTTGTGCAATCCAAGGTACCCGAGGAATCCGGGGTGGAATTAGTAAGCAAAAAGGAAAAAGGAGGGGTCATGCAGACCGCAGCTCCCCCTAGAGTGGCATTACTCAATTCTTCTTCTTTATAAATGCGAAGCCATCTCCCCTGGCCCAATGACTCTGATATGCTACCAGACACATTAAGGAGCCAAGTCCTAGTTAATTGTAGCGTTGCCAGGGCTGAGATGTCCGCCGTGGCTCCTACTTCATTAGAGAGCAGCCATTGATACCAAGATCATCCTGATCCGATAGTGGAATCTTGATTAGACTGGTTATAAAGGTATCTCCTCATAGATGGGGATAGGGAGAACCCATAGGCAACCTGTGTCTTTTCCCAAGTCTTAGCTTGGCAAGCTGTAAATGTAGGCAGAAATGAAAAATCTGGAACACAGTGTGGTGATGTCCTAAAATGAGTAGCATTTTTAGGAGTGGATGCACCTCCCAATGGTACCAGGGACTCCACTCTCATGGCCAAGGTGGTAGCATTGATAGATGTAGCATTACTGGGCCCTCCTGACCCTGAGGTGATCCCCTGAGTCACCTGGGCTAATACTGCGCCCAGGGACCCTAACCCAACATTACTCTGCATCAGGGGATCCATCCAATTGGTCAAGTTTTTGCGTAAAAGCCTTATGCAGGGTCCTTTCTCCTCAAGGGAGAAGCACATAGTCCCGTTTAGGGCTATCTTTGTAGCATTAAACAACTCCTGTTTAGCGTCTGAGTTAGGCAGACAGGGTGCCTCCAGATCGCAGGAGGTGGAAAACAGTGTGGGCAATATAGAAGAGTTAGCATGAACAGGCATTGGCATGGGCCAGGCCTTCGTTACCGCCCATAACGTCATTGGACTCGCGTTCAGCAGGGCTGTCTTCATTGTCAGGATCAGCATCCATGTTGTTGCAGCCCTCATCTTCAGCTGTTGGTCTCAGGCTCCTTGTCAGCCGTGTTGGTACCCAATGAGGGACTTCTTGACTCTGTGGGAAAACACAAACAGCTCCCCTGGATCTCGCAACAACTGGATCCGGTCCATACCATTTGTTATCCAACACATCTTTCCACATAACAGACACTCCCTTATCTTCGGGGGTCATGTTAGCATGTCTATCAGCCGCTGTTCGGCCTTGATCATCAAAAATTAGAAAATTAAATGTAAAAAGTGCCAAAGCAATTCTATCCCTGGGGGAAGCTGTTTCTGCTATTCCCCCTTTTTGTTTTGTTAGAATATCTTTGAGGCTTCTGTTGGCTCTTTCAATGATCCCCTGGCCTTGGGGATTATATGGTAGGCCAAAAGTATGTTCAACTTGAAGCTGTGTGCAAAAGGAACGAAAGCCATGGGAGGAATATGCTGGGCCGTTGTCTGTTTTTAAGCGCAACGGTTTGCCCCAAGCTGCCCAAGCTTCCAGGCAATGAGTCTTTACATGGGTGACCTTTTCCCCCGCCAAAGGGGTGTCATGGATAATGCCTGAACAGGTATCAACAGACACATGTAAATATTTCAGCTTCCCAAATTCAGGGATGTGAGTCACGTCCATCTGCCATAGATCAGTCGGGCGCAGGCCCCGAGGGTTAACCCCTGTGTGGGGAGGGTGAAGAAAAGTCACACAAGAGGAACAGGCCTTCGCGATATCTCTTGCATTGCTTCTGGACAGGGCAAATTTTCTACGAAGAGTATCAGCGGGTACATGATAGAGCCTGTGAAACTCTCGAGCAAGCTCCATTGGGTCTGCAGCCACCAAGGCCATAGCTCTGGTTGCCTGATCAGCTCTTGCATGAGCCTCAGACATAGAACCAGGCAGTAGGGTATGGGCTCTAATATGTCCAATATAGAATGGATTACTCCTTTGAAGTATGTGTTGTTGAATCTGTATTAGAACATTGGAAACCGGACTTGACTGGCGAATGGAAGCGGCCACCTCGAGAGAGGACACCGCATTAACTACATATTGTGAGTCTGAAAACAAATTAAAGGGCTCAGGAAATTTCTTAAAAACTTCCAATACCACCAAGCATTCTGTAGTCTGAGGGGCATTGGGTTGAAAATTAAATACCACCGGCGACTGATTATCCACCACCATAGCTCCTACTCCTGTTTTTGAGCCATCAGTAAATATGGTTACAGCTCCCAATAAGGGCTTAGGGGAGGTAACTCGTGGAAAGTACACTAAATTCTTTTCCACAAAACTCAAAATTGAATGTTTAGGAAAATGATTATCAATAGTATTAGAAAAGCTGCAAAGCAAAATAGCCCAATTTTCCACAGTGGCGGCCAAGACCTCCACTTGCTCCTTAGTATAGGGTATAATCAGCTTATCAGGCATCTTTGCAAAACAGGTCAAGCAAAATTTTATTCCCATTAAGGCTTGATTAGCCACCAAGTCAGGATAATATCTAAGCGTTTTTGCCCCGATTGAATTACCATGCAGCCACCATAGAGGTCCCTCTTGCCATAAAACTCCTGTTGGAATATTTTTTGTTTTTAATATACAAAGAGAAATTGGCAAAGACGGGTCATGGCGGCATAGCTGTGCCTTGGATATAGCCCCCTCAACCTTGCGTAAAGATTGCATAGCAGCAGGTGTCAATATCCTCGGGGAGGTAACATCAGGATCACCCTCTAAGATAGAAAATAAGGGCAGTAGCTCCGACCTTGGTACATGTAGATACCTTCGGATCCAATTAATATCTCCTAGTAACTGTTGGAAATCATTAAGGGTCCTTAAGTTTTGGGTACGAATAAGGACCTTTTGTGGTCTGATTGTATCTGGGGAGATAATAGAACCCAGAAACCGTGCTGGTGTAGAGCACTGTACCTTTTCAGGGGCTACAATTAGCCCTTGCTTTTCCAAGGTCTAAACGGTATTTTGAAAAGCTTCCCCAAGTACATGTTGGGATGAAGCTGTCAACAGAATGTCATCCATGTAATGAATGACCTTTACAGTGGGAAACTGTCTCCTTACAGCCATCAGGGCAGAATCTACAAATAGCTGTCACATAGTAGGACTATTTGACATCCCCTGGGGGAGGGTTCTCCACTGATAACGAGCATCAGGCTGTTCATGATTTACAGAAGGCAAAGTGAAAGCGAACCTTTCCCTATCCTGGGAACACAGCAGAATGGAAAAGAAGCAATCTTTGATATCTAGTACTATAATTGGCCAATTCTTTGGCAGAGCAGAGAGTAATGGGAGACCCTTTTAGGCTGCCCTCATGACTTGCATCTGACTGTTTACAGCCCGCAAGTCATGTAATAACCTCCATTTTCCTGATGCCTTTTTGATAACAAAGATCGGAGTATTCCATGGTGATACAGAAGGCTCAATGTGACCTAGTTGCAATTGTTCCTCAATTAGTTGTTTAGCGGCTTCCAATTTCTCCTGGGAAAGGGGCCACTGGGGGATCCATACAGCCTTATTTGTTGTCCATGGTATGGGTATGGAGCCCATTGTGGAAGCCGATATGTCAGTGGCCCCTAAGAAAAACCCAGTCCTTTGCGGTCTGTCTTACTGACCGGTATTATCGGGTCGGGTATGCCTTGGAGATTTTTTCCCAGGCCTCGAGAAGGAACAAATCCTTGTAACCTCATCATATCTTTGCTTTTATCTGAAAATTCATTAGTCAATCTGAGCTGTAATTGCTGCTGAACATCCCTTCCCCAGAGGTTAATGGGGAGGTCTACTACAAAAGGTTGTATTTTTCCATGCTGATTTTCTATTCTCCAAGTCAATTCCTTAGAACTGATGCAAGGTGTACGTGCGTACCCTAGCCCCTGTAGGGACTGGCAGGATTGCTGTAAAGGCCATTGCTTAGGCCATGATTGGGTTCTGATAATGTTTCGATCCGCGCCAGTGTCCACCAAGCCCGAAAAAACTTTTCCTTCAATAGTCAATTCTAAGATCGGTCTATCATTGAGGGCCATGGACAAACAGGCAAGATCAACTCCTGTGGATCCCAAGCCCTCATTCCCTCTTACTCTGTCTGCAGAGGGGAATGATTCATGCTTGGAGGGCAAAACTAACAATTGAGCAACCCGGTCACCGGGAGCTACAGAAATTACGCCATGAAAAGCGTGACAAAGAATCTTAATCTGCCCCGTATAATCAGGGTCAATAACACCTGGGTGAACTATCAGTCCTTTCATAGTAGATGAGGAGCGCCCCAAAACAATCCCTACATGTCCCTCCTGCAAGGGACCCGACATGTCAGTCTCCATAATCTGAACTCCCATGTCTGGTGTTAATACCATTCCGGAGGTGGCACAGAGGTCCAACCCTGCGGAACCGATGGTGGCTCTCCGTACTGGCGTGTCTGCCTCTGGTAACTCAGAGGTGGGGCTGAAGCCTGAAGCGCCCCGAATATTTTCGGGCACCGAGGACTGGGGCCCCTCATCCCGTTTTTTGTCTCAGAACTAGAGACTTATGGGATAGGCTGACCATTAATGTCCCTCACTGAGCGGCATTCATTGGCCCAATGCTTTCCCTTCTTACAGCGAGGGCAAATGCCTGGCATACGTGGACCAGGCCTTGTAGGCGGTTCGAATGGTCCACTGCCATTAGGACAATTTCTTTTTAAGTGTCCCATCTGGCCGCACCGAAAGCATCCTTTGTTTTTTGTATCCCGGGCCGATCTAGCGGTCGAAAGCATCGCCGCTGCTAAGCCTGCATTTGTTAAAGGACCTCCAATTTCCCTACAAGCCTTCAACCAAGCATCCAATCCTTTATGCCTGACTGGTCCTATGGCTCGCTGACATTCTTTAGTGCTTTGTTCAAAAATTATCTGTTGCACAAACGGCAAGGTCACATCTGAATTTCCAAAGATCTTTTCAGCGACCTCAGTCATCCTGGCCACAAAGTCCGCGAATGGCTCTGTGGGTCCTTGGACGATCTTAGTCAAATTGCCTGCCACTTCCCCTTTATTGGGTAGGACCTTCCAAGCACTGAAGTAAAGATCACTAATTTGCTGGTACACCTCAAGAGGATGATCAACTTGGTTTTCAGCAAACTCCCCTTGTCCCAAAAGCATCTCAGCAGTCCAATCTGGGTGGCCATTTTGTGCATTAAGTCGAGCCTGAACCTGTGCCTTGTCAGCAGCCAGGGATTTAAATTCCAAAAATTGTCCTCGGGACAGGCATGCCCTAGCAACCTCTGTCCAGTCTGTGGGTGTTAAAACCTGGGTACAGAGTCTGCGCAACAATGCAATGGTATAGTCTGCGGTGGGCCCAAAGTCTCTAGCCGCGGTCACTATGTCTTTCAGCTGTTTATAGGGCACCGGCTCATACCACCTATGATGTGTATCAGCATCCTCAAACACTGGGAAGGCTGAGGCCACGCGCGTAAGATGGCCGGCACTGTGGGTGGAGACTCACCCAGCAGCTGCCTAGGCCCTCCTCCGGCCCCGCCTCCAACTGCAGAAAACTGCGGCAGGCGTCTCCGCCCACGCCGCTCCTCCTCACATCTAGCAACTTCCTCCTCTAAGTCCTCCTCTTCCTGAGAACTCAGCTCATTGTCCGACAAGTCTAGGTCGGCGAACTCCTCAAGAACCGGATAAAGCCGGTTCCTCTCCTCCATTTTTGTGCCCAAGGGCTCTCTTTGGCCCTTTTCCCTGGGCTTAACTTTTGGATCTTTTTCTTTTTCCTTTACTTTTTCTTTTTCCTTTTCTTTTTCTTTTTCCTTTTCTTTTTCTTTTTCCTTTTCTTTTTCTTTTTCCTTTTCTTTTTCTTTTTCCTTTTCTTTTTTTCTTTTAGGCCTATCCAAGTCTCCCCCTTTTGATTCCGATTCTGATAAGTTGTCCTGGTGTGCTATTAATGCCTCTCTACCTTTTCTAACAAGATCTGCATTATCACCCCCTCGTAAGAGTTCCTCACTAGTCGCCATAGCGGCATAGTGCCACGGCCTATTTGGTTTTCATGTTTAGCCTTTTCCAAGTCCCGTCCTAATTTTTCCCATGAGGGCAAGGTGAAATCCCCAGAGACCGCGAACCATGGTGCGTTCTGGTCAATGTCCTTCATGACCTTATCGATCGTGCTCCGAGAAACCTTCAGGCCACGCTGTTTAAGCAGCGCCTGCAGGGGACTAACGAGGTCGATGGGACCAGGACCAGCGCCATGAGTGTTGCCCATAATGCGGTCTTATGCACAGGCACCCTACCGGAGAGCCACTTAAGCTACAGCGGTCTTATTTCCCCTCAGAGAAAAGCCGTTTTATCTACGACAGACTTACTTTCGATTCTGACTAGGCGTGGTCGCAACAGCAAAGGCACTCTTGACCAGGCTTATGGCAACGCAACCAAAAGCAACACAGGAGCACACAGATCACCATTACTACAAAAACAAGGCAGAACACTCCAGGTTCAACTCCAGCAATCATCATTTTTTGGAGACTTGCTTACCGACGTCGCTGCCCCGCGTGTCGAGTTCTGGATCCTCCTATGGGCCCCTCGCCCGGTGACCGAAGGGTGTCCCGGAGTCCCGGGGTTTCGGCACCAGTTGCGGCGAACCCCCCTGGCCAGCAGGGAAGAACAACCACCGAGTCGAGAAGAATCAAATCACGCTTTATTGGAGCCTCTTGGTTGTAGGGAGAGCAGGAAGCGAAGGGCCCGGAGCACTAAACGGCAGCCGCTTATATAGGGAGAGCAGACACGGGTCATGCCTGGATTGGCTACTCACTCATCTTTCGATGCCCCCGGCCACGGGATTGGCTAAGATTACTGCGCACTACTGTGCATGCGAGAGGTTTCGTCTACAGCCTTGCCATATATGGAGTTGTTTACTCGGTGGTGCAGGGGCTCTGCGCCATCTTGTAATGGCGGCTAGCAAATCGGCTCCCTGCACATAACACTCTGATATATCCTTGATAGGGAAATGTAAGCAACATTGGAAACCATCATAATTTTTGCAGGATCCAGAAAGCCTTTATTTCATTATCAGTGGCCAAGGCAGAATGGCCATATGTCTAAGTTGACTGCCCAATCTTTGCTCCTCAATGGGTTGCCCATGAATTGGCTAAATTTTGTCAGATTCCAGTATATTCTGATGTTGTTTTCCATCTATTTCTACTGTCTGTGTTTTGCATGCTGCCCAGATCTGCCCTTTCTTCTTAAATACTACACATATACAGGTACATCAAATTGCCATCAACTCCAGGGCAGCCCAATCTGGCACATAGAGCATGCTGTTCAATTCAAATGATAAAGCCTTTTGTTTAGTGCCAGAGCCCTCATTAAGCTAACCACCTGGCTCCAGAGCACAACTACGAAGGCACAGAGCTCTTCACGAGCAATCTACATGACATTTTCCTTTGATGATAAATGTTGATCAATTTCATTTTGTTTTTGACAATACTTTCCATGTGTTTACACCTATTAATCTTCCAATTATGTGATTTAAACTTGTCATCTTGCAAAGATTCAAAGGGATAAAAAAACAGCAATAGAAAAAGTAAAAGAGAATTAAAAAATAAATGGTTTTAGTGTATTTTTAAATACAAGGTATTTTATTTTTAAAATGAAGTGCTTTTTTAAGTATAAAATAATATAATAATTTCAGTTTAACAGAAAACATTTAAGTAAAATTTTTTCATCTCTTCTTACACGTTGTTTAGAATATCTATAATTTCATAAAAAATCAAAATATTCCTGTTAATCTTTGACTGTTGCTGAAAAGATATAAAATATGTGTGAAATAAGTAGTATCCAATATCACATATTTGCAATTTGTCTGAAAAGTGTGTCTAAAATTGAGATGGTGATTACTAGTAACTTTTAAATATTTTAAATCTATTTAAAGTATGCAGTAATTATTGATAGTAAAGAAAATCACTATAGTTTTAATATAGTTACAAAAATTAGAAGCTTTTCTACATATACATATTTTCATTTTTTAAGGATTTTTGTCTTTCTTAAATCTGTTCCTTTCTTTTAAAATCATCATTTATTTTGTGAAAATCTAATTGGACAATTTTCTCTTTCCTTTTTCTCCCTCAAAATACTTCCATAAACCTCTCCTTGATGTCTTTTAAATTCCTGGAAACTTTTAAACTTATCTGTTTTGTATATATATATATACTCTATATATATATATGTGTGTGTGTGTGTGTGTGTGTGTGTGTGTACACACACACACACACACACACACATACATGTAGATGGAACAGCGAGCTGTGTCCTGCCACCTGGCTAGCTTTACCCAAAAAATTACACGGAAACTGTATTCTTTTAAACACTGCCTGGCCCATTAGTTTCAGTCTTTTCTCTTATTGGTTAATTCTCACATCTTCTTTTAACCCATATTTAGTAATCTGTGTAGCACCACGAGGTGGTCGCTTACCAGGAGAGATCTTAACCTGCATCCATCTCAGAGAGGAGAGGCATGGCGACTTCTTATGGCGACTGCCTGAAGCGTCTCCCCAACTCTGCTTCCTTTCTTTCACAATTCTGTTCTGTCTATTCCACCTACCTAATTTTCTGTCCTCTGAAAGGGCCAATTCAGTTTTTTTTTATTAATCAATGAAAGTAACACATAGACACTCCTCCATCACACACACACACACACACACACACATACACACACATATATATAATAATTTATAAATACATAAATACATCCTGTTCAATCTGTTAATTTTATTCTTATGTAAATTTTTCAGGGCTGATCACTTTATGTTGGATAATCAATTGGTATTCTCTTTCCCGGTGTAGAATATTTCTCATGTTCTCAGCATTCTTAAATTACCTGTAATTCTTGGTATAGGGTTGAAGATTCATAGGCTTTCCCCATTCCTTTATAGTATGAAGAGAAGTATCTTTGAGAAAAGACTACAATCTATACTTTATTTAAAACCTTAATTACTTATAACACTGTGGTAGTTTGTATAAGAATAGACTCAATAGACTTATAGATTTCAATGTTTAGTTATTAGAGAATTGCACTATTAGAAGATATATCCTTGTTGGAGATGGGATTGTCCTCATAGGAGGAAGTGTATCACTTGGAGTGGGCTTTAAGGTTTCAAATTTTTAAGTCAGGCCAAGTGTCTCTCTCTTCTGCTGACTGCAGATCCAGATGTCGAACACTCAGCTACCTCTCTAGCAACATGTCTGCCTTTGTCATGCTTCCTGCTATTGTAATAATAAATTAAACCTTTGAAACTCTAACTCAGTCCCAATTAAATGCTTTCCTTTATAAGAGCTTATGCTGTCATGGTGTCTCTTTAACATAGTAAAAATGGCAATTCTACCAAAGGCAATTTATAAATTCAACGCAATCCCCATTAAAATCCCAACAAAATTCTTCACAGACCTTGAGAGAACAATAATCAACTTTATATGGAAAAAGAAAAAACCCAGGATAGCCAAAACAATCTTATACAATATAGGAACTTCTGGAGGCATTACCATCCCTGACTTCAAACTCTATTACAGAGCTACAGTATTAAAAACAGCTTGGTATTGGCATAAAAACAGAGAAGTCGAACAATGGAATCAAATAGAATATCCGGATATTAACCCATAATCCTATGAACACCTGATTTTAGACAAAGGAGCTAAAAGTATACAATGGAAGAAAGAAAGCATCTTCAACAAATGGTGTTGGCATAACTAGATGTCAACCTGTAGAAGAATGAAAATAAATCCATGTCTATCACAATGCACAAAACTCAAGTCCAAATGGATTAAAGACCTCAATATTAATCTGATCACACTGGACCTGATAGAGGGGTACTGTTTTTTTTTTTTTTGAGTTGATCTTGTATCTTGCATATTAGTGAAAATGTTTATCAGCCATAGGAGTTCTCCCATCAAAATTTGGAGTCACTTATGTATACTATCATATCTTCTGCGAATAGCGAATCATTGAGAACTTTTTTTCAATTTGTATCCCTTTGATCTCCTTTTGTTTTGTCTTATTGCTCTAACTAAAACTTCTGGTACAATGTTGAATATATACAGAGAGAGTTACTTGTTTTGTTCCTATTTTCTTTTGGAATAATTTCGAGTTTCTCTCCATTTAGTCTGATGTTAGCTGTTGGCTTGCTATATATTGCTTTAATACATTTAGATGTGTTCCTTTTGTTCCTGACTTCTCAAAGACCTTTAACATGAAGGTGTGTTGGATTTGTCAAATACTTTTTCAGTGTCTAATGAATTGATCATATGATTTTTTTCCTTTCAGTTTATTTATATATTATATTACATTGACAGATATTTGTATGTTGAACTATCACTGCCTCTCTGGGTGAAGCCAAACTGATCAAGGTGGATGATTTCTTTGATTCAGTTTGCCAATTATTATTATTATTGTTATTGTTATTATTATTATTATTATTGTTGTTGTTATATATTTATAATATAAAAATATATTATTGAATATTTTTATATCAGTGTTTATAAGAGAAATTGGCCTGTAATTCTTTTTCTTAGTTGCATATTTGTATGGTTTAGGTATCAAGGTAACTGTTGTGTCATAAATAGTTTGGCAATGTCCGTTGTGTTTCTATTGTATGGAACAATTTGAAGAGTAACAGTATTACTTCCTCTTTGAAATTCTGGTAGAATTTTGTGCTAAAATCATCTGGCCCTGGACTATTTTTGGTGGGGAGACTTTAATGATTACTTATAGTTCCTTAGGTATTATTAGTTTATTTAAATTATTTATCTGTTCTTGATTTAATTTTGGTATGTGGACTCTATCCAGAAAATTGTCCATTTCATTAAAATTTTCCATTTTTGTAGAATACAGGTTTTTGAAGCATGACCTGATAATCCTCTGTGTCTGTTTTTATATCCTCCTTTTCCATTTCCTATTTTGTTAATTTGCATATACTCTCTTTACCTTTAGGCTAGGTTGGATAAGAATGTGTCTATCTTGTTGATTTTCTCAAGAACCAACTCTTCGTCTTATTGATTTATTGCATTGCTTTCTTTGTTTCTATTTTATTGATTTCAATACTTAATTGATTATTTTCTGGCATGTGCTCCTCCTGGGTGAGTTCACTTCTTTTTGTTCTAGAGCTTTCAGATGTGCTGTTAAGTTGCTTCTTTGAGATTTGTTCACATTCTTTATATAAGCACATAATGCTATGAACTTCCTTCTTAGTACTGCTTTCAAAGTGTCTCATAAGATTGGTTATGTTGTACATTTATTTTCATTGAACTCCAGGAAGTCCCTAATTTCTTTTTATTTCTTCCTTGAGCCAGGTGTGATTCAGTTCAGCACTGTTCAATTTCCATGTGTTTGTAGGCTTTCTGCAATTTGTGTTGTTGTTGAACTCTACCTTTAAGCCATGGTACTCTGATAAGATACATGGAGTTATTCCAACATTTTTATATTGTTGAGACTTGTTTTGTGACCAAGTATGTGATTAATTTTAAGGAAGGTTCCATGAGGTGTTAAAAAATATATAATTTTGTGTTTGGGTGAAATATTTGGTAGATATCTAGTAGGTCCATTTGAGTCATGACATCTCCTAGCTACTCATATTTCTCTTATGTCTCTGTCCAGTAGACCTGTCCATTAGTGACAGTGGAATATTGGAGTCTTCTACTACTAGTGTGTGGGGTTTTATGTGCAGTTAAACTTGAGTAATGTTTCTTTTATATATTTGGGTGCTCTTGTATTAGTGGCACAGATGTTCAGAATTGAGAGTTTGTCTTGATAGATTTTTTTTCTATGATGAGCATGAAATGTCCTTCTCCAACTGTTTTGATTGACTTTAGTTTGAAGTCTATATTTTTTTAGATATTAATATAACTACACCTGATTGTTTCCTATGTCCATTTGATCGAAAAATCTTTTCCCAACCCCTTACCTTGAAGAAATACTTGTCTTTGAGATTGATGTGTGTTTCTTGTATGCAGTAAAAGGACGGATCCCATTTTCATATCCATTCTGTTAATGTGTCTTTTTATAGGTGAATTGAGTCAATTGATATTAAGAGATATTAGATACCAGTGATTGTTTATCCCTGTTATTTTTTGGAGGTAGTTTTTGTGTGTTGTACTTCTTTGGGGTGTGCTAGAGTGAGGTGTGAGGTTACATGTTGCCTGTGTTTTATGGGTGCAGCAAATTCCTTGGGTTGTAGTTTTCCTTCTATTATTTTCTTTAATATTGGATTTGTGCATAGGTAATGTTTAATTTTGGTTTTGTCATGGAATATCTTGTTTTATCCATTTATGGTGATTGAAATTATTGCTGGGTATAGTAGTCTGGACTTGAATTTGTGATTCTTTTGTGTCTGTGGCATATCTGACAAGGACCTTCTGCCTTTCAGAGTTCCCATTTACAAATTAGGCAAATCATGTGTGATTCTGGTGGATCTGCCTTTATGTTACATGGCCGTTTATCCTTTTCAGGTCTTAATCTTCTTTCTTTTTTCTGTATGTTTTTTCTTTTGATATGACAAGGGGACTTTCTTTTCTAGTTCAGTCTATTTGCTTGTTTGTTTGTTTCTGCAAGATTTTTATATCTTCATAGGCACATACTTGTTTATGTTGGGAAAGTTCTAGTATGGTTTTGTTGACTATATTTTCTGTAGCTTTGGGTTGGACTTCTCCTTCTTTCACCACTATTATTCTTAAGTTTTGTCTTTTCATGCTGGTCCAGATTTCCTGGATGCTTTGTGTTAAGGATTTGTTGGATTTAATGTTTTCATTGTCTTATGAATCTAATTCCTCTATCTTAAACTCTTGAAATTATTTTACCATCTCTTGAAATCTGTTGATTATGATTGAATCTGTACTTCATATTCATTTGCCCAGATTTTCCATTTCCAGAATTCTCTCTTTTTTTGTATTCTTTATTGCCTCTATTTTAGTTTTCAAGTCTTCAATTGTTTAAGCTGTTTGCTTCTCTTGATTGATTGCTTTTTCTTGGGTTTCTTTAAGAGAATTATTGATTTCTTCCCTTGTTTTGTTTGTCTTTTCCTTCATTTCTTTAAGGAAATTCTTATTTCTTCTTTAAAGATATCTATCATCTTCATAAAGTTATATTGGAGTTTGTTTTCTTCTGCTTTTTCTGAGTTAGGATGTTCAGGTCTTCCTGTTGTAGGACCACTAGTTTTTGGTGATGGCATATTAGTCTTTTTTATTAAAAATTTCCACTTCTTCCCATTTTCCTCCCACTCTCCCCACTCCCTCTTCCCCTCCCTCTCCAGTCAGGGTTTCCTGCCCTGTGGAAAGTCCAAGGTCCTCCCCCCTCCATCCATGTCTGAGAAGGTGAGCATCCAAACAGACTAGGCTCCCACAAGACCAGTCCATGCAGTAGAATCAATTCTATGGCATATTAGTTTTTATATTGTTGGACATAATCTTACACTGCCCTTGTTTCTTTCACTCAGGGCAGATGAGGGCCTGTGCTTCAAGGGATCCCTGTTCCCCCAATCAGTGACAGTCGAACCTGTGACTTGGGTGTTTACTCTTCCTCCAGGGTCTATAGGGTCTGTGCCTCTAGTGAATGCTAATAAGCCTCTGGGGCTCCTTTTTAGGGGCACTCTAAGTCAACCTCCCTTTGTTACAGATGGGGTGGGGATGGTTTCAAATGTGTGGAGGTTGCTTGGGGTCTCCATGGTTTGGTATGTGGAGGTGAAAATTGGGGTGTTCCTCTCCAAGCAAGGGTTTAGAGATCTGAGCCCTCTAAGTGGGACTCAGATGCTTATTTCTCAAGGGCAGACTGTGCCATGGCTCTAGTGGGGCCAGATGTGTTGATGGGTTAAAAGTTTACTCTTTATTAAGAAAATAGAAAGTGATTTCAAACTCTTCACATGACCAGATTGTTTTCAAAATGCTTTTGTTTCTAATGAGCAAACACAAACATAATTATTTTTCTCTTTTTTCTGGATGTATGCATTTTTCTCCAAACACTTTTAATCTAATTACAGATTTGTAGAATTACTCCTTCCCACATGATAACTGGTATGTTACATCATGTAGACAACATTCAATACAGATTTAATTACTAAAAATAGTGTAGCTGCATTTCTTTTATTTATATATTTGTAAAATTGAAACCTTCATATTTAGAGTTTCAAGGTCATGAAATGCTTAGCATTCAGGATGGAGAACAGCAATAGCCACAAAGATGATAACAGCATTAAAGGTCTAACACCATATGAACACTTAAGTTTATAATTGTTCTTCATTTTCATCATAAATCAGGGTACAGAGACAGTATGTTATTGCCCAAATTTGAACCTAATGTGAACTTCATCACATTAGTGTCAAAATCTGTGACTGGTACCTCCATGTATCCACTCTTGGAGAATCGTTTTCTTTTACTGAGTGAACACCAAGAGTACAGACAGATGACTTGCAATAGAAAGGCATCAATTTCTATAATCTACTCATTATGTGAATAAATAATTTGAAAAGAAACACTGCTACTGGAACTCTTCTAACTTATCAGAACATGCATTTTTAGTACACTGACCTATTTGTACATGGTGATTCAAGATCAGCATACAATTCCAGAGAGTTCAAAGTATCAAGCAAATTTAACATAGTGAAAGGGAGTACATAATCTGATTGATACACCACTTCTCAATTTTTAACTAATTGATTATACAGACATATCATGCCCTATTAAATTAAACTAGCCCATTTTCATAAGTTGTATAAGAAACTGTGTGCTGAAACAAGAAGAAATAAAGCAGGTTATTTAAAACAACACTAAATTTTGCAGAAGAATTCTGGCATTTGGTGGTCACTTCCCAACAAAAACATCAGAAATCATAGGAAGAGATTTCAGTACTGTTTCTAAAATAATGAAGAGATAATAGGAATTGATTATGTGTAGCCTAGCACTGAGGTAAGTCTTGATTTGATAAACAAAACATGCAATATTCTTATTAAAAAGAGGGGAAATATATTATCCATCAATACTTTTGATTAATCTTTGCTTCAGAAAAGTTTGACTATAATACAATAAGAAAATTAAATACTAGATGTAGTTAAATTAATTTTTAAAGGCTGCTGTTCTTTTTTTTCTTATTTATTTATTTAAGCTATTTATTTATTTGTTTGTTTGTTTATTTGTTTGTTTGTTTATTTATTTATAGGCCAATCCCAATTCACCCTTCCTCTTCTCTTTCTACTGTCCCCTTCCCCTTAACAAATCCTCATGACTCCTCAGAGAGGCTAAGACTGCCCCTGCGAAATCAAGTAAGCCTGTCCCATTACTTCCTGGAAGCAAGACCAAGCAACCCCCTGTACCTGTGTCTAAGATGAGTAAAGTATTTCTTCACAGAGAATAAGCTCCACAAAGTCAGTTCATTAGATTTATATCTTAGAAACACTGTCAGTAGCGCCAAATTCTGCCCAAGCCACAATGCATACCTGTTTTAACTGATAATAAAGTTTGATAGGATAAGCTCTTAAAATAAAAAACATTAGATTTATAATATATTAACTGAACTAACCACACCACCAAGGCATCAACAATTCGGTGTGTATGTGAGTTTGTCTGTGTGTGTGTGTTTTGCATTTTCATAAATTTGCCTTTACCAATAATAATTCAGGTTTCTTATTTCCAAATGTTCACTGTAATTTATTAGATATTAGATATTAGATAACTTATTAGATATTAAATAGCATATCTCATGATCCAGATTTAAGGTTCAGTACTTAATATTTTGTTTAATTTTCACTATTATTTAGAAAATAGTTTTTATTTATTAATTTCTAAGCTAGTATCTCAGGCCCAGTCAACACATCTAATTAATGATTTCTACTTTTAATTAAAGATCATTCTGTTCTTTCCATTTCCCTCTCTCTCTCTCTCCCTCCATTCAAAAACCAGATGCAATCAATACTTACCTTGCCATTCTGCAAAAAGCTTCTCCTGAAAATTCCTTCCTGATTTCCCCTAATATTCAACAGCAGCACTATTATTAATGAGTCATAAGTAATAAAATGTACTTTGTAATTTGTGACAGTTGCTTACAGATACTTCTTAGACTTTCTAAAAATTACCATGCAAAACTCATGCTACCAACTTCTCTGTCATCTATTATGAAATCTTGCAAATTGTCCATACCCTTGTACTTTTTTATATCACCCAAAGCAATGCAGGCTTATTTTTATCTTTATGACAATCACAATCAGTTCTCTTATGTATGAAGTTCTCAACTCAGAATATAAAAAAATACATTAAAAGAAACATACTTGGGCCAGGTGGGCAAAACTGCAATTAAAACCAATCTTTCTCTGTAATTTTACAGATTTGATATCAATAAAAGTATTTTTTAACTTGTTATGATAAAGTATTTGTTAATTCAGCTAATCTTTAAAGTGCTTTCTTAGAGATATCATTTTGATTCTTGCCCTCTTATCAACTAGATAATTCATGTAATTTTTACCTGTTTTTTCAGGTTATAAAAACATACACATACCTCCATACATTTTATGAATAGACATATATATGAACACACACACACAATGTGTGTGTGTGTGTGTGTGTGTGTGTACCATAAAGAAAAATGCATAGGGAATTTTTTTATAAACCTGTTGGCATACTTACTTTTTTGACTACATATATAACATATATTTATCTATTTCTGTAACAGACAAAAAGCAACTGGAGAACTTAAACATTAAATATAATGAGAAAATACAAGAAATTTTATCCTCATTAAATTCTCAACATTTTATATAAGGCAACACTGCAAATTAAAAATATTGGATGATTCATCAGCATTTACGATTAAAAATTAATATATCAGAAGCTATTGTAAGAAAAGCAAGAAATTCCTAACAGAAATTATTTGATTCAGTGTGCTAAATCATTACATTTTGAAAAAAAAAAACTGTTGCAATATTTAAGAGTAAAGAGTTCTTTAAAATTAATGAAATATATTATTATGTCAAAATAAAATGAAGACTAGGAAATTACTCTCAACAGAAGTTAAAGAATCAATAATATTTGTTAAACATTCCAAATCCATTAGTAAAATTATTCATTAGCAACAATATTTTTTGATGTCTAATATATATTTATAGTATTGTCTGATGACAGAAGTAACAAAAAAATCCCACACCAGTTCGTAATTACAAATAATAAAGGGTTATTTATTTAAGGAAAAACTTAGAGATCACTGTCCTGGATAACAGTCCTCTATGCGAACAGTAACAGAGTCTAGCAGCTGGAAGTAGGAATTGAAAGCAAGAGAGGGAGGAGAGAAGAGAGGAAGCAATGCTTTACAGCTGCTTTTACAGTATAAGAGACCAGGCCCAAGTGGGCTGATATCTTAAAGGCTATTGGTTGAAGGAGCAGAATGTGCTCCCACAGCAATTGTCTGTTAATTTCAGGAAAAGATCAGAAAATTTTTTACTTTTGATGATTTTTGTGTGTTGTAATTTTTTTGATCAATGCTGGAGTGCATTACAACAAGTCCACCCCTCCGAAAAAAGTTTAGGCAATGTTAAAATTGTTATTCTATTTATAATGAAGGAATTTATGCTTTAAACCATGCATAGTTATATAGTCTATACATACATACTATCATTGTTCTTCATTTGGGATTGAGGATAGATGTTTCTATCGGGATTTTGGGGACTGGAGACAGCTTCCAAAATCTCACAAGTACCCAGCAACAATTTACTTCTGAGATACATCCTCATTCCAGTTTTTAATTTTTTTCCTCATTTTTTTATTAAAGGTTTTCATCTCCTTCCCTCCTCCTCCCCCTTCCCTCCCCTCCTTTCCACCCATAACCCCTCTCCACCCCTCTCCAAGACAAAGAGCAATCAGGGTTCCCTTCACTATGTTAAGTCCAAGGTCCTCCCAGCTCCCCCTAAGTCCAGGAAGGTGAGCAACCAAACTGACAAGGCTCACAGTGAGCCCGTCCATGCTGTAGAGTTCATGTTCATTGCCATTGTCCTTGGTTTCTCAGTCCTCCTCCACCGTCAGCCACATTCAGAGAGTCCGGTTTGGTCCCCTGTTCCATCAGTCCCATTCCAACTGGTCTTGGTGTCTCCCGTTAGATCTGTCCCACTGTCTCAATGGGTAAACGCACTCCTCACAGTCCTGACTTCCTTGCTCATGATCTCCCTCCTTTTGCTCCTCATCGGGACCTTGGGAGCTCAGTCTGGTGCTCCTATGTGGGGCTCTGTCATTTTCTCCATCCAATGCCAGGTGAAGGTTCTATGGTGATATGCAAGATATTCATGAGTATGGCAATAGGATCTGTACATTTCTGGCACCCTCTCCTCAGCTGCCCAAGGACCTAGCTGGGGGCGTCTTCCTGGACACCTGGGAACCCCTCTAGAGTCAAGTCTCTGCCAACCCTAGAATGCCTCCCTTAAGTAAGATATATAATTCCTTGTTCCCATATCCACCCTTCCTATATCCCAACCATCCTATTCCCCCAAGCTCTTCCCATCCTCCACTTCACACTTTTCTCTCCCCATTCCCTCCTCCCCCCATCCCACTCCACCCGCATGTTCCCATTTTTTGTCCGGCAAGAAATTGAAGAGGATACCAGAAAATGGAAGGATCTCCCTTGCTCTTGGATTGGGAGGATCAACATAGTAAAAATGGCAATACTACCAAAGGCAATCTATAGATTTAATGCAATCCCCTTAAAGATCCCATCAAAATTCTTCACAGATCTTGAGAGGAAAATAATCAACTTTATATGGAAGAACAAGAAACCCAGGATAGCCAAAACAATCTTATACAATAATGGGACTTCTGGAGGCATTACCATCCCTGACTTCAAACTCTATTACAGAGCTACATTATTGAAAACAGCTTGGTATTGGCATAAAAATAGAGAAGTCGACCAATGGAATCGAATAGAAGACCCAGATCTTAACCCACAAACCTATGAACACCTGATTTTTGATAAAGGAGCTAAAAGCACACAATGGAAGAAAGAAAGCATCTTCAACAAATGGTGCTGGCATAACTGGATGTCAACCTGTAGAAGAATGAAAGTAGATCCGTGTCTATCACAATGCACAAAACTCAAGTCCAAATGGATTAAAGACCTCAATATCAATCTGAACACACTGAACCAGTTTTTAATTTTTATTGTGTGGGGGGGAAGGGGTCTTACCAATTAACCAATCTGGTTGTTTAATCAATCCATACACCATGTGGACACTGAACTTCACATTTTTCTATTTTGCCATCTTAGTGACTGTGATTAATGACTCAAGTTACTATGTCTAGTAAGTTGTAATTACATTTAATCTCCAACTTTTATAGCACTAATATCTCCCGTAACAACATACAATATTTAAAAAGTTAAATTTTCATAATTTTTCAGAAAAAGTATTATTTCTAATGGTAAAACATCTTCATAAAAGGGTGACTATTTTTTAATATATTCTGTCTTATTATCTAGAGTGTGCTAAGTGTCTAAAGCTTCATCATGAAAGCAATAGTAAAATTTGAATTAAAACTACTTATGAAAGAGTTAACTTTCTAAAATCTTTCTGGAGTTTCTAAATAGCTTTAAATGTTCCATTGAGTATCTGGGAGAGCAGATGCATACATTTTCTGTAACATCCATAAGAGATGAAGACCCCTTGACCAGGACTGATGAGTTGTTAGCAAAGCAAACAGAGATACTGAACATTCAGTATTAGCAAGTACAATGATCAATTTGTGCTGCCGGATGTCTTAAATCCAGTGATTACCTTGCCACTGGGGTATGGCCTCTTATACTATATGTGCAGATGAAGAGAATGCATCCAGCCTCTTTTTCATAACTGTTGTGGATTTCAGTTTCTAATCTTTGTTCCAGCAGGTGATTCTGTGAGTCTACTTCTAAATAAATAACCATCTATTTCTCAATTCTGTGCTAATGTGGAATTTCTCTTAAGTGTCCTTCTTCAAATTTGGTGATTAATTTGAAGTTGGCAATCCTTAATTGTCAAATACCCACATAACACTACCTTCCTGAAATTTGATGATTCACTTGATAAGTTAAACCTAAGGTAACAGGATATTTCATAGAATAAACAAAACTTAAGGTTTATGATAGTTTATAAAAATTAGGTCTCCAATGGTTTGTCAAGTCAAATATTTTAAAAATTAACAAGATCATAAATACTTGTTTTCAAATATTTTAATATGTATATTTATTTACATATATTCATATTTTTGAAGCTTAAATTTCAATGAATAATTAGTTATTAATAAATATTGTATCATTTAAATTCTGTGTTACAATCCTTTAAAGTAATTGTAAAATTATAAACTAAATTTTAAAGGAGAAATCATATGTAAACAATATGTTTAAAAATACAGAACCAAATTTTGAAAATCTCTATCTTCTTGAGTCATTAAAACAAGAATGGTAGCATACAGAATGTCAAAAGAAACAAGATGAAAAAGTCCAGTTTTGAAATTTCTGTTTGTGGGCACATCATTCAAAGTTCAAATTGAAATCTTGTTATTTATAGACAATATTGCTTTAGGCATCATTGTAGCACCTACAAATACTCATTACATAAGTTCACAATAATTAATGAATTAAAATTAATAAAGTGTCTAAAAATAAGGGGCTCACTCAGACATACATAGTCTTTGCCAAAAAATTGGAGTGGAGCAATATTATTTTTTTGTGTATAGTCAATTGAACAGTATATTAGTTACAACATAACAATTTATAAAAAAATGAAAAATATTCTAACAGTGTTTAAAATATATTATTATATTTTAAATATATTACATGAATTTTCTCACATCAATATGTCCAGTGATTTTAAGAGACATTTTTCTTAAATTAGGAGAATTAAACCAATATGTGTATAAAAGGTGCCTGATAATAGGCTATAATATTATTAAAATATTTATTTCTATGGTTAGTTTACATTTAATAATTATATTTTTCTCAAATATATACTTTTATATTGAAGGATATTTCTGTCTTGGTTATGGTATACATATCTGTAGAAAATTAATTCATACAGTACTTATCTCCATTGTCAATCAATTCTACTTTAGTAACTTCTATCTTGTCCAGCCTTGACACTATAGTTATTTATTCAATAGAATTCCATACAACCCTTTTTATTATACTGATCCTTCTTACTCCAGGTCCTCCTCGTCCATCCCTTCCATTTTTATACTTTTTTTAAAATTTCCCCACCAAGGCCAATTTTAACTTTCCCAAGATTAATGCTCCCTTTTGGTGGAGCATGGTTTACTTATATTTATACTTTATATTTAGAGGAAACTGACCCTTCTTTTCCTGGCAGCTAAGAATTGTCAACAGCTTTTCAGGTAGGTATGGAACTTCTTGCCTATATTTCCTTTTTAACCTTGAATTTTGTTGTTTGTCCTTCACAGGCATTACAGATGCTGTCATTATGGTTGTGAGATATTGTGTGCAGTTTCCAGGATTCTGTTCAGAAGACACTGTTTCCTTATAGTAAACCACCATATTTGATTGTTATAATCTTGTCACTTTCTCTTTCACAATGATCTCTGATATATTATATAAGGTTTGATATATATGGTTCCTTTGTAGCTGAATATTTTGCAGTCTCATATTCTCTACACTTTGACCACGAATGTCTATTTTGATCATTTACTGCAGGTAAAATCTTCTCTGATATGACATGAATGGGTTTTAATCTATGAATATAATAAATCTTATAGAAGTCACTATAATAATATGTCCATCTATTGTAATAGTAGTAGTAACTACTCCCTCAAGTACCATACCCAGTCTAGTTATAGGAGCTTAGTCAAGTACTGGTGTAAGGAATGGGTTTAATCTTGTGGAATTATACTTAAAATCCAAGTAGAAGGTTAGTGATTGGAGGTTGCATAAAAATTGTACAAGTATGCATGCTTTTCTAAGTCTGTTATTACTGTAGTTCACAAATGCCATAGGTGGGCATGATTAATTTTGTGTTAATTCACGAGTATCATGCATAGATCCTTCAAGGATTATGAAAACAACAAGTAATGATGAATTTCTCTAGTCAGCTCCTACTTGATTTCATCATACGCTGTGAATCAAGTATTTGCTGTCTCAAGAAATAGGATCTTACCATCAGGTTTTGGAGATGGAGCAACAAGAACAAATGGAAAATTATGTAATGTTTGGGAATCACTGCAACCTCATTGGCCAATAACCTCAAAAGAAATAATCCTTTCCTGAACTGTGTTTTTTAAAATTTGTTAGCTTATGGTGTCTACAGTGACAGAGGCCAAAAAATTATATAGCAGAAGACAGCTAATATTCAACAGGTCGACCTACCATATGAATAACTTTCTGAAAGGGAATCTTACTTGGAAAGACCATGGGGTCATTGACTGTGAATATATTTGTTTTCATCTATAATTTTTTTTCTCATGTGTCACTACATTCCTTCCCAAAAAATAACTATGGGTATTTTCCAAACTATGTCATAGTCCATCTACTAGGCACATATATAGCTGTAGATTGTCAGGAAGATGATTCCTGCTTAATTGTACAATTTTGATGCATAGAAATAATACCAGGATATTTTTCATAGCTTGTAATGACATAGATAAACTACAATACTCTCAAATACAAAGGCAGCTTTTTATATATTTAGTTTATTGTAGACTTCAGAGTAGATTCAAAACAAACAAGTTAGCCCTGGGAAATATGAACAAGACCAAGCTCCCAGGTATCTTTTTGTTGAGCCAAAGTCAGGCTGACAATAAGTCAAAACAACCTTCAGCAATTGACTTTCTTCAAGTACTCCTAGCCTCCTTTAGTGATTCAGGACTCAAAGTCCAGCAAAATAACTGTTTGTTGTTTAAGTCCTGAATTTTATCATCACTTTTTATCTGAGAACCCTGACTACTTAGAGCTATGTGTCTACTTTTCCCACCATGTCCTGTAAGTGTTACCTCCTTATGCTGGGATAAACTGGGGTACTTATCTTATGTTATTAGAATAGCTATGACCCTGTATGTGTAGCTTTTAATTATCCAGAGTTTTACAATTGAAGGAAGATTGAGTTTGTGAGTGGGTGAGTGACTGAGTGAGTGAGTGAGTGGGTGGGTGGGTGAGGGAGTGAGAGAGTGAGTGGGAAAGTGAGTGGGTGGTGGGTGAGTGAGTGGTGAATGACAGAGTGAATGAGTGGGTGGGTGGGTGACAGACTGAGTAGGTGGGTGAGTGAGTGAGTGGGTCGGTGGGTGAGTGAGTGGTTGGGTGAGTGTGTGGGTGGGTGAGAGAGTGATAGAGTGAGTGAGTGGGTGAGTTAGTGAGTGTGTGAATGATTGACTGAGTGAGTGAATATGTGGTTGAGAAAGTGGGAGAGTGAGTGAGTGAGTGACTGACTGACTGACTGACTGAGTGGGTGGGAAAGTGGAAGAGTGAGCGAATAAATAAATGATGTAGAAGAGAGCTGTAGCTCTATTTGAAGACATGTAGCAGAGTAGAGAGAATAGATGTGTATAGAAGATATGTATTAAAGAGATGTACCTGTGTAGAGAGATTCTCAGGACAAGAGAGATATTTTTATTATCTCAAAATGCAGTAATGAAGAAAGTTTCCACCAGAACATGGATGTTCTTTTCCTAAAGATCCTAAAATAGATAAGATTTATTTTTCTGAGTTCTGTTATTCTGGAGGTACACTTTTTGCTATCCTTGGTGTACTTCTGGGAACTGGTCTCCCACAGTGTGCTATATATAGTAGGGTCACTGTTCACTGATTAATAGGATAAATTCATTTAAACTTTTTGTGTTGTGTAAAGAAAACAATAATTGTTTTCTAAAATACCAGTTTTTCATGAATATTTTTGTAAGAATTTTGATCCCTTTACATATTATGTCCTCTAAACTGTCCTTCTCTCTCCAGCACTAATTTATCCCATCCAGTTTAATATTTCCCTTTCAATAATTTATATCAGGTCAATCTGTCTCCCATCCTTTGAAGGTCAACTTCCATAAGTCTTCAGTAATATCCTGACCTCTTGTGGTATTCCAAGGAAAAAATTGGTTTTGGATTTGAAACTATTATCCATAAATAAGAGAAAATGTGATGTTTGATTTTCTAAGCCTGAGTTATATCCTTCAGAATAAGTTCTTACATCACCACCCATTTACCTTTGGGTTTTATAATTTAATTTTTTAATTCCTGTGTAAAATTCAGTTATATAAATATAACACATTTTTATTATTCATTCAAGTTGATGATCACACAGACTGTTTCAATTTCCTGGTTATTGTGAATAGGGCATCAGTTAACATAATCAAGTCTTTCAGTTGAAGATAATAGGATCCTTTAATATATATCCAAGGAAAATTTTACATAATAAAATCAGGTTTAATGAATTTATGAGTACTAGGGCCGACCTACAGAAGATACTTAAAGGAAATCTTACTGAAAAGAAGTTTAAACATGCCCAAGTCATCATGAAAAAGTTAACAATTCTAGAATACTGAATAAAATCAGGTATAATGGATTGTCTTATAAGAATGAAAAGACAGAAATTGATACATACTATTAAATAATGATTCTTAACAGATTAGTAGATGCTTGAGTTTATTAAGCTAAAATCCATTTCAAAACACAGGAAACACACCTCAGTACCAGTGATATATACCTCCTCAGGGAAAGAAGAATGAAAAAGATATTCCAATCAAATGGTATTGAAAACCAAGCAGGTGTGGCCATTCTAACAGCTGGCATAACAAACTTCAAAGCAAACTTAATAAGAGGAGCATTGATGCTCTTTAACATCTTTGTTAAAGCAGTACTCAAACATTTGATCTGAATTGCTTGTTCCTCAAAGTACTCAAGGTAAAGCAAGTATTTAGCAAATTAATTTTCTCATGGTTTGCTCAACTATTTATATGCTTATATTTTCTCTATATGACCCTGATTGTCAGTAGCACTTACAACTGCTGTTGTTTCTGTGACAATCATGGACCTTATTCAAGATTTCCCTAAGAACAGATTCAATATTTTGCCATTGTTATAAAATCAAATTTCATGTTAAAGTTGTGGTTTCAGCCTTGCTGCAGTTTGCATTTTGTTATGTCACATTTGGGACATGAAAATTGTTGTATGAGATGTATTTTTCAAAATTAAGGCTAATCAAAATTAAGTTTCTTTTGAGAATGATTTTATAATTTTGAGAGAGACTTTGTGATTGACGATTAGAGATACCCAAGGGTGTCACCAAACCAGAAGTGGAGTCAATACTCTATCAAACTTGACTCACAGAGGAAGCTCTTGTGAGGCTATTAATATCACCAATTTTAAAATGTGATAAGGTTTAATGAGTGAAATCTCTTAGTGGTTTGGAAATAATGTACTTATATAATATAGATAGCATATAGTTTATCTTGACTAGGAAGAGGAAGATCAATATATAAACATAAGCAATGTAAATTTATTAGTAGGAATGTCTTCCAAAGTCATTCCTGGGAAATAAAGATTATTTGATATCTGAGTTTAAATAAAATACAACACTAAGAGTTTATTTAAAAAATAGAGTAACTCTGCACCATTTGGGCTGTGTTGAAATAGAAAGATGTATCTTTTTCACTCATGAATTGCTCAGTAATAAATGTTTTAATTTTGCCTCTTCTGCAGTATAATTTTCTTATTATTGCTCGTAATTGTCAATAGAGCCTGAGGGTTTGATTTACAGTAACTTAAATAAAAATATGGGAATACTGAAATGACAGAAGTCCATTATGTGAATCAAGAAGCTCTTTTAATTAATAAGAGATTTGAAGATATCTAAATATATCCAATGTTGTAGCTATTACAGCTTGAAGAAAAGTAGAGAATAATATATTGACATTAAATTATGGAAAACTGGGGATTTGATTTAATTAGATGATAGTACACACAGTCAGAGTAAGAAAGTTTTCCCATAGAATCAGTGGTCTTCAGAAAGAAGAGGTTTATTGATAAAATTTTATCTTATTGACATCAGAGTGTGGAAAATATGATGTCAGTTCATTTTATATTTCTGCGATGGAAAAGTACATATATAGAGACACATGGTGACTTTCTGAGATGCCTATCTATATAAGACAGAAAAATGCTGACATTCAACAATTCATAGAATACATTTAATATAGTTAAAACTCATGTGGTTTATCAAAAGATCTGATTAACAGCACCCCCATTCAGCAGGAAGCAGTTTGGAGAGAAATAACTGAGCCCATATTCCCAAATATTGTTTATAAATGTTCTTTTACATTAAAGGGGGATAGGATATGAATAATTTACATTGATATGGATTTTGCTTTAGTGATTTAAATTTAAGGTCAATTTTGTTATATGTATATGTATTTCTGATCTTGATTAAGGTATTGTGATTGTGTAGTTCATTTACAAATGTAATGTATAATTAGGAAATGTAGGTTGTTAATGGATAATCATTGATAATAGTCAAGCTTGTAGTCATGTTAGTTAGATTTTCTAAATATATAGAGATATATTTCAGTTAGATAGGCATTCTTCATATCTTCCAAAGACTACAGAATATGGCATTTTAAATGTTTTAATAACTTAGAACTTTTCATGACAATGAGACACGTCTGCTCCTGGCAGCACCAATCTACTTCAAGAAGATTATGGGCATCGAAGGGGATCCTTATGGAGTTTGATAGCAATTTGCACAAGAAACTGCTCTTGCCTGGACTGTTGCAGAAACTGGACACAAAGAACCCACAGAGAGAGGACTGCTGAACTTGCCTAAATGTGAGATAATCTTTCGGGGTTCCTGATTCAAGAAAGAGTCTGTGAGACATTCTGAAGGACACAGCAGATAGTGACTGAACTGCCTTAGAAATTTCCTGCTGCATAGAAATGTCTGCTGGATACTTATGGGCCTATAGGCCGAAGATGGATGCCCCAACAGTACAAAAGAACTTTGGGTGACTGTCCAGGTAGCAAGATGTCTCTGTGATTTCTAGAGTTTGGAAGTTGATTATTTCTTGTTTACTTAGGTAGTATTATATCTTTCTGGAGTCTTTGATGAAGTTGAAGAATGGATAGTTATAGTTTTCCATTGTTATGATAAAAGATAAAATAGATATAAATATTGTAACTGTAATTCTTGCTTTATAACTGTTTTGTTGTATGTAATTTTACTATGTTAAAGTTAAAGCCTTTCTTTTTGTTTAAACAGAAAAAGGGGAAATGATGTGGGAAGGTCTTCTGTTTTAATAAAGAAACTGCCTTGGCCAGTCCTAAGGTGGGTGGAGTAGACAGAATAGGAAAAAGGAAGTGAGGTAGAGGGCTCAGTCAGATGCCACGCCTCTCCTAAGTTAGGCAGACTGCCGTGCCTCTCCTCAGAGAGAGATGCAATGAAGCTCCAGCCCAAGATGGACGTATGCTAGAATCTTCCCCTGTAAGACACCACTCGTGGTGTTACAAAGATTATTAGATATGGGTTAGTCAAGATGTGAGTAACAGGCCAGGCAGTGTTTAAAAGAAAAAAAAAAGAATTTCTACTTCATTACTCTTATTTCCTTTATTGAATTTATAACAAAAGTGCCTGTAAATGTCATCTTTGAGAGTTATCATAGAACCATCAGACAGAAGTAGTGGTCATATGAGGAAGGTTATATAATGTGATTTTTGCCTTTCAGTTCAAGGGATCTGAGATAAGGCACAGGGAAAGGGCAAGGGGAAATTTAACTTTGTCTGCACCGTGAGGGTGTGGAAGAACTCAACTCCTGAAAGTTACTTTTAGGAAGAACTGTCCCTGAGAGTACATATAAAATATAAGTGGAAACAATACCTTGTTGTTTTTAAAGTTTATGATAACATGATCATATAGGTAACTACATTTGCAATGTATTTTACAGTATATATAACTATATTATATTACATTAATTAAGTTTCAAAGATACCCATATGTATAATAAAGGGACAATGAAACTCACTTGACAAGCTACTAATTCCAGGACTGTAGAAGGAAGGCTACTTGGGAAGATGGATGAGTTCAGTGGGGGAAGAAGAGGGGCGCGATATGATAATGGAGTGAGAATATAATTGAAATGCATCATGAGGATGTGGAAGCATGTCATAACACTCACTCATATGTGCAACCAACAAGAGTGTTGTTTTTTCTAGCATGCTTATATCTTGATTTCAAATAGGATAATACTTTGCCATTAGCAAAAATTGTTAATCTCTTGCTGTACAAAATAAAATATTCTGCAGGAAAAAGAAGAGGAGTTTTATGAAGGACAGTTTCTGCCTTAGAAAACCAGACAATACTTGGAGGGAGTTTTCCAATAAGAATGTTTTCCTACTGAGTTGAATATTAAAAGTAAGTGCAATGGCAATTATTATCATTTGAAGATATTTAATTAAAATGGAAATCAGTTACAATTTTGAGAGTTTGGGATGTTTGGGGAACTTTGTTTTACCTGTATACTATTTAGAGAAGTTTTGCTTTTCAACTCTTTTAAAAGAATATCCAGAATCCACTGTGGAGTTCTTCGTATCACAACTTTAAAGTTTCAGTATTACTCTCAATGACAAGGATGGCTATGAAGGGTTGTATAACCATTTTATTTCTGAATTATGTTGCTGACTTATATATAATGCAAGAAAAAAGTGAGCTTTAAAGTACTATTGCTAAACTAATGAGTATATTACAAGAGCTATCAATATGTCATAAAAATCAAATTCATTTTCTAAAATATTAAACAGTATTAAAAATCAAGTTTTAGAAGAAAAATGTATGTGTTGAAATTGTGAATAGAAAAATAAACATAGAGGAAAAATATGTGTACATGTATGTTCAAATTTTATTGCCATATTTCAAATGATTTATCTAAACTCACATATATAGGCTTCCATTCTATGCATACTAATGTATGTTGTGTTTATTTTTTAAAACATAGCAAAATGGGACAAAACTGAAGAAGAAATAGAGTGTGAGTGGATCTGGAAAAGTGTGAGATAGGGAATGCTGAAAGGAGATGAGGAGGGAGACTGTGGGCATGATATATTTATGGGAGAGGAGTCTATTTTGAATTAAAATTTAAGAATGAAGAAATAAGCATACTGATAATAAAATGCCTCATGCCTCACAAATATTGTCACCTTGGTATAATATATGTAATAATTCTATGCTACTTGAAGACATTCTTCATTTCAAAGGCTGTACTGCATTTAAAAGTGGTTTCAAAGCTCAACCATAAAAATAATATCTCCATCAAATCTATCCTCTCAGGATTTAGAGAACTCTAGAAGAGAAGACAGAAAGTGTGTGAGATCCAGAGCTGATGGAGGACATATGTATTCAGAGAAACTGAGGCAGCATGACAGAGCCTACACGGGATCTTTATAAAGTGGGGGTCTTAAAGCCAAAATGGGAAGTGCACTGATATGTGGAGTCCTTCTGTATATGTGTTGCCTTTATTGATCAATGAATAAAGCTGGTTTGGCCAATGGCCTAGTAAAGTAAAGCCAGGTGTGAAATATGAACAGAGATATAGAAAGAGTAGGCGAAGAGTAATAAAGATGCCATGTAACTGTCAAAAGAGACAGATGCCAGATCCTTACCAGTAAGCCACAGCCTCATGCCAATACATAAATTAATAGAAATTATTAATTTCTTATTATTAATCAATAAAACATAGGAAGAAATATGCTTGAGCCATTGGTCAAACAGTGTTGTATTTAATATAGTTTCTTTGTGATTACTCAGTGTTGAGCAGTCAGGAAACAAATGAGCAGTCTCTTTCTATAGCAGACATATGTCACCATGCCTATAACCCAGAAGCTATCCCCAACTGATAACCAGATGCAAATGAAACTAGTTTTCTCCAAGACAGTTTCACTGTGAAAACAAGCTACACTTAAAGGTAGGGTCCATGTGCAGTAGTAGATAGCCAAAAGCAAATGAACTCATTTTTGGAAGTTCCATGTCTCATAAAGTCCTTACAGAACTTTCTTTCTTTCCTTCTTTCTTTCTTTCTTTCTTTCTTTCTTTCTTTCTTTCTTTCTTTCTTTCTTTCTTTTCTTCCTTCCTTTCTTCCTTTCTTTCTTTCCCTTTCTCTGTCTTTCTCTCTCTTTCTTTCTTTTTATCTTTCTTTCTTTCTCTGTTTCTTTTTTTTTCTTCTGTTCTTCCTTTGTTCTTCCTATCTTCCGTAATGCATTTCCCTCTCTCTCCCCCTTTGTATTTTTCTTTCTTTTTTAAGTTTTCATATTTTTATTCCTATTTTTTGTATTTATTATCTGTTTGCTTTTCTAACCTTTTGCCAAACAAATTTTTTATATACACATTATGACTTTCAGTTTAATTTTTTTTTTTTTTTTTTTGGTTTTTCGAGACAGGGTTTCCCTGTAGTTTCTAGAGCCTGTCCTGGAACTAGCTCTTGTAGACCAGGCTGGACTCGACTCAGAGATCTGCCTGCCTCTGCCTCCCGAGTGCTGTCAGTTTAATGTTTTTATGGGATCATGAGTGTGTCTATAGGTATATCCACATTCATGTATGTGTCTTCTGCCATATCTTGGCTCCTTTCCTTTGCATTATTATTTTGGACTATTCATATATATTATATTTATTTGATTTGATTTTAGTTATCCCTTAGAAGCCTGTTTGTTTTTTGATAGGAGACAGAAAATGGGATGAATCTGGATGAAAAGGGAGGTGGTGCAAGTTAATTGTTTTAGTAGAGGGAGAGGAAATGATAATCAACGAATGCTATGTGATAAAAACTTATACTTTCAATAAAAAAATAATGTTTCACAATAGTACTTATTATAGTCTCTATTCTCAAATAATTTATATATAGTACATTTGCTTAAAATATTTTAAAGCATTTTTTTAAAATATATTACAAAATTAGGTCATCACTAGGCCCTCAGAAAGGAATTTTCAGATTCAACTAAAAATGAATACATATATTAAATTTAAGTTAACTTCATAATAGTTCAATATGTATTCAGAAAAAATATACAAATTTTACTTTATAACATCATATGCATATTTTGAGCATATTTCTGTTACTTAGGGAAACCTATAGCCATGAAGTCATCTTCTTGTGCAGGAGATGGTAATTAACTTAGAGATTCACAACTGCCCTATATTCAATGAGTCAGAAATTTTGGAGTGCCCAATGATAAACGAGATGTCTATATCACACCTCTCCTGATACATTTGAAATATGTATGGGACCACAATGTGGTTGCAGTCAGGGATTGTAGATGACCTCAAGGAAACAATATTTTGCAACATAAAAAGACAGAAGTGTTTAACTTAGAGAAACTGTAACAAAATTCATAAAACATGTGCCAGTTGAAAACAGATAAAATCCCAGAACCGGGGATGAGAAAGTGGGCACAAATTCTCACTGTTAACTAAGAGGCTATTTGCTACTGATTGTGAACTGAAATGGGGAAATTTAATTTTCTTCAGTACAGGTGACTATTGACATATTAACTACACTCCAGGGGAGGTCACATGCTTAGGAGTAGCTGATAAAAACAAATCATATTCCATGTTCTTTTGTGATTATATTTTATTTGTAAAAGAGAGAAACATAGATTTTTGGGGGGTAGGAAAATTAGGAAGGATTTGGGAAAAAAAACTGGTGGAGGAAAAATAAACTATATTGCATATAATTCTCAAAGAATAAAGCACATCTTTAGAAAAAGAACATTCCACAGACCAACATCTCAACACATTTATTGGAAGTGCCATTTATCAGGAAGATAAGGAAATCTGCTCTTTCTCTCTCTCCCTCTCCTGTTCCCCCCCCTCTCCTACCTTTCTTTCATTTCAAGAGATTGTTTATATAACAACCTTGGCTATCCTTGAGTTCCCTCTGTAGAGCAGGTTAGCCTCATGCTCACAGAGGTCTGCCTATTTCTGCCTTCCAAGAGCTGGGATTCGATTAAAGTGTTGTGCCACTACCAGGCTTAATTCTTTACTTTCTTTCCGTATGCTGACAACATTTATATACTGTTCCTAATTCATGGTGAAGAAAGAAAGTTATGACAATAAAGCGATACTAGTTGTATGGTAATATAAATAAAAACAAAATATGAAGGAACCAAATATATAAAATTTAATATGTCTATTTTCACAGATCTGAGTACCATATCAGTACATTAATGTAGTACAATGACACCTACTTGAAAGAAGAGAAAGAATAGATATATGCCCAATTTTCAGAATTTTGATTTTAGCTAAAGTAGGGTATACATGAGGAGTTGGAAAACAGAAACCATAACTATATACTTGATATATAGATATCTATACTCCAAAAGGCAAATTCAGTTTTACCTAAGACTGGCATCAGTTAAGCAGACTGATATCTTTTCTTCAGCTTTCCAACTGGATTTTAATAGCATCATTTGGACACTGGCAATTATAGCTCCTGGTCCCTTGATTTTCCTTTCACTTTAGAATTATGAGTGAAGAAAATTAGAAGTGGTAAGGAGTTATTCTCTCTAATTTACTTTGATTTTTCTCCTTCAGAAGTTATTTTTCTTCTTTAAACCTTTGCTCCACACATTTTATTTGTGTCACTGCAGAACTGTGAACATAATAAGCAGCATTTTAGCACCATTCGGTTCTTTCCTTGGGATGTATAAATTGCAGAAAAGTTGCTAACAGTTTGTGACTGACAATCTGCCTTGATAAACAATCTGTGATTCTTTCAGCCTTTTACTAATAAGCTTATTAGGGGAAGATGATGAGAAACTCTTTCCAGGATATGGCAATAAACCACAGCAAATTCAGTGCATGTCTGACCACTCAAACTTCAGAGATTCAATCTTTCCTCATCAAAATGTTGCCAAGTACTGCTGAATGTCGGTTGAAGGTTACTGATCTCTCCTTTTAATATAACTGTGTCAGAAAAATCAAGAAAGCATTCTAGTCTATTAATATATGTCAAGAGGAAATTTGCCCAAAGCATGTTTTGTCTTTTTTATTTTATTTTGGAGAATCAACAACTAAAGAATGCTTTTCAAGTGTTCAAAGTTTTCTTGATTTCCAAATTGAAAATGAAATATTTATTAATGCTCAGGAATTCAGTGACCTAATACTATGAAATATTTAGTGATGAGGTAAATCACAAAACAATCCCACACCAGTTCAGAATTATGATTAATAAAAGGGTTACTTATTTAAAGAGAAAACTTACAGATCACTGTCCTAGACAGCTGTCCTCTGAGCAAACAGGAAAAGAGTCTAGCAGTCAGAAGAAAGAGTTGGAAGCAAAAGAGCGGGCACAGACTTACTGCTGCTTTTTACAGTATAAGATACCATGCCCAAGTAGGCTGGTATCTTAAAGGTTGAAGCTCCCACAGCAACTGAGCTCGAAGAAAATATTCAGAACTCATTCTCTCCTAGATTTATATTCATCTTCAAATGAATAGTAAAAGGCTTTCTGTAAAATCACAATGCATTTAATACCTTTAAAAATATTGTAAGCCGGGCGGTGGTGGCGCACTCCTTTAATCCCAGCACTCGGGAAGCAGAGGCAGGCGGACCTCTGAGTTTGAGGCCAGCCTGGTCTACAAGAGCTAGTTCCAGGACAGGCTCTAGAAACTACAGGGAAACCCTGTCTCGAAAAACCAAAAAAGAAAGTACTGTGTATGTTTAGTAATGAGAAATTCATATTGTTTCCTTAAATTAATCACCATTATGGTAACTTGCTTATATATTTTTGTAAAACTATCTCATTTAGATTCTGCTATGGATTTCAGGGTGAAAATATAAAATAAGTCTTATTTTGGAATTGAGTTAGTTGCACGCTATCCTAGTATTTTATTTAAATATTTTATTAATATAAGATTTTCAGAAACAGGACTGAAACAAGTTATGAGAAAAAATGGTTTCCCTATTCATAATTAAATGACTTCCATTACTACAAATGGAAGTAAACTATAGGTTAAATAACTAAAGTAGGGTTCAGAGGCATGACCCCAACTTGTGATGGTTAAGTGTCTGTACTACTCTTACAGAAAGCTAGAGCTCAGTATCCAGTACCTAAGTTGGTGATTACAGTGCTCTGTAAGTTGAAGAGTGTTTTAAATATTAAGCCCCCACATGTGTGTTCTATACCCAACCACATACCCAGAAAAAAACAGATATTTTATAATAAATAAAAAAAAACAGTTGTCAAAAAAGAAAATTAATTGATTGATCTGGAAACAGTGTATGATAGTTAGTGTTCATTGTCTGTAGGTCACCATCTAGGATTTGGGACTTTGACACTGGATATATAGGTATTATCTTATGTGAATTAATGTGGAAGGAGCCACTTTAATTGTGGACAGATGTTGATGACTAATTTGCTTGTGTGCTTGACCATGTATGTACTCAACTAAATCACAAGCTACTGGTAAAGCTGCTGAAGAAATTGTTTATTACATTATTTAATTTAATAATTGGTTGTTCTACAATAAATCTAGTGGCCACCTACAGAAAAGACCATGGAAGAAAATAACTTTGCCTTTTGGCTCTTTGACCTCAATATTCCTGGCAAGTTCATCTATCCTATTGCAAGACATCATTTGCTTCATGGAAGAAAGAACTAATGATTTCTGTTTTCCTTAATCATAATATTGCCATTGTTCAACTATGTGCTCTTTAGACAGCAATCTAGTCTGATAAATTTATCTCTCTTTCTCTGCCTCTCTCTCTCTCTCTCACATACACTCACATACACACACACACACACACACACACACACACACACACACACACACATAAACAATCATCCTATTAGTTCTATTTCTTAGAAAAAATCAATTAATACAGCTAATAGATGAGGAGGAGATACTAGACAAAATGGAGAAAGCATACTAAGCATTTGAATATATTAATTTATCTCAAGTTCTTGACAGAGGAAACAATGTTACCAATTCATACAAGTTTCTGCTGATATAATTTCCTGTATAAGGTTAAATATTACTTGGAATGATAAGCTAAAACAGCTCTTTTCATCTTTAAGCTGCTTTGGTCTTAGTAAGTTAGTACTGTAACAATAAATTATACTAAGGAACTGTAATCATCAATGTTATGATACTTTTACTTATTTTAGTAAAATCATATTTTTAATATGTGTTTTATCAGCATGCATTTATGGCTACCATAGTAGTGCACTGCCCTTTGAATTCAGAAGATAAAATTATAGATGTAGGAAGCTGCCATCTGAGTGCTAAGATCTTAATCCAAGAATAGTAACTATTTTGAAGACATTCTTCAAACCTCAGATATAAAATTTTAAGTCATAAATAATGATTGTTATAGGATAGGGCCATTTCAGGCTCCCTCTCCTCAGCTGCTGAAGGATCTAGCTGGGGACATCTCCATGGACACCTGGGAACACCTCAAGAGTCCAGACTCTTGTCAACCCTAAAATGGCTCCCTTAATTAAGATATATACTTCCCTGCTCCCATATCCACCCTTTCTCCATCCCAACTGTCCCATTCCCCAAGCTCTCCCCATCCTCCACTTCTCACTTTTTTCCCCATCTTCCTTTGCTCCCACCCCATCCCTACTCCCCAGTTTCCAATTTTTGGCTGGAAATCTTGCCTCATTCCAATATCCAGGAGGATAACTATATGTTTTTCTTTGGGTTCACCTTCTTATTTAGCTTCTCTAGGGTCACAAATTATAGGCTCAATTTCCTTTATTTATGGCTAGAATCAACTTATAAGTGAGTACATACCATATCAGTTGCTAAAGGAAGGTTCTATGGTGATATTTAAGATATTCATCAGTATACAGAGGAAGTCAAGTTTGGGCTATCTCTCTTCTATTGCTTAGGGTCGTAGCTGGGGTCATTCTTGTAGATACCAAGGGATTTTGCTAGAGCCAAGGTTCTTGCTGACCTTATAATGGCTCACTCAATCAAGGTATCTCTATTCTTGCTCTCAGCTCTGCACTTCCTCCATCTTGACTATCCTATTTCCTCAAGTTCTCCTTCTCCCTCCCCATCACCCTTTCTCTTCTCCTTCACCCCTTTTCTCCCCACACCCTCATGCTCCCATTTTTGTCAGGCACCTTTTTCTTTTAGACTTTCCAGGGTATCTAAAAATGTTTTTCTTAGGGTTCATGTTATAACTTAGCTTCTCTAGGATCATGAACAAAAGGCTCAATATCCTTTGCTTATAGCTTGTATCCACTTATAAATGAGTACATACCATATTCATCTATTTGGGTCTGGGTTACTTTACTCAAGATACTGTTTTCTAATTCCATCAATTTGCATGCAAAATTCAAGATGTCATTGGTTTTTTTTTTTTTTTTTTTTTTTTTTTTTTTTTTTTTTTTTTGTCTGCTGAGTAGTACTTTAATGTGTAGATGTGCCACATTTTCTTCATCCATTTTTCAGTTGAGGGGCATCTAGGTTGTTTCCAGATTCTGGCTATTACAAATAACTCTTCTATGAACACAGTTGAGCAAATGCCTTTGTAGTATGATTAAGCATCTTTTGGATATATGCTCAAGAGTTATATTGCTGAATCCTGAGGTAGGCTGATTCCCAATATTCCGAGAAACCACTGTATTGATATCCAAAATGGTTGTACGAGTTTGCATTCTCACCAGCATGAAGGAGTGTTCCCCTTACTCAACATCCTCTCCAATATAAGCTATTATTGGTGGTTTCTATCTGAGCCATTCTGGAAGGTGTAAGATGGTCTCTCATAACTGTTTTGATTTGCATTTCCTTGATGGCTAAGGATGTTGAACATTCCGTTAAGTATCCTTTTGGCTATTTGAGATTCTTCTGTTGATAATTCTCTGTTTAGTTCTGTTCCTATTTTTTAAATGGATTATTTAGTATTTGAATGTCCAATTTCTTTAATTCTTTACATATTTTGGAGATCTGTCATTTGTCTTATGTGGGGTTGATGAAGATGTTTTCCCATTAAGGATGCTGCCTTTTATCTCATTGACTGTGCCATTTGCTTTACAGAAGTCTCTCAGTTTCAGAAGTTCCATTTATTTATTGTTGCTCTAAGTATCTGTGTTACTGCAGTTATATTTAGGAGGTGGTCTTCTTTGTCCATAAATTAAAGGCTACTTCCCAATTTTTCTTCTTTCAGATTCAGTGTGGTTGGACTTATATTGAAGTCTTTAATCTATTTTGACTTGAGTGTTGTGCATGGTGATAGATGTGGATCTATTTTCATTATTCTACATGTTGATATCCAGTTATGCTAGCACCATTTGTTGAAGACACTTTCTTTTTTCCATTGTATAATTTTAGCTTCTTTGTCAAAAATCAGGTGTTAATATGTGTGTGTATTAATATCCAGGTCTTCAATTCAATTCCATTGGTCAGCCTCTCTCTATTTATGCCAATATAAAGCTGTTTTCATTACTGTAACTCTGCAATTGAACTTGATGTCAGAGATGGTGATGCCTCCAGATGTTCCTGTATTATACAGGATTTTTTTGTTTATCCTGTTTTTTTTTAGTATGAAGTTGATGGTTGTTTTTTCAAGATCTGTGAGGAGTTGTGTTGGGATTTTTATGGGGATTGCATTCAATCTATAAATTGCTTTTAATAGCATTGCCATTTTTATTTTTTACCCTACCTACCCAAGAGCATGGTAGAACTTTCCATTTTCTGGTATCTTCTTTAATTCCTTTCTTTAAAGACTTAAAGTGTTTGTCAAATAGGTCTTTCATTTTTTTGTTAGTGTTAGCACATGATATTTTACGTTATTTGTGGCTATTGTGAAAGGTGATGTTTCTCTGATTTCCCTCTCAGCTTCTTTATCCTTTGTGTAAGGAGGGCTACTGATTTTTTTGAGTTGATCTTATATACTGCCACATAATTATAGGTATTTATCCACTCTAGGAGTTCTCTGGTAGAGATTTTGGGGTCACTAATATATACTATCATATCATCTGCAAATAAAAAATATTTGACATCTACCTTTCCAATTTGAATCCTCTTGATCTCCTTGTGTTGTCTTATTACTATAGCCAGAACAGCAAGAACTATGATGAAGAGATATAGAGAAGAGACATCCTTGCCTTGTCCCTGATTTTATTTGAATTACTTTGAGTTTCTCCAGTTAATTTGATGTTGGCTGTTGACTTGCTGTATATTGATTTTATTATATTTAGATATGTTCCTTGTATTCCTGATCTCACCAAGACCTTTATCATGATGCGGTTTTGAATTTTGATTAATGTTTTTCAGAATTTAATAAAATGTTAATATGGCTGTTTCCTTTCAGATTATTTCAATTATGAAATATATTGATAGATTTTCATATGTTGAACAATCCATGTAACTCTGGGATTAAGCTGACTTGATCACAGTGGATGAATTTTTGAGGTGTTGTTCTTAGATTCAATTTGCCAGTATTTTATTTAATATTTTTGTATTATGTTCATGAGTGAGACTGGTCTCTAATACTCTTTTTTGGTTGAGTCTTTGTATGGTTTTGGTATCAGGGTAACTGTAACCTCATAGTTTGGCAATGTTCCTTCTGTTTCTACTATGTGGAACAAATTGCAAAGTATAGGCATTAGCTCTTCTTGGATGTTCTGGTCTAATTGTGCAATTAAACTTTCTAGCCCTAGACTTGCCTTGTTTGGGAGGTTTTTGATGACAGCTTCTATTTTTGTGCAGTATATAGGTCTATGTAAATTATTTACTTTGGAGTGCTGTGGAGTTCCATCTGGACGAGTGAGTGTGTGCTATCCTGGGACGACCTGCACCGGAATTGAGCACAGCAGCCTCCCCCAGTTCCTGGTGAAGGGGATCTTTGTTACACACATCCCTGCCTCTCCCAAGCCTTCCCTAGGGTATTCAAGGTCCTTGGCTTAGGAACAGTGTCTTGCTCCTGCACCGAGGCTATTCACCCAGAGAGGTGAGAGGCTGTCCTCCAGGCAGGTCCATGTGAAGAGAAACTACAGAGACAAGTGTTACCAACAGAATACAAGAGATGGAAGAAAGAATCTCGGACTCTGAAGATACTATAGAGGAAATAAACTCACAGATTAAAGAACAAAACAAATACAACAAATTCTTAACAAAAACCATCTAGAGAATCTGGGACACCATGAAAAGACCAAACCTAAGAATAATTGGGGTAGAAGAAGGAGAAGAATTACAACTCAAATGCCCAGAAAACATATTCAACAAAATTATGGAAGAAAACTTCCCCAACCTAAACAAGGATATTACTATGAAGGTACAAGAAGCCTACAGAACACCAAATAGACTGGATCAAAAGAAAGCATCCCCATGACATATAATGATCAAAACACAAAACATACAGAAAAAAGAACAGATATAAAAAGCGGCAAAGGAAAAAGGTCAACTTACATATAAAGGTAAACCTATCAGAATTACACCTGATTATCCAATGGAGACCATGAAAGCCAGAAGGTCTTGGATAGAGGTGCTACAGACACTAAGAGAACATGGTTGCAAGTCCAGACTACTATACTCAGCAAAGCTTGTATTCACCATCGATAGAGAAAACAAGATATTCCAGGACAAAAACAGATTTAAACAATACATAGCCACAAATCTAGCCTTTCGGAAAGTAATAGAAGGAAAATCACAAACCAAGGAGTCCAACAATGCCCACAATAACTCAGACATCTAGTGACCCTTTACCAGCACAACCAGAAGAAGGGAAACACACAAACTCTATTACCAAAAAAATGACCAGAGTTAACAACCACTGGTCATTAATATCACTTAATACCAATGGACTCAATTCACCTATAAAAAGGCACAGGCTAAAAGATTGGATACAAAATCAGGATACAACATTCTGCTGTTTATAAGAAACACACTTCATTTTTTGTCTGGCAATCTTGTCTACTTCCACTATCCATGAGGATAACTATATGTTTTTCTTTGGGTTCACCTTCTTATATAGCTTCTCTAGGATTTTTTACGAATTATAGGCTCAATGTCCTTTATTTATGGCTAGAAACCAATTATGAGTGAGTACATCCCATGTTCATCTTTTTGGGCCTGGGTTACCTCACTCAGGATGGTGTTTTCTATTTCCATCCATTTGCATGCAAAATTCAAGATGTCATTTTTTTTTTTACCACGGAGTAGTACTATAATATGTATATATTCCACACTTTCTTCATCCATTCTTCCACTGAAGGGCATCTAGGCTGCTTCCAGGTTCTGGCTATTACAAATAATGCTGATATAAACATAGTTGAACAAATGCTTTTGTAATATGATTGGGCATCTCTTGGGTAAATTCCCAAGAGTGGGATTGCTGGGTCCTGGGGTAGGTTGATCCCAAATTTCCTGAGAAACCTCCACACTGCTTTCCAAATGGGGGTGGGGAGGGATGGGGGAGGGGAGAGGGGGAGAGAAAAGTGTGAAGTGGAGGATGGGAAGAGCTTGGGGGAATAGGATGGTTGGGATATAGGAAGGGTGGATATGGGAACAAGGAATTATATATCTTACTTAAGGGAGGCATTCTAGGGTTGGCAGAGATTTGACTCTAGAGGGGTTCCCAGGTGTCCAGGAAGACACCCTCAGCTAGGTCCTTAGGCAGCTAAGGAGAGGGTGCCAGAATTATCCAGATCCTATTGCCATACTCATGAATATCTTGCATATCACCATAGAACCCTCACCTGGCATTGGATGGAGAAAATGACATAGTCCCACATAGGAGCACCGGACTGAGCTCCCAAGGTCCTGATGAGGAGCATAAGGAGGGAGATCATGAGCAAGGAAGTCAGGACCGTGAGGAGTGGAGTGTGTTTACCCATTGAGACGGTGGGACAGATCTAATGGGAGACCACCAAGTCCAGTTGGAATGGGACTGATGGAACAGGGGACCAAACCGGACTCTCTGAATGTGGCTGATGGTGGAGGAGGACTGAGAAACCAAGGACAATGGCAATGAACATGAACTCTACAGCATGGACAGATCACTCTGAGCCTTGACAGTTTGGTTGCTCACCTTCCTGGACTTATGGGGAGCTGGGAGGACCTTGGACTTAACATAGTGAAGGGAACCCTGATGGCTCTTTGTCTTGGAGAGGGGTGGAGTGGGGGTATGGGTGGAAGGGAGGGGAGGGAAGGGGGAGGAGGAGGGGAGGAGATGGAAATCTTTAATAAAAAAAATGAGAAAAAAAAGGAACACACTTCAACCACAAAGACAGACATCTACTCAGAGTAAAGGGTTGGGAAAAAGTTCATCAAACAAATGGACCTAAGAAACAAGCCGGTGTGTCCATACTAATTTCTAACAAAGTTGACTTCAAACTAAAATCAATCAGGAGAGATGGAAAGTGACATTTTATACTCATAACTGGAAAAATCCATCAGGATGAAGTCTCAGTCCTGAATATCTATGCCCCTAATATAAAAGCACCCATTTATGTAAAAGAAACATTACTAGAACTCAAGACAGACATCAAACCACACACACTAATAGTAGGAGACTTCAACACTCCTCACTCACCAATGGACAGGTCAATCAGATAGAAACCTAACAGAGAAATAAGAGACTTAATGGAGGTAATGAACCAAATGGACTTAACAGACATCTATAGAACATTCCACCCAAATAGGAAAGAATATACCTTCTTCTCTGCAGCTCATGGAACCTTCTCAACAATTGACCACATACTCAGAAACAAAGCAAACTTCCACAGTTACAAAAAATATTAGTAACCACCTTTTTCTTGTCAGACCACCATGGATTAAAGCTAGAATTCAACAACAATGCTACCCCCAGAAAGCCTACAAACTCATGGAAACTGAACAGTCAACTACTGAACCACACCTGGGTCAAGGAAGAAATAAAAAAGAAATTAAAGTCTTCCTTGAATTTAATGAAAATAAAGACACAACATACTCAAACCTTTGGGACACTATGAAAATAGTGCTAAGAGGAAAGTTCATAGCACTAAGTGCCCACTTAAAGAAAATGGAAAAGCACACATTGGAGACTTCACAGCACACCTGAAAGCTCTAGAAAAAAAGAAGCAGACTCACCTAGGAGAAGACTGGAAATAAACAAACTGAGGGCTGAAATCAACAAAATAGAAACACAGAAAACAATCCAAAGAATCAATAAAACAAAAAAGTGGGTTCTTGGAGAAAATCAACAAGATTGACAAACCGCTATCCAAACAAATCAAATGGCAGAGAGAAAACATGCAAATTAATAAGACCAGAAATGAAAAGAGGGACATAACCACAGACACAGAGGAAATTCACAGAATCATTAGATCTTAATACAAAAGCCTGTATGTCACAAAATTGGAAAATGTGAAAGAAACGGACATTTTTTTAGATAAGTACCACATACCAAAGTTAAACCACAACCATGTGAACAATCTAAATAGTCCTGTTAGTCGTGAAGAATAAGAAGCTGTTATCAAAAACCTCCTTATCAAAAAAATAAATCCCAGGACCAGATGGTTTCAATGCAGAATTCTACCAGTACTTCCAAGAAGACCTAATACCTATACTCCTTAATGCATATCACAATATAGAAACAGAACAGTCATTGCCAAATTTCTTTTATGAAGCCACAGTTACCATGATACTGAAACCATACAAAGACTCACCCAAGAAAGAGAATTACAGGCCAGTCTCACTCACGAAGATCGACGCAAAAATTCTCAATAAAATACTGGTAAACCCAATCCAAGAACACATTAGAAATATTATCCATTATGATCAAGTAGGCTTCATCCCAGAAATGCAGGGCTGGTTCAACCTATGCAAATCTATCAATGTAATCCATCATATAAATAAACTGAAAGAAAAAAAATCATGATTATTTCATTAGATGCTGAAAAAGCATTTGACAAAATTCAACACCCCTTTATGATAAAGGTCTTGGAGATAATATGGACACAAGGGTCATTCCTAAATATAATAAAGGCTATTTATAGCAAGCCAACAGCTAACATCAAATTAAATGGAGATAAACAAAGCTATTCCACTAAAATCAGGAACATGACAAGGCTGTCCACTTTCTCCATATAGCATTAAATATCTTGGGGTAACTCTAAACAAGGAAGTGAAAGATCTATTTGAAAAGAACTTTAAGTCTTTGAAGAAAGAAATTGAAGAGGATTCCAGAAAATGGAAGGATCTCCCTTGCTCTTGGATTGGGAGAATCAACAAAGTAAAAATGGCAATTCTTCCAAAAGCAATCTATAGATTCAACTCAATCCCCATGAAAATATCAGCAAAATTCTTTACAGACCTTGAGAGAAAAATAATCAACTTTATATGGAAAAACAAAAAACCCAGGATAGCCAGAACAATCTTATATAATATAGGAACTTCTGGAAGCATTACCATCCTGACTTCAAACTCTATTACAGAGCTACAGTATTGAAAACAGCATGGTATTGGCATAAAAACAGAGAAGTCAACCAAGGGAATCGAATAAAGACCCAGATCTTAAATCACAAACCTATGAACACCTGATTTTAGACAATGGAGCTAAAAGTATACAGTGGAAGAAAGAATGCATCTTCAACAAATGGTGCTGGCTGAACTGGATGTCAACCTGTAGAAGAATGAAAATAGATCCATATCTATCACCATGCACAAAACTCAAATCCAAATGGATTAAAGACCTCAATATTAATCTGAACACACTGAACCTGATAGAAGAGAAAGTGGGAAGTACTCTACAACACATGGGTACAGGAGACCACTTCCTATGCACAACCCCAGCAGCACAGGCATTAAGGGCAACATTGAATAAATGGGACCTCCTGAAACTGAGAAGCTTCTGTAAAGCAAAGGGCACTGTCATTAAGACAAAAGGGCTATCTACTGACTAGGAGAAGATCTTCATCATCCCCACAACAGACAAAGGGCTGATCTCCAAAATATATAAAGAACTCAAGAAACTAGACTTTAGAATGCTAATTAACCCAATTAAAAATGGGGCACTAAACTGAACAGAGAATTCTCAACAGAAGAAGTTTAAATGGCCAAAAGACACTTAAGGTCATGCTCAACCTCCTTAGCGATCAGGGAAATGCAAATCAAAACAACCTTGAGATACCATCTTACACCTGCCAGAATGGCAAAAAAAAAAAAAAAAAAAAAAAAAAAAAAAAAAAAAAAAAAACCACTAATGATAGCCTTTGCTGGAGAGGATGTGGAGATTCTGAGCACAAGGTCACTTAGCTCAGCCCAGCCAGTCACCTGGTACAGGCTGATAAAGATGGCCTAACTCAAGAACAGTAGCCTTGAAACAAGGAAAAAGCTGACTTACCAGAATGGGAGGGAGCAAATGTCCTTGTACCCATGCCAAAGCATCTTTGAAGATTTTCTTTGTGTTTTGCCTTTAAAAGCTTACCCAACAGAGGAGATACAACTCCTCTCTACCTGGCTGTAATGGGGATGGAGATGAGTTCTAAACATGTTTGTATTATGCTTATTACAGTTTGGGCCTCTCTGCTGGTCTCTCTCTGGGAGTTGTAACCTGGGCACAACACTTGCCTCTATAGTTCCTGTTTGTTTACCCAGATTTTCCATATCCAGTATCCCCTCGGGTTGTGTTTTATTACCTCTATGTCAGTCTTTTAGTCTTGAACTGTTTACTTAACATGTTTGATTGTTTGTTTTTCTTGGTTTTCTTGGGTTTCTTTGAGGTTCCTTCTAAATTTTTGTTTACTTTTCATCCATTTCTTTAAGGGAGTTTTTCATTTCCTCTTTAAAGGTCTCCATCATTTTTATAAAGTTACTTTTAAAGTTGTTTACTTCTGCTTCTTCTTGGTTAGAATTATCAAGTATTCCTGTTGTGTGACCTTTGAGTTCTGGTGTTACCCTGTTGCCTTTTAGGCTGTTGGATAAATGCTTGCAATTTTTGCCTACCCATCTTTTTCTTCAAATGAGGTTGGCAGTGTCTTTGTGTCTTGGCCCAATCCTTGAATTGGCTGTCTGAGTTTTTGAGAAATTTTTTGGTCTACTATGTACTGTCAATGTCTGTGTCTCAGGGAACTTCTAAGATCTCTCTAAGCCTGTTCCCTTGGTATTCTTTCCTGGTGCACTCTCCTGGCCCTCTCTCTTGGTCCCCTCAGTACTGCAGCAAACTCTTTGTCCACTTAGTATTGAAGCAAGCTGTTACTTTTTAGGCTGCATGGGGTTAGCAGGGTCTGTTGGATGTTGGTGTCTATTGGGGGAGCCTCTGCAGGAAACTCTCCTGCTGGCTGTCTAGTCAAGCCAAGGAATTAGGCTTTGTTCCCCTATGGAGGTCCTAGAGAATGTGGTGCCCTGCCATTGGGCTGCTTACTCAACTCTTAATCCTGTAAGTATTTTTAGCAAGTTGTGTGTTTCAGAGTTTCACCAAGGTTGTAGGAGTAGGATAGGCATGTTTGGGGATGGGATGGGGCTAATAGCTTGTAGGTCAGGTTGATGGTGGTGGCTATTGGGGCAGCCTAACTGCAGAAAAAATTTCCTGCTGACTGGTTAGAGAATCCGAGGGAGTTGGGGGTGGGGCCTGGGTTTTTGTCCCACTATGTAGGTCCTAGAGAGTGGGTTGTCCCACCTTTTGGCTGTTCACTCACCTCCTAGTCTTGGCAGTATTGTAGTAAGCTGAGTTTCCAGTAACTTATACTTAATATTAAGTTTAATTAATGAAGGGCCAGATAAATGTCTCAGGGAATAAAATACTGGCCATGCAAGTTAGAGAAACAGAGTTCAGTTTCCTAGAACCCATGAAAAATGCTGGGTGTGCATGTGTAGATGAAAATAATTCCAGTGGATAAAAGACAAAGACAAGGGATGGCAAAGGTCACTTGGAACTTTGACTAAAATATGACTTACAAGTTGAGTTTGAGATCTTCCCTAAATATGTAAAGTAGGAAGCAATCTAAGAAGATACATGACATCAATTTCTGTCCTCCATAAGTACACACATATGTATATGTAAATGCATATGCATAGCTACATTTGCTTAGATTCATATGTATACACTCATACTACATAGGTACAATTGCAAAACAACTTATCCATAAAGAAATTAGACTTTTTTCATATTAGAGAAAAGAAGAAATGATCAGATTTGAAAAGAAATTGACACTACATTTTGTTTAAGTGATCAAAAACATTCAAATATAACCACAAAATTTCTTCAATGTATGTATAATCTAAAAGAACAAATTTGAGTATAGCATTGTATTGGTTTTATCAATGCTGTGATAACCATGCTACCAAAAACATCTTAAAAAATGAAGGTATATTCTGAATTACACTTTATGAACATGACTGAATCATAATAAGCAGACTCTGAAGAAACATGGCAGCTTGTCTTACAAAATGCTTAGTCAGAAGGCAGTATGACCAAGATGTGAGCTCTGATTAGAGGCCTGCTTCCAGAAAACCACTTCCACAATGTTCCAAATCCCTCTTAAATATCACCAACTGCTGGATATACAGGAATCAAACAAAGAAGTTAGTGGTGAACAGTTCATATTTAAATCACACTACCCTGGGATGCATGAGTGTCAATCAACTGGATATTTGAGAAATTAGACACAGTTTACAAATTAAAGCCTTTCAATTATTAAGACCAAAGTCAGTAAGTAGTATATTGGCACTGCACCCAAAAGTAATGTGCTAAACTCTACATATGAAATACTGATCCTTGTCAGCAACACATATAAATTATGATTTAATATTAAAAATTGAAGAAATAACTCCAATGCATCATGAAGCAGGGCAATGTTTCATGATGCCTGCCTTCTTGAACTAATATTCATCTCATTTATTATATCAGTCTGAACTAAATATTTAAATGCCACATCAATTGATTGGTTTTGCTAAGATTTCTGTCTGAAAATTACTGTAAACATACTATTACATTGTTGTATTATAAATGTCTAATAGCTTTCTTGGTAAAATCCACTGCTAAGAACCTATTCATTTCCCTTCATTTTTGTTTTTTCCCCATGTGGGGATCATATATAGGAGTTAACTAATATGTCACTGTTATCATAATATAAAGGCATTTTATGCCAAAAATCATAATAGTCTAAAATTACATTTAGGAAATTAGTACTTTTAGCCATGTGATCTTGTTACATGCTTTTGCTATAATTCTAATTAAGCAAATGCTTATTATTATTGAGGTAATTTTATTATAAAAACATGCATGCCTTATATGGATATATGGTAGTGCCCTTGGAGTTCACATAAAATGAATCTTATAAAATTTGACTAAACTTGGCAAAGTACTACCAGAAAAAAAATGCATTTGATTTTTTCCCAACTAAAAATAAAGCAAAATTGAAAATATGAAATTATTGCTTTAAGAATAAAATCTAGGTAGGCATATTAAGTCTATATCTGAGTGCATCACTTTGTGAAACATGAAAAATACGCTTTTACTTTAAGACTGATTTTTTTTTTTTTCATTTTCCCCCTTTGGTAGCAGTGATACCCTTACCATAAATAGGGAAAATATATAGTAGATGTCATGTAATGGCTACTTACCTTGTACAAATTGGAAATTCAAGAGACTTCCATATCTTTCTGTCTCTTTCTTTTTCTCATTTGTAAAGCAGTCATTATTACATTTGGAAGGGCATAGGCACAGATGTGAAGTTCACACCAAATCCTCTCTCCAGCTTTTGTCAGTAAATTGGAGAATTTGCTTTCTTGACAAGTGAAACCAAAAACAACACTGAAACCAACTGAGCAAGAGAGGGTCCATGCATTCTTGGCTGTGTACAGAATTGGGAGGCAACAATGTTATTTTGCTTCTCCATCAATCAGGATAGAAGTTGAGGGATATAAAACAATAAGAGAAAAAGGAGGAATTACAAAGAGTAAAGATATTCAATTTTTTGTGAATAACATGGGTTACAATAAAGTTAGAGGTCATATGGATGTTTATTCTAATAGCTATCTTAAATCTATTTTAAATCATGGATACAAGAAACATATCTAAATATAATAAAAGCAATAAACAACATGCTGATGGCCAATATCAAATTAGATGGAGAGAAACTCAAAAAAATTTCAGTAAAAGCAGGAAAAAATAAGGATCTCCTCCCTCTTCATTTATATTCAATATGATACTCAAACTTCTAAGTAGAATACTTTGACAACAAGAGATCAAGTAGATAAAATTTGGAAACAAAAAGACAAGGTATCGCTATTTTCAGATAACCCAATATTATACACAAGCAATCCCCAAAAATTCTACCAGGGAACTTCTCCAGTTGATAAACAACCTTTGCAATGTGGCTGCATACCCAGTTAACTTAAAAAAATAAGTAGCCCTCTTAAAAATAAACAGTAATGGGTTGAGAAAGAAACCAGGAAAACTATACCTTTCAGAATAGCCACAAACAATACAAAATATTGTTGGATAATTCTAACCAAGGAAGTGAAAATCCTGTATGACAAGAACTTCAAGTCTTCAAAGAAAAAAATAATAACAGAAGATTGGTAAATCTCCCATGCTCATGCATAAATATGATTAACATTGTACAAGTGACTATCTTAAAAAAATCAATCTACAGATTCATTGAAATCCTATAAATATTTTAAAACAATTCTTTACAGATCTTGAAAGAACAATGATGAACATCATTTGGAAAAGGAAAAACTCAGAATGGCTAAAACAGTCCTACACAATAAAAGAACTGCTAGAGATTGCACATTACCTGATCTTAAGCACTTCTATAGAGTTATAGTAATAAACCATCATAGTCTAGGCATAAAACATACATATTGAGCATTTCAATAAAATTTTTACCAAAAATAAAAATAAAACTTTACCCAGAAGTAAATTCATAAGCATATGGACAATTGATTTTTGACAACAAAGTAGAAATTATAGAGTGAAAGCAAGAATCTTCAACAAATGATGCTGGTATAACTGTAATGTGCATGCAGAAGAATACAAATAGATACATATTTAACACTGCACAAAACTCAAGTCCAAGTGGATCAAAGACCTTAAAACAAAACCAGTTACACTGAACCTGATAGAAGAGCAAGTGGGAAATAGTCTTTAAAGCATTGACACTAACACTGGCAATTAATAAATTGTACCTCATATAATTGAAAAGCTTCCGTAAGGCAAAGAACACTGCCAATAGGATGAATTAGCAGCACACAAAATGGGAAAAGATCTTCACCAACCCCATGTCTGGCAGAGGGCTCCAAAATATATAAAGAACTCAAGAAACTAGATAATAAAATATTTAATAATCCAATTAAAATGGGATACAGATCTAAACAGGGAATTCTCAACAGAAGAATCTCAAATTGTAGTGAAACTTTTAATAACATGTTCAACATTCTTAACCATCAGATAACTGCAAATCAAAAGGACTCTAAGATTCCATCTCACAAAACCTCAGAATGTCCAATGTTAAAAACTCAAATGATAGCTTTTGCAGGAGAGGACTTGTAGCAAAGGTAATAACCCTCCTTTGTATGTGGCACTGCAAACTTACACAGCAACTTTGGAATTGAATATGGAAGTTTCTCAGAAGATTGTAAATTAATTTATATCAAGACCCAGCAATACCATTCTTGGTCATATATCTAAAGGAATCACAACCATACCAAAAAGACAATGACTAACTATATTCATCGCAGATTTATTTGTAATATCCATAACCTAAAAACAATATAGATACCCCTCAATTCAAGAATGAATAAAGAAAATGTGTTACATTTTCACAAGAGAGTATTACTTAGCTGCTTAAAACAACGGCATCTTGAAATTTCCTGGCAAATGCATGGAACTAGGAAAACAATCATCTTCATGAAGAAACTAGACCTCAGAAGACAAACATGGTATGTACTCACTCACAAGCAAATTTTAGCTGTAGTGCAAAGGATAACCATCTTACCATTTACAGACTCAGAGAGACTAGGTAGCAAGGAGTGCCTAGAGCAGGGCATGTGAATCACCCTGGGAAAGGGAAGTAGAAGCAATCTCCCAGGAGGACTTGTGGCAGTAGAGAAGGATTGGGTTGGGGTGAGTAGTTGAGGAGAGTATTGAAAGAGAATACTGGAAGAGGGAAGCTTTTGGGGTCAGGTAGAATCTATAAGGATGATCCCAGCTAAGATTTTTAGCAATAGTGGATAAGTAGCCTGAAATTTCTATCTCCTATGAACAAATTAATGCTTACCCCAATTGTCATCAGGAAACTTTCATCCAGTAACTGAAATAAGTATATGCAGTGACTCATAACCAAATATTAGTCTGAGTTCAGTTAATCCTACTGAAAAGAGGGAGAAAGAATTATAGGACTCAGTGGGATAAAGACAACCATAAAAAAAAAACCACAGACAAAACTAACCTTGACCCAAAGCAGCTCACAGAGACAACCAACAACCAGGGAGCCTGCATGGGACTGACCTAAGCCCTCTACCTCTATATGACAATTTAATAGCTTGATATATCTGTGGAATTCTTATAAATGGGAGAAGGGGCTATAAGCTCTCCCTAATGCTTTGGCTGCCTCTTGGAAACCCATTGTTCATATTGGGTTGCCTTCCCCAGAATAAGGACAATGGGGAGGAGAGGGTTTTAGATGAGAGAAGAGAAAGGAATCCTGTGGCCAGGATGTAGAATAAATAAATTATATAAAAATAATATGATTAAGGATCAACTGATATTTATAGAGGTCACTTAGTGCCAACACAGAATAACTATCCTACTAATGAATATAATAATATATAAAACTCAAATTAAAGTGTTAAAATAAGCACATTTGATTAGCATCCTTTAGGCTATCATCAAATGTAAAATCTATATTCAATCAAAGACAGAGAAAAGTTTGGTGTACTCAACTTTTAAGAAAAAACTATGATGCCAAACTAGAGTGTCAGGATCTTGAAAATCAACTATCATATGGTCAACAAAACTCCTTGAAAATTTAAGAACTAGGCTCATCATAAATATCCCATGTAACTTGTAAATAATTAAAGGGTATAGGTGACTGAAGAGGATTTGGGCCACATACATATTTGTCTGGCCTTCTGACTTAATTCCAAGTAATAGATTGTAGTAGAAATAAAGGAGCCTTCTGGAAAGCAATACTTCATTGGTTTTACAGACACTACCTTTTGATAAAGTGTTGTACCTGGGCACTCATAAAGCTCTATAATTTATTGTGAGAAACAATTAACTCTAAAAAGGACACTGATGCAACAGAAACATGGAAGTGAACAACATTTAAATAATATTGCAAATGTTCTAAACTTTTTCTCAATGTGTGGCAAAGCACATTGAATATGCAAACATATGCATACAGACACACAGGCAAGCACACATACACACACACACATTCAGGAAAAAAAGTGCATTTTAATGCAAAAGGCACTTAGATTATGTGAAAACTAATAGAAAATAATGCTTCATGCCAAAAATAATTCAAAATTCTTGCAAGGTCTATTACCACAGCAATTTAAAAAGATGTCAAAATAAATGGAATAATCTGCGTTTATAAAAATAAAATTGTTACTTCATCAAAGAAACCTTGTAAACGTAAAAATAAAATGAAAGTTAAAACACAAAAGTTAGAGAGAGAGTGTGAGAAAAAGAAAGAGAGAGAAAGAGAGAGAGAGAGAAATACAGGCACACCTAAACAGAGAATAGCAAAATTTCACTCTCTCTACCATCAGACAATTAGTAACAGAGACAAGGTCAATAGAATTAGTTAGCTTGTCCTTTACAGAGCATTTTTAAGCATGGTGAACTAAATACTTTTATTCAAATGCTACCCTGATGGAGGACTCTCATTATTTAATAAAGAAACTGTCTTGGCTTTTTGATAGGGCAGGATTTAGATAGGTGGAGTAGACAGAACAAAATGCTGGGAAGAAGGGAAGTAAGGCAGATGCCTCAGGCAGTCACCATGGCTCTGCTCTCCAAGATGGATGCAGGCTAAGATACTTCACGGTAAGCCACCACCTTGTAGTGCTACACAGATTTCTAAATATGGGTTAAAGCAAGATATGAGAGTTAGCCAGTAAGAGGCTAGAGCTAATGGGTCAAGTAGTGTTTAAAAGAATACAATTTGCATGTAGTTATTTCGGGGCATAAGCTAGCCAGGCGGCCCAGAGCCAGGGCGATGGGAATGCAGCCAGCTGCTCCCACTACAGAATGGCGCCCAGACGTGCATAACTGAATCCACAGAAAGCCTGAGAAAGCTTGGGAAAGAATAGAGTAAAGCATGTTTTCTTGGTGGCAGCAATTTTTCGGGGCTTCTCTGCTTGCTAGAGGCAAGCAAACACTCTCATCTAAGAGAGGATTCCTGACTCAGCTTTAGTGCAAAACCCTGCAGCTCTTTTAAGAGGTCCTGCTACGAAACACTTAAATGGTATTGATAAAAAGCTGAATGCATGCTTTTTGGTTTTCAGCCATAGCAGGAAAAAGGCTGTGCCTTTTTAAAATGCCGGCTTTCTGGGCCATCCTGCAAGGACAAACCTCTGACTCTTTCAGGCAGGCAGTCCGACTGACTGTGGTCTGTGAGCTGAATGCTGCAGCTTGCTTGCTGGCAAGTACCTTGAAATGCCATAGAGTTGTGGTAATAAATATGGCTCCGGCGGTACCTCTGCCATGAGGCTGGAAAGCTAAGGAATGGGCTGGATGCAGCTGCCAAAGCCATGCCTTTAATCCTCTCCTTAAAGACTCATGTGGTCAGAAAAAGAGAGATATACAGTAAAAAGAGATTCAAAGACAAAGAAAACCTCTAAATGTTTTACAGTATGTTAAAAATATATGCAGGTTAAAGTTAAAGTTCTTAAAGTTAAAAAAAGAAACAAACAAAGAGTAGTTGGGTATGGTAGTACATACCTTTAATACCAATACTTGGGAAGCAGAGGTAGATTGACCTCTGTAACTTCAATGTGCTGTAGCACACACCTTTAATCCCAATGTCTGGGAGGGAGAGAAAGACTCTGTGAGTTGAAGGTGTTGTAGCACATACCTTTAATCCCAGGCTGAGGCAAGTGGATTTCTGTGAGTTCAAGGACAGCCTGGTCTACAGAGTTATTCCAGGACAAATATATACAGAGAACCTGTCTCAAAATGTAAAAGTAAAATAAAAGGAATAGAGGTTAAAACAAAGCTGCATAAAGATGGAAAATACACAAAAAATCTTGATACTGTATGCTATTATGCTCTTTTTGAATTGCTTGAATGCTGAGGAAGGAGCAACAGATGCTAAAAGATATTTGTTTATAAATGCTGCTGAACTAATCCAACATAGATATTTTGAAAATACCTTGACTTCAGAATTTGGATCTAAGGATATGATACTTTGGAAAAGAGATTCTTCTTTTGTTTTCACAGAGGATGAGACCCTGTGGATTGCTTCTATGCCAATATGGTATGATAGACCACGCCCTCTTGAAAGGTTGCTGTGAACACCCTCAAAAATTTACTTTGCGAAACTTCTGACTGAGATGAACCTGGGAGACAGGTTATACCATGAAAGATGTAATTAACATCACTCCTATACAGCAGGAAGAAGTTTGGAGAGAAATAACTATGTCCATATTCCCAAATATTGTTTATAAATGTTCTTTTACATTTAAAGTGGGATATGATATAAATATGAATAATTTACATTGGTATAAATTTTGCTTTATTATTATAAAGTTAAGGTCAATTTTGTTATATGTATATGTATTTCTGCTCTTGATTAAGATATTGTGATTTTGTAGCTCATTTAAAATATAATACATAATTAGGAAATATAGGTTGTTAATGGATAATCATCAATAATAATCAATCTTGTAATCAATTTAGTTAGATTTTCCAGATATATAGAGATATATTTCAGTTAGATAGGCATTCTTCATATCTTCCAAAGACTACAGAATATGGGATTTTAAATGTTTTAATAACTTAGGGCTTTTCATGACAATGAGACACATCTGCTCCTGGCAGCACCAATCTACTTTGAAAGGAAGATGGGCATCGAAGAGGCTCCTTATGGAGTTTAATAGCCATTTGGGCAAGAAACTGCTCTTGCCTGGATTATTGCATAAACTGGACACAGAGAACCCTCAGAGAGAGTACTGCTGAACTTGCCAAAAGATGAGATGGTCTTTCGGGGTTCCTGATTTATAAAAGAAGAGTCTGCGAGACATTCTACAGGACACAGCAAAAAGTGACTGAACTGTCTTTGAATTTTCCTGCTTCATGGAAATGTCTGCTGGATACCATGGGTCTGAAGGCTGAAGATGGATGCCCCAACTGTACAGAGGAACTTTGAGTGACTGTCCAGGCAGTGAGATGTCTCTGTCATTTCTAGAGTTTGGAAGTTGCATATTTCTTGTTTACTTAGGTAATATTATATCCTTTTTTCTTTTTTTTTCTTTTATGGAGTTGAAGAATAGATAGATAGTTATGGTTTTCCTTAGATATGATAAAAGATAAAATAGATATAAATATTTTAACTGTAATTCTTGGTTGATAACTGTTTTGTTATATAAAATTTTACTATGTTAAAGTTAAAGCCTTTCTTTTTTGTTTAAACAGAAAAAGGGGAAATGATAGAGGACTCTCACTGGTTAATAAAGAAACTGCCTTGGCTTTTTGATAGGGCAGGATTTAAAGGAATAGATAGAACAGAATGCTGGGAAGAAGGGAAGTAAGGCAGATGCCTCAGGCAGTTGCCATGGCTCTCCTCTCCGAGATGGCTAAGATACTTCCTGGTAAGCCACCACCTTGTGGTGCTACACAGATTACTAAATATGGGTTAAAGCAAGATATGAGAGTTAGCCAGTAAGAGGCTAGAGCTAATGGGCCAAGCAGTGTTTAAAAGAATACAATTTGCATGTTGTTATATAAGTTAGCCAGGTGGCCGGGAGCTGGGCGGGATGAAAAGCAGTCCTGCTCGTCTCATCATATACTACCCAATGACAGAAAAGATGTCAAAGCATATGTATATCATACAAAAATACTCCAAACCTTTTAAAATACATAAGTGATAAAAATATTTTTCTTCTTTTGCTCTGAGTTAGGAATCAATAATAAAATGTATTATATAAAACACTGTAATATTTGCTATATTCAATACACTTTGAAGTCAGGTACATATTTAGAAGAAAAACACTGAAGAATAATGTATAGTTTCTTTGAAAAGAAAGGAGAAATAATTTAGAGCACTGTGTAGGATACTAATTAAATTAAATTAAATGACTTTATGAGTTAACATTATAGCACTAAAGATATATTTTATGAAGGAAAAGAAAAATCGTTCATTTAGTGGTTTAAATGTTTAGTTAATCCTGCAGAAAATACAATTTAATCATAAAATTAGCAAACCTAAAGAAAATGCCATTCCTAGACCTAATTCAATGGTGTAAAACTTCTAAAATTATAATAGATTAATTCAGTGAAGCCAAAATCTGATTCTTTCAGAAAAATCAATAAAATTGATGGGCCTGGATTCTATTTATTCAGAAATATGTATTCTTACAGTTTTATTTACAAGTAAGAGTGTGTGTTTTGTGTGCATCTCTCTGTTTATATGTATGTGTAAAAGAAAGGGGAGAGAGAGAGAGAGAGAGAGAGAGAGAGAGAGAGAGAGAGAGAGAGAGAATACTGTATGAATGCAGGTGGCTATGGAGGACATAAGAGTACATTAGATCTTCTGAAGCAAGAGGTGCAATCCTTGTGAATTAACCAATATGGATACTATAAATAAATCTCTGGTTTTTGGAGAGGCAACAAATACTCTCAAGAGCAGAGTCATCTCTCTAATTCCTTCAATTTCTTTTTTTTTTCTTTTTTTTTTTTTTGGTTTTTCGAGACAGGGTTTCTCTGTGGCTTTGGAGCCTGTCCTGGAACTAGCTCTTGTAGACCAGGCTGGTCTCGAACTCACAGAGATCCGCCTGCCTATGCCTCCCGAGTGCTGGGATTAAAGGTGTTCGCCACCACCCCCCGGCCCTTCAATTTCTTTTAAATGTACTTCATCATTACATGTACTAGAGAAATAGTTGAGTACTGAATATTTAGATTTCCTGAAACATCCTATTAAAACCCTATTCCCAGTACCATAGGCACAAAAGGTTGAGGCTTTAGAACATGCTTAGTCTCTCAGGTTTTGCTTTCATGAATGGAATCTGTTTCCTTGTGGAAGGGGACCAAACAGACTGTTCATTGTACCATGTGAGATACGGAAATTAATTCATTCACTGCAGCATATACACGACTCAGTTCATGGAATTTTTTTTTTGAGTGCTATAAGAATAATACATTACCTTTATCTATAAGGATGAGTTGAGGTATCAAAGACACATATGTTCTTAAAAAATGTGAAAAATGAAAAACTATTATTATCAGGTGGCTGTGGGAATGTGTAAAAAACAGTAGATGGATACTTTGCCTATATCTTTTTGCCTATTTCCAATATTCATAAATTTTTAGTAGTACACACACACATACACATACAAGTCAACAATGAATGTGAGATAGAATATAGCCCAACCCTGCAAAAAAAATTCTCATATAGTTAAGATAATGATGAATAATACTTGTTGTAGAAAAATCAGTGATTATTGCTGTGGGATAATGCTTTTGTCTACTGTTGGTCACTCATATTTATTTAACAAAATGCTTTGTTATTAGCAAGGCAGGAAGTATTGGCAAAACACAAGACTAGTAGAACTCTGGAAAGTGAGGCAGAGATGTGGTTACCAGTCAGACACAAGGAAAAGAAGATTAGAATGCCTTGCTGAGCAAAGGTACCCAGCCATGTGACTAAACATTGATAAGAATTGTGGGTTAATTTAAGTTGTTAGAGCTATTTAGTAAGAAACCTCAGCAAGAGGCGTAGAGTATGTGATTTAATACTAAGCATCTGTGTGTTTATTGGGTACTGAACAACTGTAGGAAAGGGCAGGACAAAAACTTCCATTAAAGATTGTTCTATGTTCTGAAGCCTCTATTCACTGTATATCCTCAAAAATTAACAGACTTAATATATGCAAATAAATAATTGAAAAGCATTTTGTAAATAAAAATAGTTGATTAGAAGTATGTAAAGTTATCCAGATTGAGTGATATATGCCTATATAATTAGTACTTAAGAATATGGGTGAAAAGTGTCTCAATCTTAAATTCAGGGTGTAATCAATAATGAGACCTTATCTCAAAACAAGGTATTAATGAAGATTTTAAGATTTATAGAAAAGACTTTCCAGTATTATTATACCAAAATAACAAAAAAGTCTTCATTTATATATTAAATAATTATAGCATTTCAACATATTATACCGATGCATGTTGTAACAAGAGCATTTTCATTTTTTGTGTTGTACTAGAAACACAGAAAGTAAAAACAGAATGAGGTAGGCAATGCAGAGCCTGCAATAAATGACTCTACCCCCTGTTAGTTCCATCTTCTAATAATCACCATCTCCTAATAAAGTCTTCATTTTATGAATATGTAGTGTGAAGCGGCAGGGCTGTGTCCCGCCACCCTGCTCCCAGCCACCGGCTAGCTGGGCTGCTTTCTGCCACCCGGCTAGCTTTACTCAAAATAATTACACGGAAACTGTATTCTTTTAAAACACTGCCTGGCCCATAGTTTCAGCCTCTTATTGGTTAACTCTCACATCTTCCTTTAACCCATATTTAGTAATTTGGGTAGCACCACGAGTTGTGGCTTACCAGGAGAGATCTTAACCTGCATCCATCTCGGAGAGCAGCAGCATGGAGCCTCACCACGCGACTGCCTGAAGCGTCTCTCCTTCACTCTACTTCCTTGTTCCCACAATTCTGTTCTGTCTACTCCACCTACCTAATTTTCTGTTCTTAAAGGGCCAAGGCAGTTTTCTTTATTAATTAACCAATGAAAGAAACATAGACAGATAACTCTCCTCCATCATGAATACACAAATGGTTTAATTGATTGTGTCAGAGCTCTCAAGTTTTAATTACTTTAAGAATGCCTCTAAGCTGTTGTTATCAAAACACGATGGTTTAGTCAGTCTCACATTTATAACCATCCCATTCTACTCTTGGTTTCCAAATGTTCATTACATCTCCTATGCAAATTGTACTTGTTTCTTCTCTATGATTCCTCCACGTTTTAACAATCCATCATAATTCAATGTTTGGGGAGTCTGCTCATTCATTTCCAGATGCCTAGACCTAAAATAATCACACAGAAACTAAATTATTTGCAATAATTTTGGCCAATTGCTTACACATATTTCTAGCTAGATCTTGCATCCTAAACTAGCAAATCTCCATTAATGTGTGCATTACCATGAGGTTGTATACTACCAGTAAAGTTTTGGCAGGTTCTGGTGGAGGTGTCTTTCTCCTATAGCAGCTACATGGCTTCTCTTTGACTCTGCCTACTCTTTCTTTATATCTTTTCCAGCCTGGCTATGTTTTGTTAATCCATTGGTGAAAAACAGCTTCTTTATGCATTAACTAATAAAAGCAGCACATATAAAGAATGAATTCCTACACCATTTTCCCTTTTCTGTTTAAAGAAAAAGAAAGGTTTTAATATTAACATAGAAAAATTACATATGACAAAGCAGGTATCAAGCCAGAATTACAGTTACAATATTTATATCTACTTTATATGTTTTCATAACTATTGAAAACTGTAATTATAAATATATTCTTCAAGTCCATCAAAGACTTGAGAAGGATATATTATCTATGTTAACAAGAACTTAACTAAGCTAACAGCAACTTCAGAAACTCTAGAATTGACAGAGACATCTCGTAGCCTTGAAAGTCACCCAGATTTCTTCTGTAATGTTGCAGGAACCCATCTTCAACCTACTGGGACATAGTATCTGGGAGACATTTCCATAAATCAGGAAATTTTAAAGACAGGTTAACTTATATTGGCAGTTTGTCACTCACCTTCTGCCGTGTCTTGCAGAATACCTGACAGACACTTTCATGAAGCAGGCAACCTGAAGAGCTGTCTGAACTTCTTTAGGCCATGTCAGCAGTCATTTTTTGTAGAAGGAGCAATGGGCTGCTTCCCACCGCCTGGCCATTGGCTAGGTTTACCCAAAATAATTACACAGAAACTGTATTCATTTAATCACTGTGTGGCCCATTATCTGTAGCCTCTTATTGGTTAACTCTCACATCTTGACTACCCCATTTCTAATAACCTGTGTAACACCATAAGGTGGTGGCTTACTGGGAAGATTCTTAACCTGCGTCCATCTCAGAGAGGAAAGCTATGGCATTGGCCTGAGGCATCTGCCTTCTTCCCAGCATTCTGTTCTGTCTACTCATACCACCTATTTTTCTGTCCTATCAAAGGGCCAAGGTAGTTTCTGTATAAGCCAATCAAAGTAACACATAGACAGATGACCCTCCTCTCTCAATTTTTCTGTGGATCTTGCAAGTCCAGCCAAGCAGTTCAGGCAAGAACAGTTTCTTTCACAAATGCCTAATCAACTTCATGAGAAGCCTCTTTGAAGTCTATCATCCTCTTGAAGTATATTGGTGCACCAGGAGCACAAGTGTCTCACTGTCATGAATAGTCTAAGATCTTAACACATTTTAAATGCTAATTATATTAGTCTTTGGAAGGTTTGAAGAAAAACTAACCATCTAAAATATATCTCTGCACATCTAGAAAATCCAACTAAAATGATTACAAGTTTGACTATTATAGATGACTATCTATTAACCAATATTTCTTTTTTCTTTTTATTTATTTTTTATTAAAAATTTCTGCCTCCTCCCCACCTCCTATTTCCCTCCCTCTCCCCTCACTCCCCTCACCCTCCCTATCCAGTCCAAAGAGCAGTAAGGGTTCCCTGCCCTTTGGGAAGTCCACGGTCCTCTCCACTCCATCCAGGTCTAGAAAAATGAGCATCCAAACAGGCTGGGCCCCTCTAAAGCCAGTACATGCAGTGGCATCAAAACCCAATTCCATTGTCCTTAGCTTCTCAGCAGCCCTCATTGTCCACCACGTGAGTCCAGTTTTATCCCATGCTTTTTTCAGTCCTAGTCTAGCTGGCCTTGGTGAGCTCCCAGTAGATCTGCCCCACCATCTCAGTGGGTGGATGCACTCCTACCGATCCTGACTTCCTTGCTCATGTTCTCCCTCCTTCTGCTCCTCATTTGGACCTTGGGAGCTCAGTCCAGTGCTCCAATGTTGGACTCTGTCTCTATCTCCATCCATCGCCAGATGAAGGTTCTATGCTGATATGCAAGATATTCATCAGTATGGCTATATGATCAGGCCATTTCAGGCTCCCTCTCCTCAGCTGCCCAAGGAACTAGCTGGGGATATCTCCCTGGACACCTGGGAACACTTCTAGGGTCAAGACTCTTGCCAACCCTAAAATGGCTCCCTTAATTAAGATATATACTTCGCTGCTCTCATATCCACCCTTCCTTTATCCCGAGCATCCCATTCCCCCACGCTCTCCCCATCCTCCCCTTCACATTTTTCTCTCCCCATCTCCCCTTAGCCCCATCCCAACACACCCCCAGGTTCCGAATTTTTGCCCAGAAATCTTGTCTCCTTCCAATATCAAGGAGGATAACTATATGTTTTTCTTTGGGTTCACCTTCTTATTTAGCTTCTCTAGGATCACAAATTATAGGCTCAGTGTCCTTTACTTATGGCTAGAAACCAATTATGAGTGAGTACATCCCATGATCATCTTTTTGGGTCTGTGTTGGATCACTCAGAATAATGTTTCCTATTTCCATCCATTTGCATGCAAAATTCAAGATGTCATTGTTTTTTTGTTTTTTTTTTGTTTGTTTGTTTGTTTTCTGCTGAGTAGTACTCTAATATGTATATGTTCCACACTTTCTTCATCCATTCCTCAATTGAAGGGCATCTACGTTGTTTCCAGGTTCTGGCTATTACAAATAATGCTGCTATGAGCTTAGTTGAACAAATGCTTTTGTAATATGGTAGGGCATCTGTTGGATATATTCCCAAGAGTGGTATTGCTGGGTCCTGGGGTAGGTTGATCCCAAATTTCCTGAGAAATCGCCACACTGCTTTGCAAAGTGATTGCACAAGTTTGCATTCCCACCAGCAATGGATGAGTATACCCCTTATTCCACAACCTCTCCAGCAAAGGCATTACATTTTTAAATGAGCTGCACAAACACAATTTCTTAATCAAGAGCAGAAGTATACATGTAACAGAATTGACCTAAAATTTGTACCAATAGACCAAGATCCATACCAATGCAAATATTCATATCTAAAGAATATCTCCCTTTAAATGTAAGCAAATATTTATATACAGTCATTTAGGAAATTTGGATACTGATTGGGGCACGGTAAATCAGGTCTGTCACAGGTTATTGTGTGTGGTAGGTCCATCTGAGCAAGCAATCCTACCATCATGGATTTTAAACCATCTGGTCCATGGTTTTAGGGGTTCCTCTTCCATCATGGCACATTATTCTGGAAGGAATCCACAGGTTCTCATCCTCTGTGGGGAAAAAAAAAAAGAATTCCTTTCCAAAGCAACATATCCTTAGACTCAAATTTTAAAGTTAAGAAACCTTTAAAGTACATATGTTGGTTTAGCTTAGCAGACAGTACAATAAAATGTTTGTCCATACTTAGCTCATTCATAGTCAAGTAATTCAAAGAAAAGACAATAATATACATAATCCAGACTCTCTGTGTGTATTATATCTTTATATGGCTTATTTTTCTTACTCTACTTTTTCTACAAATTTAGTATTTATTTTATTATCTTTACACCTTTAATCTATGACTGTCTATACTCTTCTATATTATAAATGTCTATACTCATTATTCTCTCTCTCACTCTCTCCCTCTTTCTGTAGCCTTCAGACATTTATTTATCACTGTGACTCATTTAGTGGTTTTTTTCATCTGAATCGGTCTTTATTGCATATCTGTAATTATTTTCTGTCTAAGACCACATTTTTCTTTTAGATTTAGAGCCATGCATGCTTCCCCCACTCCAGGATCACAATGGGTCTATGTCCCCATTATGAACTTGTAGCAGTATGCTCACAAACGACATTTAAATGCTCTATAGCTGGACCTCCCAAAAGAATAAGAGACATTTGTGCTGGTGAACCAGGAAGTTGCCATTATTAAAGAAGCCATGCAGTTTTTACTGCAGCTCCCTTGTAAACAGAGCCTACCTGAAGAAATGCTGTTACCAAGAAGCTGTGGTTGGCTCCCCTTTTTGTGTTTCTAGAACCCTTTCTTTTTAAAGCTTTATTAGACTTTACATGGAAATTCTTGTTCCATGCTGGCACTCCAATCTGTTGGTGTAGACTGATAGTTTGCTTAATGGCCACTTAGAATAGAAATAATCACTCAGAAGCTGTATTAATTAAATGAGTGCTTGGTGTATTAGCTCTAGGTTTTCCTCTATAGCTCTTACATCTTAAGTTAATTCATTTTTGTTAATCTGTGTATTGACACATGGTTGTAGTCTACTGGCAAGGTTCTGGCAAGTTTGCCCCTGTGGGCCACTACATGGTGTCTCTCTGACTCTTCCTTCTTTTTCCAAGCATTTAGTTAAACATTTCTGCCTAGCTTTACTCTGTTAAGCCATTGACCAAATGCAGATTCTTTATTATCCAATGGCAATAAAATACATTCACAGCATACAGAAGACAATGCAATATCACCTCTACATTACTGTCTCTTGCCCAATGTGAATCCCAGTGCCATACCTACCAGGTGGACCAGCCTAAAATGCTAAAAAGTTATGTGTCCTAGAAGGTCTGCCAGTCCTGTTGATTTAGCTTGATTTCATCACAGCAAAGCTAAGCAAAAAACTTGGAAATTTCCCATGTTCACACAAACTCCAACCCCACCCTGCAGGAAAACACATTTTATAGTATTTAACCAGGCACCAATGAGGGGAACCAAAGCAGCACAAAACTCTTCATGGTACAACTGACCATGTCTCAATGCCATGCAGTTGCAACCACTACACTTGATGACCAAAACACATTATTAGACCTACAATAATTTTTCAAAATCTTATAACAAAGCTATCTATTTGATTAATAAATAAATAAGTAAACTTGAAAGTTATATGATTGCTGTCAATATGACCTCCAGGAATTTAATAACCTTTTTGCTTATACTATGGATGGTGATCTGTAAGACTTATATGTTTTTTATACATTTATTTATTAAATATTGAGACTTGGTTTTCTTTTCATATTATATCCTTAAGAAAATGGTTTGATAACAGAGCCCCAAATGAGGCACTTTTAGAAATGATACAGTCTTTATAGACTAATAATGAACAGCTAGCTTACAGGATTAATACCATTGAAAATCAAAATTTAGCTGAAAAAATTAATAATGTTGAAAAGGATAACATTAATTTTACAGACAAAATTTAATCTATGTCAAAGGGTACTAGGAAATTATCTGAAAGAATGCATATTGTTGAATTTGACAATCAAAATCTGTTAATAAGTTTTGTTAGGTTAACAAATAGAGTATCTCTCCAAGGAGGGAATCTGTGTGCTATCAAAATAATGACCAAGGATGAGATGTTATATTTAAAGTAGAACATTATACCTTGAAATAACATATGCTGAATGAGGACAAGAGCATAGTTTCTTCAATAAAATTACTAGATCTCTATACAGGCTAAAATAATCAGGCTTTACAAAGGACAGTAGTAAAAAGATTTGAAAGGATTGAGGAAATTATTGGAGTTTATGAGAAGGGAGGGAAGGTACATGGACAGGATTTAATATCACCAAACCTGTCAGAGTCAGAGATGGTTCACCCAGGGTTTTAGCTTCCTACTCTGTAATCACTTCTGAAGAACCATCAGGTTCTAAATTCCCAAAGGGATCCAAAGAATGTAGGTGGTTACCTATAGGTCTATAGGTATGAATGCTCTGAAAGAAAGTAAGCAAACAGTAGTATCTTATCGCTTGCATTCAAGATTTTTTAAGGAAGATGGTAAAGACATGGGCTTTTAGAATAAGGCTACTCCACAAAATTGACTTTAATTAGTTTCAGTGATCCTCAAAGATGGGTCACAATTATTGTGGAAATGCTATTTGTGAGAAGAGGCAAAAAAATTAAATAACAAGGAAAAGTGAAAGGACTTGAGGCTTCCCAAGATAAAATTCTTGGTGAGGGTACTTATGCTGACTCAAAGAATTAAGCTGTTCATGATGAACAGATCTTGTCACTATCCCACACAGCAGCCTTGAATGCTTAGGACAGGATTCAAGAACTAGGAAAATTAATTGAATCATATACCAGGGTTAAATAGGGTCAGAGAGAATACTTTAGTTACTTATTACAAAGATTAACTAAGTCTGTACAAATAGGAATAACAGACAAAGAAGGTAGATGAGTACTTATTGAATATCTGGCTTTTAAAAATGCCAACTTAGAATGCAAAATGATACTTGGATCTTTAAAGGTTAGATCAGCACCAGTGGATGAATGGATCCTGCATGTACTGAATGTTGAGACATTTGACTATAACAGTGAAGCTTGGGTAGGAAAAGAAATTTCTGAAAGTATGGGGATTAATCAATATGCCAAATATTTAAACTGTGTTAGAATAAGAAATCTGAGAAGGTATTGTAGACAAGGAATTCCTAGAAATAATGTTTCCTCTGGGAATGGCAAAAATAGAATGTCTTACTCTTCTGGATTGTATATGAGTTGTGACAAATGCTGACAGCAGACCAATGAATACAGATAAAAAAGAGAGAGACAGAAAAGGCAACCCAATATCATTAGGAAACTCCTTGAGGTTTTCACACAGGCTCCCAAGCCAAATACAGTCCAGTCATTCCTAGTCATTGTGGAGGACATGTGTCACCAGGAAAATTAAAAATAAAATCTATTGCCTACTGTAAAAAAACATATTGTTACTGATGATGGAATAAACATATAGGATGAATCAAATATTACAATAGAAAATAGGAAGTATATATTTTTGGCAGACTTCCATAAATGATCCAAGACCAAAGCTAAGAGTGCATATTAGTAACTTTGCAATTGAGGGATTACAAGACATGGTGTAGACATGAGTATCATTGCTCCAGAAACTTGGCATCTAAATTTGCCTCTTTAAGAGAAAGATGTTCAATTTCTAGGCATTGGACTCTATCTCAAATTAAATTAAGTACGAGATGGGTTAAATGCAAAGGGTGAAAAGGACAGAAAGGAAGATTGAGGCCATATGTGCCTAATATTGCAGTATATTTGTGGAGTCATGATATGCAGCAACAATGTAATACATAGATTAATATTTATCCTGTCCCAGAAACTCATGTTGTAAGGTACTATAAAAAAGGTCAGCAGCCATTCAGGCTGTACAAGAACACAAACAATCTAGCAAACCTTTAGGGGTACCAATGGCCCTACCTTTAAAATGGTTAATTGAGAAACCAATATGGGTTAAACAATGGCTTTTAACAGAAAAGAAACTGCTTTCTTTAGAACAGCTGCCACAGGAGCAACTAGATGCTCACCATATTAAAGAATCAACCGGTCCTTGGAATTCTCCTCTATTTGTTGTCAAAAAAGAAATCTGGAAAATGGAGAATGGTGACAGATCTCACAGCTGTCAACAAGGTAATTCAATCTATGGGCTCTCTACAATCTGGAAATCCTCTGCCTTATCTATTGTCAAAAGAATGGACTCTTATAGTTATTGATTTAAAAGATTGTTTCTTCCCTGTACCTTTACAAGAAAATGACAAGAAAAATCTGCCTTCATAGTGCCTACTTATAATAGTTCTCAGCCCGCTAGGAGATAAAAATGACCCATCCTCCCACAGGAATTGTTCAATAACCCCATCCTGTGCTAATACTTTGTAAATCAGCCATTGGAAATAATACATAAACAATTTCCTAAATCTATAATTTACCATTACATGCAGGACATTTTGCTATTTGTTTCAAATGTAGATATTTTAGAAAGAATGTTTGAAGCAGTGAAGAAAGTTTTGCCTAAATGGAGATGAACAATTCTGAAATAATACAAAGAAGATTTTCTATCAACTACCTATGATATACATATATGTATGTATATATTATACACACACACACACACACACACACACACACACACACACACATATATATATATATATATATATATATATATATATATTAGGTTTATAGAAAATTAGAACAAAAACACAAATTAGGAGTGAACAATAGTGGACTCCTAATGACATTTGAAGATTGCTAAGAGATATTTCCAGTCTATGACCAGCTTTTGAGATAACACCTTATCTAATAATTCATTTCACCAAAACATTACACAGTAAGAAAGACTTAAATAGTCCCAGGGAATTAACAGCTGAAGTTGAGAAAAAAATTGTCATTGAAGAGAGAGTCAATTTTTCTTTGGTCTTTTTATTATTTTGCCTTTTTTTCAAAGGTGAGTAGCCCAGACAACTACACCCAACCAAGCTTTCATTCATTATCAATGGAGAAAACAAAATATTCTAAGATAAAAACAAATTTAAACAATATGTAGCAACAAATCCAGCCTTACAGAAACTAATAGAAGGAAAATCACAACCCAAGGAATCCAACAATGCCCACAATAACTCAGACATCTAGCGACCCTTCACCAGCACAACTCAAAGAAGGGAAACACACAAACTCTATTACATAAATAAACAAACAAACAAATAAATAAGTAAGTGAATAAATGAATGAATGAATGAATGAATGAATGAATAAATAAATAAATAAATAAATAAATAAATAACCGGAGTCAACAACCACTGGTCATTAATATCACTTAATATCAGTGGACTCAATTCATCTACAAAAAGGCACAGGCTAAGAGATTAGATACAAAAACAGGATCCAACATTCTGCTGTTTACAAGAAACACACCTCAACCACAAAGACAGACATCTACTCAGAGTAAAGATTTGGGAAAAGGTTTTTCAAGCAAATGGACCTAAGAAACAAGCAGGTGTGGCCATAGTAATTTCTAAGAAAGTTGACTCAAACTAAAATCAATCAGAAGAGATGGAGAGGGACATTTTATACTCATAAAAGGAACAATCCATCAGGATGAAGTCTCAATCCTGAATATCTATGCCCCTAATATTAAAGCACCACTTATATAAAAGAAACATTACTAAAACTCAAGGCAGATATCAAAACATACACACTAATAGTAGGAAACTTCAACATTCCTCTCTCCAATGGACAAGTCAATCAGACAGAAATCTAACAGAGAAATAAGAGAGTTGATGGAGGTAATGAATCAAATGGACTTAACAGACATCTAGATAATTCCATCCAAATAGGAAAGAATATACCTTCTTCTCTGCAGCTCATGGAACCTTCTCAAAAATTGACCACATACTCGGTAACAAAGCAAACTTCCACAAATACAAAAAAAAATTAGTAACTCCCGTGTCTTATCAGATCACCATGGAATAAAGTTAAAATTTAACAATAATTCTACTCCCATAAAGCCTACAAACTCTTGGAAGGTGAACAATCAACTACTGAACCACCCCTAGGTCAGGGAAGAAATAAAGAAAGAAATTAAAGTCTTCCTTGAATTCAACAAAAAAACAAAATTTACAAGAAGAAATATTTATTTTGTATGATAGTTTCAGGAGATTCAGTCTGTCATTTTTCAGAATTGGCATTAGAGAACAGTTTACATCTTGATGGACAAGGCAGGACCAGTAACAAGAAGAAATCCTGAGATAAATTTCTGGCAATTTGACGTACTTTCCTGCTTTTATTACCTTACAATATGTGTGTGTCACTATTATTTGCATATGAATACAGAATAAGCCTTAGCTTTAAATTGGAACCTTCACAACACACTCACTCCTTAAAAACTGATTATCCAACAAGCAGGCTGCCTGTGTATAGGTATATTGGGTTATTTCATATTAAGATCATAAGAACCCTAATTAATCTTTTAATTTTCCATTAATTTATTAATATTATTAATTTATTGTATTTCCTTTACCCAACACTTCTATTATATATTTGTGTGTCATGAAGCTTGCTATGCATTGATATAAAATACAGTTATAACAACTCAAATTTCAAATTAAAACTTACTGTTAAAATTAGAAACCAAATCTTGCTCAATTTAGGTAAAATTAAAGAACTTCAAGTCAACTTGTCTAAATTAATATGAATGATCCTCTATGAAAGAATATGTAAACATTTAAGTAATATAATTAATTGTAATTACCATGAATAAATTTTACTACATGGCTATTATTCATGAAGTATTTTTTTTCATGGAACTTTTTAAGTAATTGATCAAATCGCTTCCAGTTCCTCTGTAGCTTAGCTCCTACTCTATTTTAGTAAAATGTATGATCAGAAAAATGTAAAATGAAAAATTCTGAAAAATATATTTCAGGATAAAAATGAAATTGTTTTTGTTCACATAATGGACACTTGGCAGTAAATCAAGTGTGGGTGGTTTAGAATGAAAAAAACTCTGGTCAGTACCAGGATAGTAAGCATTGGAAAAGTATTCTTAAATAAGAAATTAGTGAATGAGAATCCCTCACTGTTTAAAGGTACTGAGGTAAGTGGCTATCACAGAGAAGAATTATGGTTAATTTTAGATGTAAGAGTTAGTTAATAAGAAGCCTGAGCTAATAGGGCGACCAATTTAGAATTGACATAGGCCTCTATGTGTTTCTTTGGGACTAATTTGTTGTTGTTTCAGGAGGGGAAGGTCAGTCACAAATCTTGGATTTCAGAGCAATTGAACACATGAAATCAGTCCTACAATTTGCAAAGAATATCATGTGATATGGTAACGAGGTTTTCTTCAGAGCAACAAATTATACATAGTTGTAAATGCATTTTAAAAGCAGGACCAGTTTTAATTATGTCAGGAGCTAAAAAAAAATCCCAATTGCAAATATTTTAATTAATTGAAATTGCACCAATAATGTGTTTGCTTTGAATTTAGATGCCTAAACCTGCAAAGTCTATGAATATCCATTTGAAAATGATCCACTATAGGATTCAAGGAAAAGTCAAGAAGCCTTTACTTGGCTGAAACAACCCAAGCTTCTGAGGTTTTTCTTTACATGTTTTAGTGGTTTGAAACCAGTGGGTCAAAAACTGTTGTCAATTGTCCATCTCCAAATATAATTACAACTCAAAATTGCAGTTATGAAGTTGCAATAAAAATAATTTTATGGCTGGAGAGTCATCCCAACATGAATAACTGTACTAAAGAATTGCACTGTTAGGAAGGTTGAGAACCACTGGTAGGACCATGTGAAACAATGCCATTGTGAATTGAGGGATGTATAATAATCTTATCTCTGTCTTCTGTTTGTAAATATAAGGAATTTTTATATTGACAATTAAGTACCATTTTCATTTTTCTTAAAGGTGAGAGTTATAAAGAAGTGTAATTTTTCTACATCCTTAACCAGGTGTACCTTGGACTTTCTTTTCTCTCAATACAATTTGCTACTTCAAATGTTAGCATTTTAAGTAAAATTTTCTGTGTCTATTTTAAAGTTATGACAAGTTTGAAAAAAGTTCTCAGAGGACTTCTAAATTTTTACTCTCTACAAGTAAAAAAACTATTAAGATTGCATAATTGATTTGTAAAGAAAATGAAATCATGACACTATTAAGACTTAGCAAAATAAAATGTAAAAATACTTGCATATGGAAAAAGTTTCGACAGACAAATGTTCTTATATTATGTAAATATACCCCATTTTTATTTTCTATTCATGAAATAATAGGCAACCAAGTTGTTTTCATTTTCTTGCCATTGTGAATAGTAGTGCAAATATCTCTGTAGAAGGATAAAGAGTCCCTTTGTTGTTTCAGTGGTGTTAGAACTATGTCTAGAGTCAATCTGTTCATAGTTATTTTAGGAGCATCCACATTAATTTTCATAGTGGCTACCAGCTTCCACCTTTACTAAAAGTCATTAAGTACATCCTTTCCCCACATCAACATCAAAAGTTGCTGCCATTTGTTTCTTTGATCTTGGCCAATTTAACTTTGATAAGATAAAATCTGAAAAGAGTTTTTATTTGTATTTACCTGATGGATAAGAATGTCAAATATTTTAAAGCATTTCTTAGCCATTTGCATTTCATTTTCTATTACCTCCAATATATAGGTCATTGGCTTTTTTATTTCAGCTGTTAATTTTTGAGATTATAGTGTAATTACAAAATTTCTCCCTTTCTATTCCTCCCTATAAACACACTCATATGTCATCCATATTTATTTTATTATTTTTTATTACATAATATATGAATTAGTTAATATATTTCTGCAAACAAACTGTTCAGTCTATATAGTGTTCCTTGTATGTATATATTTCAGAGCTAGCCATTTGGAGTTATGCTCTTCCCTGGGGATCTTAATGTTTATGTTGAAGATTTTTATGTAATTTAGTTACTTACTTTCTATCAGATATAGTACTAGTAAAAAAAAAAATCCCACCCTCTAGACTACCTATTCATGTAAAGTATGGTATTTGGTTCTGCTCAGGAGCTCTTTCATCTAAGAAGGCTCAATTTGTCAGTTGTTTGTTGTAATGCCATCACAGAAATTCTTTCTCTGTCCCTTAATTGCAAGCATATTCCTTACCTTCTTCTTTATCTGATTCAAGGTATCAAACGTATCCTTAGGTTTTTGTTCCATTTTGAATTGAGGTATTATACTACTACTACTACTACTACTACTACTACTACTATTACTATTGTTGTTGTTGTTCAGGAAATTCACTAGTACCTTGATAGAATTGTAAACAGTCATTCAGACGATGATAAATTATACCCAGAAAGGCAAATATTATGTGTTTTTCTCATATTAAGATTTTATTTTTGAACCAATATGATGTTTGTTTCATTTGGAATAGCCAAAGTACTATGAGTAAGGAACCAATGGGTATTAGTTCAGAAAGAATAGATTGAAGTGATATAAAGGGATTATGCTGGATACCTTTTGTCAACTTCACACAATCTTAAGCCACCTCCAAAAAGAAATCTTCAGTTGAGGAGTCACCTCTATCAGATTGTCCAGAAGACATACATATGGGACAATTAATTAATGTTTGATATGGAAAACCCCAGAAAACTGTGGACAAAATTATCCATGGGAAAATGATTATGAATTATGATAAAACTAGACTTATGGAGCAAACCAACAATCAACATTTTTCTGTAGTCTCTGTTTTAGAATATTCCTTGAGGGTCCTACCTTCAGCTCCTGTTCTTGACTATTTTTGGTGTTAAAATGTAGCCTGTATGACCAGATAACCCCCTTTTTCCAATGTTGTTCATGCAATTTATCATAGCAATAGAATTAAAACTAGGGCACAGGAAAGGGCATAATGAAATAGGAACCATTAAATGGAGTGGGTGACAGAATGGCAGAACATAGGAGGTATTATGGGGAGAGCAAACTAATGATCATTTGAAAAGGACATATAGTGATATGCAAGAAACTCATCAGTATGGCTATAGGAACTGGCCTTTTCAGGCTCCCTCTCCTCAGCTGCCCAAGGAACTAACTGGGGGCGTCTCCCTGAAAACCTGGGAACCCCTCTAGGGTCAAGTCTCTTGACAACCCTCAGGTAGCTCCTTAAATTAAGATATATGCTTCCCTGCTCCCATATCCACCCTTCCTATATCCCAAGCACCCCATTCTTCCGAGCTCCCCCCATTCTCCCCTTCACACTTTTCTCTCCCCGTCTTCCCTTGGCCCAGTCTTGCCCAACCCTCAAGTTCCCAATTTTGCCTGGCGATTGTGTCTACTTCCAATATCCAGGAGGATTACTATATCTTTTTTTGGGTGTTCACCTTCTTCTTATCTTCTCAAGGATCCCAAATTTATAGGTTCGATGTTCTTTAATTATGGCTAGAAACCGATTATGAGTGAGTACATACCATGTTCATCTTTTTGGGTCTGGGTTATCTCACTCAGAATAGTGTTTTCTATTTCCATCCATTTGCCTGCAAAATTCAAGATGTCATTGTTTTTTTACCGCTGAGTAGTATTCTAGCATGTATATATTCCACAGTTTCTTCATCCATTCTTCCACTGAAGGGCATCTAGGTTGTTTCCAGGATCTGGCTATTACAAATAATGCTGCTATGAACATAGATGAGCATATGCTTTTGTTGTATGATTGGGCATCTCTTGGGTAGATTCCCAATAGTGGAATTGCTGGGTCCTGGGGTAGGTTGATCCCGAATTTCCTGAGAAACTGCCACACTGCTTTCCAAAGTGGTTGCACAAGTGTGCATTCCCACCAGCAATGGATGAGTGTACCCCTTACCCCACAACCTCTCCAGCAAAGGTTATTATTGGTGTTTTGGATTTTAGCCAATCTGACAGGTGCTCCACCTGACGATAGATGAAGAAAATGACGGAGCCCCACATTGGAGCGCCGGATTGAGCTCCCGGGGTCCTGTTGAGGAGCAGAAGGAGAGAGAACATGAGAAAGAAAGTCAGGACCGTGAGGGAACCTCCAATCTGGCGACAGATGGGGAAGGTGACTGAGCCCCACATTGGAGCACTGGACTGAGCTCCCAAGGACCTGATGAGCATCAGAAGGAGCGAGAACATGAAGGAGAAAGTCAGGAACTAGAGGGGTGCGTTCACTCATGGAGACGGTGGGACAGAACTAATGGGAGATCACCAACCCCAGTTGGAATGGGACTGATGGATCATGCGACCAAACCCGTCTCTCTGAATGTGGCCAACAAAGGGGGCTGACTGAGAAGCAAAAGACAATGGTGCTGGGCTCTGGTTCTTCTGCATGGACGGGCTCTGTGGGAGCCTTCTCAGCTTGGTCGATCACCTTCCTGGACCGGGGGGGGGGGGGAGTTGGGAGGACCTTGGTCTTGGCATGGAGTGGGGAACTCTGATGGCTCCTTGGCCTTGAGGGGGAGGGAGGGGAGGTGTGGGTGGAGGGGAGGGGAGGGAAGGGGGAGAAGGGGGGGAGGGAAGGGGGAGGAGGAGGGGAGGGAAGGGGGAGGAGGAGGGAAGGAGATGGAAATTTTTAAATGTGAAAAAATAAAAAAGAAAAAAAAAAAAAAAAAGAAAATATCCCACTTTCAGTAGTGGCTAGACCAAATAGTAAAAAGACCAGTTAGATCTAATAAATAGTATGTATGCTTTTCAGGTGAAAAAAAAAAAAAAAGAAAAGGACATATAAATATGCATGAGTGTATATGCTTGTTTAAATATAGTTCATCTGTAATAAGGGTTACCCCTACCTGACAACATGGACTAAAAAACAAAAATTTTAGTGCTAGGAATGGGCTACCTTCTTTGGAGCCATTGAATTTTAGAGACCTAAACTTTACAAGCTATTGTCATAACTCTTATTTATTCTTTATAACCTGATGATTAGATCCCATTCCTGAAAACATCACATAATAGAGTTGTGAAATATGGGAAAGTCAAGGTGGTACTTGTCTTGAAGCATCTTCACTACTAACTAGTTTTCAAAGTCCTAGATGGTTATCTTCATGCTGAAGGAGGAAACTGTGAATAAAAAGCATTATCTAATAACCATTATGGCAACCACCAGTAATTACTGGCATTTTTTGATATTTTCATGGTATAATAGTGACACGAAGATTATGGGAGCACCCAAAGACATTCTGATCAGATTTAAGGTATGATCTGAAAAATTAAATGAGTACCTGGCAATGTTACTGAATCCAGGACCTGTTGCTAGATATAGTATGACTCCTAGTACAGAACTTGCTATTATTTTTTTCTGCTACATGGACATAATATTAAAATGACTTTTGATAACACATACATTCATTAAAAACACTTCTTGCAATAAATGGTGAATAACAAAGAGTCTAAAACTGTCCAAGATGTAGTGAATAAGGGATTATGGAATCTTCAGTCATAAATGGGACATCTGTATCATATTCCTCTCATCAGCTCTCAGAGATCATTGAGGAATATGGAACCAAAATATTATTAGAAGGCATAAATAGCAGATTACTACACAGAAGCAGCAGATTCTGCATATGACATAGCAGTTTCATTCGAAGGCACAATGCTTGTGGAAGTATGCAGACTTGCAAAAGTCCAAAGGAGACAAAATCCCAACATGGAACAAAAAGGTAGGCATGATGTTCTTCCTGTAGATGAGGGGCTATTCATAAATTGGTAGATTCTGGGAAAAGAGAGTAAGTTTTTTTAAGCATGTGACTTTTAGTAGATCTACTAAACTCCAGGGGATTGCCTCTTGTGCCTATTACAATTTTAAACAATAGGACATTGGGTGGGTGGATAGGTTGGTTTGGATCTAAGAGGAGTTACATTTTGTGAAATTCTTAAAGAAAAATTGCACAACACTTTTTTTTGGAAAGATGCATTCCTAGAAAATGAAGTTCTCTTTTTAGCTAAGCCATTTTTCAATACTGTAATTTTTAATTTTTGTGATTATATTTTTCTTTCAATATGCAAAATATATTAATGTATCCTTCTAAAATTCCTCATTCTTTTACGTATATAAAAAGTAAAGACTTCTAGGAATTTTGATAATCATGTAAACATCCTATTACATTCATTATTTAGTAGAGATATTTGATGTAATCATTTCTTTTTCCCTGATTGACCATATCCCATTTACTTTTTGAATCATGATTTGTCACTTGATATATTTGTAATCAATACTGTGATTCCATATTTTTCCATTTATTCACTTTGACTACTAACTTGCATTTTTGACTTCTTACGTTCTCAGTACAAATAGAATGTGTTCATAATAAAATGAGATTTATTGAATTGGCTTACACAATACAGCCCCAATACTAAGAATTTGTTTGTCTTCCTAGGAGAGAAATTGACAACTCAGTAGAGGCTATATCTATAAGGCTGGATTCCTCAGTCTTCTAGTACAGAAGGTCTATAGCATACCGGGAAGACATATGTCTTCAGTCAATATTAAAAGACAAAAACAAAAAATATGTGAATTCTGATGGCAGTAAATATGGCAACCTCAGCAACAGGGTAGACAGACACTCAACACCTAGAAAGGTAATTGATGAACAAATTGAAAAATAATGCAGTTTTCCCCTATAATTTTTAAATTTAGCTATGCTGCAAGAGATTCACCTACAGTCTGATAAAAAAAAATTGCTTGTAGCTAGGCAGTGGTGGATCATACCTATAATCCCAACACTCAGGAGTCAGAGGCAGGCAGATCTCTTGAGTTCACTGCCAGCCTGGTTTATAAGAGCTAGTTCCACTACAGGCTCCAAAGCTATGGAGAAACCCTGTCTCAAAAAGCCAGAAAAAAATATTTGTAAGTATGCCCAATAGCTGCTCTTTTACATGATGTAGATCAAATTAAGTCATGAATTAACACTATCACAACTGACCTACTATCAAAGTTTTTAATCACACAAATTTAGTACTTACGTGATAGATGTTTGCTAACTTTATGACTGCCTGCTATTTGCTCTCACTCTAACTTGTCATCCAAGAAAGTATACATTTTCTTTGATATGCACAACTATCTTTATTCAATATTCCTGATTTACCCAAGGAAAAGACCAGAGGAACCAATGGCAGTTGACAGCCTTAACTACATTTCTCATTTAATTCTTCTGGGGCACTTTCCCAACTTTTCATTAGAAACGGCAAGGAAAAATGTCAAAGCAGAGGAAGTTGCATAAAAAACAAAAGGTATCATATTTCTTCTGGGCACCTACATTCCACTGTGGTGTTTTTGGAAATAGGAAACTTGTGAAAGCTACTGGGAGGTGAAAGATATTTTTACAGGTATTAGCTTATCCTCCAAATAAAATGTACACTGGTTGCAATGGAAAAGCTAAAGTGGCCTGTTAATGCCTTAACTAATGTGCTTATGACATAGAGCTATAAACAAGAATCCTATGTATCAACTTCCCTTTTAATACCACAAGCACAAATCTAGTATAATAAAATTTGCCTTTTACATTTCTGACTCCATTTACATAATATGAACCACAAGAGGTGGAAATGTTATGACTGGAACAGCAGAGACTGATTAGACTCTGAAAAAAATTTCACATAGAATGCATAATCCATAATATATGATTTTTCTGCTGGAGGTATCTGAAAAACAGCATTCCACTCCTTTTCTCTCTAGACTCTTTCCATTACTCCTGTTCAGTTTACTCTTTATATTCTAAATGCTCATAAAATTTGGTATTATTTTTCATGTAAATATATAGATATTTCAGGAAGTACATTTTATAGCTATTTGTATTATATTTTAAAGATTGATGGAAAATGAACTATTTTAAAGAAACATATACTCTGGATTATATTTCCTTTTAATAACTGACTGATTTTGCTTGTTTTATAAAGAGGTGAATATTGCATTCTATAATGTGGGATATCTTTCTGTATATGTGTTGCTTTTATTAGTTGATGAATAAAGATTGTGAGCCAATGGCTTAGCAGAGTAAATTCAGGTTGGAAATCTTAAAAAAGAAAGATAAAGGCCAGGACAGCGAGGAGTGCTTTTACCCATTGAGACAGTGGGACAGATCTAACGGGAGACGACCAAGTCCAGTCGGAATGGGACTGATGGAACAGGGGACCAAACCAGACTCTCTGAATGTGGCTGACGGTGGAGGAGGACTGAGAAACCAAGGACAATGGCAATGAACATGAACTCTACAGCATGGACGGGCTCACTGTGAGCCTTGTCAGTTTGGTTGCTCACCTTCCTGGACTTAGGGGGAGCTGGGAGGACCTTGGACTCAACATAGTGAAGGGAACCCTGATGGCTCTTTGTCTTTGGAGAGGGGTGGAGTGGGGGTATGGGTGGAAGGGAGGGGAGGGAAGGGGGAGGAGGAGGGGAGGAGATGGAAATCTTGAATAAAAAAAATGAGAAAAAAAAGAAAGATAAATACAGAGAATAGGCAGAGTCAAAGAGACATCATGTATCTGCTGAAGAAGAATGATAACAGGAACATGTCTGGTAAGCCACAAACCCATGCCAATACATAGAATAATAGGAATGGTTTAATTTAAGAGGTAAGATTTAATAAGAAGCCTGAGCAATTAATGCAAACAGTTTTACAATTAATTTAGTTTCTGTGTGATTAAAAATATTTCACCCAACAAACAGCAGGAAGCAGTTTGGAAAAAACAACATCCAAATTCCCAAAATGATTGTTTATAAATAATCTTCAACACTTCAAAGCCTTATGAAATTAGGCATGTAAAATGTTTTAAGAACTTAGTCTTTTCTCAACAGTGAGATATACTTGCTTCTGTCAGCACCAATTCAGAGTTTGATGGGCATTGAAGAAACTTGTTATGGAATTTGCCTCAAATGTGACAAGGTTAGTCATTTGGGAATAAATTCCACTTGCCTGGACTGTTTTATGGTATGTTCTCTAGACTGGAAATGAAGGACTCACAGAAAAGTGATGGTTGCACTTTCCAAAGACAGGATTGCCCTTAAGGGTTCGTGCTTCACAGAAACAACTGCCAGGAATTCTGCAGGACACAGATAAAAGCAACTAGTGAACATTACCAGTACAAGGATTTATCTCCCTGGAATTACTCATCTGCAATATTCCCTCTTTCATTAAATAAATTCCAAACAGACTCAGCACTTGAGATACAGAGTTAGCAAGGGAAAACAGTATTGCCTGTCAGTAACAATTCTTTGCTTTGCAAATGCACTAAGCATCACTTGTTAGAAAAAAATAATTAAATTTCATAGGATGAATGGCCAGTTTATCCTTCATCACATCGATTTCCAAAAAAAGAAAAAAAACAAAAAAACAAAAAAAAAAAACCAAAAAAAAAACAAAAAAAAAAACCCTGAGATATAACGGTGATCTCAGTTTTTTTCTTCCAATTAATTTTCTTGAAAATATTAATCAATCAAAATGTATTTGTCATCAACTTGAAAATGCTCCTTTGAGGAGATTAGCTCTGGTTACTACACGGGAATGTGCTATTACAATAATCTTTGGCACTTTGAAATTTCTAATCATTTTAATTCCTCTTATATTTAAGATGTAGAAGTGTTCAATGAGTAAGACTGCCACCCTAAAAGCTGAAAGAGAAATAGCATTTTCCACAGATCCACTAGAAATCAAAAAAAAAAAAATAATCAGAATTCAAAAGGCAATAAACTCCCTCTAAGGAATACCTTCTTCTTAAAGGATTAGTGTTAGAATTGGGAAACAGAACCATGTAAGAAAAAATTCATATAGTATTATAGTAGATTGTAAAAGACTCCATGAAGGTGAACTTAAAAGCTTGACTCCTGATTAGCCTGAAACAGAAGACCCAGCAGAGGGTGAGTGTGTTTCTGCAGACATTCCTCGACCCCCAAATCTTTCTGGTCATTCTGCAGGGGTTTCTCCCCTCGCCTTCTGCCCTTCTCTTCCTATCCTATCCCAGCATCCCTAAAGCACCACTCTACTCCTTAGGGGCCACAAAACCGCCCTGCTTGGCCCTTATCCAGGCTGGGAGTCAGTGGTGAGGGGGGAGTTCCTTTATCTCACTCAGCTTGCCACTAGCAAGCTGGACCTTTGTCTGAGATACCTGCCCAGCAAGAAGCCATTAGCCTGAAACAGAAGAAACAGCTGAAGGAAGGGGTGAGAGGCTGCCATCCAGGCATGTCTGAGGATTCTGGCAAGGGAGTTCCGCCTCCTTCAGATTGTCCTGCAAGGTTCGCTGTGATACTCCACCCCACCCTGTCCCCACCTTTGCCCTTTGGTCCCTGCGGTGTCCCTTGGCTAGCAGGAAACCCTGATTCAGTGCTGTGGAGTTCCATCTGGACAGGTGAGTGTGTTCTATCCTGGGGCAATCTGCACTGGAAGAGAGCACATCCCCCCTCCCCCAGCACCTGGTGCAGGGGTGTCTTTGGTACACACGTACCTGCCTCTCCCAAGCTTTCCCTAGTGTATTCAAGTGTCCTGCTCCTGTACTAAGGCTCCCCCACCCAGAGGTGAGAGAGGCTGCCCTCCAGGCAGGTCTGAGGATTCTGGCAAGGGAGTGCTGGCTCCTTCAGATTGTGCTGCAAGGAATAGCTCCTGCTCCGGCACTGAGGAAAACACCTAGATTCAGTCACAGCAAAGATTGGACCAAGACACCAAGTCCCTCCTAGCTCCATTTGAAGGAAGAGATGGGCAGGCGCCAATGCAACAACTCCTCCAACACCCCGAAAGGCAACATGACATCACCAGAATCCAGGCATCCCAAACAACAAGAATTGTACACCCTACTCCAGAAGAAATAGAAGAAATCAACCTTAAACAGTACTTTATGAAAATAATAGAGGACCTTAAACAGGAGGTAAAAAGTTGCCATAAAGAAATGGAGATGACAAACAAAAAGGTGGACAAAATAAAGAAATCTCTCAAAGATACCCAAGAAAAACAAGAAAAAGCAATCAAACAGGTAAGGGAAACAGTACAAGACCTGAAAAATGAAATGGAGGTAATGAAGAAAACACAATCTGAGGAAAGACTGGAAATGGAAATTCTGAAAAAACGAACAGAAACTACAGAGACAATTATTACCAACAGAATATAAGAGATGGATGAAAGAATCTCGGACTCTGATGATACTAAAGAGGAAATAAACTCACAGATTAAAGAACAAAACAAATCTAACAAATTCTTAACACAAAACATCCAGGAAAAGACCATGAAAAGACCAAACCTAAGAATAATTGGGTTAGAAGGACAAGAATAACAACTCAAAGTCCCAGAAAATATATTCAACAAAATTATAGAAGAAAATTTCCCCAACCTAAAGAAGGATACTCCTATGAAGGTACAAGAAGCCTACAGAACACCATATAGACTGAATCAAAAGCAAGCATCCCCATGCCATATAATAATCAAAACACAAAACATACAGAATAAAGAACAGATATTAAGTGCTGCAAAGGAAAAAGGTCAAGTAACATATAAAGGGAAACCTATCAGAATTACACCTGACTTCTCAATGGAAACCATGAAAGCCAGAAGGTCTTGGAGTGATGTGCTACAGACACTAAGGGAACATGGATGCAAGCCTAGACTACTATACCCAGCAAAGCTTGATTTCACCATCTATGGAGAAAACAAGATATTCCAGGACAAAAACAGATTTAAACAATACATAGCCACAAATCCAGCCTTGTATAAAGTAATAGAAGGGAAATCACAAACCAAGGAGTCCAAAAATGCCCACAACTCAGATATCTAGCGACCCTTCACCAGCACAACTAGAAGAAGGGAAACACACAAACTCTACTACAAAAAAATGTCTGGAGTTAACAACCACTGGTCATTAATATCGCTTAATATCAATGGACTCAATTCACCTAAAAAAAGGCACAGGCTAAGAGATTGGATATGAAAACAGGATCCAACATTCTGCTGTTTACAAGAAACACACCTCAACCACAAAAACAGACATCTACTCAGAGTAAAAGGTTGGGAAAAGGTTTATCAAGCAAATGGACCTATGAAACAAGCAGGTGTAGCCATATTAATTTCTAACAAAGTTGACATCAAACTAAAATCAATCAGAAGAGATGGAAAGGGACACTTTATACTCATAACAGGAAAAATCCTTCAAAATTAAGTCTCAATCCTGAATATCTATGCCCCTAATATAAAAGCACCCACTTATGTAAAAGAAACATGACTCGAAATCAAGGCAGCCATCAAACCACACACATAATAGTAGGAGACTTCAACACACCTCTCTCACCAATGGACAGGTCAATCAGACAGAAACCTAGCAGAGAATTAAAAGACTTAATGGAGGTAATGAACCAAATGGACTTAACAGACATCTATAGAACATTCCACCCAAATAGGAAAGAAGATACCTTCTTCTCTGCAGCTATTAGAACCTTTTTGAAAATTGACCATATACTCAGTAACAAAGCAAACTTCCACAATTACAAAAAGTATTAGTAACCACCTGTGTCTTGTCAGATCACCATGGATTAAAATTAGAATTTAACAATAATGCTACCCCCAGAAAGCCTACAAACTCATGGAAACTGAACAGTCAACTACTGATCCACACCTGGGTCAAGGAAGAAATAAAGAAAGAAATTAAAGTTTTTCTTGAATTTAATGAAAACAAAGACACAACATACTCAAACCTGTCCAGGGAGATGCCCCCAGCTAGTTCTTTGGGCAGCAGAGGAGAGAAAGCCTGAAAAGGCCTGATCCTATAGCCATACTGATGAATATCTTGCATATCACTATAGAACCTTCACCTGGAGATGGATGGAGATAGAGACAGAGCCCCACATTGGAGTACCAGACTGAGCTCCCAAGGTCCTGATGAGGAGCAGAAAGAGGGAGAACATGAGAAAGTCAGGACTGTGAGGTGGTGCGTTCCTCCACTGAGATGGCAGGACAGAACTAAAGGGAGATCACCAAGTCCTGTTTGAATGGGACTGATGGAACATCCGACCTAACCAGACTCTCTGAAAGTGGCTGAATGTGGAGGCTGAATGAGATGCCAAGGACAATGGCAATGTGCTTGGTCTCTACCTCAAGGACGGGCTCTGAGTGAGCCTTGTCAGTTTGGTTGCTCACCTTACAGGACCTGGGGGGAGTTGGGAGGACCTTGAACTTAACATAGTGTAGGGAACCCTGATGATTCTTTGGCCTGGAGAGAGAGGGAGCAGGGGTATGGTTGGAGGGGAGGGGAGGGAAGGGGGAGAAGGAGGGGAGGAGATGGAAATTTTTAATAAAAATAATGAGGAAAAAGAGAATTAATAAAAATTAAATAAAAGTTATTAAATTTTAAAAGAATGATAAAAAAAAACCTTCCAAGAACACTTACTGGCCAAGAAGCAAATGAGAAGTCTCTATTTTTTCTGTTTCTTCCTATTCTATATAATCTTCCTATTGCAAGATTAATGATCCACATTTTTCTCAGCAAAATAACAGTGGATTAATCCAGTTTCCACTCAATGCATTTTTATAATTAAACTTATTTTTAATAATTTTCTTCATTTATTTTACATGCCAAGCACAGTTCCTCTCTCTTCTTACCTCCCATATTCTTCCCCACCCACTCCCCTTTCCAACTCCACTCCCTTCTACTCCCATCCCCATCCACTACTCTTCTGTCTTCATTCAGAAAGGGACCAGGCATCCTATGAACCATGATATTTTCTGAATCCTGTGTCACTGGAATTTTTCAGAGACCATGAGCATGTAAGGGTCTCTCCAAACACTGTCTCTTTGGAGACACTCACAGAAAACTCACAATTCAAGTTGGTAATTAGTTATCAAAACAAGTTCCTGAAAAGTTCTTCATTCCCAATGCTAAAGCTGTCATTGGCTCTGCAGAAGAAATGAAACCTACAGTTCAGAAGGGAGATAAGGTTACAGCCCAGACCTTTATCTCGCAGTTGAGACACCTCCATCATAATGGTGCTGGATTTCAGGAGATGACAAAGTGTACACTGAACAGAAGGATCTGCTTTGAGAAGGAGTCAGGTGAGCAATTTATATTTAGTCTTGGAAGAAGAACTAGGTAAGAAAGGAAGTCTGATAACATGCCCATATCTGGAAAAGTTGAAAAATAAACTGCAAATTTAATCTTGAGATTATATGTATAACTTGTAGTTTAATTTCTTTCCAAAATCTTGATCTATTACTAATCATTTGACTTAATCATGGGACTAGTTAATGAAAGTATTTAAGTATGATTTAGTATTATTAGTAGTATTATTAATAATTTAATTTCTTCTCTGTGTACGTGTGAATGTGTATGTGTCCATGGACAAATACACAAGCTTTTAGTATCAGGCTTGGTGTGGGGGTGGTCAGAGGACAAACTTAGAACTTAGCTTTTCTTCTTCAGACACATTTTACACTTACAAATTTTTATTATACCATCTTTTTAGACAAAGTCTCTATCAGGACTCTAATTCTCTGACAATTCTAGGCTGGGTAGTCAGCAAGTTCAGTGGATCTTAGTTGACACCTCCACTGCAGTGCTTAGATGACTGATGTATGTTACTCCACACAGCTTGTTTTTAATGTCTTGTGGAGACTCAGTTTAGGACCTCCATATACAAAGCAAGGACTTTACAAACTGAGCCCTTTCCCTAACCTAGTAATAACTTTTAAGGCTCCATTATTGTATTAAACATTTTTCCTGTATAATATCTAAGAATCAATGTAATATCTATGACTACATCTCAGAAATCTAGAGGCTAAAGCAGGGGGATTGCAGAAATTTCCAGTCCAGTTTACATTACAAAGTGAGACCTTTTGTGAAATCCTTCACCAAATAAATAGAAATATGAAATTACCAATTAGCTGTATACAATCCTATTTTATGTCCCTGATAATAGTGTCCTGCTAGAGTTTTAGTGAAGGGTGGGGTTGTGAGGATATGTGTATAGATGTATGTTAACCTATAAGAGACTGACCTGTGTTGTGCTTTGCCTAAGTGGAATCATATGTATGAATCTTACTTTTTCATTTCATTTGTTTAGTGTGAATACCTTGATCTTTTACTTACATTGCTGCAGAGCACAGCATCATGAAAACATCAGTTGAGTATGTAAACTCTTAAAGAACATGGGACTAAGTCTAATGTTAAAAGGTGTATCTTATTGTCTGCCATGTTCAGGGAGTTCGGTTTTATGCCATGCTTTTTAAGTCCCCGTCCAGCTAGGCTTGGTAAGCTCCTAATAGATCAGCCCCACCATCTCAGTGGATGGGAGCACCTCTTGCAGTCCAGACTTCCTTGCTCATGTTCTCCCTCCTTCTGCTCCTTCGATGGAGGGGGGTAGAACTTGGACTTCCCACAGGGAAGGGAACCCTTACTGCTCTTTGGACAGGAGAGGGAAGGAGAGTGGAGGGGGAGGGGGGTAAATGGGAGGCAGGGAGGAGGCAGAAAATTTAATAAAAAATTAAAAAAAAACTTGACTCCTAGGATCCTCAACTGTCAGAGAACCTTGCCGTCTTTTCCATGGGCTTATCCAAATAATCTTGTCTCTTATTTTTCTGAGCAAATGTCTGACAATGAAACATATATGGATAGAAACCGATTATGAGTGAGTACATCCCATGTTCATCTTTTTGGGTCTGGGTTACCTCACTCAGAATAGTGTTTTCTATTTCCATCCATTTGCCTGCAAAATTCAAGATGTCATTGTTTTTTACCGCTGAGTAGTATTCTAGCATGTATATATTCCACAGTTTCTTCATCCATTCTTCCACTGAAGGGCATCTAGGTTGTTTCCAGGATCTGTCTATTACAAATAATGCTGCTATGAACATAGATGAGCATATGCTTTTGTAGTATGATTGGGCACCTCTTGGGTAGATTCCCAATACTGGAATTGCTGGGTCCTGGGGTAGGTTGATCCTGGATTTCCTGAGAAACCGCCACACTGCTTTCCAAAGTGGTTGCACAAGTGTGCATTCCTACCAGCAATGGATGAGTGTACCCCTTACCCCACAACCTCTCCAGCAAAGGTTATTATTGGTGTTTTGGATTTTAGCCAATCTGACAGGTGTAAGATGATATCTCAAAGTTGTTTTGATTTGCATTTCCCTGATAGCTAGGGAGGTTGAGCATGACCTTAAGTGTCTTTTGGCCATTTGAACTTCTTCTGTTGAGAATTCTCTGTTCAGTTCAGCGCCCCATTTTTTAATTGGGTTAATTGGCATTTTACCGTCTAGTCTCTTGAGTTCCTTATATATTTTAGAGATCAGACCTTTGTCAGTTGCAGGGTTGGTGAAGATCTTTTCCCAGTCAGTAGGCTGCCTTTGTGTCTTAGTGACAATGTCCTTTGCTTTACAGAAGCTGCTCAACTTCAGGAGGTCCCATTTATTCAATGTTGCCCTTAATGCCTGTGCAGCTGGGGTTATGCGCAGGAAAAGGTTCCCTGTGCCCATTTGTTGTAGAGTACTTCCCACTTTCTCCTCTATCAAGCTCAATGTGTTCAGATTAATATTGAGGTCTTTAATCCATTTGGACTTGAGTTTTGTGCATGGTGATAGATATGGATCTACTTTCATTCTTCTGCAGGTTGACATCCAGTTATGCCAGCACCATTTGTTGAAGATGCCCTCTTTCTTCCATTGTGTACTTTTGGCTCCTTTATCAAAAATCTGGTGTTCGTAGGTTTGTGGTTTAAGATCCAGTTCTTCTATACGATTCCATTGGTCAACTTCTCTGTTTTTATGCCAATACCAAGCTGTTTTCAATACTGTAGCTCTGTAATAGAGTTTGAATTCAGGGATGGTAATGCCTCCAGAAGTACATTTATTGTATAAGATTTTTTTGGCTATCCTGGGTTTCTTGTCTTTCCATATAAAGTTGATTATTGTCCTCTCAATCTCTGTGAAGAATTTTAATGGGACATTGATTGGGATTGCATTGAATCTATAGATTGCTTTTGGTAGAATTGCCATTTTTACTATGTTGATCCTCCCAATCCACAAGCAGGGGAGATCCTTCCATTTTCTGGTATCCTCTTAAATTTCTTTCTTCAAAGACTTAAAGTTCTTGTCAAATAAATCCTTCACTTCCTTGGTTAGAGATACTCCCAGATATCTTATGCTATTTGTGGCTATTGTGAAAGGTGATACTTCTCTGATTTCCCTCTCTGCTTCCTTAAAGGACATCGAGCCTATAAATTTGGGATCCTTGAGAAGATAATAAGAAGGTGAACTCCCAAAAAAAGATATAGTAATCCTCCTGGATATTGGAAGTAGACACGATCGCCAGGCAAAATTGGGAACTTGAGGGTTGGGCGAGACTGGGGCAAGGGAAGATGGGGAGAGAAAAGTTTGAAGGGGAGAATTGGGGGAGCTCGGAGGAATGGGATGCTTGGGATACAGGAAGGGTGGATATGGGAGCAGGGAAGCATATATCTTAATTTAAGGAGCCACCTGAGGGTTGTCAAGAGACTTGACCCTAGAGGGGTTCCCGGGGTTTCCAGGGAGACGCCCCCCGTTAGTTCCTTGGGCAGCTGAGGAGAGGGAGCCTGAAAAGGCCAGTTCCTATAGCCATACTGATGAATTTCTTGCATATTACCATAGAACCTCCACCTGACGATAGATGAAGAAAATGACAGAGCCCCACATTGGAGCACCAGACTGATCTCCCAAGGTCCTGATGAGGAGCAGAAGGAGAGAGAACATGAGAAAGAAAGTCAGGACCGTGAGGGAACCTCCATCTGGCGATAGATGGGGAAGGTGACTGAGCCCCACATTGGAGCACTAGACTGAGCTCCCAAGGTCCCAATGAGGAGCAGAAGGAGCGAGAACATGAGGGAGAAAGTCAGGAACGAGAGGGGTGCGTTCACTCATGGAAACGGGGGGAAAGAACTAATGGGAGATCACCAACTCCAGTTGGAATGGGACTGATGGATCATGCAACCAAACCCGTCTCTCTGAATGTGGCCAACAGCGGGGGCTGACTGAGAAGCAAAGGACAATGGTGCTGGGCTCTGATTCTTCTGCATGGACGGGCTCTGTGGGAGCCTTCTCAGCTTGGTCGATCACCTTCCTAGACCTGGGGGGAGTTGGGAGGACCTTGGTCTTAGCATAGAGTAGGGAACCCTGATGGCTCCTTGGCCTTGAGAGGGAGGGAGGGGAGGTATGGGTGGAGGGAAGGGGAGGGAAGGGGGAGAAGGAGGGGAGGGAAGGGGGAGGAGGAGAGGAGGGAGGGGGGAGGAGGAGGGGAGGAGCTGGAAATTTTTAAATATAAAAAAATAAACCATGAGAAAAAAATAAAAATGAAAAACTAAAGAGAAAAGCAAAAAATTAATTAATTAATTAATTAATTAATTAAAAAACAAAAAACAATAAAAGAAACATATATGGAATGGAAGTTTATGTTTACTTTCATGCTGAGCAAAGACACTTCATGAGAATATACAACACTGACAGCTGTACAGCAATGTGGGAATTAGGCTGCTTCCTTATAACTTGAGATCATGAAGTAAAGAAAGATGATTTTTTTTGTAATATGTTTATTTCAACTTTTACCTTTCAAGGTATTTTATTAATGATTCCCCCTACCATAACTCTTCTCAAATTCCCCCACATCTGTACACACACAATATCATGTTCTTTGTAAATAACCAGAAATAGAAAAGAAAAAAAAAGTATGGTTTGCAATGAATTGAGACAGCAGGATGCAAAGAAACCTACAGAAAGCAAACATTTGAAAACCAGAGTGAAACGGATTATTTCGTAGAAGAAATGTGAGAAGGGTGATCTAAAAAAAAAATTAAGAATCCCCATAACACAATTTGAAGAAGTATTAAGCATGTGAATAGACAGTCCTTCAATAAAAGGCTATACATAAAAGCATCAGATAGAAATCCTCACATGTATGAAATTCAATATTATTCCAATTTACATATAAGGAATTTAATGACATTAAACAATATAAATGATCCTTGAAGGGTCTAACATTAAGCAAAGCTTGTCTCAGAGTTTTAGATCATATAGCTCCAACTTCTGTTTTTCGGAAACATCTGTTTATACACAAAAATACTATAGGAATAGCTGTTAAGATCTAGAAGGGCTTCAACTAACAGGAAAAACATTTCAGTTATGTTAGGCAGATGTCTTAATTGTTCCTCTATAACAATATCACATCAAGTTAAGGTGATCATTCTCTCTTTAAAAATTCTTCCCACAATTACTTCAGCCATAAGGCATATAAAAGTTACACTGAGTGTTAGAGAAAAGAAGCATCTCAGAACACCCTACTTAACTGCTAGAAGGATGCATTGGAGTACAGAACATTTTACCAGGGGTTTGAAATGGGAACGTTTAGGACATGAGGACGTGATGGTATACTGAAAGCCTGAGAGAGGAATGTGTGTGCAGCTGGAAGGCAATGGAAAATAGCACTCAAAAATAGATTATTGGATTCTCTGAATTAACTGCAAAAGAAAAATGCAAGACCTCATAATAAAAATAGAAGGAGACTCTAATATCTTTGAAGATTACAGATTGGCTTGACTCGTCTGTTTTGTTTCTTTTTTTCTCTTTTTCCTTCTTCTTTTAAAAAATTTATTTATTTATTTATTTATTTATTTATTTATTAAAAATTTCCACCTTCTCCCATTTTCCCATTTCCATTCCCCTTCCCTCTCTCCTTCCTCCTCGCTCTCCAGTCCTAAGAGAAATCAGGGTGCCCTTCCCTGTGTTAAGTCCAAGACCCGACCATCCATCCAGGTCTCGGAAGGTGTGCATCCAAACAAACTAGGCTCCCAAAAAACCAGTACATGTAGTAGAAAAAAAAAACACCAGTAAATGAGAAGTCATTACCATTGGCTTCTCAGTCCACCCTCATTGTCAGCCACATTCAAAGAGTCCGGTTTGATCACATGCTCCATCAGTTCCAATCCAGCTGACCTTGGTGAGCTCCCAGATCAGTCACATGGTCTCTGTGGGTGAACGCAGGACTTGTGGTCCTGACTTCCTTGCTCATGTTTTCCCTCCTTCTGCTCTTCATCTGGACCTTGGGAGCTCAGTACAGTGCTCCAGTGTGGGTCTCGGTCTCTATCTCCATCCATCGCCAGATGAAGGTTCTATGGTGATATGCAATATATTCAGCAGAGTGGCTATGGGATAAGGCCAGTTCAGGCACCCTCTCCTCTGCTGCCCAAGGACCTAGCTGGGGACATCCCCTTGGACTCTAGGGAACCCTCTAGAGCCAAGTCTCTTGCCAACACTAAAATGGCTCCCTTAGTTAAGATATCTTCTTCCCTACTCCCATATCCACCCTTCCTTAATCTCAACCATCCCATTTCCCCAAGCTCTCCCCAATCCTCCCCTTCTCCTTTCTCTTCCCCCATCTCCCCTTCCCCCAACACACCCTCAGCCCCCTGCTCCCAACTTTTCCCAAAGATCTTGTCTACTTCCAGTATCCAGGAGGATAAATAATATGTTTTTCTTTGGGTTCACCTTCTTATTTAGCTTCTCTAGGATCATAAACTATAGGCTCAATGTCCTTTGTTTATGGCTAGAACTTATTCAAATATACTGTGTTTTAAACATATCCACCTCTTTCCTTCCCTCTCAGCTAATCCAATTTTTTTTCCTAACATGTCTACTTACTAAATTCACGTCCTATTTTCTCTTAAACCATGTGTGAGAGAGGGTATCATGTTTGCATGGGTAATGGGTCATTTGCAACATTTCAGTGGCCAAACCAACACTCTCCAAAGAGTCATCAACTGCTAATAACTCTTCAGTCACTTGAAATTTTGCATTGGAAAATCTTTTGAGTAGGCCAGAACTGAACTGTGACAGAAGATGTAAAAGAATCATAGTGATGTTCAAATCTATTTGCAACTGCTTTTCTCTTGAGTCAAGAAAAGGCTTTTCTGCTGTTTGGCAGTGGTGCACACCTTTAACCAGCACTTGGAAGGAAGAGACTGAAGTACTGAAGTATCCCTGTGAGTTCAAGGCCAGCCTGGACTACAAGAGCTAGTTACAGGACATGCTCCAAAACTACAGAGAAAAATCAAAAGAAAAAAGAAAAGAGTCTCATTATTCAGGCTCATCTCCATGCTTGCTATTACATTAAGAATATTTGTACTTTAATATATGCAAAATAGACATAAATGACTTTAAGAACAAAAGTATTTCAAATTAGGCAAATAAATATATCATGAAAATCTATGAGATATGTACAATTCCTTAGTGCTCTATTGAAGGGGAAGCCTAGCCCAAAACCTTGTTTTGTAAGGCGTGTCCCCCTTGGTTTAAAGGCGTGTCCCCCTTGGTCTAAAGGCGTGTCCCTCTTAGGCGTGTCCCTCTTGGGCGTGTCCCCCTTAGGCTAATATTGACTTATAAAATCTTGCGGGCCTGCGGCCCGCTCTCTCTCTTTGTTTTCCTGCCCTCCTCGCTGGAACCTTGGATTTGTAAGTTCCCTTTCCTTTCCTTTATTAAAACTGAATTATATATATTAAAGCTTGTCTGGTGAATCATAACTGCCGATCAACCACGCACCTCCATTTGGCGTCCAACTCGGGCATTTGGGAGCCTTCAGCTCCAGTTCCCACACTGCGTGGCAAGGATTCGGCCTTGGGCTCTTGATTGCTTCAGAGCAGTTTCCCAGACTAGCCTGTCCCAGCCCCGCTTGTACGGAGCAAAGGACGTGTGTGTGACTCGGTTTGGCCGAGCGGTTATTGCCCTAGCGACCTACTGGCAGGGAACGGTCATTTCAGGTAAAATTTCTTTTGATTAAAAAAAAAAAAAAAAAAAAAAATGTCTGACCATATCACCGTTGAAAGCTTCTGCAGTCTATTTAATTGTACTATGGTAGAAATATTACAGGATACATATGATATTCCCATAACTTGGATGTTTATAGGGCTTGCAATTTTTCTCGTATTTGGTTTCTCCCTTACATGGTTTGAAAATAGAAAAATGATAAAGTCCTTACAGAATGAAACCAGGATTCTTAGGTCAGAGGTTGAATGCTTAAGAAAGGGCACAACTGTTTTGAGTAACAACTTTAAGTCGGTCGAGGTATTTGCAAAAACAATTCAGACGGACACCAAGAAAGAGTTTGAAGGTCTCAAGGAAGGGAATAAGGCTTTGTCTGATATGACTCGGTCAAATGAGCAAAATTTAGAAAAACTACAGTCTGATATTAAGGAGAGACTCATTGCTGCGGAGGAGAGAACAGCTGATTTGGATCGTAAACTTCAGTCCCTGTCTGAAACATTATCAGAGAGAATTAAAACTGCTGAATGTGAAAATCGGACTTTGTCTAAAGGATATGACAGATTGGCTGACAGATTGTCAATACAAGAAGGCACAATTCAGGCCATGAAAATTCTATCCAAGGATGAGACACTAACTCTACTGGACAAACTTCATGTTTTGGAATCCTCCATGAAGGCCTTGGAGCATAATTCTGGACAGGAGATCCAGGCCTTACAAAAGGCAATAGTAAGCAGATTAGAAAAGATTGAGGAAATTATAGAACAGGAGCAAACGGTACAAAGGCGAAATTTAACTCCGTCAATGAGTAAAACTCTCCGGGATAATTTCCATAAAGTTCTACCTGCCTTTCCAATAGTAACGTCAGAAAAGGTGACTGGTTCCAAAAACCCTAAAGTCATCAAGGAATATACATGGGAACCCGTCCGTATGAATGATCTCAAAGAAATTAAACAAGCCATTATGAACTTTGGGCTACATTCGTCCTTTGTTAGAGAGATGCTCAAAACTTGGTCTATAAGCAATAAGGCAACGCCTCATGATTGGGTACAATTAGTATCAGCTGTTCTAGAGAGTGGGTCACAATTAAATTGGAAATGCATGTTCAGACAAGAGGCTAAACTTTTAGAACAGCAGGAAAGAGCAAAGGGAATTGAGATCTCCCTAGATCAAATTCTAGGTGAAGGACTTTTCTCCGATCCTCTGGAACAAGCGAATTATGATGAACACACCTTATCCATATGTACTACAGCAGCTTTAAAGGCTTGGGACAGGGTTCAAGACCCAGGACAGAGACTGGAATCATATATCAGAGTTAAACAGGGTCAGAGAGAACCCTTTAGTGATTTTTTACAAAGGCTAACTAAAGCTGTACAGATAGGGATATCTGACCCAGAAGCAAGACGTATAATAATTGAATCTTTGGCTTATGAGAATGCCAATGTGGAGTGTAAAAGGATCCTGGGGCCTTTAAAGATGAGATCAGCGCCCTTGGACGAATGGGTCTTACATACAATGAATGTTGAATCATTTGACTATGGCACTGAAGCATGGGTCGAAGAAGCAATTTCTAATGCAAAAAGGAGGCATCAAGTTACCAAATGTTTTAATTGTGGCAAGATGGGACATATTAAAAGGAATTGCAGACAACGGATTTTCAGAAATAATAATAATAATAATAACAACAATAATAATAATAATAATAACAATAATAATAATAATGCCTCTTCTAGAAATAACAGACGTAGGAGGACTCAGCCTTCAGGTATATGTAGGAGATGTGGAAAAGGCAGACACTGGACAAATGAGTGCAGGTCAACAAGAGATAGACAAGGCAACCTGTTGCCACTGGGAAACTCAATGGGGGGCCTCTCGCAGGCCCCCATGGCGAATGTGGTCCAGTCATTTCCAGTTACTGCCGAGAACATGCCTCGTCAAGAAAATTAGAAAGCCCCATGCCTGCTGTTAAAAGCAAAAATGGCCTGAAAGATGAGTTACGTGTATTTTGGCAGACTTTTATAAATGAACAAAGACCAAAGTTAAGAGTGTGTGTAAATGGCGTTTTTATTACTGGCCTACTGGACACAGGTGCGGATGTAAGTATCATTACTCCAGAATCTTGGCATCCGTATTGGCCTCTTCAGGATGTAAATGTTCAGTTCCTGGGAATTGGAACCCTATCTCAAGTAAGGCAGAGCACGAGATGGGTTGAATGCATAGGGCCAGAAGGACAAATAGGAAAATTAAGGCCATATGTAGCCAATATTGCAGTGAATTTATGGGGCCGTGACCTGTTGCAGCAATGGAATACCCAAATTAACATTCCTGCTGCTTCTAGAGCCTATATCACCGAGGGAAATATTAAAAGATATTACAGAAGGCGGAAACCGGCTGTTCGGGCTGTACAAGAATGCAAAGCAATTGATGGCCCTTCAGAGATACGAACAGCACTGCCTCTAAAATGGTTGACTGAGAAACCAATATGGACAAAGCAATGGCCTTTAGCTGAGGAAAAGTTGCAGGCTTTAGAACAGCTGGTACAAGAGCAATTAGATGCTCGACATATAGAAGAATCTACCAGCCCTTGGAATTCTCCTGTATTTGTTGTTAAGAAAAAATCTGGTAAGTGGAGAATGGTGACAGATCTCAGGGCTATCAATAAGGTTATTCAACCTATGGGCTCTCTACAATCTGGAATTCCTCTGCCATCTTTATTACCAAAAGGATGGCCTCTCATAGTAATTGATTTAAAGGATTGTTTCTTCACTATACCTTTACAAGAAAAGGACAGAGAAAAGTTTGCCTTCACAGTGCCTACTTATAATAACTCTCAACCTACAAGGAGATACCAGTGGACCGTCCTCCCACAGGGCATGTTGAACTCTCCCACCCTGTGCCAATATTTTGTAAATCAACCATTGCAAATAATACGCAAGCAATTTCCCAAGTCGATAATTTATCATTACATGGATGATATTCTGTTATCTGATTCAAACATGGCTACTTTAGAAAGACTGTTTGAAGAAGTAAAAATACTTTTACCTAAATGGGGATTGCAGATTGCTCCTGAAAAAATTCAGAGAGGAGATTCTGTTAATTATCTAGGTTATAAAATAGGTTTACAAAAAATTAAGACACAAAAAGCACAAATTAGGAGAGATCGGTTACGGACTCTCAATGACTTTCAAAGGTTGTTAGGAGACATTTCCAGCTTACGACCAGCTGTTGGCATAACACCTGATATGATAATTCATTTAAATAAAACCTTGGATGGTGAAAAAGACTTAAACAGTCCCAGAGAATTAACAGCTGAAGCAGAAAAGGAGCTGAGAATGATTGAAGAGAAATTACAAGAGACACATGTGGACAGGGTGAATCCAGAGCTCAGTTGTATTCTCGTCATATTGCCTTCCAAAATTTCTCCTACAGGAATTTTAATGCAGAGAGATGATATTATCTTAGAATGGATCTTTTTACCACATAAACCAAGTAAGAAAATAAAAACTTATGTGGAAAAGGTCTCTGAATTAATTATAAAAGGCAAATTGAGACTTCGTCAACTAGCAGGCATAGACCCAGCAGAAATTATAGTGCCTTTCACTGCTGATGAACTAAAAAAGTTGTGGGAAGATAACGAACCATGGCAAAGAGCTTGCGCTAATTTTTTGGGAGAAATCAATAACAACTATCCGAAAAGCAAGAGGCTTAACTTTATAAAGAGAACTTCTTGGATTCTCCCTCGAATCATCCGTGATGCTCCGATAACTGGAGCACGTACATTTTATACTGATGCTAATAAATCAGGGAAAGCAGGTTACAAATCAGAAGATTTGAGTAAGGTGGAACAAAGCCCTTATGATTCTGTCCAGAAGGCAGAATTATATGCCATTCTTATGGTGGTAAGGGATTTTAAAGAACCGCTTAATATAGTTACTGATTCACAATATGCAGAAAGAGTAATCTTACATATTGAAACTGCTGAATTTATACCTGATGATACAGAACTAACCTCATTGTTTATCCAGGTACAAGACATGATCAGGAACAGGCTTTGCCCTATGTATATAACACACATCCGATCTCATACGGGTCTGCCAGGTCCTCTAGCAAAAGGTAATGCAGAAATTGATCAATTGTTGATTGGTAATGTGCTGCAGGCCTCTGAATTTCATAAAAAACATCATGTCAATAGCAAAGGCTTGAAGAAAGAATTTTCTATTACATGGCAACAAGCTAAGGAAATTGTAAAGAAATGCCCTACTTGCTCTTTTTATAACCAAACACCACTGCCTGCAGGGGCTAATCCAAAGGGCACTCAAAGGAATGAAATCTGGCAGATGGATGTGTTTCACTTTGCAGAATTTGGCAAATTAAAATATGTACACCACACCATTGACACTTATTCAGGTTTTCAATGGGCAACTGCTTTAAGCTCAGAAAAAGCTGATTCAGTAATCACTCATTTATTAGAAGTTATGGCCATCATGGGTATACCTACACAAATAAAGACGGATAATGGTCCAGCTTATGTTTCTAGGAAAATGAAACAGTTTTTTGCTTATTACAATATTAAGCATGTTACAGGTATACCATACAATCCTACAGGTCAAGCAGTCATAGAAAGATCAAATAGAACTATAAAGGATATGTTAAACAAACAGAAAGGGGTGGAAAATACCCCTAGAAATAGGTTACATAGTGCTTTATTAACCTTGAATTTTCTCAACGCTAATGAGAAGGGGACAACGGCTGCAGAAAGACATTGGATAATGGAAAAGTCTGCTGAATTAAATCAACCAGTTTATTTCAAGGATGTGCTGACCTCGCAGTGGAAGCCAGGAGATGTGCTGCGTTGGGGAAGGGGTTTTGCTCTTGTCTCCACAGGAGAGGAAAAATTGTGGATACCGTCAAAATTAATAAAGGTTCGGTTTGAAGAGAAGAAGCCCCTTGGAAAAGAAAAATAATTCATTCACAAGGATGATGATCATACTGATGGTAAGAAAAGCATATAGGTTGGGGGCAGGGTTCTTTTCTTATCTCCACAGGAAACCACTCATCTTCAAAGAACTTAAGGGACCCTGGATATTTAAATACTGATGCATGGACACTAGTTACAACCTAATATGGATCAACACAGAACCCGAATATGTTTAGTAAGTATAAAACATTTTTTTACATATATACTGTGCCTTTATTTATATGTATATAGAGCTGGTTTTGGAGTTGGACTATGGCTCAGTCCTTCTTCAATTCCAAGCCTGTTTATAAGAGATATCTCAGAGTTTCTGTCTCAGGTCAGGAGCCATGAAATGGGACAGAATAATAATAGTAATAATAATAATAATAATAATAATAATAATGATGATGATGATGATGATGATACTTGATAAACTTTCTTTGCCTTTCCTCATATCTGTCTGTCTTTATTATACCTTCCATCGAATATATATGTCTGTATATGTCTTTGTAGATAATGTTTACCTTTCCTGTAACAAACAACAAATTTTCCTTCAGTAATCTTTGAAGTTTCCAGGATGAAGATGGGGCCCCACAACATCAATTTCACCTGGTTACTATGACGTCATGTTTTTTAATAGCGCTAAAATTAGACCTTTTTTTGGTTTTTTTTTTTTTGGTACCAACTACACAAGACAGTTTCAAATGGTGTACAATTTTGACAACACTCTGGCCGGACCTCCTCAAAACACTCAGAGGCTAGTTACAATTTCCTCGACAAAATGTTATTCTGGGAATTTTACCATCATTTGCTTTCATGGAACCCCCTGAGAAGAACGTCGCCCCCATGTCAGCTAGAAGCAATCTTAGAGGACGACGCCCCCTCTCCCAACAGAGTTTGCCCTCTGGTTTAGGGACATCATTTGGTAGATGGTATAGGGTTGAGGGGATGGGGGAGGTATTATATGGACTCAGGGGTGTTTAAAAAAAAAGGGGGGGGGGATTACCTGGTTTGATGGGATGATTGGTATTTGTGAATTATTGTTATTAGAAAATTGCATTGGTGTTGATTCTTGTATATTGAACATTGTATGCGAGTATGCTTCTACCTCTATTGTATGAGAGTATGCTTCTACCTCTGTTTAAAACAATTGTTATATTGAGATATTTATCATATTGCAATGTACATTTCTACCTCTGATATTATTTGTATAATGACATTGTTTACGTTTGGGGATATTGTCCTCATTTATTGCACAGTTGTTTTTCAGGTTTTTTAGATACATAGAAATTATATTTAGTATAGATAGTATAATCTTCGACCTCTTTGAAGAGCTGTAGAACATGGCCTTTAATCTAACCTAGAGTTTGGTACTTATGAGACACAATCACTCCTGGCAACACCACTCTACTCCCGAGAGAATGTTGAGCACCAAAGACACTCCACTGGGAGCTTGTCTTCTTCTTGGCAGAAGTGGCCTTTAGGCAAAGAAAAAGCCCATACCTCGACCACTGACAGAGTTTCAGAGTATCCGTAAATGGATAAAAACAGGATTGTCTTATCTTGCCAAGACAGGGTTGGACAGTTCTACAAAAAGTTCCTTGCCTTTGAAAAATGTTATGTCAGTTGTGTTAGGCCTTAGCCAAAGTTGGTTGCCTCAACATTGCAAAACGAAACTTTGGGTGACTGCCCAGGTAGTTAGTTGTCTCTGTCATTTGTTGCACATTTTGGAAGTTTCTTGTTTGTACTTCCTGGTTGCTTAAGTAATATTACTTCCCTTCTCAGATCTTTGATGGGGTTGAAGATTAGATAATTGTAGTTACCCTCTACATTATTTAGACTCCTTGAAATAGAATACTTAGTAAAACTTTTGTTATATGTTTCTTCTTAATATTGTTTGTAATTTTATATTTATTATTTGTTCCTATTGAATATAGTTGTATTTGGTTTGGTTCTATCTTATTTAGACAAAAGGGGGAGATGAAGGGGAAGCCTAGCCCAAAACCTTGTTTTGTAAGGCGTGTCCCCCTTGGTTTAAAGGCGTGTCCCCCTTGGTCTAAAGGCGTGTCCCTCTTAGGCGTGTCCCTCTTGGGCGTGTCCCCCTTAGGCTAATATTGACTTATAAAATCTTGCGGGCCTGCGGCCCGCTCTCTCTCTTTGTTTTCCTGCCCTCCTCGCTGGAACCTTGGATTTGTAAGTTCCCTTTCCTTTCCTTTATTAAAACTGAATTATATATATTAAAGCTTGTCTGGTGAATCATAACTGCCGATCAACCACGCACCTCCACTCTATGTTCTCACACACATAAAACATATTTTGATTTTGCTAGTTTGTTAAAAACAAAAATTTATAGCCATTGAGAAACCTTCTTTCTTTGAAGCAGACTATAGTAACTACAATTCTATATTCTTTTTCTATGGATTTAATTATTTTAGATATTTCATATAAGTTAAAACATATAATTTTGGGTTTTGGCTAGATTATTATTAAGAAGTTTAATAATATTAAGTTTTATTAAGTTAGGATAATTAATCATGTATGACTTTAAGATTTTCAAAAAACATGTTTTTACTACAAATTAATGCTATCATTCAAAAAATTGCAAAAGGTAGAGGTTTATTTAACTTCAAATAATTTTGCTTAAGATTTTCATTCCTAAATTAACATAAGTCTGTCTCAATGTAATTCCATCTCATAAGTATAATATTTTCACAAATAAGCCAATAGAATTTTTGAGTCCATACTAAATCTCTAGGCACTGTAATTGTTATTTGGAAATACCACTAAACTCTAGAAGCAAATACTATTTTATAGAGAAGAGAAGTAGCATAATACATAATGAGAAGTTGGGAATTATAAGTGGTAAGATGTATAACCTGTAGCAGGTGGTAAATATAAAACATACATTAAAATATAGAATCTCGAGAGGAAAAAAAGAAGGAAAAGACATTAAAGAGTGAAAAGTTAGCATAATGACTCTGTGGTCTCAGAATCTCAAATACAAGGTAATCTAAAACACTCAGAAATTATGTACTACATTGCTAAAATGTGTTTCTGTTTCAGTGATGTTTCTTTCCCCATCATATTAGCAGATGATTTCTTTTGAGGTGATTCTGTGATGTCTCTACAGTTTCACATAGTAATGTTCAAGAATTTGTCTTTCTAACTTGTCCCACTAAGTTTTAGTCTTTGCTTTTTATTTTTCAGCTGTTCTAAACAACAGGGCTTCATGAAGAAGAAATAAAGGAGTATTGATGAAAGCTTTGTTTAAAAGAGAAATCTTTATTTAGAGACAAGTACTCATGGTAGTGAAATTGCAGTCATGTTTTCAGATTGTTATTTATAAATTGAGGAACAATTAAAGCATATTTCATTCTAGCATCATGGAGACTCAATGTTTTAGTTGATCTAATCCTGTGTCTTATACACATCTAGGTAAGGAAAATTAATGGATGATTACATTAACACAATTGACATTCTACAGGTATTCTACCTTTTTGTTTGTCATCTCCATTTCTTTTGGCAGTTTTTTACCTCCTGTTTAAGGTCCTCTATTATTTTCATAAAGTACTGTTTAAGGTTGGTTTCTTCTATATCTTCTGGGGTAGGGTGTACAATTCTTGTTGTTTCGGCATGTCTGGATTGTGGTGATGTCATGTTGCCTTTCATGTTGTTGGAGGAGCTCCTGCATTGGCACCTGCCCATCTCTTCCTTCAAAAGGAGCCGGGAGGCGCTTGGTGTCCTAGACCAATCTTTGTTGTGACTGAAACTGGTTGGATCTCCCCAGTGCCAGAGGAAGACCTATTCCTTGCGTCACAATCTGAAGAAGCCCGCACTCCCTTGCAGGAATCCTCAGACCTGCCTGGAGGCCAGAGTCTGACCCCTTTGTGTGGATGGCCTTAGTACAGGAGCAGGACACCTGAGAACACTAGGGAAGGCTTGGGAGAGGCAGGGACGGGAGAAACAGAGACAAGCCTGCAGAGGGAGCTGGGGGGAGGGGATCTGTGCTCTCTTCCAGGGCAGGTTGCCCCAGGGTTCACATTCACTCACCAGTTCAGATGGAACATCAGGGCATAGGTTCAGGGATTCCAGGCAGTCCAGGGACGCCCATACAAAAGGGCCAAGGTGGGGGCAGGGCGGGATGGAATATCACACAGCGAACCTGGCAGCACAATCTGAAGGAGCCAGCACCCCTCCACAGGAATCCTCAGACCTGCCTGGAGGCCAGAGTCTGACCCCTTTGGGTGGATGGCCTTAGTACAGGAGCAGGACACCTGAGAACACCAGGGAAGGCTTGGGAGAGGCAGGGATGCGAGAAACAGAGACAAGCCTCTCTCCTGGAATTTTAAAACACATTGTGACACATGATTTAGCATGAAAGCAATTATGAAACAACTATATTCACCCACCATTTTGATTATTTTAATATCACTTCACTGTCTGTAAGCAAATAGAAAAAAACAGTGGTTTATGCTACCATGTCCCCCTTCCCCAGAAGAACTTCATTTTTCAAATGTTCTCTAAATCATTCCCACATTCTCCCTAAGTGGGTTTCTACATGTTTCCTCATTCTGCAGTCCCCATTCCAGATCAGCACATCTTTCCTCTGAGGACAAGTGTTCTTAGGTGGTATATGTTACCCTGCATCTACCACTGAAGCTAACATTCATCCTGCCAGGCAATCTCATAAATCTTCATACCCTTCTTTAAATTCATTTTAACAAAAATTTAAGCCACAACAATGCAAACAGATATGAATTTAAAGGAAAGTGAAACAAAAATATTTATATCTGCTATAGATGCTTTCAGAACTAAGAAGATGAAATGCAAGATGCCATGCAGATAGGATCTATGTCTGTCTCAAACAGGAGAGATGGAAATATAGTAATTTTCACCCTTAATCTATCAAAATCATTTAATTTGGAAGATTGTCTTAGGACTTGAAATAGAGAAATTAATCATTATTCATTGTTGTTGGATACTATCTGATAAAATTAATCATTTAGTTATTACTTAGTTCACATGTTTTAAAATTGTTAACAATTACTCATTAACTTCCCTTAAATTATTTAGGCAATATCAAACCCCCAAATGTTCATTTACCTTTGATGCCAAAAAATAAAATATTTTATAATCACACAAAGAATACTATTCATTGATGAAAAGTTAAAAATTGATTTAAAAATCAAGGTGACTTTTGATCGAAAGACAGATGCTGAAAGAGTTCATTAAGTTGAAATATTCACTATCTAGAGAAACAGAAATCATCATACAAGTATAATGCCCAGTAAAGAAATAAAAATTTGGAAAATTTGAAAATTGTCATTGGTAATATAGCTGATTTAGACAGTAAAAATAAATGCAGAACTCCAAGTATGCACTGTAACACCACTTGATAGTGCATTTTAAAATGGTTAAGATAGTGTAGTTTAGGCTTTTGTTACTGCTGTCTGAATATATTAGTAGAAAAGCATTCAAATTCATTATATTCTTAGTTTCCAGTAAACAATTTTAAGCAAATTAGTGTCAAATAAGTTGGGTAGCTCACTTTAAGCATGTCCTAGAAATTAAAGTTTGAGTGCAAGCTGTTTCCTCCCTTTACAGCACATGCTTCTTGACATATAGCACAGACAGCATGAACTTTTTTTTGTTGTTGTTGTTGTTTTTCGAGACAGAGTTTCTCTGTGGCTTTGGAGCCTGTCCTAGAACTAGCTCTTGTAGACCAGGCTGGCCCAGAACTCACAGAGATCCGTCTGCCTCTGCCTCCCAAGTGCTGGGATTAAAGGCGTGAGCCACCACCGCCCGGCTAGACAGCATGAATTTAACTGGCCCAAGATCAATAGGATGTCATTGCCTTTTGGTATTATTTTACTGCATTTTTTCATCATAATTGTTCTAATTTAACGATTTCTGCATTTGTTAGTGTTACAGGATATTTGGATTAGTCACATTTTGTGATATTCTATGTCTTGTTCTGGTATGAGAAACATCCTATAGATATTTCTTCAAATTTCCATAAATGCTAATGTGAGGCACATTGTGTCTGTCTATATGAAATTGTACCATGTTTTATTGATAATTTCCTTCCTAAAATTGTAGTATTTCTTCTGTCATTTTAAACATTTACTTTTATTTCTGTTCATGTGGTTGTGTCTGTGAGAATGTGTGTCACATGTACACTGGTATCTCCAGAGGCCAAAGGTGGGTATCATACTCATATCGTTGGAATTACAGGTTATAAGTTGTGTATCAAGAGTCCTGGTACCTGAATTGGGTCCTCTTAAAGAACAGCATCATGCCTCTCTGGCACCCTGTTGTTATCTGTTGGCATTACCCATAACAAATCTAGACTATTTGAGGCATTAGCACTTTTATTTTTAGAACTCCTTTATAAGCATGGCCTTGAATTATCTAATATTTCCTCTAATTTTAATCAAATGCATTATGTTAGTTTGCTTAGAAAATCCTACTTCAAGATTCAGAAAATTCATTTGACCTTGAAAATGCATTCTGTCTCCTGTTTGCCTCTTTGTAGAATAAGATAACATTGAGTTCCCAGGAAGAATTGGTAATTTCAGGAATTATAGCCTCATAAAAGACTTAATTCTCACTTTGAAAATAATATATGAATTAGAGAACTATGAGGGTGCTTTACATCATGCAATATAGTTTTAGTAGCACTGCTATAAATATTTATAACACTTATCTATTTGACAGTGATAAGCACAGGGAAGTGTTACTTAAATTCAGCTTGGCTATAAACAAATGAATACATTAGGAAAAAAGTTTAAAACATTTTTGAACAAATGAATGTAAAAAAACATGTTTTAAAACTATTTTCTGTACATGAGTCTCTAAAGCATTTTCTCAATAAAACATAATGAGTGAAATTTGAAAAATGTTATGCTGTATGGATAAATGAGACAGTGAACGTTGTAATTAAATAAACAATAAATACTGAAAAACAGAAAAATGCATGCAATAAATTTCTCCAGATGTTGCCATTAGCAAAGAGTAGCCAATTCAGCATCTGCAAGCTCAGGGCTTGGCATCTTATATTAGCCCCACTTGACCAATATGTATGCCCCAAATGCCAGAATCCTCTGTATTCTGATTCACAAGGGTCACAACTCAACATTATGATTTTGTTTGTGGTTTGGATTTCTGGAGATAGTATTTTAATTATGAGAGTATGAACCCACAATTTCAGATAGAAGACTGAGTAAGTAAGGTTGTATTTGCCTATTGCTGTTGCATTTAAATGGTCTTATCTTAAAATGGCAAACGGATGTGTAAAAGAAATCTCACACTAGCTCAAAATTGAGAAATAGTTATTTATTTATGGGCAAACTCAAAAATCAGAATCATCCACTTGACTGGTTGAATCACTTGATCCAAAAGAGCAGCTGGTGAATAGGGAGCAAGGGGAAGGAAAAAAAGGGACCGACCTAGGTTTTACATCCCCATATATGGTATAACAGGCCATGCCCTAATAAGCAGATACTTAAAGCTGAAGGTCTCCCTACAGCACCATTTCTTTAATAAGAGGGAATATTTTTTATGAGATTTTTGCAATTTTCTTGCTGTTAAGGACAATATATTTAGGCAAATGTTTTTATTATTTTTTACTTTATTTTTTTAAGTTAAAAATACAGAACTTAAACTTCTGTAGATCATTTATTTAGAAGTTTGATTTTTGTTCAAAATTTATTAGTCCTCTTTTCTTTTTCATTTTGGTTTTGGAAGGCCATTTCTCACTGTGTGGCACAGACAGATTTTGAATATAAGCCTGATCCTCTTGTATTAGCCACACCAGTATTAAAACTGTAGACTTGAAGCTAACACTTCCAATTTCTTCTCTTTATTTATATACTAAACTTGGAGAATTTTCCTTTAACTCTGTATTTACATATTGTGTATGTTACCATGAATGCTGTTTTCTCCTATTCATGTTACTCACCCAAGACAGCTTTTATCTTAGTATCAGGAATTGTAGTCCAGTGTGTTGAGTATAACACCTGAAATCCTTTGCAGTCAAAGGTGTCCTTTGAGGTAAACTAACACAAATACAAAACATAACCCTTGTTTTGCTTATTTAGAATTGGTTAGGAAAAATGTCTGTGTTCCCAAACTATTTTTATTAGGATTCCTAAAATGTTTTGAAGTTATTTTTCAGTATTTCTGCAGGAAAATCTCTTCATCTCTTCCGTTATCCCACAGAAACATAGGTGCATTGCTGTTGCTTCACATGGCCATGCAACAAAACTACTGAAACACTGGACACTGCCTCAAAGAAACTGAATCCTTAAGGCTTCCATTAAGCCACTGAATCAATGATGCTTCATGTCCTACTTAGAGCTCTATTTTCTATTATGTAAGTTAAAGAAATTTCTTATCTTTAAATCTACTTTTAATATTATTTATATTATTATGTTTACTTGCTTTGTAAATATATTATTTGACAGGTATGTGTTCTCATCTCTTATTTTATTAGTGGTTAAATATCTAAAAATATTTCAAACATCATATGTATATTTCATTAATAATAAATTTTTCAGTCAAATAATTGAATAGCTTTACTTTACCTGTGATCATATTCAGGGCTGTGTTTTGAATTTTTAAAATATTTTGATGCTTCAAACTTCACTGACACACAGTTGTGTTGTTTTGTTCTGGTCTAGAGCATCCAAGAATTAATACTTTCTCAATATATTATTCTGACATTTGTTAAGTATTTTATTTTATTTATTTTTTCTCATTTTTTTTATTAAAGATTTCCATCTCCTCCCCCTTCCCTCCCCTCCCTTCCACCCATATCCCCACTCCACCCCTCTCCAAGCCAAAGAGCCATCAGGGTTCCCTTCACTATGTTAAGTCCAAGGTCCTCCCAGTTCGCCCTAAGTCCAGGAAGGTGAGCAACCAAACTGACAAGGTTCACAGTGAGTCCGTCCATGCTGTAGAGTTCAAGCTCATTGCCATTGTCCTTGGTTTCTCAGACCTCCTCCAACATCAGCTACATTCAGAAAGTCCGCTTTGGTCCCCTGTTCCATCAGTCCCATTCCAACTGGACTTGGTGGTCTCCCGTTAGTTCTGTCCCACCGTCTCAATGGATGAACGCACCCCTCACGGTCCTGACTTCCTTGCTCATGATCTCCCTCCTTTTGCTCCTCATCAGGACCTTGGGAGCTCAGTCCGGTGCTCCAATGTGGGACTCTGTCTCTATCTCCATCCAATGGCAGGTGAAGGTTCTATGGTGATATGCAAGATATTCATGAGTATGGCAATAGGATCTGGCCACTTCTGGCTCCCTCTCCTCAGCTGCCCAAGGAACTAGCTGGTGGCATCTTCCTGGAAACCTGGGAACCCCTCTACAGTCAAATCTCTGCCAACCCTAAAATGGCTCCCTTAATTAAGATATATATTTCCCTGTTCCCACATCCAGCCTTCCTATATCCCAACTATCCCATTCCCCAAAGCTCTCCCCATCCTCTACTTCACACTTTTCTCTCCTTATTCCCCTATCCCCCCATCCCACCCCACCCCCAAGTTCCCATTTTTTTGCCCGGCAATCTTGTCTACTTCCAATATCCAGGAGGATAACTATATGTTTTTCTTTGGATTCACCTTCTTATTTAGCTTCTCTAGGATCACGAATTATAGGCTCCATGTCCTTTAATTATGGCTAGAAACCAATTATGAGTGAGTACATCCCATGTTCATCTTTTTGGGTCTGGGTTACCTCACTCAGGATTGTGTTTTCTATTTCCATCCATTTTCATGCAAAATTCAAGATGTCATTGTTTTTTACCGCTAAGTAGTATTCTAATATGTATATATTCCACACTTTCTTCATCCATTCTTCCACTGCAGGGCACCTAGGTTGTTTCCAGGATCTGGCTATTACAAATAATGCTGCGATGAACATAGTTGAACAAATGCTTTTGTAATATGATAGGGCATCTCTTGGGTATATTTCCAAGAGTGGAATTACTGGGTCCTGGGGTAGGTTGACCCCGAATTTCCTGAGAAACTGCCACATTGCTTTCCAAAGTGGTTGCACAAGTGTGCATTCCCACCAGCAATGATGAGTGTACCCCTTACTCCACAACCTCTCCAGCAAAATCTATCATTGGTGTTTTTGATTTTAGCCAATCTGACAGGTGTAAGATGATATCTCAAAGTTGTTTTGATTTGCATTTCCCTGATAGCTAAGGATGTTGAGCATGCCCTTAAGTGTCTTTTGGCCATTTGAACTTCTTCTGTTGAGAATTCTCTGTTCAGTTCAGTGCCCCATTTTTTAATTGGTTAATTGGCATTTTACCGTCTAGTCTCTTGAGTTCCTTATATATTTTGGAGATCAGACCTTTGTCAGTTGCAGGGTTGGTGAAGACCTTTTCCCAGTCAGTAGGCTGCCTTTTTGTCTTAGTGACAGTGTCCTTTTCTTTACAGAAGCTGCTCAGCTTCAGGAGGTCCTATTTATTCAATATTGGCCTTAATGTCTGTGCTGCTGGGGTTATACATAGGAAGTGATATCCTGGAGCAAATCTTGTAGAGTACTTCCCACTTTCTCCTCTAACAGGTTCAGTGTGTTCAGATTGATATTGAGGTCTTTAATCCATTTGGACTTGAGTTTTGTGCATGGTGATAGATATGGATCTACTTCCATTCTTCTACAGGTTGACATCCAGTTATGCCAGCACCATTTGTTGAAGATGCCCTCTGCCTTCCATTGTGTACTTTTAGCTACTTTATCAAAAACCAGGTGTTCATAGGTTTGTGGTTTAAGATCCGGGTCTTTTATTCAATTCCATTGGTCGACTTCTTTGTTTTTATGCCAGTACCAAGCTGTTTACAATACTGTAGCTTTGTAATAGAGTTTGAAGTCAGGGATGGTAATGCTTCCAGAAGTTCCTTTATTGTCTAAGATTGTTTTGGCTATCCTGGGTTTCTTGTTCTTCCATATAAAGTTGATTATTGTCCTCTCAATCTCTGTGAAGAATTTTGATGGGACCTTTATGGGGATTGCATTGAATCTATAGATTACCTTTGGTAGAGTTGCCATTTTAGGTTTGCACTCCTTTATAAGTTAACTTTAGGATTCGTCCATCGAAGTGAGTTTCATTGTGATATTTGCAATATATATGCTTCTTGTTTTCTATGTTGTTCAATTCCTTGCTTCATATCCTTCCCTCCTGATGTCTGAGGTCCTTTCTCTTCCCAGGTCTGCTACTCCATGTATTGCAATATTCATTTCTTACCACATGAGTTCTATCACACTTTTTTTCACTCCCTCTTTAAAATACTTGTCCTTCTCATAGAAAAAAAATGTCTATCATGCTTTGATTATGTAAAACTTTGGGAGAGAATTTATTTCCAGATTTGTGTTTAAAGTTGTAAAGATAGTCCTCATTGGTGATGTAATTTCCCACTGCTTAGATATCACAAAGGTGATGGAGTCATCTTTAATTTAGAAGCTGAAATGTCATTGATTATACTGGAGGTGGTAGAAAGTAGATGTTTATATAGTATTGAGCTAAGAATAGTACATAATAAGGTTTAGCAGGTGTCTTTTCTTTTAGAAAAATTGAGAAGCAAAGATAATAATTATATAGTCTGAAGTGCATAGAAACATGAGCTACAAAATAAAAAGATAAGAGATGTGAAATGTGTAGAAGATCAAGAGAATAAAAAGAATAAGAAATTCATGAATAAGCATTTCTTTTCCAGAAACTGTAAAATGCATTGATGTCAAAGGCTTGAAAAATTAAACAGAAAAAGTCAATTCCCTTTTATGTTTTATAATATCTTTTCTCTGGAAGAAGATAACATAGTTTATCTCATAGAAAACATAACCTTACAGTTTTAAGTACAGAATTCCCCATGTGAACTGTAAAACAACATTTTTTATCACTATTAGATAAAGGAAACATCAACAGAAGTTCCAAAGAGCGTATCTATATTAAGTGTTTCAGCTGGAAGAAGATTAATTCCATAGCTAATGTACACAGACTGAGAGAAATCTTTATAGAACAAATATGACAACATTAGTTGTAAACTAGCTTATTGAAATGCAGATAATGTAAAATAATTAGGAATATAAGAAATGAATTGACTAACATAATAATTTTCTTTAATATGATTCAGGTGAAATAAGGCAGAAAAAATGAACAGAAACCACATTTGACCAACATGAGTTATTGTGCTGCTTTCCTTGTGTCAATTTTATGGTTTAGTTATGAAATAAAGTATCTAAATCCCACAATGAGTTGAATAAGTGCAGTCACGTTTGGCAAACACATAACTTCTCTTAAATAAAGTAAGTCATGTTACATTACCATTTGCGTTCTCATCTGAATTCATCTACTCATTCCTTTAGAAAATACTTATAAGACACAGTCAAAGTAGTTGTAGTTTCCACGTTAAACAAGTGAAGGAAAGCTTACATTTGTTTGAGGGTGATCCATTCATTAGTGTACGGGAAGACAGCTTTCCTTTTCAAAAGTAAGAACAAACATAAAAATAATTTAAGAAAACAATAAATATAGCAACTTGATAAAATAACCAACTCAAGAATACAGTTTTATTTTGGAAGCAAGAAAAGTCTTTGAGTAGATGCTGTTTGAGGTGAAATCTTATAAATAAAAATTAAACAAAATACTGTATTTATTAGAACAACAATTAATATGCAGAAAAATAATGTATACCTCTTCACTGAGATCTGAGAAATATTGAATGAGTAAAGAAGAAAGAAGATAGGTTTAGTGACATACACTTATGAACTCAGTAGTGAGATCCAATGTGAGTTACATAGTAAGGCTAAAAGCTGATATGTGACAAAATCCTGCATGAGCAGGTACAGAGGTATTTCTAAGGACACAGTGAAGATATGCTGGAAGAAAGATGGCTGCAGGAAGTATTCCAGTGAAGTTTCACTCAAATTTAATGTAAAGGTAGTAAGTAGCAAACTCAAATGTTAAAGAAAAGTGATTTAAATTAATTTTAAATACATGATTGCAGTTGTCAAAGGAAGATAAATATTTATGGAAGAAAGAGTAGAAGTGTGCAATTAGTTCAAGGCAAACTGAGTCAAATGCTACAGGCTACAGCACCTATTTCAATGTCAAGAGAAAAAAATTAAAAGCTGTACATAGCTACCTGAGAACAGATTTTACTCCCTACATCTCATTTGCCATTAAAGTCAAATAAAGCACAAGAAATTCATTAAGGAAGTTTATGTCTAAGGTGCAGATTTACACACAGTATACAATTACTGAATAAAAAAATTATAGTTCAACAGGTAGAAAAGGGTATATGTTTTGTTACTGTGAATTCAGTGAGGGTGAGGAAGAGGAGAAAGAGACATTTGCACCACCAGGCCTATAAACAGTGTTTCTGTGATCATGCTTGAAAATCAAAGTACTGTAAAATATTTTGGAGCGTTAAATTGTGGAGGCCATCACTTAGATTCATGTAAAACTGATACACTGAGCTAAATCCAGTGAGAAACATCCTAATTCTTTCATACAATTCTTGTAATATTCTTATGTTTCATGCATGGTTCACTATTGGTTATATAGCTTTCCCATAATTCTTTTTTTTTCCTCATGGTTTATTTTTTTTTATATTTAAAAATTTCCATCTCCTTCCCTCCTCCTCCCCGCTCCCTCCCCTCCTTCTCCCCCTTCCCTCCCCTCCTTCTCCCCCTTCCCTCCCCTCCCCTCCACCCATACCTCCCCTCCCTCCCTCTCAAGGCCAAGGAGCCATCAGGGTTCCCCACTCTATGCTAAGACCAAGGTCCTCCCAACTCCCCCCAGGTCCAGGAAGGTGATCGACCAAGCTGAGAAGGCTCCCACAGAGCCCGTCCATGAAGAACAATCAGAGCCCAGAGCCATTGTCCTTTGCTTCTCAGTCAGCCCCCGCTGTTGGCCACACTCAGAGAGACGGGTTTGGTCGCATGATCCATCAGTCCCATTCCAACTAGAGTTGGTGATCTCCCATTAGTTCTTTCCCCCCGTTTCCATGAGTGAACGCACCCCTCTCGTTCCTGACTTTCTCCCTCATGTTCTTGCTCCTTCTGCTCCTCATTGGGACCTTGGGAGCTCAGTCCAGTGCTCCAATGTGGGGCTCAGTCACCTTCCCCATCTGTCGCCAGCTGGAGGTTCCCTCACGGTCCTGACTTTCTTTCTCATGTTCTCTCTCCTTCTGCTCCTCATCAGGACCTTGGGAGCTCAGTCCGGTGCTCCAAGGTGGGGCTCTGTCATTTTCTTCATCTATCGTCAGGTGGAGGTTCTATGGTGATATGCAAGAAATTCATCAGTATGGCTATAGGAACTGGCCTTTTCAGGCTCCCTCTCCTCAGCTGCCCAAGGAACTAACTGCGGGCGTCTCCCTGGAAACCTGGGAACCCCTCTAGGGTCAAGTCTCTTGACAACCCTCAGGTAGCTCCTTAAATTAAGATATATGCTTCCCTGCTCTCATATCCACCCTTCCTATATCCCAAGCACCCCATTCCTCCGAGCTCCCCCCATTCTCCCCTTCACACTTTTCTCTCCCCATCTTCCCTTGGCCAGTGGGTATGCAATATTAGAGATATCCTGCTGTACCAGAGAATGTTCAAAATTAGAGAGGAAACAAGGGAGTTATGTGGATCATAAAATTAAGGTCATTTGTGATACAATATTTAGCTATTTGCCTACTGATTCACTCTTTTTATACTGAGTACCACAAGCTGTTCCTTTGTGATACAACATAAATGATGATCTCATAAAAGTATCACTTGTTCCAATTATGTGCACAGACGACAAAGGAACTGTTCTAATGTAAGCTAAGGCATGTGTATATAATGACAATGGAATCTTGTTTACAGACATCCAAGAAATACCAAGTACTGGGAAGAGTTTATATGCAGCTCTTTGTTGAAATTTTAATTTACTTTTTAAATGGTATGAGTATTATATGACAGTGTATCAGCACACAATTTATGCAAAACAAAGCTCTTAGTTATTTGAAGTTTGCATTCTTCATTTTTTGCCTTCCAAAGGGTCAGTTAAAAATTAAACACAGTACCCACATACTCTTGTATTACCAACATCCTGCTTGTTATTACACTCATATTTGAGGTGTTTTTACTAACTTCCAATTATCCCATTTCAGGGAGCTGCATTGAACTTTCCCTTTTTAAATGTCCTCACACTGTAGATCTCATAGTGAGATCTGTAAGTAACAGAACATCAGAATATCCTGACTTTAAGAGGGCACTTATAGTTTTATGAGGCAGTAAATGACAAAATATTTTTATATGTGGATATTTCACTGCATGTTACATTATTAAAGGTACAGGCTCTCTGTGTCCTATTTCACAGCTCTGTGAAAGCAAGTGAATTTTTTCTTTGTTTTTGTTTACTCTAGCTCCTGATGTAATTTAAATTGCTAACCCTTGAGCAATGTAAGTTTTAAAGGTTTCATTCTGTTAAAAACCAATGTTCTAAAATAGCCATTGGAATGGCAGATTAGTTGTTGATCACTGTCTTACAGGTTCTTGCAAATAGAAGAAAATAATCATTTTTACATTATTATGAAATTACTCTAGAAAAACAATGATGAACTTCTGAGATTAAAGTTGTTACCGTTTATTTGGGGTTTGTTAAATTATCTTAAATATGGAAGTATGCATAAGTAAAGACATAAACTAAAATTCTAGTTATGCTTGTTTTCATGTATTTGTTTTTTTTTATTTTCTTTTATTTCTTTTATTTTTTTTTATATTTAAAAATTTCCATCTCCTTCCCTCCTCCTCCCCCCTCCCTCCCCTCCTCCTCCCCCTTCCCTCCCCACCTTTTCCCCCTTCCCTCCCCTCCCCTCCACGCATACCTCCCCTCCCTCCCTCTCAAGGCCAAGGAGCCATCAGGGTTCCCTACTCTATGCTAAGACCAAGGTCCTCCCAACTCCCCCCAGGTCCAGGAAGGTGATCGACCAAGCTGAGAAGGCTCCCACAGAGCCCGTCCATGCAGAAGAATCAGAGCCCAGAGCCATTGTCCTTTGCTTCTCAGTCAGCCCCCGCTGTTGGCCACATTCAGAGAGACGGGTTTGGTCGCATGATCCATCAGTCCCATTCCAACTGGAGTTGGTGATCTCCCATTAGTTCTGTCCCACCGTCTCCATGAGTGAACGCACCCCTCTCGTTCCTGACTTTCTCCCTCATGTTCTCGCTCCTTCTGCTCCTCATCAGGACCTTGGGAGCTCAGTCCAGTGCTCCAATGTGGGGCTCAGTCACCTTACCTATCTGTCGCCAGATGGAGGTTCCCTCATGGTCCTGACTTTCTTTCTCATGTTCTCTCTCCTTCTGTTCCTCATCAGGACCTTGGGAGCTCAGTCCGGTGCTCCAATGTGGGGCTCTGTCATTTTCTTCATCTATCGTCAGGTGGAGGTTCTATGGTGATATGCAAGAAATTCATCAGTATGGCTATAGGAACTGGCCTTTTCAGGCTCCCTCTCCTCAGCTGCCCAAGGAACTAACTGGGGGCATCTCCCTGAAAACCTGGGAACCCCTCTAGGGTCAAGTCTCTTGACAACCCTCAGGTAGCTCCTTAAATTAAGATATATGCTTCCCTGCTCCCATATCCACCCTTCCTATATCCCAAGCACCCCATTCCTCCGAGCTCCCCCCATTCTCCCCTTGACACTTTTCTCTCCCCATCTTCCCATGGCCCATTCTTGCCCAACCCTCAAGTTCCCAATTTTGCCTGGCGATCGTGTCTACTTCCAATATCCAGGAGGATTACTATATCTTTTTTTGGGAGTTCACCTTCTTATTATCTTCTCAAGGATCCCAAATTTATAGGCTCGATGTTCTTTAATTATGGCTAGAAACCGATTGTGAGTGAGTACATCCCATGTTCATCTTTTTGGGTCTGGGTTACCTCACTCAGAATAGTGTTTTCTATTTCCATCCATTTGCCTGCAAAATTCAAGATGTCATTGTTTTTTACCGCTGAGTAGTATTTAGCATGTATATATTTCACAGTTTCTTCATCCATTCTTCCACTGAAGGGCATCTAGGTTGTTTCCAGGATCTGGCTATTACAAATAATGCTGCTATGAACATAGATGAGCATATGCTTTTGTTGTATGCTTGGGCATCTCTTGGGTAGATTCCCAATAGTGGAATTGCTGGGTCCTGGGGTAGGTTGATCCCGAATTTCCTGAGAAACCGCCACACTGCTTTCCAAAGTGGTTGCACAAGTTTGCATTCCCACCAGCAATGGATGAGTGTACCCCTTACCCCACAACCTCTCCAGCAAAGGTTATTATTGGTGTTTTGGATTTTAGCCAATCTGACAGGTGTAAGATGATATCTCAAAGTTGTTTTGATTTGCATTTCCCTGATAGCTAGGGAGGTTGAGCATGACCTTAAGTGTCTTTTGGCCATTCGAACTTCTTCTGTTGAGAATTCTCTGTTCAGTTCAGCACCCCATTTTTTAAAAATATATTACCAAGTTTGTTTATAATGAGCTTGTTTCTGTCCTTAACAGAACATGGTCATAAAATCAAAGGGTGAGCATGCCTTTAAGTGTCTTTTGGCCATTCGAACTTCTTCTGTTGAGAATTCTCTGTTCAGTTCAGTGCCCCATTTTTTAATTGGGTTCATTAGCATTTTAAAGTCTAGTCTCTTGAGTTCCTTATATATTTTGGAGATCAGACCTTTGTCTGTTGTGGGGTTGGTGAAGATCTTTTCCCAGTCAGTAGGCTGCCTTTTTGTCTTAGTGACAGTATCCTTTGCTTTACAGAAGCTGCTCAGCTTCAGGAGGTCCCATTTATTCAATGTTGCCCTTAATGTCTGTGCTGCTGGGGCTATATGTAGGAAGCGGTCTCCTGTGCCTAAATGTTGTAGAGTACTTCCCACTTTCTCCTCTAACAGGTTCAGTGTGTTCAGATTGATATTGAGGTCTTTAATCCATTTGGACTTGAGTTTTGTGCATGGAGATAGATATGGATCTACTTTCATTCTTCTACAGGTTGACATCCACTTATGCCAGCACCATTTGTTGAAGATGCTTTCTTTCTTCCATTGTGTGCTTTTAGCTCCTTTATCAAAAACCAGGTGTTCATAGGTTTGTGGGTTAAGATCTGGGTCTTCTATTCGATTCCATTGGTCGACTTCTCTATTTTTATGCCAATACCAAGCTGTTTTCAGTACTGTAGCTCTGTAATAGAGTTTGAAGTCAGGGATGGTAATGCCTCCAGAAGTTCCTTTATTGTATAAGATTGTTTTGGCTATCCTGGGTTTCTTGTTCTTCCATATGGAGCACCGGACTGAGCTCCTAAGGTCCTGATGAGGAGCAGAAGGAGAGAGAACATGAGAAAGAAAGTCAGGACCGTGAGGGAACCTCCAGCTGGCGACAGATGGGGAAGGTGACTGAGCCCCACATTGGAGCACTGGACTGAGCTCCTAAGGTCCTGATGAGGAGCAGAAGGAGCGAGAACATGAGGGAGAAAGTCAGGAACGTGAGGGGTGCGTTCACTCATGGAGACGGTGGGACAGAACTAAAGGGAGATCACCAACTCCAGTTGGAATGGGACTGATGGATCATGCGACCAAACCCGTCTCTCTGAATGTGGCCAACAGCGGGGGCTGACTGAGAAGCAAAGGACAATGGCGCTGGGCTCTGATTCTTCTGCATGGACGGGCTCTGTGGGAGCCTTCTCAGCTTGGTCGATCACCTTCCTGGACCTGGGGGGAGTTGGGAGGACCTTGGTCTTAGCATAGAGTGGGGAACCCTGATGGCTCCTTGGCCTTGAGAGGGAGGGAGGGGAGGTATGGGTGGAGGGAAGGGGAGGGAAGGGGGAGAAGGAGGGGAGGGAAGGGGGAGGAGGAGGGGAGGGAGGGGGGAGGAGGAGGGAAGGAGATGGAAATTTTTAAATATAAAAAAATAAACCATGAGGAAAAAAAATCAAAGGGTGTATCTTTAATAGCAACTAGACATCTGTGGATAATGAAATCAGGAATTGTACCTAGAGTCAGAGGTGATGTCTAGCATTCCCCTTGCCCCAGGAAAGGAAGAACAAAAGAAAGGCACAATAGAATGAAGTTCAAGCAGTGCTCTGTAAGACGAGCACAAATGCTATCAAATTTCAGTGTAGGAATGGGCTCTCTGAATGAGCATATCCAGAGGTAAAGTTATAACATCATGATCATGGAGGACACCAGAGCAGGATAGAAAGAACAGAATTGTGTAGCACTGCATTCTGCATGGTGGATAAAAAACAGGAGATAAATCTGAAAAGAGTGTCTAGGAAAGGATTAGGAAAGGCCGTTATATAAAAATAAAGATATTAAAAGTATCCTGCAGCAATATGAGACCATTAACTGGCCCAGAACAGAATAATATAATTTTATCAGGACTTTGGGATTATAAATACGTACCACATGCAACAATCAATTGAAAGGTAGTCATAATAGAGGAGTTAAGTAAAAGTACATGTATTTCCACAATTTTAGGATGAAAAATGGTGAATTGGAAAATCAGTGCAGACCCTGAGAAAGACCAGATAAAGGAATAAGCACAAGTAGAATTTTAAGTGTCAATAGAAAGTCTGAAATGTGATATTAGTACTATGAACTGATAAACATTGTTGCAGAATGAACATAGTAGAAACATCAAAAAAAGCACAAGAATATAGAGTATCATTGGAAACCACTTGGCAAGTCAATTTGAGGCTTTTGTAAGATATCTGAATTATAGGGCAGTGGAGAGAGCTGGTGTTGTTTGGTTTTGAGAAAAAATATTCTATATGAATTATAAAGCAACTAAACTTGCACAAATAGGGAGAAATTAAAATGAGTGCATGAAAATAAATGAGATCATCAGAGTATCTCACCAGAGCTCTTGTGCCTCTTCTTGCAAAAAAAATCAAAGACTGTCAGAACTGAGAAAAAAGCATTTTAACCATGTGGAAAAATACTCAGTACAGCCCCCCTCTGTATTTAACTCCTTTCCCAGTGTAGGTGTGACTTGTGACAGTGTGTGTGTGTGTGTGTGTGTGTGTGTGTGTGTGTATGTATGTATGTATGTATGTTTGTGTATGTGTGCATGCACATGGAGGCTTGTATGTGTGCATATACAAATGTGTGAATGAGGAAGTAACAGGAAAAACTCACGTCATTTCAATGCCATCCACATAACATTATATGCACATACATGTGTATATACACATATACTATATGTGTTTGTGTGTTGTGTGTGTGTGTGTTTGTGTGTGTGTGTGAAGACAAGGTATCTCAGTAGCCTAGAATTTGTACATTTGACTGTACAGACTGACCAGTGATTCCCTGGTATAGGAGGATCTTCTTTCTATGTGTTGCTTTCATTGGTCAAATAAAGAAACTGCCTTGGCCTTTTGATAGGGTAGAACTTAGATAGGTGGGGAAGACAGGACTGGATGCTGGGAGGAAGAAGGCAATGTGGCAGATGCCATGGCTCTCCTCTCCGAGATGGATGCTGGTTAGACTCATGCTGGTAAGCCACAGTCAAGTGCCCATACAGATTAATGGAGATAGGTTAAACTAATATGTGAGAGTTAGCCAATAAGGGGCTGGAGACAATGGGCCAGACAGTGTTTAAATGAATACAATTTCTGTGTGGTTATTTCGTGTGCTAAGCTAGCCGGGCGGCCAGGAGCCGGGTGGGACGCAGCCCCCTGCTCTTCTTAATACTACAATTCCCCAGGGATCTGTATGCTTCGGCTTTCCATTTGTGGTTGCAGAAACCTGCCACCATGCTTAGCACATTTTTTTTCATTTTTTTGTCATGTTGACTGTGCAGTTTAAATTTATAATATCTAATTGTAAAGTTAGAAATTTTAAGGAAATTCTAAAATTTCAACAAATACTGTTGTGTTATTTTCTAGGTAGATGTTTATCATAATTCAATGACATGCAATTAACATGTGTGCTTCTCAGTAGCTGAAACTACAGGTCATTTTTTTCTACTTATTGTCTATGTATGAAATATCTCTTAATAAATAAAGAAAAATAAGAATTTAAAAATGGGCCAGAGCCGGGCGGTGGTGGTGCACGCCTTTAATCCCAGCACTCGGGAGGCAGAGGCAGGCGGATCTCTGTGAGTTCGAGGCCAGCCTGGTCTACAAGAGCTAGTTCCAGGACAGGCTCTAAAAAAGCTGCAGAGAAACCCTGTCTCGAAAAACCAAAAAAAAAAAAAAGAATTTAAAAATGGTTTAAATTATACTTTTATGAGTCAGTTTCTTTCAGAAGGAAAGATGGGATCTATTAAGTAGAAATTAAAGTGTATTTTTTATTTTTATTATTATTCATTTTAAAGATTATAATTACATTTCTCTTTTACTCCTATATCCTCTAACCTGATCCCTTCATATTTATAACCTTTTTTTCAATAATTGTTATTTTGTGCACATATATAGACATACATGTATATATAAATATAACCTAAATATAAACTATTCAGTTAGCATATGTTAATTTTATGTATGTTTTTAGGGCTGACCATGCAGCATCAGACAAACTATTGGTATGTTCGTCTCTGGGAAAGACCACCTCTCCTATTCACAGCTTTCTGCAGTGTCCTACATTTCTTTAAGTAGGGTTAATATCTTCTACGATTTTATCCATCCACTTTGGCATGTCCGTTGATCTCATCTCTTTTCAGCCAGTATTGGAGAAATCTTGATGTTGAGACTCTAAAGATGTAGCTTGTAATTTTAATTGGAGATGCATTCTCAGAGAAAAACTCTCTGAACCTTCATATCTTACAATCCTGTTTTCCCTTTTTTCTGCTTTTCCTGAACCTTAGTGCTGGTGTGTTTTTCAGTTGTGTATACATTGGTGTGGGCTTCACAGCTCTGAATTTTGATTGTTTGTGGTTTATAAAATGTTCTACATTTGTTGCAAAGAGGAAATTCCTTGAGGTGTGAAGACTATACTTATTTGTGGATAGAAGACAAATATGTATATGTTGCTGCTTTCAGATGCAGGGAAAAGGAACCCTCATACAATGTCGAGAGTGCATTCACTATATAAATATATAAAACTAGTTCAGTCACTATATAATTCAGTATGGAGAATTATCACAAACTAAAAATAAATTACTACATTTCCCAGTTATATAGTCACAGGCACATACTTAACGTCTCATCATCCTACACCACAGAAACTTGTTCAGCCATCTTGACTGTTGCTCTAATCACAATGGCTACAAAATGGAAACAACCTAAATATCTTACATCCTATATCCAAAAATATTTAGTGGCATATTGTACATGTACACTATGGAAAGCTATTCAGGTGCCAAGCAGTATGAAATCATGAACTTTTCAAGTAAATAAGAGAAACTAGAAAAAAATAATATTTAGTGAGGTAACCCAGACAAATGTTGCATGTTTTTTCTCATCAGAATCTTCTTCAAATCTTTAGATAGTAGTATATAGCCAGTGGGAAGTGCAGAAACCAGGAAAATAAAATGGGAATATTGCCAAGATATGGGAGTTCGGGAAAAGCATACAGGGGAACAGCATGCAAGTCAGCTGTTAGTTAAGTGGGAAATGGAAGACTTTTTATTTCTTGAATCATCTTTGAGTTTAATATGGTTTGGTTTTATAGCATTACAATTCAAGAACACTGAAGAACTAATTTCATCACTTCCTGGGTACTGGTGATTAATATTCTACACTGAAAGAGAGGTAACAGTCTAAAATTTGTACACAGAATAGCCCACTTCACTGTCTTTCTGTAGTGTTTATATAATTCAAGATACATGTTATTAAACATAATCTGGTCATGGAGGGGAAAGGAGGGAAAATTTGAAGATGAGAGGAGAGTAAAGAGGAAGAGCTGAATATGAGATTTGATGAAAGAACTGTGCAACAGGAGCTCATTAAGTGGGAGGAGCAAGGCTAGTACATAAGGACAAGAGTGTAAAATGATAATAAGGATTACCAAAAATGCCACCGTAGATAAAAGAATTAGCTATTTTCATATATATTAAATATGTAATATATATCATATATTAAAATAACTCTGTATATAAGTTTTATGTATAGAAAAAGAAAGTAGGATATAAGCTTGTGATCATGACAATGGAACAAACTTTCTGAACTGGAAAGAACTCTCGAAACTGGATCTTGTGGAACAATCTACGAGAACCACAATTAATAAGTGGGACTTCTGGAAGGTAAAAACACTTAGTGAAGGAAATCACCACTCAAGCCAAATGGTAGTATATTAGCCTGGAAAACATCTTTTAAAATTATACTTGATAGAGAATTATTATCTAGAATATATAAAAAAACTAAAAAAATCTGTGATTTTTTTGTCTTCTGGTTATTGATCACTGGCAGGTTTTCATCCTTCCAAGCAAACACTTTACAGATTGAAAAGTTCTTCCATCCCATTTTCTCTCTGTCTCTCTCTGTCTCTGTCTCTCTCTGTGTGTCTCTCTTTCTCTTGATAGGGTTTCTCTGTTTAAGAGTCCTACCTTTCCTGGGTCTAACTGTTGAAGATCAGGTTGGCCTCAAACTCATAGACATCCACCTGCTTCTGTCTTCCTTGTTCTGGGCTTAAAGGTATGCACCCATCCAGCCTATTTTCTCTTTAAATAGAAGATGAAGCAAAGATGAGGGATTATACAAATTTCAGCACAGAATACTGTACTGCACAGTAGATGTGTTTCCTTGACCTAAGTCAGTTGTACAGAAAGACATATCTCATAAATGAGAGAATGTTTCTCCTTTAGACAGATCTCACTAGGTATCACAACCTTAGTTTAGTACTATTCTGCTGCCTGTTTGTTTTAGGGATGAAAATTATTGGTATGTGGACAATATATAGCTAAAAATAAGTTTTATAAAAGTTAATAAAATAAATATCTAATGGGCATATACTAAGTATTAAAGGCTGATCACTTTGCTCATCTTCTCTAAACATATTGTAGATATTTCAGTAAATTTAGAGTCTATATTTTAGTTGATTTATTACTATTATTATTACTATTATTGGTCAGTATCATCATTTGTTGCCCTAATAAAATGATTGAAGTTATTCAAATGGTCTTAATCTTTCATTATTCATAAGTATATGTGCACAGTAATGTTTTTAGGGTACATTTGAAATACTTTTGGAAAATAATGCTTTCTGTGTACCTTTTGAAAAAGTCCATGATACACTAGAAATAAACTTTTGGTTTTAGTTATGGACCAAAATACATACTATATTCTTTCTCATCAACACACACACACACACACACACACACAACTTTATATGAACGTAGTTATACACATATAGAGATAGGTAAGAAGAAAATAGTTTACATAATAGTATTAAAAATTTAAGTGGTAACAGAAGGCACGTATATCAATACAGACTGCCATGATTATGTGAGGTTCATGGACTTACACATGGCCCTTGGCAGCAGCCCTTGCGAAGATATTACCATGACTCCAGGTGGCAAGTATACCACCCATGCTAGCCAATTCTTCAGTGCCCTCAAATATTCAGATCTGCCTATTCTTAGCACATGAACCTTTCTTCTTTTCTCTCTTTCTTCAATTTCCCCAATATATAATCACTTATAATAATGGTTCCTGGCTGCTTATGTCTGAGGCATTGGGCAAGCATGTGGTGGATCTCTGCTTGCCCAAGACTAGTGTCCTGCTGTGCAGCAGTTGCTATACTGCATTTGCCACGGCCTCTTGGCACTGGGTAGTTGGTTATGTCAATACAGGTAATAGAGAAAAGTCCAGAAGAAATGAAATTCACAGTAGAAGTAAATTTGAGCTTGCATGAGTTTCTAAGATTTGTTTCTAACTCACATTCATTTTTGTAGGGAAGAACAGATTTTTAAAATGATAAACAGTTTTTAATTCCCTCTTTTTTGGTCGTGATGAAGATCAAACACAGTGACTCATGCAAGTAAAGAGAGAACTCTACCATCTAAGCTATATCCCAGCATACGATCAACACTTTTTAATGTTAGAGAAATGTATCCTAAAGCTAAATTAATCTTTCCAGCTAATATTTTGGACAATGGTGATGAATAATAGTGACATAATAGAAACAGCTAATATTTATTAAATTAATTAGGGGGAAATGTTCTGAGTGCTTTAAATATTCATTCATGTGCTTCATAAAGATATTCTGGTTTAGTGACAGACAATGTACAGAACTGAAAAATTCTTATCTCCTAGCGATAAATTGTCTGTCACAAAGCCTAGTCAACCTAGTATTCATGACTTTGGGGAAATGATGATGCTAGCATATAAGAACACAGGCCATGGCTGTAATTGCAGCACTTGAAAGACTGATGGAGGATGACTGAGTTAGAGGCCAGCCTAGGATATAGAGGGAGATGCTGTCTCAAAAAACAAACCACACAAACGACAAAAAATAAACATAGCACTTACTGCTGTGCACTTAACTTGATAATGATAGTATCACTGGTTTACATGTATCTTGGCCTATACGTCTAATTGTTATTTTGAAGTGTGCTTGTGCTGATAAATAAAATAATCAAAACAAGGCAAATAAATTTTAGATGAACCACAAAATCAAGAAAAGTTAGAAAAGGTTGCTTGGGAAAAATACATTATGGTTTTTAGTTTGTGGTTTTAGTAATATATTTAAGATGTTGACACAAATGTACTTTTAATATACTATTTAGATAACAGGTACAAAGGATCAGAATACTATATACACTAATGGGGAAATCACTCTATCTTTTTTTTAAACTCATTTTTATTTTTTTATTTTTTTACGATTTCTTTTTTTAATTTTTTCCTCCTTTTTTTATTAAAAATTTCCATCTCCTACCCTCCTCCTCCCCCTTCCCTCCCCTCCCTTCCACCCATATCCCCATTCCCTTCCTCTCCAGGCCAAAGAGTCATCAGGGTTCCCTATACTATGTTAAATCCAAGGTCCTCCCAACTCCCCCCAGGCCCACGAAGGTGAGCAACCAAACTGACAAGGCTCACAGAGAGCCTGTCCATGCCACAGAGTCCAAGCCCATCGCCATTGTCCTTGGTTTTTCAGTCAGCCTCCACCGTCAACCACATTCAGAGAGTCCGGTTTGGTCCCCTGTTCCATCAGTCCCATTCCAACTGGACTTGGTGATCTCCTGTCAGTTCTGTCCCACTGTCTCAGTGGGTAAACGCACCCCTCACGGTCCTGACTTTCTTTCACATGTTCTCCCTCCTTCTGCTCCTCATCAGGACCTTGGGAACTCATTCCAGTGCTACAACGTGGGGCTCTGTCTCTATCTCCATCCATCGCCAGGTTGAGGTTCTATGGTAATATGCAAGATATTCATCAGTATGGCTATAGGATCTGGCCTTTTCCAGCACCCTCTCCTCAGCTGCCCAAGGAACTAGCTGGGGGCATCTCCCTGGATACCTGGGAACCCCTCTAGAGTCAAGTCTCGTGACAACCCTAATATGGCTCCCTTAATTAAGATTTATGCTTCCTCTGAAGGGTAAGATGGGGAGAGCTTGGGGGAATGGGATGCTTGGGATATAGAAATCACTCTATCTTAAGGGTAGAAGAAGGGAAAGAGGACAGAGAAGATGGAACTAAGGACAGGATACTAAGTTGTGACAAGAAATAACTGGGGAGATTCGGTTGGTAATGAAGCAGAGGAGAGAAAATTTCTAACTCATAGCATTAAAAATACTGACATGAAGAGTCTTTTGAAACAAATAATGCTAATTCCATCCTTATTTTTATTGTTTGAGTATTTGAGTAAAAATGATCATGCCCAAGGAAGAAGAGAGAGTGAAAACATAACACATTATTGTCAATAGAGGCAAAAACTGAAAAGCTCAGAGGCTAATAAGGAATGGTCTATTCTAGAGCATATTCCTCTAAGGCAGAGAAGGCCATAAGGTAGAGAATGTGGACACTCAAATGAGTATACTGCCATGCCCATTGTATATACAAACATATTTAAATATACATTGATGAATGCACTGAAGGCAGAAAATGTTAGATTTGTGTTCAAATAAATTAAGAATATCAGGATTTTATGGGGTAAAAAAAAGAGATGGAGTTTAAATGAAACACATATCTCAGAAACAAGAAGAGTAGAAATGAAATTTGGGAAAAAGCAGTCAGTTGTAACCATTTCTTTTAAGGCATAAGTGGAAGACAAGCTCTGTTATAGAGTGAAGAATGGAAAGACCAAATAAGATACAATGCGTATGAGCACCTTATCATTAGCATTGTGTGAGGATCATAAAGTGAGATGTGAAAATTATTTTCTAGGTATGGCATCACTTTTACCCTTGTAAACTCTACTATCTGTAGTTATCCTCAAAAGATCAAGTTCACTTTAGCATGGATGAGGCAGGGACTGTTGAGCCTACATCCTTAGATGAGGAGCTGTTGGCTGTTTATTTTGGTTCTAAGAGAGAAAGTCACTTTTCTTTGGGGCTATTCACTGTCAGGTTGCTCATGCTCTAGGAGATGACTGCACATCCATGTAAATATGAACAACACTATCCATATTTATTGAATACCATATTTATTGAATACCATAGCTATATTTAAATTTACATAAATGTAACATTATAACAACTGAATAGGTTATGCTTTGTAATGTAACAAAAATAGATGCAAAAAGAGACCATACTTTTTAGAGAGTAAAGAGTTTTGTTAAAGGATTTAAATGAAGGAAAATAAGATATTAAAGCTATAATGTTTCAAAAAATAAAAAAAATTAAGATGGCATGAAGTTTGTAGGAAGTCATAGTTGGGGGTCACTTCCTAATTAATTTTAAAAACTTGAAATTATTCTATTTCAGTTTTTTATCTTTCATTCTGAATTTTTATTTCTCGTCTAGGATACTTCCTATAAATCCTGAGAGGTTCTCTCAAGACAGTAAGTCAGTACCTTTAGATTTATACCTAGTCATATAAATGAGACTATGCCACTTTAACAAAACTTTCTGGACTTCAGGAGGCTGTATAGGATCTGTGTTGAAATACAATTTAACTCAGCAGCTACTTCTTATTTCTTGGTGAAATACTGATTTTTATAGTTATAAAAGTAATGTATTTCATGTTGTGACCTAATAAAATATGTACAGAGAAATAAAAAGTCTCCTAACATAGCAAGAAATCTATCTCTGTTCATCCAGTTTAACAACTTTTAAATAAAATTAGCAGTACAAGTAGAATCTAGATAACTTTATTTTGTGCTTTGAACAAGTTAATATGTAGATAGGTAAATCTCATTCAGATTCATACCCAACCAATAAACAATTCAATTTTAACTCTTTGGGTTTTTTCTCCATTGATAAGATTTATATTAAAGTTTTATTGTTTAGATCAATTCATTAGCTTCAAGCTCACATCATTTTCTGTATTCTTGTACCTATTATTATTCTTTTAATAATATGCTGATGAATGCTGGTTACAAATAAATCTTATGTTTGCAGGTATTGCCTATTTTGCCTATTGTAATTCACTTATGTAAAGAACATAAACAATGACTGGGCTAAGCCTATCAATACAAATAAAGGTGATACAATGAACTGTGTCAATTGCTCAGCTCAAGATTTTTAATGTTACTTGACCTTCAAAACCTTGATTGTGGCAGAGATAAATTCCTGGTCCTTTGTGACCTGTGAGTCTCCTAATATTAGGATAGTACACTATTTTAATTTACTTTCAAACCATGGGAAAAATAAAACTGCTTACAATTCTATTTCAACATGCTTTATTGCATAATTCTTCACTTTTGTAAAGAAAAAATATACTACTAAACTTTTATGGCTATTTTATGTCAACTTGACACAAAAAAGAGTCCTTAGAAAAGAGTGAACCTCTATTGACAAAATGTCTACAATGGTTGGAAAGTAGGCAAACCTGTGAATATTTTCCTTTTAGTAATTCATGGTAGATTATTCAATTTAATGTGGGTGAAGTACTCACTGGGCTGCTAATCCTGGCCTCTATAATGAATCAGGTTGACCATTGCAGTGAACAGTATTCCTCCATGACCACTGCATTAGCTCCTGCTTCCATGTTGCTACAATTGTTTAGTTCCTGCCCTCCTTACATTTCAGAACTGCATATAAAATTCTAAGTAATACAAATCTTTTCTTCCTCAAGATGATTTTGATCTTGGTGTCTCATTTTAGCAATGTTACTACCAATTTACCTATAAACTGATTATTTATAAGGGTAATAAAATTAATCATCCAATGGCAGTTGCTAACTGTTGAACTAAAGCTAGATCTGGCCACACTAACATAGAGATAGTGATTCCAGTTTTGATGAGCCCCTTGTCTCAAAATGTGGACAAATGCATCATGGTTATTGAAATTCACATTGCTTTTAGTGTTGGTGTACATGTCCATTTACTGTTCACATTAAAATATCTTGGGAACAGAAGGCATGTTTTGTGCTGTCTCCCATACAGAATGCCCCAAAGTACACCTAATCTAGATGAAGATGAAATGTATGAACTGCTTCATGAAAATGCCAGTTTCACTTTTTTAATTAATTATTATTGAACACTACATTTTTCTCTGCTCCCCTCCCTGCCTCTCCCCTCCCATTCAATCCTCTCCCAAGGTCCCTATGTTCTCAATTTACTCAGGAGATCTTGCCTTTTTCTACTTCCCATGGAGATTAGATCTATGTATGTCACTCATTGTTGTCTATGTTCTCTGGGATTGTAATTTGTGGGCTGGTTTTCTTTGCTTTATGTTTAAAAACCACTTGTGAGTGAGTATATGTGAGAATTATCTTTCTGGGTCAGTTTCACTTTCAATACCATGAGTTTGGATTAGACTTTATGACATGGGAAAAATTACTTAGAAATGCTTCAACTCTTGCCTTCATACATGTTGTGAGGACTTTATCGTCAAAAGATACATAGATTAGTGTTCTTATGAGCCCAAATGAAATGCATGTGTGTAAAATGTACAAATAATATCTGATCTCATACAGTACAAACATACATAAAAGTATGGTATAGTGAAGATGATAATTAAAATCTGACACAGAGTAGGAGATCAACAAATACTAGGAAGTACATTTTGAGAAAAATTACTTCATTGAAATCTTAGTCTGTTTTATGATATAGAAATTGAGGTAGAAATTCTACTTCTGAAAAATCCAAGACAATTAATTCAAAAATAATTTAAAACTGATTCTTTAAAGTTATTATTTAACAAAATGGCTTTTTGAGCATATAAGTTAACAGTATCTGAATGCTGAAACAAATCTGATTACTTTACTTTCTCATGCACCCCATGAAGAGTTTAGACTACAGAGCAGAAGTTGTAGAAAAAATATTTGAAGTCATTACAAGATTTTTCTAAAAAGTTCAACATAATGGAGTTTGTTTCAGTTTTAAAGAAAGACTTATTAAGCATATACTCATTGCTCAGTGTCTGGACAGGCCAATTTTACATCCAAAAAGGTATCCATGTTACAAAATGATCCTTAATTTTTTAAGTTTTCATATTTTGTCATGTATTTTTATGTTTGGTAGTTACTTTTAATTATCATGTTAAAAGTGAACCAGTTGCTGAAAATTTCTTACAAACATACAGTATTTGTCATGGAAAATTTTGTTTTCCCTTCACTCATTATTCTATATATAATAACAAGTATGTTTAGTTTTACTAAGGAAAGGAAATACCAGTTTCAGATCATTTAACTTTGATGTTTCTGTAAGGTTCTGTTTGTTTCTCTTTGTGATTCTGGGGCAATGTCCAGAAAAAAAAAAAAATCCTCATTTTCTAAATATTCTATAGAGAATTTTTAAATTATTATTTTCATGAATGACTAATCAGTAACAAAAGAAAATTAAGAGGATGCAAATAAGCTGATATAATTTTTACAAATGAGTTGTTTGGTAAAGCAGCATATGTTAACTATTTCAGTGTCCCTGGTTCCAATTGTAGGACTGTGCCAGGTCAAAGAAGACAAGTAAGACATAATTGTTTTTAAAACACCAATAAGACATTTGATCAATGTTCAAGTGGCAGACAAACCTCATTATCATAGTGTCCAGCAGGTCCATGTATTCAGAAGGGGACTGTCATTAAAGCATTTTTATGTATGTGATAATTATATTTCTCATTTCCAAGAAGCAGCAGTTTAATCACTGTAACATTCATCAACTTGAAGCAGGTAGCTTAGGTACAATGAAAAAAAATAATGACTTTGGGGTCACATGCAGCTCTGCTGGAATTATGGGAAAGGCAGAAAATACATGCTTTATATCTCACATGTCATAAGGAAATTGAGCCATCATTGCACAAGTGTTTTGAATTTGTGTGTAGTGTGTGCCATATTGCTAATCTCTGTTACATGCATATTTTATTTATAATTAAAATATGAGATTACTTTTATCCTTACATAGGACATAGAAAACTGTGTGTGTGTGTGTGTGTGTGTGTGTGTGTGTGCGTGTGTGCATTTGCATGTGCATGTGTATTCTTTTATTTAGTCCTCAGAGAAGACAGTGATTTCATCCATTTGTTTAAAATACAGAGAGTTATAAACATAGTTGAACAGATGCTTTTGTAATATGATTGGGCATCTCTTGGGTAAATTCCCAAGAGTGGGATTGCTGGGTCCTGGGGTAGGTGGGTCCCAAATTTCCTGCGAAACCTCCACACTGCTTTCCAAAGCAGTTGCACAAGTTTGCATTCCCACCAGCAATGGATGAGTGTACCCCTAACTCCACATCCTCTCCAGCAAAGGCTATCATTGGTGTTTTGGATTTTAGCCATTCTGACAGGTGTAAGGTGGTATCTCAACGTTGTTTTGATTTGCATTTCCCTGATTGCTAAGGAGGTTGAGCATGCCCTTAAGTGTCTTTTGGCCATTCGAACTTCTTCTGTTGAGAATTCTCTGTTCAGTTCAGTGCCCCATTTTTTAATTGGGTTCATTAGCATTTTAAAGTCTAGTCTCTTGAGTTCCTTATAGCAGCATTATTTGTAATAGCCAGAACCTGGAAACAACCTAGATGCCCTTCAGTGGAAGAATGGATGAAGAAAGTGTGGAATATATACATACTAGAGTACTACTCGGTGGTAAAAAAACAATGACATCTTGAATTTTGCATGCAAATGGAGGGAAATAGAAAACACCATCCTGAGTGAGGTAACCCAGGCCCAAAAAGATGAACATGGGATGTACTCACTCATAATTGGATTCTAGCCATAAATAAAGGACATCGAGCCTATAATTCGTAAAAAATCCTAGTGAAGCTATATAAGAAGGTGAACCCAAAGAAAAACATATAGTTATCCTCCTGGATACTGGAAGTAGACAAGATTGCCGTACAAAAAATGGGAACATAGGGGTGGGATGGGATGGGGGGAGGGGGGATGGGGAGAGAAAAGTGTGAAGTGGAGGATGGGAAGAGCTTGGGGGAATAGGATGGTGGGGATATAGGAAGGGTGGATATGGGAAAAAGGAATTATATATCTTACTTAAGGGAGCCATTCTAGGGTTGGCAGAGACTTGACTCTAGAGGGGTTCCCAGGTGTCCAGGAAGATGCCCCCACCTAGGTCATTGGGCAGCTGAGGAGAGGGTGCCAGAAATTTCCAGATCCTATTGCCATACTCATGAATATCTTGCATATCACCATAGAACCTTCACCTGGCATTGGATGGAGAAAATGACTTAGCCCCACATAGGAGCACCGGACTGAGCTCCCAAGGTCCTGATGAGGAGCAAAAGGAGGGAGATCATGAGCAAGGAACTCCGGACCGTGTGGAGTGTGTTTACCCATTGAGACGGTGGGACAGATCTAACGGGAGACCACCAAGTCCAGTTGGAATGGGACTGATGGAACAGGGGACCAAACCGGACTCTCTGAATGTGGCTGACAGTGGAGGAGGACTGAGAAACCAAGGACAACGGCAATGAACGTGAACTCTACAGCATGGACGGGCTCACTGTGAGCCTTGTCAGTTTGGTTGCTCACCTTCCTGGACTTAGGGGGAGCTGGGAGGACCTTGGACTTAACATAGTGAAGGGAACCCTGATGGCTCTTTGTCTTGGAGAGGGGTGGAGTGGGGGTATGGGTGGAAGGGAGGGTAGGGAAGGGGGAGGAGGAGGGAAGGAGATGGAAATCTTTAATAAAAAAATAATAAAAAAATACAGAGAGTTGAATGACACATCCATTAGCAGAGTTACAGAGCAGACCCACAATTTCAGTCAAGACTCGAGGCTCTAAAACATAAGACATACTGTTACTGCCAACAGCGCATCCTTCAGCACACTACCCAGACTTTTAATTGAAGTAAATAAGTTAAAAACATTAAATGAGAAATGGAACAATATAAAGCTTTGTGAGATATAATTGAATTTGCTCTGTACACATCATCAATACTCTATTTGTTTTATTAGTTCTCAAATGTGCTCTGCAATCAATTTTATGAGCTACTCTATTGGCTTTTAGATACAACAGCAAAGTCAAATATCCAAAGAACTATTAGAAACATGACCATAAATTTTAGATCATTCTTATTTGATCATGTTTTTCTTTCCTGCCTTCGTTCCTAAGAAAAGCACATTAGTTAAAATGTGCTTTTCTCAAAATAATTATTTTGAAAAATAGAATTTAATGTGTAATTTAAGGAATAATGCAGCTGTAATACGGTATTTCAAGTGACTAAAGAATGTTTTTTATACTCTCAATTTTTATATCATTTTGCAAATTTATTTGTACATATTTTCAAAACTCTGCCAATTATTTTATTATCATTAGAATCTAAGTTAAACATCAATTTCATATATATATATATATATATATATATATATATATATATATATCCACTTGAGTTTGAATGCTCATTTAGGATAATCTTGATTAAAATTAAAATAATAGTATTTTAAAATTTTAATTAAAGTAAAAACATCATATTACAATATTTTTCATCTTCCCTATTTCAATATTTATGCCTTATCTCTTCTTTTGCTATTATTAAAGAAAATGGCTATGGGAAAACCAGTCCATTAGCTCACAAGAAGAAATAAAACCATGCATATAGAATTTTTAACCCAATAATTATATCTTATCAAAGGTAATCCCAGTATCAAATCAAATGTTTGTTTTTTCTTCTTTTATATACCTTTATATATTTGGCTCTTCCATGAGAGATAGAGAGACCAAGAGCAAAGAATTCTCTCTCTCTCTCTCTCTCTCTCTCTCTCTCTCTCTCTCTCTCTCTCTCTCTCTCTCTCTCTTTCTCTGTGTGTGGGGTGGGGTGGGTGGGGTGGGGGTGGGTGTATGAATATATGTGTTGCACCTTAGCAAGACTTCCTATTAATATCTACCAAGACTTTCCCTTTACTCCTTAGTGTCAATAAGTTAATGATAGTATTCCCATGTTAGTTTTTCTTTAGAATAAGGGATTTATTAGCTGACACATGACTGCCACACTTTTATGCACACATAAAAATTTTGTCTAATAGTGTCACTGGAATGCCCTCTGGGTACTTTCAATGGTTTCTGTTCTTAGTTTCCATGCATCTTCATTTTCTTTACTAATATTTCCAAAACCCCATGCCCTATCCTGGCAAGAAATTTTTGTTAAGGCTGATCCATGACATGTGGCACTAAATATGGGGTTGACTGGTGAACCTCAAAACACACAATAGTATGGCCAGGTGTACAAGGGAGTACATGAGGGAATCCGCAAGAAAATTGCACCACAGGAGGAGAGATGACTAATGAGTGCTCAGAAATAAATAGTAGATATTAAAAAAAAGGAAAGAGAAAGGCAGGGCAAAAATACTGGAGTCAAATTATAAATATTTGTAGATATGGGACAAGGAAATAGTATTCAACTATTTGTCCAGTTACTTGGATGCATTTTGATAGCTAGAAGAACTGAAGTGTAGCAAAAACAAAGGCAGAAGTATTTAGAGTTTGTAAACATGTTATTTCCTGCACCCGCCACCCTCAGACTGTTTCTTGTCTCTGGGAGGCCAAAGAAAGGCCTTACCTATGCCCATGCAAGAGTGGTGCTATGGTCTCTGTTGCTACTGACTGGGAAGAATGAAGGAAATGCGGTGTTTGGTCCAGAAATAGCGTAGGTTACTGCTGAAATTGTGGCTGTCCATGCACATGCGCTGTGTCCATCTGAGTCTGATCCACGCATTGTGGTGGAGCCAGGAAAGGCAGGAGACAAAAAAGTTTAAAGGGCTATTCCTCTCACAGTCAGAACCCAGAGACTAGAAGTTAACTGACCCATGAGCCAAGGAGCCTATAATGGATAAATCTATGACTTTTAACAGAGGAGAGGATTTGGGAAATCACCTGATTTTGTATTTACAAGATTAAAACAATAAAGCAAGGATATTAACAATCTGCATGGCTGTCCCAGCCTAAGCTTGTGGTCTCATGCTGCACTCTCAGAGCCACAAAAATGGCGGACACCTAAGAACCTGTAAATATGTCAGCCTCCTCTAACACTAGCCTCTGATGGGACTACTAAATGTAAAAAGCACATCAGACAATGAGGGACCAGCATTTCCTGATTTCAAGTCCCTGGGGGACACTGACAAGCAGAGAGCATGGTTTGTGTTCCCCCCCCCATCCCCACCATGCAGCTGAACTTTAGTTAGGAGCCCAGCTTGACCTGACAGCCAAGATGCAAAAATGAAACCTCAGGAAACTGCAGCCAAGTGTTTGTGAAAATGTAAGCAGGTTAAATATGCTTTTCTTTTTCCATTTTGTATTTTCTTCTTCTTTGTCAAAAATTAGTTGTTTGAATGTGTGTGGAATGGTATCTATGTCTTTGAGTCAGTTCCATTGGGCCTCCAGTCTGTTTTTATGATAATAGAAGGCTCTTTTCAGTATTGTAGTTCTATGTAGAGTTTTAAATCAGGGACTGTAATCCCTCCAGAATTTCCTTTATTGTACAGGATTGTTTTGTCTATCTTGTTTTTCTGATTGTTTTTTTTCCCATATGAAGTTGAGTATTGTTCTGTTGAGGTCTGTGAAGAATTTTGCTGGATTTTGATGCACATTGCACTGAATCTGTGGATTGCTTTTGGTAAAACCACCATTTTTTGCTATGTTAATTCTAACTACCCAAGACCATGGGAATTCTTTACATTTTTTTTGTGTCTTCTTCAATTTTTTTCTTCAAAGATTTAAAGATCTTGTCCTTTTCTACTTCTCATGGAGATTAGATCCATGTATGTCTCTCATTGGGTACTCTTTGTTGTCTAGGTTCTCTGGGGTAGTGAAATGTAGGCTGTTTTTTCCTTTTTTATGTCTGAAAACAATTTATGAATGAGTACATATTATATTTGTCCTTCTGAGTCTGGGTTATCTAATACAATATGATTGATGTTTTCTAAATCCATCCATTTACCCACAGATGTCAAATGTCATTATTATTTTCTGTTGTGTAGTACTCCATTGTGTAAATGTACCATATTTTCCTTATCCATTCTTTGACTGAGGGGATTTGAGGTTTATTCCAGGTTCTGCTTATGACAAAAAAAAAAAATGCTGCTATGAAGAAAGTTGACCATATGTCATATTTGGGTATATACCCAAAAGTAATATTGCTGGGTCTTGAGAAAGGTTGTTTCCTAAACTGTTATCCAAAGTGGCTACACCAGTTTGCACTCCCAACAGCAATGGAGAATTTTCTTTTTTTTTTCTCATGGTTTATTTTTTTTATATTTAAAAATTTCCATCTCCTTCCCTCCTCCTCCCCCCTTCCCTCCCCTCCTCCTCCCCCTTCCCTCCCCTCCTTCTCCCCCTTCCCTCCCCTCCCCTCCACCCATACCTCCCCTCCCTCCCTCTCAAGGCCAAGGAGCCATCAGGGTTCCCCACTCTATGCTAAGACCAAGGTCCTCCCAACTCCCCCCAGGTCCAGGAAGGTGATCGACCAAGCTGAGAAGGCTCCCACAGAGCCCGTCCATGCAGAAGAATCAGAGCCCAGAGCCATTGTCCTTTGCTTCTCAGTCAGCCCCCACTGTTGGCCACATTCAGAGAGACGGGTTTGGTCGCATGATCCATCAGTCCCATTCCAACTAGAGTTGGTGATCTCCCATTAGTTCTGTCCCACCGTCTCCATGAGTGAACGCACCCCTCTCGTTCCTGACTTTCTCCCTCATGTTCTCGCTCCTTCTGCTCCTCATCAGGACCTTGGGAGCTCAGTCCAGTGCTCCAATGTGGGGCTCAGTCACCTTCCCCATCTGTCGCCAGATGGTTGTTCCCTCACGGTCCTGACTTTCTTTCTCATGTTCTCTCTCCTTCTGCTCCTCATCAGGACCTTGGGAGCTCAGTCCGGTGCTCCAATGTGGGGCTCTGTCATTTTCTTCATCTATCGTCAGGTGGAGGTTCTATGGTGATATGCAAGAAATTCATCAGTATGGCTATAGGAACTGGCCTTTTCAGGCTCCCTCTCCTCAGCTGCCCAAGGAACTAACTGGGGGCGTCTCCCTGGAAACCTGGGAACCCCTCTAGGGTTAAGTCTGTAAAAAACAATGACATCTTGAATTTTGCAGGCAAATGGATGGAAATAGAAAACACTATTCTGAGTGAGGTAACCCAGACCCAAAAAGATGAACATGGGATATACTCACTCATAATCGGTTTCTAGCCATAATTAAAGAACATCGAGCCTATAAATTTGGGATCCCTGAGAAGATAATAAGAAGGTGAACTCCCAAAAAAAGATATAGTAATCCTCCTGGATATTGGAAGCAGACACGATCGCCAGGCAAAATTGGGAACTTGAGGGTTGGGCAAGACTGGGCCAAGGGAAGATGGGGAGAGAAAAGTGTGAAGGGGAGAACGGGGGGAGCTCGGAGGAATGGGGTGCTTGGGATATAGGAAGGGTGGATATGGGAGCAGGGAAGCATATATCTTAATTTAAGGAGCAATGGAGAATTTTCCATTTACCCCACATCCTCTGCAGTATAAGTTATCATTAGTGTTTTTGATTTTGGCCATTCTTTTTTTTTTTTTTTTTTTTTTTTTTGCTTTGGTTTTTCAAAACATGGTTTCTCTGTAGCTTTGGGGCCTGTCCTGGAACTAGCTCTTGTAGACCAGGCTAGCCTCAAACTCAGAGATCTGCCTGCCTCTGCCTCCCAAGTGCTGGAGTTAAAGGTGTGCGCCACTACATGCCCGGCTGATTTTGGCCGTTCTTACTGGTGTAGAATGGAATCTCAAAGTTGTTTTGATTTGATTTCCCTAGTGACTAAGGATGTTGAGCATTTCTGTAGGTGTCTTTTTCTCATTTTAGATTCATCTGTTGAGAATTCTCTGTTTAAGTCTGTAACCCTTTTTTTGGATTATTTGGTTTTTGATGACCAATTTCTTGAGTTCTTTATATATTTTGAAGATCAGGCCCTTGCCCAATGTGGGGTTGGTGAAGATATTTTTCCATTCTGTAGGCTGCTGTTTGTCCTGTTGACAGATTCATTTGCTTTACAAAAATTTCTCAGTTTCATGAGGTCCCATTTATTGTTACTCTCAGTGTCTGTGCTAATGGGGTTATATTTAGGAAATGGTCTCCTGTGCCCATGCATTCAAGTGTAGTTCCTACTTTCTCTTCTATGAGGCTCAGTGTGTTTGATTTTCTGTTGAAATATTTGATCAATTTGGACTTAAGTTTTGTGAGAAATGATAGCTATGGAAGTATTTTCATTTTTTTCTACTTGTTGATATCCAGTTATGCCAACATCAGTTTTTAAATATGCTTTTATTTTTCCATTTTCCTGTCAGCTAGGCAGACTTACAACTTGTATTAAAGTGATAGTTTATTACTATTATTACAATGCCCAATGCTTAAACCTTAATTTAAAATGTTGTGTGGGACACCTTGGGTCACTAAGTGAAATTCTTTAAGGGAGCAGTGATCCATATTCCAGTAGACAGCTAACAGAAGCTGCCAGACAGGTACTCACCGAGGTAGAGAATGCTATACAGAATTAGCAAATACAATATATTAATTATGGTCAACCTTGGAAAGCATGTATCTGAACTACAAAACTTACTACTACAACAGTTTTATGGCAAAATGGTCTGCTTCTATGGCTGTACTATTTTGTTTCACCAATTAAGTTATTAAACCTTTATTTTGAAGCAGTAGCTTGCTTAGCACAGAAGGGCAGATGGAATCTAGAGATACTTTGGCAGAAAATAATTCTTTGATTAATGTTCCTTATGCTAAGCAGCAGATTGATTGGTTATTTAAAAATAGTGACACGGGCAATTGTGTTTGCCCAGTTTAAAAGCCAGGTAAATAATCCTTTACCAGCTGATTGCTGCTGCAATTTGCATAACTATACTCTTTTATTTTATCTAAAGTTGTAGCAAAAGATCCCTTAAAAATGCTATGCTAAATTTTCCAGATAGTTCTTCCAGTAAAAGTGCTGCACATGTCGTTAATAGTGAAAAGAAATTGTGGAATATGTCCATGACTCCTTGAAAACAACGTAAATGAATAAAACCAGGAGAATTAAGAATTGTTACATAATACCTTATGCCATACATATGAGCAATCTGCAGCAGACAGATTTTGGACTGAAGGCAACAAGGTGACCTTTGCTAAGGCTAAGGCAAGGTGAAAAAAACCCTTGCACTGGATTATAGAAATGATCCAACGGTGTATTAATCTGGAGTCAAGAATATGTGTGTGCTTTATTCACATGAATAAAATAAACCTGGAAGAGAAGACTACATACACAGCAGAGGAGTATCTACTTTGACATCATTGCAGCCACTGATGGCTCCATCAGGAAAGCAGAAAGAGGTTCCTGAATCACAATCCTAACTTCCTCATATCACTATGCTGCAGGACAAGGAGAGGGGTACATGAACCTATGTTTCTGACTCATTACCACTTGTTGAAGCCAGAGAAGAGAGAGAAGATTTTAGTGACAATTGGTGGTTCCCAGCCCCTTAGTGGATTTACTGTGCAAACTTCCAGACATAGTAAGTACTGTTTGCCTTGGACCCAGACCAGAAACACAGACTGAACATTTGACTGTTTTACTCTTTGGGACGCAGAAATCATTCTTCCAGTATGACATTCAAACTCTTGTAGAAATATAGGACCTGAGAAATGAGACATCAGTTTTACCTTCAATGAAAAATAAAAGGATTTGTTAAAAGGAGGGACTGAAGGCTCTCTTCAAGTATGAGGAGGGTAGTCTGAAGGTTTTTTCACTGCTACTCAAAGGCTGGGACAATTAGTTAAAGCAGAAATTGTACTCTCATCCATCAGAAAATCCTTTACTGTTGTTTGATTCGAATGGATTGAAGACACTATGATGTGACAATTGTGTGTTTATGTTACCTTCCACTCTAGAATTATTATAATGACCAGTTAATGTTTGTAATTGATTTAGTTCACTATAAGATGTTAAGAAAAGTTTGATATATGAGTGCTTGGATTTGAACATATTTGATAAGAAATTTAGATTTTGATAGAGCTAAAAATTATTAAGAAACACTCTAATTGAAAAGGGCATTCTCAACACTGGTGATACTCAGCTCCTTTAATTGGGAGACTGTAGCCATTAGCAGCATGTTTATTCATAAAACATTATCTAATTGAAAATGAACTCTCTTGACAGAAAATTGGCTCAGAGACACAGAGCCCAGAGGAATTTTTTTCACTTAACCCTGATAGTCAGAGGCTGCTTGTGTGTTTTCAGCTGTCCAGAACTGAAATAATTACACAGAAATCTGTATTAATTGAAATACTGTTTGGCCAAGAGTTTGAGCATATATCTAGCTAGCTCTTACACCTTAAATTAACCTATCTCTATTATTTTATATTTTACCATGTGGTAGTGGCCTACCAGCAAGGTTCCAGCTTCTGACTCCTCCATTGACGAAATGGCTTCTCCTTGACTCCACCGACTTTTTTCCCAGCATTCAGTTTAATTTTCCTGCCTAGTTCTGTTCTGCCCTGTCATAGCCCTAAGCAGTTTCTTTATTCATTAACCAATAAAAGCAAAAAAGAACAGAAGGACACCCCACATCAATTCGCCTTTTCTGTCTAAATGAAAAGAAAGGTTTTAACTTTAACATAGTAAAATTACTATGCAAAAACATGTATCAAGTAAGAATTACAATTATAATATTTATATCTTCTTTATATTTTATCATAACTAAGGACAACTATAATTATAACTATCTATTATTCAACTTCATCAATGACCCCAGAAGAATATACTATTACCTAAGTTAAAAAAGGTGAACAGTAAACAATTTCCAAACTCTAGAATTGACAGAGGCATTTCCTGGAGAGTTACCCAAAGTTCTTTGTAATATCTTCTAGGCATCCATCCATCTTCAGCCTACAGGCCGAAAGTATCTGGCAGACTTTGCCATGAAGCAGCAAATTTCAAAGACTGTTTCACCTCTTTCAGGAGTTTGTCAGTCTTATTCTTCTGTGTCCTGTAGAATGTCTGGCTGACTCTTTAATGAAGCCAGAACCATGAAGGACTATCTCACCTTTAGGCAAGTTCAACAGTCTTTTCTCTGTGGGTCTTACATGTCCCGTTCATACAGCATAACATCAAGCAGTCCTGGTAAGAGCAGTTTCTTGCCTAATTCAAGCTCTATATGGAGGCTCATCGGTGACCATCATTCTCTTGAAATAATTTTTGCTTCCAGGAACAGAGGTCTCACTGTCATGAAAAGTCCCAAGTTCATAAATTACTTTTTTTATTTATTAGATTTGAAAAAAATACCAATCCAAGTTCCCACTTCCACCCTCCTCCCATTTGCTCCACACACAGTCCTACCCCATCTCCATCCAATCCTCAGAGAGGGTAAGATACATTGCTTTCTGGTAGGTCCAAGACCCTCTCCACTATATCAAGGCTGAGCAAGGTATCCATCAAAAAAAAATAGGTTCCCAAAAATCCAGTACATGAGTAGGAGGAATTCCAGGTGCCACTGCCAGTGGCCCCTCAATCTGCCACAGAAATTCAACTGTCCACCACATTCAGAGATCCTACTTTGGTCATATGTTTGTTCCTTCTCAGTCTGGGTGGAGTTAGTGAGCTTCTAGTAGATCAGGTAAAGTGTTTCAGTGAGTGAACCCATCATGATCTTGACATCTTTGCTCATAGTCTCATTTCTTCAACTCTTCAACTGGATTTTGGGAGCTCAGTCCAGTTCTCTGATGCGGATATGTCTGCCTTTGTTTCCATCAATTGCTGGGTGAAGTTTCTATGGTGATATTTAAGATATTCATCAGTCTGAGTACAGGGCAAGTCAAGATCAGGCCCTCTCTCCTCTATTGCTTAGGGTCATAACTGGGTTCATCCTTGTGGATTCCTGGGAATGTTTCTAAAGCCAGGTTCTCATAACCCTATAATGGCTCCCTCAATCAAGATATATACATATACATATATACATATATATATATATATATATATATATATATATATATTCTTGTTCACATCTCTCTCTATCCTTTCTTCATCTCTAATATTCTATCATTTTCCCTTTATACTTTCCCTTCTCCCCCAACCTCCTTGCCCCCAATTTTATCAGGTGACCATGTCTGTTTCCAATTTCCAGGTAGATCTATATATGATTTTCTTGGGAATCACCTTATTACTTAGCTTCTCTAGGATATTGAACTAATGGCTCAATGTCCTTTGTTTATAGCTAGTATCCACTTTTGAGTGAGTGCATACTATATTCTTAATTTTGGGCCTCTGTTTCTAATTTCATTCATTTGCATGCAAAATTCAAGATATCATTTTTTTATTGCTGAGTAGTACTCTAATGTGTAAATGTGCCACATTTCATTTTCTTTATCCATTTTTTTGATAATGGGGCATCTAGCTTGTTTCTAGGTTCTATCTATTACAAATAATGCTACTATGAACATGGGTGAACAAATGCTTTTGTAGTATGATTGAACATATTTTGGGTATATTTGCAAGAGTTATATTGCTCGATCCTGACGTAGGTGGATTCCCAATTTTCTGAAAACCACGATACTGATATCTAAAATGATTGTTCAAGTTTGCATTCCCACCAGCAATGGATGAGTCTTCCCCTTAATCTATATCCTTCCCAGCATAACTATCAATGATGTTTTTTCATAGCCATTATGGCACGTGGAAGATGATCTCTCATAGTTGTTTTGATTTGTTTTTCCCTGATGGCTAAAGATGTTGAGCATTTCTTTAAGTATCTTTTGGCCATTTGGGATTCTTCTTTTGAGAATTTTCTGTTTAGGTCTGTATGCCAATTTTTAATTGGAGTATTTAGAATTTTAAGGTCTTTATATATTTTGAAGATCAGTCCTTGGTGACGATCAGGGTTGGTAAAGATGTTATCCCGTTCAGTAGGCTGCCTTTTTGTCTTATTGACTGAATCCTTTGCCTTACAGAAACGTCTCAATTTCAGGAGTTCCATTTATTTATTGTTGCTTTAAGTGTCTGTGCTACTGGGGTTATATTTAGGAAGTGGTCTCCTGTGCCCATGTATTAAAGACTACTTCCCATTTTCTCTTCTATCAGGTTCAGTGTGGTCAGACTTATATTGAGGTCTTTAATCCATTTTGACTTGAATTTTGTGCATCGTGATAGATATGGATCTATTTTCATTATTCTACATGTTGACATCCAGTTACACCAGCACCATTTGTTGAAGATACTTTCTTTTTTTCACTGTATAATTTTAGCTTCTTTGTTCATAGGTGTGTGGATTAGTATCCTGGTCTTCAATTCAATTCCATTGGTCAACCTTTCTGTATTTATGCCAATACCAAGCTGTTTTTATTACTGTAACTCTGCAATAGATCTTGATGTCAGAGATGGTGATGCCTCCAGAAGTTCCTTTATTGTACAGGATTGTTTTGGCTATCCTAGGTTTTTTTGTTTTTCCATATGAAGTTGATTATTGTTCTTTCAAGGTCTGTGAAGAATTATGTTGGGATTTTTATGTGGATTGCATTCAATCTACAGTTTGCTTTTGATAGCATTGCCATTTTTACTTTGTTGATTCTACCTATACAAGAGCATGGGAACAAATTTTATGTTCTGGTATCTTCTTCAATTTCTTCCTTCAAAGACTTGTCAAAGTTATTGTCCAATAGGTCTTTCACTTCTTTGGTTAGTGTTACCACAAGATATTTTATATTATTTGTGACTATTGTGAAAGCTGATGTTTTTTTGATTTATCTTTCAGCTTTTTATCATTTGTATATAAGAGGGCTGCTGATTTTTTTGAGTTGATTGTATATCCTCCTGTATCACTATGGTATTTATCAGCTGTAGGAGTTCTCTGGTAGAGTTTTTGGGGTTACTTATATATACTATCATATCATCTGCAAAAAACAAAAGTTGGAATTCTTTCTTTCCATTTTGAATAGCATTGATCTCATTTTGTTGTCTTATTACTATTGATAAAACCAAGAACTACATTGAAGGGATATGGAGAGAGTGGACAGCCTTGTCTTGTTTCTGATTTTAGTATAATAGCTTTGAGTTTCTTTCCATTTTATTTGATGTTGGCTGTTGGCTTGCTTAATATTGCTTTTATTGTATTTAGATATGCTCCTTGTATTCCTGATCTCTCTTAGACCTTTATCATGAAGGGGTGTTAAATTTTTTCAAATGCTTTTTCAGCTTCTAATGAAATGATAATATGTTTTTTTTTTCCTTTCACTTTATTTATATGATGGATTACATTGACAGATTTTCATATGGAGAACCAGCCCTGAACTTTTGGGATAAAGCCAACTTGATCATGGTGGATGATTTTTTTGTTGTATTCTTGGGTTCAGTTTGTGAGTATTTTATTATTTTTGTATCTATTTTCATGAGTGAGATTGATCTGTAATTCTCTTTTTTTTTGGTTGAGTCTTCTGTGGTTTTGGTATTATGGTAACTGTAGCATCATAAAAAGTGTTTGGCAATGTTCTTTATGTTTCTATTATGTGATCACTTTGAGGAAAATTAGTATTAGCTCTTCTTGGATGTTCTGTTAGAATTCTGTACTAAAATCATCTGGCCTTGGACTATTTTTTTCTTGGTTGGGAGTTTTTTCATGACACCATCTATTTTCTTGCAATTTCTTTAAGTTGTTCACTTGGTCTTGATTTAATTTTGGTATGTGGTATTTATCTTAAAAAATTGTTCATTACTTGTACATTTTTTCAATTTTATAGAGTATAGATTTTTGTAGTATGACCTAATGATTCTCTAAATTTCCTCAGTGTCTGTTGTCATGTCTCCCTTCTCATGTCTGATTTTGTTAATTTGAATATTCTTTCTCTGTCTTTTGAATAGTTTGGATAAGGGTTTGTGTATCTTGTTGATTTTCTCAGAGAACCAGCTCTTTGTTGCATTGATTCATTGTATTCCTTTCTTTGTTTCTATTTTGTTGATTTCAGCCCTCAATTATATTATTTTCTGTCTCCTACTCCTCCTGGGTAAGTCTGCTTCTTTTTGTTCTAGAGCTTTTAGGTATGGTGTCAAGTTTCTCTGTTTCCTTTATGTGGACACTTAGTGCTATAAATTTTCCTTTTAGCATTGCTTTCATATAGTCCCATAGGTTTGGATACACTGTGCCTTCATTTTCCTTGAATTCAAGGAAGTGTTTAATTTCTTCATTTCTTCCTTGACCCAGGGGTGGTTCAGTAGTTTACTGTTCAATTTCCATGAGTTTATAGGCCTTCTGAGAATAGTATTGTTGTTAAAAATCTAACTTTAACCCATGGTGATCCAATAAGACACAAGTATTACTCCATTTTTGTATCTGTGAAGGTTTGCTTTGTTACCAAGTATGTGTTCAATTTTCAAGAAGGTTTCATGAAATGCTGCAAAGAAGGTATATTCTTTTGTGTTTGGGTGAAATGTTCTATAGATGTCTGTTAAGTCCATTTGATTCATTACATCTGTTACTTCTCTTATTTCTCTGTTAAGTTTCTGTCTGGTTGACCTGTCCATTGGTGAGAGTGGAATGTTGAAGTCTCCTACTATTAATGCAGGGGGGAGTGATGTGTGATTTGAGTTCTAGTAATTTTTCTTTTACATATGTCAGTGCCTTCATATTAGGGATGTAGAAGTTCAGGATTGAGATGTCATCTTGATGAATTGTTCCTCTTGTGAGTATAAAGTGTCCTTCTCCATCTCTTCTGATTGATTTTAGTTTTAAACAAATTTTGTTAGATATTAGGATAGCTACATCTACTTGTTTCTTAGGTCCATTTGATTGGAAAACCTTTCCCAACCCTTTACTCTGAGATAGTTCCTGTCTTTGAGGTAGAGGTGTGTTTCTTTTATACAGCAGAATGCTGGATCCTGTTTTCATATCCATTTTCTTAGCCTGTGTCTTTTTATAGGTTAAGTGAGTCCATTGATAGTAAACAATATTAATGGCAAGTGGTTGTTAAGTCTGGTTGTTTTTTAGTAGTCATATTTGTGTAATTTCCTTCTTTGGGTTATGCTGGTGGTTGTTTATCAGATGCCTGTGTCTTTGTAGGTGTAGTTAGTTTCTTTAGATTGGGGTTTTCATTCTAGTCCTTTCTGTTGGGCTGGGTTTGTAGATATGTGTTGTTTAAATCTAGTTTTGTCATGGAATATCTTGTTTTAGCCATTGATAGTGATTGAAATCTTTGCTGTGTACAGTAATCTGGGCTTGCATCCAACACATCTATCCAAGACCTTCTGGCTTTCATGATTTCCATTAAGAAGTTGGGTGTCATTCTGACAGGTTTACCTTTATATGTTACTTGATTTTTTTCCCTTGGCAGCTCTTAATATTATTTCTTTATTCTGTATATTTTGTGTTTTGATTATTATATGATGAGGGAATTTCTTTGATCCAGTCTATTTGGTGTTCAATAAGCTTCTTGAACCTTTGTAGGGATATCATTCTTTAGATTGGGAATGTTTTCTTCTATGATTTTGTTGAATATATTTTCTGTGACATTGAGCTGGATTTCTTCTCCTTTTTCTAGCCCTATTACCAGGTTGTAGGAGGATAGTTCAGTTTGGGGGTGGAATGTGGTTAATAGTTTTGATGGGCTGCTGGATGGATTTGTGTTTTGGGGGAGTCTACCCATGGGAAACTCCCTGTTGGCTGGCTAGAAAAGCCTGGGAGTTGGGACAAGGGCATGAGGTATTGTCCCACTGAAGATGTCCTAGAGAGTGGGGGTGTCTCACTGGATGACTGTTCACTAACCTCTCTCACCTCTTAAGTCTCCTCAGTATTGGAGCAGACTGTGTTTCAGAGTTCTATCAAGGTTGGAGGATGATAGTTAGGTTTGGGGGTGGAATGTGGCTAATAGTTTGGATGGGCTGCTGGATAGATTTGTGTTTTGGGAAAGCCTACCCACAAGAAGGTCCCTGCTGGCTGGCAAGAAAAGCTTGGGAAGTTGGGGCAGGAGCCCAAGGTTTGTCCTACTGTGGAGGTCCTAGTGATTGGGGTATTCTGTTGTGAAATTGTTCACTTACCTCTTAAGTCCCCTCAGTATTAGAGCAAGCTGTGTTTCAGAGTTCCACTGAGGTTGTAGGCAGATAGGTAGGTTTGTGCATGGGGTCTCTTAAAATATTGTAAATGCCATATTCTGTTAGTCTTTGAAAGGTTTGAAGAATACCTGTCCATCTGAAATCTATTTGTATGCATCTATAAAAGCTAAATAACTGACTAACTACCCTAACTAATATGGCTATATTTTAACTATTACAGATGACTATTTTTTAATCTGTATTTCTTAATTATACATTACATTTTAAAATGAACTACACAAACATAACACCCTAATAAAGAGTTGAAATGTACATATAACAAAATTTACTCTAAATTTGTATTAATAGACCAAGATCCATATCAATGCAAAGTATTCATCTCTATAGCATGCAAACATTTATAAATAATATTTGGGAATTTGGGCACAGTTCTCTCCAGAGTGTCTCCTGCTTTTTTGAGCAAAATAATTTTGGGATTTCATGGAGACCTTTTCAGTCCTGGTCCATCAAGCGACATCAGCCTGGAAGGAATCTACCAATTCTCATTCACTGTGGAAACTAAAACAGAATTTCTTTTCCAAAGTATTGCATCTTTAGATCTAAATTTTGAAGTCAAGATACATTTAAAGTATACACATTGGTTTAGCTTAGCAGCCCATACAATGAAATGTCTGTCTGTATATAGCTTATTCACAGTCAAAAATAATATACATAATCCAGACTCTTTGTACATATTCCATCTTTACCAGGCTTAATTTATTTTTTTCTTCCTTTAATATATGACTATCCATTTTTGTCTCTTTAAAGACTTATTTATATATTTCAAAACCATTTGTTACTTTAATAACTCTCTATAGTCCTTTTCCTCTCTCTCCCTTGCCTACACTGTGACCCATTTAGAGGTCTTTTCCAACTGAATTTGTTTTTATTATGTATCTATAATGATTTTCTGACCAGGATTGCTTTTAGGTAAGCAGCTTAGTTGCAGAGGCCCTGGATGCTGGCTCTACCTCTCCCAGGCTTTCAATATGGCAGAGGTAGTTCATCACCAGCTCAGGCCCACTGGGCAGAAGCCATCCTTTCCACTTCAACTTTGGGAAATACAATGTAGCATATAAGCCCTTTTTGTCTGAGTAAAAGCTAAATCTGACATACAGCAACTGTGCAACCTGGAAATATCAGTGTGTGTGGCTGCACGTATCCCCCATAATCTTCTGCCTGTATACTGCTAGCAGACCTGATCCCACTGCCTGCTCAGGTGTGGGGCACTGAGAAATGGGTATATTCTAAGCTATTTTCTTCCTAACTAGAGCAGGCAAAAAAGTGTCTGGGCCCACAAACCCAATTCAAGTGCTCCATGGCTGGACATTCTGAAAAAGTCAGAGTTGTTTGTGCTGGTGAACTGGAACCTATTGCTGTGTGGTTTTTCTGCTGCTAATATTGAATCAGGAATACTTTCCTAGAAAAAACATGGCACCCCTGCTCACTGCCAATATACAGAACCAATCTAAAAAAAGTGGTTACCAAGAAGCTGTGCTTACCTCCCATTATTGTGAGTCTGAAAGCTGCATTTAAAAAAAAAATCATTTTTAGGCTTTATGTGGATGGACATTGCCAAACTTTGGGCATCATTTTGTTGGTGGAGATTGCTTGCTCATTCTCCAGTCATGCAGACACAAAAGAATCACACAGAAACTATTATTACAATACTGCTTGCCCTATTAATTCATGCATTATTGGCTAATTCTTATATCTTAAATTAACCCAGTCATATTATTTTAAATTTTACCATGAGGCTTATGATCTACCAGTAACTACTGGCTGGCTGCTCACGTCTTTGTCCTCTGAAGGCTACATGGCCTCTCTTTGACTTCACCTACTCTCTCTCTCTCTCTCAACATCTATGTGCTTTAGATTCCCATCTTGCTCTATTCTTCACTATAATGCTTCCAAAGAAATTTTTTATTAACCAATGATATTCACAACATACAGAGGGGAATCCCACAACAAACTCTTTGCTTACAGAGGTTGGCAGTCATACATAGGTTTGATTCATTTTCCTTCCAGGTGCCTAAGACATTGACTTGTTTGATTAAAATAATATACTGAAGATGGGAAAGTCTGGAAAATGGGAAAGTATTCACCTAAGGCAGACATAATCTGTTCTCTTGCAGAAGCACAGGCTTTATTAAAATTAATAAAAAGAAAAAAATTGTAGAGACCCAAAATTTTAAGCCTATTTCCATATTGTCTGAAGGTCAGTGAGTTGGATGCTGCTCTAAGTGGTTGACAAGCATTGTTGCATGTCCCAACTCAGGATGTAATTACTTGATTCTTTTGAAATTAAGTTAGTTCATATAACTAGGTCCATGCCATCAGGATATGCAAATCTACTTCTGCTCCTTCTTTTGTAACTATGAGGTCACCTAGGGAGTGGCTATCTTCAGGATACATGGTCCAGGACAACTTCACTGCCTAAACAACAAAATGATAATGATTTAATGTCTCAGAGTGTTAAGGTGATTAACTGTTTGAGTTGTCCTTTGTACCATGTTAATAAAGTCTTTTGTTATATTTTCCCTCCTATTTGTATTTGGGTATGAAACCATATAGAAAATAAATGCAGGCAATTTTCAATATTCACTGAAATGCCTGCCCAGTACTTTCTATGTATTCTGCTCTTATTATTTCTTATGCATCTTCATATTCTTTACTAGTATTTCAAAAACCTCATGCTCCTACCATGGCAAGAGATATTTTTGTCAAGGCTGGTACACAACAAATTGTGTTTGTTCTCCAGAGCCCAAGAGTCCTAGAAATACCAACCAGATCATGTGTAAACTTCTTTCCACCCCAGATCTTGTTTTTTCAACCAATTGTAAGAAATACTTGAGTATCCTATTTTTTTCTCTTAGCTGGAGTGACTTACATATCCAGTTGAATCAGTTCAGGAATATGATCTTTTTCTCCCCACCAAATAATCTGATTTTTGACTGCTGACATGATTATCCCTATGCATCAAAATCTCTAGCTTTTGATTTTCAGAAACAGATTTTCACAGTATCCTAAATTTGAAGAAAGTGTGTGTGTGTGTGTGTGTGTGTGTGTGTGTGTGTGTGTATAAAAGCATTGTTGCACAGCCCAACTCAGGATGTAATTACTTGATATTTATTGTGCTCTACATTTTTTCTATGCTCCCTTCCCTGCAACTTCCCTCCCCCTTCAACCCTCCCCCTAGTTCCATCCATTTTCCTGCAAAATTGAAGCTGTTGTAAATTTTTCTGCTCTGTAGTACTCCACTGTGTAATGTATCACATTTTTCTTATCCATTTTTTGATCAAGGAGCATTTAGGTTGTTTCCAGATTCTGGCTATGATTTTATTTTATTTATTTATTTTTTTGGTTTTTCGAGACAGGGTTTCTCTGTGGCTTTGGAGCCTGTCCTGGAACTAGTTCTTGTAGACCAGGCTGGTCTCGAACTCACAGAGATCCGCCTGCCTCTGCCTCCCGAGTGCTGGAATTAAAGGCATGCACCACCACCGCCCGGCTCTGGCTATGATTTTAAAAAGCTGCTATTAACATAGTTGAGCACATGTCCTTTAGACTTCAAGCTAAAATCAGTCAAAAAAGACAAAGAGGGACATTTCATACTAGTCACAGGAAAAAATCCATAAAGAGGAAATTTCAATACCGAACATCTATGCCCCAAATATAAGGGTACGCTCATATGTCAAAGAAACACTTCTAAAGCTTAAATCATATATTAAACCCCCACACACTAATAGTGGGAAACTTCAACACTCCCTTCTCACCACTGGACAGGTCAATCAGACAAAAACTGAACAGAGAAATAAGAGAACTAACAGATGTTATGACTCAAATGGACTTAACAGACCTCTATAGAATATTCCATCCAAACAGAAAAGAATATGCCTTCTTCTCAGCACCTCATGGAACCTTCTCAAAAATTGATCGCATACTTTGTAACAAAACAAACCTCAACAAATACAAAAAAAAAATGGAATAATCCAATGTACCTTATCTGATCAACATGCTTTAAAACTAGAAGTCAACAGCAATACCAATTCCAGAAAACCCACAAACACATGAAACAGTACTCACCTGAATCATCAATGGGTCAAGGAAGAAATAAAGGGGGAAATTAAAGACTTCCTAAAATTCAATGAAAATAACCACACAACATACCCAATTTATGGGGCACAATGAAAGCAGTGTGTAGTAAGGAGCTTCGGGCAGGCCTGCTTTTTGTCCCACCCAGCTCCCAGCTGCCTGGCTAGCTTATGCCCCAAAATAACAACACACAAACTGTATTCATTTAAACACTGTCTGGACATTAGTTTCAGCCTCTTACTCACATCTTGATTAACCCATATCTAATAATCTGTGTAGCACCATGAAGTGGTGCCTTACCGGGAAGATTCTAGCGTACATCCATCTTGGGCCGGAGCTTCATCGCATCTGGCTCAGAGAGGAGAGGCATGGCATCTGCCCCAGAGAGGTGAGGCATGGTGATTGCCTGAGGCATCTGCCTGAGCCATCTACCTCACTTTCTTCTTCCAGTTCTGTCTACTTCACCCACATAAGGGCAGGCCTATTAAATGGACTAAGGCAGTTTCTTTATTAGCTAATGAAATCAACATAAACAGAAGACTCTCCCACATCAGCAGTGTTAAGAGGTAATTTCATAACACTAAATGCCTATATAAAGAAGCTGGAAAAATCCCACACTAGTGAATTAACAGAACATTTGAAATCTTTAGAACAAAAAGAAGCAAAGTCACCCAAGAAAACTAGATGGCAGGAAATAATCAAATTGAGAGCTGAAATCAACAAAAAAGAAACAAAGAAAATAATACAAAGAATCAATGAGACAAAGTGTTGGTTCTTCGAGAAATTCAAGAAAATAAACAAACCTATATCAATACTAACTAAAAGGCAAAAGGAGGATATCCAAATTAACAAAATCAGAAATGAAAAAGGACATAACTACAGACAAAGAGGAAATATAGAAAATCATTAGGTCATATTTTGAAAATACGTACTCCAGAAAATTGGAAAACTTAAAGGAAATGGACAACTTTCTGGATAAATATCACTTACCAAAATTAAATAAAACCAGATAAGCAAATTAAACACACCTATAACTGCTGAAGAAATAGAAACAATCATCAAAAGTCTCCCAATCAAAAATAGCTCAGGACAAGATTGTTTCAGCTCAGAATTCTATAAGACTTTCGAAGAGGAACTAATACCAATACTCCTCAAATTATTCCATACAACTGAAACAGACGGAACATTGCCAAACTATTTTTATGAGGCTATAGTTATCCTGATACCAAAACCAAAAAAGACAATACTATGAAAGAGAATTACAGACCAATCTCACTAGTGAACACTGATGCAAAATTACTAAATAAAATACTAGCAAATAAAATCCAAGAACACATCAGAACTAACATCCACCATGACCTAGTCAGCTTTATCCCACAGATGCAGGGGTGGTTCAACATACAAAAATCTGTCAACATAATCCACCATATAAACAAGCTGAAAAATAAAGCCCCATGATATCTAATTAGATTCTAAAAAAGCATTTGACAAAGTACAACATCCCTTCATGATAAAAGTCTTGGAAAATTTTTTTTTTAGATTTTAATTTTACTATATATTTTTTTCTTGTATTTCTCCAATTTTTGTCTGATATAATTTTACTATACATTGTACATTTTTACTTGTGTTTCTCTAATTTCTGTTTGATATAATTTATTATTTTGTTATTCTTCAGAGATTTCAGACATGTATTGCTTTACTTTGTTTTATATTATGTTATATTGTTTTCCTTTTGCCAAGGGCCATGTTGTGGAATTAAGAGAATGTTCTCAAAAATCTATTACCTATATAAGTTTCTTGTCACTCCCAGGGTTGTTAGCAAAATGGCACTGAGATACTGAGAGTTTATATCTGTTGTTAGCTGACTTGAGTCCCACATCTTACTTTAGTAAAAGTGCTGATTTCAATTTCTCATATCCCAGGAGATCAGCAAAATTTGTGTATTCCTTTCGCATCTTCAGAATACACATCGAAATTTATGTGTATTCAATTATATAAAAATCTTTGATCAGTGGAATTTATGTGATAAGAGAAAATATTGAATTTACAAAATAGAAACTAACATGGTGTAATAACCAAACAATGCCTGAGGCCCTGGTTGCATAGCAATTTCTTCTAAATTGAAATGTTTCTTCCTTCAGGGAAAGATGATCCTCATAAGAATCAAGAAGCTTCTTAAACATTCCAGAATTAAGAAGCTCAGAAAGTCAAAAATATCCATTCTCATCTTTATGTAAGCATATACAACTTCCAAGTTGGGGCTGGGCTAGAAGATGTTTTTACTGGGACTGCTCTGATGAAGGTAACCTGAGATGGATGTTCATTGATACAGTTGCCTTTGAATCACCCATGCTGCTTTTACAAAACCCAGTGACCTTAACTGTACACTGAACTAGACATTTGTGGATTCATTTATTTCTTTTTTTGTCAGTGCACATTATAGTTCGAATGGTCATTTGTTCATATCTTTATGGAAAATGCCCCATACCATCAAGAAGATCAGAAATTCATTAGAAATTGAATGAATAGAACTAATGAGTTAGGATAGCAGATTAAGGCATCCCTATCATGGTTTTGACATCTTTGCTCATATTCTCATTGTTCTCACTCTTTGATTGGTGGTGTGGGAGAATTATCTGTATTATGTCAATCATGTTTTGAATAAATGCTGATTGGCAAGGCCAGAAGTATAGGTGGGAAAACCAGACAGGAAGTAGAAATGATGCAATGAGAACAGGAGAATTCAAGGAAGGAGGAAGTTGAATCCTCCCACTCCTGCCCAGATCACCAAAGCAGCAGGATGTGATCTGCACCACTGAAAAAGGTACTGACCCACATGGCTAACATAGATCAGAATAATGGGTCAATATAAGCTACAAGAGCTAATAAGTAGCCTGAAATAATGGGCCAATCAGCTTTATAACTTATAGAGATCTCTGTCTGATTTTATTTGGGGCTTGCTGGCTGTGGGGTACCAGGTGGAACAGAAACCCCAACAAGCAGGCCTCCTTCATGTTACAGATGGTGCCCACATGGATAACTGCATCCACAGAAAGCCTGAGAAAGCTTGGGAAAGACTAGAGTAAAGCATTTCGATTTTCAGCTGTAGCAGGAAAAAAGCTGCTCTGTTTTAAAATGCTGGCTTTCTGGGCCATCCTGCCATGGAAAATTCTGACTCATTCAAGCAGGTTGTCTCAACTATGAAGCTATGGACACACTGTTGCAGCTTGCTTCCTGGCAAAGACCTTAAAATGCCATAGAGTTGTGGCCAAAAACTTCTCCATATTCCTTAGCAAGTTAAAGACCCATGTGGTCAGAAAAAGAGAGATATACAGTAAAGAGAGATTCAAAGAGTAAGAAAACCTCTAAATGGTTTACAGTGTGTTAAAAATATATACAGGCTAAAGGTTACAGTTCTTAAAGTAAACAAAAAAAGAAAGAAAGAGAGTAGCCTGTTGTGGTGGTGCACACTGGTAAGATTTGGCAGAGAGAGACGGATCTATGTGAGTCCAAGGATAGCCTGGGTTACAGAGGGAGTTTCAGGACAAAGATATACAGAGAACCTGTCTCAAAAAGCCAAAAGTTAAAAGTAAAAGTAAAAGAAATAGAGGTTAAAATAAAGCCAAGTAAAAATGGGAAATGCACAGAGAATCTTGATACTGTATGCTATTATGCTCTCTTTAAATGGTTTGAATGCTGAGGAAGGACCAACAGCTGCTAAAAGATATTTGTTTATGAATGCTGCAGAATTAATTCAAGATAGGTATTTTGAAAATACCTTGACTTCAAAATTGAAGTCAAAAGATATGTTACTTTGGAGAAGAGATTTTGATTTTGTTTCCACAGAAAATGACAAGCTGTGGATTTATTCAGAGTTAAGAAAAATCAGCTTTGATCAAGGAAGACCACCTGAAAAATCTCCAGCAGGAACAGATGGCTCAGATGTCTGAGTTCTTCTTCCAGAACAGGCTCAAGACTGCTGCCTGAGATGACCAAGACTCACAGAATACTTCAGTCAGGACTTGATAACTCTAAATTTTCTTTAGGTCCTGATAAGGTTATCAGTGCCCCCAACCAGCTGGAAGTACCCAGGAATACTACACCCACATTCATCAAAAATGGACTATGGATATTTTCCTTTTTTTAAAAAAAGAGGAGGAAGTGGTGTGGGAGAATTGCCTGTATTCTGTCAATCATATTTTAAATAAATGCTGATTGGCCAGGCAGGAAGTATAGGTGGGAAAATCAGACAGGAAGTAGAAATGATGCAATGAGAACAGGAGAATTCTGGTAAGGAGGAAGTTGATTCCTCCCAGTCCTGTGAAGACCACCAAGGAAGCAGGATGTGACCTGCCAGCTGAATAAGGTATGGAGCCATATGGCTAAAATAGATCAGAATAATGGGTTACTATAAGTCGTAAGAGCTAATAAGAAACTTGAGCAAATGGGCCAATCAGTTTTATAACTTATGGAGACCTCTGTGTGATTTTCTTTGGGGCTTTCCGGCTGTGGGGAACTGGGCAGGACAGAAAATGCCAACAAGCAGGCCCCCTCATGTTACAGAATGGACTTAAGATATTCAACCCAATGTTCTACTGTGGATCTCTCCATCTGCTTCCATTAGTTGCTGGATGCAGGTTCTACAATGACATTTAAGATAGTATTAATCTGACACAGGAGCCTATAGTCCATGACCCCAGAATAGCTAAGTAATGATGACAACCATAAGAAAAACATAAATAGACTTCCCTTGGAAAAGAAAATGGTAAGATCTCCTGAGCATGTTGGGAGCATAGGGGTGTAGAGGGAAGGCAGAAGGGGAAAAGGAAGGGAGAGAGAAATGGGAGAGAAAAACTTGAGGGAATGGAATGTTCAAGGTGGAGGAAAACAGACACAGAGTACAAAGAAAGAGACATCTTGATTTGGTGAATCATTATGGGCCTAGAAAGAAATGTGCTACTAGAGAAATTCCTAGGAATCCACAAGGATGACCCCCAGATAAGACCCTAAGCAATAGTGGAGAGGGTATCTAAACTGGCCAATAAAAATTGGGATTTATAAATATTTGTGGGTAGAGAGTAAGTAAAAAAAACAATTGTTTATTAAAAACAAAGCAAAACAACAAAAGTATAAAGCACACCTGAGGGTTAAAAATTGCAAAACTTAAACCTTTTAATTATATTCTATTCATTAAAAACTTTAAATAAAAATAATATAGTTTTATGTTGCATGATTCATATCAAAAAATAAATATAACCTATCAGAGAAGAAAAATCAACTAATACAAATAGAAAGTGTTTTTATGGAGCAACCTAATGCTTTCATCACTAGTTTTAAAGCCTATTTCATGAGGAGGTGATGTGGGATGACCCTCTGTATGTTTTGAATACCATTGGTTAATAAAGGAACTGCCTAGGCCTGATAGGGTAGAACAGAGCTAAGTCGGAAAAACTAAACTGAATACTGTGAGAAAGGAGGTGGAGTCAGAGAGAAAACATGGAGCCTCTGCCAGACACACATGCCAAAATTTGCCAGTAAGCCACAACTATGTGGTGATACATACGTTAATGGAAATGGGTAAAATTTAGATGTAAAATGTAGACAATAAGAAGTTAGAGCAAATAGGCCAAGAAACAATTTAATTAATACAGTTGTTGTGTGGTTATTTTGGGGTTGAGCAGCCAGGAACAAACAAGCAGCCTCCTTACTACAAGAAGGAATTTACACATTTCACTGTAAACATTGCCAAAACATTGGCTGGGGTCACATGCTTAAGAGCACAAGTTCTTGGTGCTGTCTTATGAAACGGATTTTCTTTCATATTGTATTGTAATGAATTACATTTATCCATAAATTTGTGCTGATCTCAATATTTGGACAGAAGTATCACCTTGCAGTGTATATCTGTCAATGCATAAACTCAAAACTGTTTAAAATGATGGGAATAAATGATTATATGAAATTTGCAGTAAATGGGGCAACTATATAAACACTTTACCTATTTCAGACAAAGTATCATAGAATGCAATATAATAATGAAAAGAAAGAATTCAAAAGGATCCAAATTGTTGTGGGGGTCAGGGGGAAGCACAGTGAAATGTAGTCTTCTACACATGACATGGTTATTGACAGGAATTTCAGTCCCATCTGGTTCTGCATCCATTCACTCTCAAATAAACATACAGAGGCTTATATTAAAAATTAACCATTTGGTCTATTGCTCATGGTTATTACTTACTTGGTCTTATAACCTAAATTAACCCATAACTCATATCTATGTTTAGCCACGTGGCTTGGTATCTTTTCTGATTAAGGTATTCTCATCTTGCTTCCTCTGCATCTGTTTGGTGACTGCATCTCTGCCTTTCCTTTTCCCAGAAATCTCCTAGTCTGGTCACCACACCTACTTCCTGTATGGCTACTGATCAATCAGCACTGTGTTAAACCAGTAAGAGTAACAAATCTTTACAGTGTATAAGAACATTATAACACTGCACATGGCTGTTACATACATGGACCTGTCTGGCTACTGACCAATCATCAGTTTGTTAAACCAGTAAGAATGACACATCTTTACAGTATACAAGAACATCATAACACTGAACATGGCTGTTACATACATGGAGCATAGCAGCTATAGTTACCTAAAAATGACCTGCAAAGGATCAAGCCAGTTGATAAATGTAGTCAGAAAATGAGAGGGTCAAGAAAAGTCTCACCCCTTGATGAGATATTAAGAAAAATTGACAACTGGCACAGGAGGTAGAGTCACTTTTCATTGAAAGTGCGCTATGCCTAGTTACTCAGTGCCCAGTTGAAAACTTCACAGTCATAGATATGTGGACTTCACTGGTTAGACTCAGGAGGTAGCAAAAAAATAAGAACAAGAAATTTTGAAGCAGGAAGGAGAACATAATTGTCAGCATCCAGCATCCTCTATAGAGTTGGAAGGATGGAGTGGGAGGGATAGATAAAAATAAGATACATTATTCATATGTATGACATTTTCTTTTCTTTTTTTTTTTTTGGTTTTTTCGAGACAGGGTCTCTCTGCAGCTTTTTTAGAGCCTATCCTGGAACTAGCTCTTGTAGACCAGGCTGGCCTCAAACTCACAGAGATCCGCCTGCCTCTGCCTCCCGAGTGCTGGGATTAAAGGCTTGTGCCACCACCGCCCGGCTGACATTTTCAAAGAAAAACTTAATATCAGGAACTCAGAAGAAAATTAGACCTCAAGAAAACTTCAAAAATGCTCAAAGAATTATCAATAATAATTTCCAAGAAAACTGAAAACATTATATATATATATATATATATATATATATATATATATATATATTCTGGGATTTTAACCTTTGGGTTTTTGTTTGTTTGTTTCTTTGTTTGTTTTTGGAAAGCGTGTGAAAGGAAGTTAGGTAGTTGTCGTGCATGTCTTTAATCCCAGCACAAATGAGGTAAATGCCACAGGATTTCTCTGAGTTCAAGGCCAGATTGGTCTATAGAGCCACAAGAGCAAAATATATACAAACTTCTTTTATTGAAAACTATATATGTATAAATGTGTGTGTTCCTGTGTGTTCAGGTGTGTTTGTGTGTGAATGCATGCATGTGTGTGTGGCATAGAAGGACTGGCAGAGCACAGATGTTTAGCAAAGCAAAACTGGAAGAGTGTGACTAAAGATACAGTTCTGAGGATGCAACCTCCAAAAAAGCCATCCTTTGAGTTGGATAATAGTGAAATAATTTCTTCAGAGGAAAGTCCATAAGAATATTATTCTACTGAATAAATCAGAGCTTTACAATTTAGTCACTGCTCCAAACACCATCAGGTGGCAGATATTTCCCTAATATTGGCCCTGTGTGTGACATTTTATGTTTTAATCATAACATATTCAACAACAAAGTGCTATTCTACCTAGATATTATTAAATATACAATACTGAACACTGCTGTGAATAACAGAAATATAAAATTACAATTATACATTAATACATTACCAAAGAATCCAGAAATATGCTATTGGATAAGACAAAATAGAAAACAACCATAACATTTAGAATCAACCAATCTATCATATATGTTTTACATATGGGTCACTAATTTATCTATAATCTATATGTTATGGATTTATCTGTTTTTCTGTTTGTCTGTCTGTCAATCTGACTGCCTCTCTATAAGTGAACTCTTTTCTGTTTATAGCTTGCTCTGGTCACATGTGCCTTAGAAAACATAGCCGAATAAAGTTAAGTATTAAATCTGAGGATTGATTGGCCAAATGATGTACATCAAATAGAGCCTCACATCAGTTTAATTTACCCCAAGAAATTATAAGAAAACACTGTTTATAAAAACATTATGTAGAATATTAAACTTCACAACTGTGATATTTAAGGTTTAATTAATAATATTACAGAAATGATATTTTTAAACTAGGGGTTTAAATTTGTAATATCTTTCTTAGATTGTCACAGCTATGTATTAATAGTGACTAGAATACAACCATTGCCTTTTGGCTTCTTTACCTTTTCTAACTTTTTGATTTTCTTTTTTATATTATTAAATATTTCCTTACCTAAAACAGTAAAATTTTTGTGCATTGCCAACAAATCACATTGAAGGTAACCAGAGACAACTGGTTCTTGTGATGCAAGTGATACATATTAGAAGAAATGTGTGCTTCTCACAGATTCATTATTGAGATATTCTCTGCGGAGGTAATGAGACTCAAAGGCAAATAATAATAGTTTTATGGGTATTTTATTTACTTATGCCTTAAATTTTGAGTGCATATGCAAATTTCCTAAATAAAGATTTTGGTTTTCTACTACTAATTGGAATCCTTGGAGATTTAATTAGGACACTATTTATGTTCATCTGCCTGCCACATTCCCCAGAGATTGGTGTCTATGTTCAATATCACAGAAAATCTGACAGTTATTCAGAAGTGAGGCATGAATACAGAGTCAGGATGAATTCCTCAGTGACTTGTTTAAAAGAAGGAGAACAAGCAACTCTACTTCAATTTAAATCATGGTTTTCCAGCCCAGGAAAAAGAGTCATTGGTGAGCCACTTTTTCATTTGTACACACTTGGCACTTTTGGCTTTATACCATATTCAATAATCAAATACCTGTAGAATGTCAATTGTGTTAATGTAATCATCCATTAATTTTCCTTACCTAGATGTGTATAAGACACAGGATTAGATCAACTAAAACATTGAGTCTCCATGATGCTAGAATGAAATATGCTTTAATTGTTCCTCAATTTATAAATAACAATCTGAAAACATGACTGCAATTTCACTACCATGAGTACTTGTCTCTAAATAAAGATTTCTCTTTTAAACAAAGCTTTCATCAATACTCCTTTATTTCTTCTTCATGAAGCCCTGTTGTTTAGAACAGCTGAAAAATAAAAAGCAAAGACTAAAACTTAGTGGGACAAGTTAGAAAGACAAATTCTTGAACATTACTATGTGAAACTGTAGAGACATCACAGAATCACCTCAAAAGAAATCATCTGCTAATATGATGGGGAAAGAAACATCACTGAAACAGAAACACATTTTAGCAATGTAGTACATAATTTCTGAGTGTTTTAGATTACCTTGTATTTGAGATTCTGAGACCACAGAGTCATTATGCTAACTTTTCACTCTTTAATGTCTTTTCCTTCTTTTTTTCCTCTCGAGATTCTATATTTTAATGTATGTTTTATATTTACCACCTGCTACAGGTTATACATCTTACCACTTATAATTCCCAACTTCTCATTATGTATTATGCTACTTCTCTTCTCTATAAAATAGTATTTGCTTCTAGAGTTTAGTGGTATTTCCAAATAACAATTACAGTGCCTAGAGATTTAGTATGGACTCAAAAATTCTATTGGCTTATTTGTGAAAATATTATACTTATGAGATGGAATTACATTGAGACAGACTTATGTTAATTTAGGAATGAAAATCTTAAGCAAAATTATTTGAAGTTAAATAAACCTCTACCTTTTGCAATTTTTTGAATGATAGCATTAATTTGTAGTAAAAACATGTTTTTTGAAAATCTTAAAGTCATACATGATTAATTATCCTAACTTAATAAAACTTAATATTATTAAACTTCTTAATAATAATCTAGCCAAAACCCAAAATTATATGTTTTAACTTATATGAAATATCTAAAATAATTAAATCCATAGAAAAAGAATATAGAATTGTAGTTACTATAGTCTGCTTCAAAGAAAGAAGGTTTCTCAATGGCTATAAATTTTTGTTTTTAACAAACTAGCAAAATCAAAATATGTTTTATGTGTGTGAGAACATAGAGCACTAAGGAATTGTACATATCTCATAGATTTTCATGATATATTTATTTGCCTAATTTGAAATACTTTTGTTCTTAAAGTCATTTATGTCTATTTTGCATATATTAAAGTACAAATATTCTTAATGTAATAGCAAGCATGGAGATGAGCCTGAATAATGAGACTCTTTTCTTTTTTCTTTTGATTTTTCTCTGTAGTTTTGGAGCATGTCCTGTAACTAGCTCTTGTAGTCCAGGCTGGCCTTGAACTCACAGGGATACTTCAGTCTCTTCCTTCCAAGTGCTGGTTAAAGGTGTGCACCACTGCCAAACAGCAGAAAAGCCTTTTCTTGACTCAAGAGAAAAGCAGTTGCAAATAGATTTGAACATCACTATGATTCTTTTACATCTTCTGTCACAGTTCAGTTCTGGCCTACTCAAAAGATTTTCCAATGCAAAATTTCAAGTGACTGAAGAGTTATTAGCAGTTGATGACTCTTTGGAGAGTGTTGGTTTGGCCACTGAAATGTTGCAAATGACCCATTACCCATGCAAACATGGTACCCTCTCTCACACATGGTTTAAGAGAAAATAGGACGTGAATTTAGTAAGTAGACATGTTAGGAAAAAAAATTGGATTAGCTGAGAGGGAAGGAAAGAGGTGGATATGTTTAAAACACAGTATATTTGAATAAGTTCTAGCCATAAACAAAGGACATTGAGCCTATAGTTTATGATCCTAGAGAAGCTAAATAAGAAGATGAACCCAAAGAAAAACATATTATTTATCCTCCTGGATACTGGAAGTAGACAAGATCTTTGGGAAAAGTTGGGAGCAGGGGGCTGAGGGTGTGTTGGGGGAAGGGGAGATGGGGGAAGAGAAAGGAGAAGGGGAGGATTGGGGAGAGCTTGGGGAAATGGGATGGTTGAGATTAAGGAAGGGTGGATATGGGAGTAGGGAAGAAGATATCTTAACTAAGGGAGCCATTTTAGTGTTGGCAAGAGACTTGGCTCTAGAGGGTTCCCTAGAGTCCAAGGGGATGTCCCCAGCTAGGTCCTTGGGCAGCAGAGGAGAGGGTGCCTGAACTGGCCTTATCCCATAGCCACTCTGCTGAATATATTGCATATCACCATAGAACCTTCATCTGGCGATGGATGGAGATAGAGACCGAGACCCACACTGGAGCACTGTACTGAGCTCCCAAGGTCCAGATGAAGAGCAGAAGGAGGGAAAACATGAGCAAGGAAGTCAGGACCACAAGTCCTGCGTTCACCCACAGAGACCATGTGACTGATCTGGGAGCTCACCAAGGTCAGCTGGATTGGAACTGATGGAGCATGTGATCAAACCGGACTCTTTGAATGTGGCTGACAATGAGGGTGGACTGAGAAGCCAATGGTAATGACTTCTCATTTACTGTTTTTTTTTTTCTACTACATGTACTGGTTTTTTTGGGAGCCTAGTTTGTTTGGATGCACACCTTCCGAGACCTGGATGGATGGTCGGGTCTTGGACTTAACACAGGGAAGGGCACCCTGATTTCTCTTAGGACTGGAGAGCGAGGAGGAAGGAGAGAGGGAAGGGGAATGGAAATGGGAAAATGGGAGAAGGTGGAAATTTTTAATAAATATATAAATAAATAAATAAATAAATAATTTTTTTAAAAAAAGAAGGAAAAAGAGAAAAAAAGAAACAAAACAGACGAGTCAAGCCAATCTGTAATCTTCAAAGATATTAGAGTCTCCTTCTATTTTTATTATGAGGTCTTGAATTTTTCTTTTGCAGTTAATTCAGAGAATCCAATAATCTATTTTTGAGTGCTATTTTCCATTGCCTTCCAGCTGCACACACATTCCTCTCTCAGGCTTTCAGTATACCATCACGTCCTCATGTCCTAAACGTTCCCATTTCAAACCCCTGGTAAAATGTTCTGTACTCCAATGCATCCTTCTAGCAGTTAAGTAGGGTGTTCTGAGATGCTTCTTTTCTCTAACACTCAGTGTAACTTTTATATGCCTTATGGCTGAAGTAATTGTGGGAAGAATTTTTAAAGAGAGAATGATCACCTTAACTTGATGTGATATTGTTATAGAGGAACAATTAAGACATCTGCCTAACATAACTGAAATGTTTTTCCTGTTAGTTGAAGCCCTTCTAGATCTTAACAGCTATTCCTATAGTATTTTTGTGTATAAACAGATGTTTCCGAAAAACAGAAGTTGGAGCTATATGATCTAAAACTCTGAGACAAGCTTTGCTTAATGTTAGACCCTTCAAGGATCATTTATATTGTTTAATGTCATTAAATTCCTTATATGTAAATTGGAATAATATTGAATTTCATACATGTGAGGATTTCTATCTGATGCTTTTATTGAAGGACTGTCTATTCACATGCTTAATACTTCTTCAAATTGTGTTATGGGGATTCTTAATTTTTTTTTAGATCACCCTTCTCACATTTCTTCTACGAAATAATCCGTTTCACTCTGGTTTTCAAATGTTTGCTTTCTGTAGGTTTCTTTGCATCCTGCTGTCTCAACTCATTGCAAACCATACTTTTTTTTTCTTTTCTATTTCTGGTTATTTACAAAGAACATGATATTGTGTGTGTACAGATGTGGGGGAATTTGAGAAGAGTTATGGTAGGGGGAAACATTAATAAAATACCTTGAAAGGTAAAAGTTGAAATAAACATATTACAAAAAAAATCATCTTTCTTTACTTCATGATCTCAAGTTATAAGGAAGCAGCCTAATTCCCACATTGCTGTACAGCTGTCAGTGTTGTATATTCTCATGAAGTGTCTTTGCTCAGCATGAAAGTAAACATAAACTTCCATTCCATATATGTTTCTTTTATTGTTTTTTGTTTTTTAATTAATTAATTAATTAATTATTTTTTTGTTTTTCTCTTTAGTTTTTCATTTTTATTTTTTTCTCATGGTTTATTTTTTTATATTTAAAAATTTCCAGCTCCTCCCCTCCTCCTCCCCCCTCCCTCCTCTCCTCCTCCCCCTTCCCTCCCCTCCTTCTCCCCCTTCCCTCCCCTCCTTTTCCCCCTTCCCTCCCCTTCCCTCCACCCATACCTCCCCTCCCTCCCTCTCAAGGCCAAGGAGCCATCAGGGTTCCCTACTCTATGCTAAGACCAAGGTCCTCCCAACTCCCCCCAGGTCTAGGAAGGTGATCGACCAAGCTGAGAAGGCTCCCACAGAGCCCGTCCATGCAGAAGAATCAGAGCCCAGCACCATTGTCCTTTGCTTCTCAGTCAGCCCCCGCTGTTGGCCACATTCAGAGAGACGGGTTTGGTTGCATGATCCATCAGTCCCATTCCAACTGGAGTTGGTGATCTCCCATTAGTTCTGTCCCACCGTCTCCATGAGTGAACGCACCCCTCATGTTCCTGACTTTCTCCCTCATGTTCTCTCTCCTTCTGCTCCTCATCAGGACCTTGGGAGCTCAGTCCAGTGCTCCAATGTGGGGCTCAGTCATTTTCCCCATCTATCGCCAGATGGAGGTTCCCTCACGGTCCTGACTTTCTTTCTCATGTTCTCTCTCATTCTGCTCCTCATCAGGACCTTGGGAGCTCAGTCTAGTGCTCCAATGTGGGGCTCTGTCATTTTCTTCATCTATCGTCAGGTGGAGGTTCTATGGTAATATGCAAGAAATTCATCAGTATGGCTATAGGAACTGGCCTTTTCAGGCTCCCTCTCCTCAGCTGCCCAAGGAACTAACGGGGGGCGTCTCCCTGGAAACCCCGGGAACTCCTCTAGGGTCAAGTCTCTTGACAACCCTCAGGTGGCTCCTTAAATTAAGATATATGCTTCCCTGCTCCCATATCCACCCTTCCTGTATCCCAAGCATCCCATTCCTCCGAGCTCCCCCAATTCTCCCCTTCACACTTTTCTCTCCCCATCTTCCCTTGGCCCAGTCTCGCCCAACCCTCAAGTTCCCAATTTTGCCTGGCGATCGTGTCTACTGCCAATATCCAGGAGGCTTACTATATCTTTTTTTGGGAGTTCACCTTCTTATTATCATCTCAAGGATCCCAAATTTATAGGCTCGATGTCCTTTAAGGAAGCAGAGAGGGAAATCAGAGAAGTATCACCTTTCACAATAGCCACAAATAGCATAAGATATCTGGGAGTATCTCTAACCAAGGAAGTGAAGGATTTATTTGACAAGAACTTTAAGTCTTTGAAGAAAGAAATTGAAGAGGATACCAGAAAATGGAAGGATCTCCCCTGCTTGTGGATTGGGAGGATCAACATAGTAAAAATGGCAATTCTACCAAAAGCAATCTATAGATTCAATGCAATTCCAATCAAGGTCCCATTAAAATTCTTCACAGAGATTGAGAGGACAATAATCAACTTTATATGGAAAAACAAGAAACCCAGGATAGCCAAAAAAATCTTATACAATAAATGTACTTCTGGAGGCATTACCATCCCTGAATTCAAACTCTATTACAGAGCTACGGTATTGAAAACAGCTTGGTATTGGCATAAAAACAGAGAAGTTGACCAATGGAATCGTATAGAAGAACTGGATCTTAAACCACAAACCTACAAACACCAGATTTTTGATAAAGGAGCCAAAAGTACACAATGGAAGAAAGAGGGCATCTTCAACAAATGGTGCTGGCATAACTGGATGTCAACCTGTAGAAGAATGAAAGTAGATCCATATCTATCACCATGCACAAAACTCAAGTCCAAATGGATTAAAGACCTCAATATTAATCTGAACACATTGAGCTTGATAGAGGAGAAAGTGGGAAGTACTCTACAACAAATGGGCACAGGGAACCTTTTCCTGCGCATAACCCCAGCTGCACAGACATTAAGGGCAACATTGAATAAATGGGACCTCCTGAAGTTAAGCAGCTTCTGTAAAGCAAAGGATGCCTTTTTCTCCATTCCCCTTAGCCCTCAATCTCAAAACATCTTTGCCTTCACCTGGACTGATCCGGACACTAATTTCTCCACACAGCTCACCTGGACCATCCTTCCCTAGGGATTCCGGGACAGCCCACACCTCTTTGGCCAGGCTTTGGCCTCTGATCTGCTTTCACTGTCCCTCCATAAATCAAAAATAATCCAATATGTAGATGACATTCTCCTATGCAGCCCGTCTTTGGAGATCAGCAAGACAGACACTGTCGCCCTGTTAAATTTCCTATCCAAAAGGGGCTATAGAGTCTCATCCTCTAAGGCCCAGCTGTCCACTACTGAGGTAACGTATCTGGGATTAACCATAACCCCAACCCAAAAGGCTATTACTCTAGACAGGAACAAGCTAATTCAATCTCTTACAGTTCCTTTGACCAAAGAGGAGGTCTTATAGTTCCTGGGAGTGGCCAGTTTCCTGTGTTCCTGGATTCCTTCCTTTTCCATTTTAGCTCGTCCTCTATATGAAGCAGCTCTGGGCTCCCTGAGTGAGCCCCTCCTCCATTCAATAATGAAGCCCTTCCAGAGACTCCAACGGGCTCTCATTCAAGCCCCAGCTCTTCATCTTCCGGATTTAACTCGTCCCTTTTCTCTTTATGTAGCAGAGAAGGAGGGATACGCGGTTGGGGTCTTAGGACATCAACTGGGACCTTCTTTTGCGCCTGTAGCATACCTGTCAAAGAAGATGGACCTCACCACTCGGGGCTGGGCACCCTCCATACGTGCGCTGGCGGCCGCTGAACTTCTGATTCGTGAGTCAAAGAAATTGACCTTTGGAGGGCCTACCACAGTCTTCTCTCATCATAACTTGTCCAATCTCCTAACTTACAAAGGCTTACAAACCCTACCCCCTTCTCGAGTTCTTTCCCTACAGGTGGTGCTGGTGGAAGATGCCAGTCTCACGTTTCAATGCTGCCCACCTCTTAATATTTCAAACCTTCTACCTTGACCTAAGGTTGATGACTCCCCATCCCACTCCTGCATTGAAATCCTAGAGGATCTACTACCTCACCCCTCACATATACAGGAGGGCAAACTGTCCCAGGCCACTTACACCTGGTACACAGATGGCAGCTCCTTTTTATGTGATGGGACTCATAAAGCAGGTTATGTCATAGTATTAGATACAGAGATAATTGAGGGAAAGGCACTCCCTGCTTATACTACCAACCAGCAGGCTGAACTAATAGCTCTCACCGTGCCTTTCAGCTAGAGGAAGGATGATTTTTAAATGTTTACACAGATTCTAAATATGCATTTCATATCCTCTTATCCCATGCAGCTATGTGGAAGGAGCACGGGCTTCTTACGACAAAGGGTGGATCCATAACTAATTCAGGTCATATCATGGACTTATTAAAAGCCTCTCATCTCCCTAAAGCTATAGGAATTATTCACTGCCGGTCTCATCAGTCCGACAGTTCTATTGTTTACAAGGGAAATAATCGGGCTGACAGGGCAGCTAAGACAGCAGCACTCCAGAGCCCAGATCTACCTCAGTCTCCCCAGGGAGTCCTTACAGTGCAGCCCACACTCCCACAGACACCCGACACCCAACAGATCCTGTCCTACCTACACCGGCTCTTTCACCCTAATAAAAAAGCCCTACTCCATTTTGTTAAGGCTCATCTCCAACCTACTCCTGAGAATATAAGGTTTCTAAAGGCCATTATTACCTCCTGTCAGATCTGTCAAAAGTCAGATCCTAAGACTAAATACCATAGCTTCCTTTTTCCTACCCATCAGGCTAGGGGCTCTCTTCCAGGAACTGACTGTCAGCTGGATTTTACTCATATGCCTACAGCCAAAAGAGTTAAATATCTTTTGGTTTTGGTGGATACAATGTCCGGGTGGGTTGAAGCCTTCCCCACTACCAACAAGAGAGCCCAGACAGTCTCTGATATTCTTCTCCGAGAAATCATTCCCCGGTTTGGGATTCCAAACTCTCTCCAATCAGACAACGGTCCTGAATTCACCTCCCAGATTTCTCAAAACCTATCCAAGGCTCTCGACATTCCTTGACATTTTCATATCCCGTACCATCCTCAGTCTTCAGGTAAGGTAGAGTGCGCCAACTGCTCTTTAAAGGACACCCTTCTTAAGTTGTCACAGGAACTTCATCTCGACTGGGAAAATCTCTTACCTTTGGCCCTACTTAGACTCAGGGCCCTACCAAAGAGCCCACTGTTTATTTCACCCTTTGAACTCATGTATGGATGGCCGGTTCTAACCCATGGCCTTCCACCTAAAACCTCCCCTCTACCTGATCACCTGCTCATGCCGTTACTAACCCACTTATGCTCGATACTGTGGGATTTCACTGATCACTCATTACCTCAACCATGTGCTAATCCATGTCCACCACCGATTAAGATTTGAGAACAGGTACTATTTTCTCCCCCAGGTCAACGCCCTTCACCCCTTTCCCCTAAATGGCAGGGTCCCCTCAGAGTAATTCTTCTAACTCCCACAGCTGCCAAGCTCGAAGGACTTCCTCACTGGATTCACCTGTCACACCTTAAACCCTTTACTCCTCCAGCTCAAGAAGATTCCTTGTTCATAGTAACTCAGACAGGACCTTGCTCTCTCAAGTTCCAGAGGACACCAACTTCAGTCCAAGGAGAATAACGGTTCCATCTACACTTAACTCTTTCTTACACTAATACACCCTTTCCCTTCTCCTTTTCCCATGTATGACCTCTCCAAATACTTCCAATGTCACTCTTAAATTCTAAATAACTTCTTAGTTGTTGTTATAGGACTCATCATCGCCCACGGAGACAAGGGATTCAGGTAGTAAATGCGGTCAGAAATTTATTTCTCTTTTAAGACATTTTCTTAAATTCTAGGAAGCCAGCTTAACCCACCTGAACGGACTGGACACGAACAAAATAAGTATTCAAACGGAGTAAGTATCATTTAATTTTTATTACTCTTGGCCTCAAAAAACCCTAAAGCCCCCCACTACCTCGAACCCTAAAGCCCCCACCTCATATTCCCCCCTCCTAATTTTTTCTTTCCTAATGTGATTCTTGTTTTCCAGCACCTAATGACAACCCATTTCCTCAAGACACCAACGGATGCAGTTTCAATCAGCCATCCCAGGACATTGGGACACGGACCATCAGGACATCCCAGGACATCAGTGAACAGGACATCATTACTAGGACACACCGCAGCCATCCCAGGATGCCAGCGAATGGGACCAGGACATCAAACACCCCCCAAAAAATCCCTCGACACCCCTGAAAAATCCCTCAACGCCCACAAAGTCAGCAGGAAGCAGTTATGAGAGACCGGGCTACACCCCCATTCCCTACCCACTAAGATTCCCCCCAAATTTTTAATAAACCAAAAAGGGTGGAGATGTGATTCTCATGGGATGAGGACCACACCTCCCAGAAGGATCAGTTTCACCCCGATGGACCGGAAGACTACATTTCCCAGGAACGCCACCACAGACAACCACGCCTGCATGAACCCCTTTATATATCAATGTTTCTCCACCCCCTTTCCCTTTTTCCTTCCTCCCTCCGCACACCCCCACACACACACTGTGGAGCACTCCCTTCCCTTAATAAACAACCCTCCCATGCACGTGGTCGCGCTTCCTGGGCCTTCTTCCTCTGACTCCACGGTAGACACAAGCCAGAAAGAACAACAACTTTATTTCTGGCAACATTTTTGCATTAAGATAAATTCTTTTAGATAAATGTTTTTTTAGTTTTCCCCAGGTTTATTCATTTTAAGTTTACATGGATATATTATAAAATTATTCTTATAAATTATTCTTATAAATAAATGATTCTATTTTATCTTTAATTGCAGGAATATATTTAAATATTGACTTATTCTTTTTACTGAAACCAGTTTAATGTTTGAAACTCTCTGAAAAAAAGATGTTGTTTGTATGACCTTATGTATGTAGAGAGGATAATTAGAATTAGGGTATGGTACACTGCTGAAGCTTTCAGCAATGGGCAAGGTCCTGCACTTAGTTCCCAGCATTTCCAACCACAAAGAACAAACACACACTAAACTCAGACAGACCGACACAAACACTCACAAGCTCACACAAAAGCATATCTTCCAAAATTATTCTTTTTATGCACTTCTTACTGTATATGTAAAACATTGTCTTTGATTTTGCAGAACTTTCTGGTTACATAGTGATTTGAGAGGCATCTCCTCTGATAATGTCACACAAATGAATAAACAGCTCCACTAACTCACCATGATCATTTGTTTATAATTCAGCACATTCTATATTTTGTTAGAGAAATCAGAGGATTTACAGATTTTTTTATTTACTTTTTATTCATACATATGCTTTACTTACATGTAGGTTTGTGTACCACCCATGTGTCTGATGCCTGTGGAGGGGAACTGTAGGTATCCATAGTTGTAGCTGCTAAGGATCAAGCTCAAATCTTCTGGAAGTGCTTCCAGTTATCTTTGATAAGCTTAAATGGTAAACAAACATATTTATAAGTAAATAAATAATAAAAAATAAAATTTTCTGATTATATTCTTAATACTGCTAATTTATTTTAATGCATCTTAATCATGCAGTTTTTCATTTCAGAAAAAATGGACATTAAATATTCAGATTAATACTTTAAATATAATTGTAATTAAATCTGTTTTTATATAAATAAACATGTAAGATAAATATTGTTGATAATTTCAAGATAATAATATATTTTAGAAGAAAAAAGCATAAAAATCTGTCTCATTATATGATGTAGTCATGAGTTTGACTCATTGGAGGACATGTGCATACCTCTTCTAATTACTTAAGGATGATTGCTCTGGGTTGAGTTCTGCTTTGCCATCAGTTCTACTGTTTCTCAATGAAGCCAAAATTTTAGCCATTCGGAAGGAGTTGAGTGAGATAATATGTAACATTTTCTTCTATATGGATGTAAAACAGCTATGATTAATTATATATGTGCATGAAACTTACAAAGAATAGAAAATTTTTAAAGAATAGAACATCTGGGGCCTTCTTCCAGGGACATTAGTTAGTGTAAGATGCAGATACTGGAGCAGGCTGTCATCTGTGTCCACATCCAATTAGTACTTCTATCTTTGCATCCTGCACATGTTCATATTTGAACAGGACTCACTTCATCTGCTTGCAAAAAACAAATGCATTCCTGAAGACAAAGGTAGTTCATCAATGTTTCAGCATGAGAAAGATTTATGGTGCTGTGGTCACAAATTTTTAATCTCTAATGGCCATTAGCAGATAAAACTAAATTAGTAGGTACTTAGCATCTGTGAAAACAGAAGGTATTTGTCTTCTAATCAGCAAGGGCTGAGATTTTCTATATTTCAGGAAACTGTGTAATAGCAAAGATTAATACTACCTTACAATGATAAATGTTATGTCAAAAATGCTAATGCTGAAATGCCCTTGCCTTTCCGATATTGCAAAGATGACTGACTTTTAGGTATAAATGTTTAAATGGTAAATTTTCTCTTCTCACCATCTGTAAGAATTTATCTTGGATTTTGTTATTGTTGTTGTTATTGTTGTTGTTACTGTTCTATATTGCACACTGACCAGCAGCAGGATTATCCCGACCCAATGAGACAAGAGAAATGAGACAAGAGACACGAGAAATGATAGCAAGACAGGATTTCTGATCAAGCTGCCCAGTTTATTATATCCTCAGAAGCTGTTATATAGCAAATGGGCAAAGGGGGGAAGGGAACAGTGTCAGGGGGAAGGGAAGGGTATCAGGAAGCTCAGATCTGCTGGAATTCAGGTCTGGAGACATCATCATCTGATAAGTAAATACTGAGAGTCTGTGAATATTGACTAACAAAGGAAAATGCTAATGAGTTCCAGAGCCTGGTTCCTGCTGATCTCTGCTAGGAGATAAAGACACCAAGTTGATTTTCTAGACCCTGCAGAGGGGATAGATGTAAATATTTTTCTTAATTTGTGATCTTAAGATAGCTGTAAACAAAATGCAGATCTCAAAATACAGGTCTTTGCTTCCAGCACAGGATAGTTCTTTTTACTGTGTCAGCTATCTCTGTTAGCATCCTATTATGCAAAGCAGTCAAGAGTTCAACAATGTGAGAGTACAGTCCAGTAAGAAAATGGCAGAGTGTGAAAAGTGAGAGGTACTCTGTAGTTAATTTGGTTTGCATATGGGATGTTTAGATACATAAACATTTGAGTAGTATGTTTTTCCATAAAATAATATAGAATATAATATTTTGATGATTGAACATTCTCAAAATATATCAAAAATTTCATGCTTGCTCAATAGAGTTTCCTATATCCACATGTTATTGAAGCTATAAAATATGAAGGTTTTATTTTATTAAGAGTTAAACATTTAAAAGTTGTCATTTTGGTTCATTGTTATTTGTGAACGCAAGGCAATTATTACATGTAATTCCAACTATGCATGAAAAATTCTGAGTTAATGAGCCATACTTGAGTAATAAAATGAGTTTTTAAATATACAGTACCATATTACATTTTTTAAACTTTTCATAAAGAATTTCTATTTGAAATGTAAGTATGTAAATTATTAACTTTAGTTAATAACATGTATTATTATAAACAGAGATAATTTTTAGCGTTTACAGGTTGTATATCAAGAATATTTTAGAAGAAATGTTACAACCCAGACTTAAAAAGGTTTTAATAAATAGAATTTTTTGTCAAAATTTGAATATGCAGATGATGTGGGATTCTCCTCTGTAAGCTGTGAATATGTTTTATTACCATTGGTTAATAAAGAAGTTGCTTTTGCCATTACAAGGGCAGAATAAAGCCAGGCAGGAAATTCAAAGAGAAATATATAAGGAAGTAGGTGTAGTCAAGAAAACACCATGTAGCTGCCAAAGGAGGAAGAAACCAGCCAGCTGCAGAGAAAACACAACATGAAGAAAGTGAGGTAAGGTCATGACATTTTGTTGATATACAGATTAATGGAAATGGGCTAATTTAAGATATAATAGCTAGGTAGAGATATATCTAAGCTTTTGACCAAGCAGTGTTGTATTTAATATAGTTTCTGTGTGATTATTTGAGTCTAGGCAGCTGGAAAGCAAATAAGCAGCCTCCATCTACATTGAAATTAATGTAGGAGTTGTGACAGAGTGATTATACAAATAAGATTTTATTACAGGAATATTGGTGTGTCCAATAGACACATATAACCCATATAATCATCATATGTACATATACATGAGTGTTCATATAACCATGTATACATACAATATAGCAAAAAAGTTGAGACCAAATATTTATGTCAACAAATTTCTAAAATTGTAGTATGGACATTAGAGTGACTTTAGGTGATCTTCTCTGGGATATAATTTACAGTCCTTCAAAGAGCATAATAGGATAGTGGTTTCATTGAACATATTACTTGCTTCAGAACAGTGTTCTGAGACTTGCCATTGTATAACTGTGAGAATTTTCCAGAGGAAACAAAACACACATACAAAACATACACACAAGAACAGCTACTCAGTAACCATACCAGAGAAACAATGAGTTTATTGAGTTTGTGTATAGCAGTATGGGTGAGGTGTTACTTAAAGTTGCAGTAATGCCTCAAAGGAAAGCCCAGTCCAGTATGTAAGTTGCAACCATCGACTTTCCTGGAGGACTTGCAGGCAGGTCCATAGTTCTGAGAATCTTTAGAAGAAGCTGAGTTTCCTCCAGGAAGTCATGAGTCCAAGCCATTTCCCCAACCAAGTATTACTGCATCTGTTATCTGGAAGAGGGATCCCTTAGCTCATGTGATTTCCAGCTTTTACAGGTATGTGCAGTTTCTTTATTCCCTAAGTTTCAATGACTTCATCCTTCCTTTCTGGAAGGATTGTTTCCATTCACAGTGAATCACCATAATATTCTTCTTGTAACATGGAAGCTTTTATAATTTTTTAAAAAAATTTTGCAAGATCCTCGGCGGCAGTAGGCAGCAGAAATGCTGTAGGTCCCAGATGGTGGAAGCAGGCCATGTGGCAGCAGACAGCAGGCCCTGGGAGCATGCAGTCTCAGGCAGAGATGGCTGCCAGTACCTGAGCAGTGGCTGGTCCCAGGCAGGGAGACACATGGCGGGTGGACAGGAGACAGAGACATGGATAGACATGACATGCAAAGTGAGGTTGAATATTTATTCAGGAGATTATGAAGGGGAAAGGGAGAGGGAGAAGAGAGAGAGAGAGAGAGAGAGAGAGAGAGAGAGAGAGAGAGAGGAGAGACGAGGGAAGTGGAGAAGTGGGGAGAGAGGCAGAAGCAAAGCTGCCTCTCTGAGAGGAAGATGGAAAAGAGAACAAGTTCAGGCCAGAAGCTCAAGATCAGCCTGCCTCAGCAGATGGGGAGGGAGTGGGTGTGGCTTGTCTCTTAAAGGGACCAGGGACCAAAAACCATAGCATTCCCAGGTCTTCCTTATAATAAAATGCAGGAGATTAGACACCACAGTTTGAAGGATTGGGGGCAGCGAATTCTCAAAACTGCTTCCTGCTGATTTGTGGACATTGTCTTGTGGGGGGAACCTGAGAGAAGGCTGGGTGCTGACCACATCCTGGCATAGCTGGTCTCTTTGCTTTTGACTAGTGTTTGTGGCATGGAAATGTCTGGTGTTTCCTATCTTGGTTGGCACCCAGAGCTATTCCTCAGGGTCCTGCATGGTCCCTGAAGGTCACATTTGCCTTTTGCTGTGTAGCGCAGGGCCTGCCAGGCTCCAGATGATCCTGTGGTCTAAGAAATCTCTAGGAAGACAGGCCTACCTTGACCTGAGCAGCTAGGCTGTCAATTCCAATGATTCTGTCCATGTCTGGAGGTCTTTAGTTTAGATGAATGGTAGTTTTGTCCAATGGTCAGTGCTTGGTAGTAGATGTGAACTGTAGAAGGACGTTGTTCTGTGCTCGTTTGTCTTCTGTCTTCTTTGGAGGAAGCAAGAGTGTTGCTGCTAAGGAGCCAACCTGTCTCTTTTTGTTATGAAAAGTTTTTAATAAATATTTAAATATCACATTCTGCAGATCTCTGAGCAGTCGAGGGCTGGATTAAATATAGCTGGAGTATAGAATCTGCCTAGAGAACACTGGTCAAAGGAAAGAGACTAGCTATGCCAGGATGTGGCCAGCACCCAGCCTTCTCTCAGGTTCCCTCCCCAAGTCGACACCCACAAATCAGCAGGAAGCAGTTTTGAGAATTTGCTGCCCATAAATGGTGGAAGCAGGACATGTGGTGGAAGACAGCAGGCCCTGGGAACAGCCAGTCTAAGGCAGAAACAGCTGCCGGTCACAGAGCGGTGGCCCTAGTGGTGGTGGTGGGCCATGTGGTGTCAGACAGCGGGTTCTGGGATCAGCCAGTCCCAGGCAGAGATGGCTGCTCATCCCCAGCAGTGGCTGGTCCCAGGCAGGGGGACACATGGTAGGTGAGCAGGAGACAGAGAGATGGATAGACACGACATGCAGAGTGAGGTTGAATATTTATTCAGGGGGTTATGAAGGGGGAAGGGAGAAGGGGAGAGAGAGACAGAGACAGAGAGACAGAGAGGAGGAGAGTGGAGAGACTGGGGGAAGCAGAGAAGTGGGGAGAGAGGCAGAAATGAAGCTGCCTCTCTGAGAGGAAGTTGGAAAAGAGAGAGAGCTCAGGCCAGAAGCTGAAGATCAGCCTGCCTCAGTGGATGGAGGAGGAAGTGGGCATGGCTTGTCTCTTAAAGGGACCAGGGATGAAAACCTTAACACTTTTCACATCTCTACTATCCCATTCCCTCAAATTCTCCTCTCCACTCCCTTTGTCCCCTCCTCTTATCCTCTTCTCATTTTGTCCTCCTCTCTCCTCCTACCACCATTGGTATCTCAGAAAATTGGCAATCAATCTAGCTCAGGACCCAGCAATACCATTCTTGGGCCTAAATCCAAAGGATGCTCCTTAATACAAGAACATTTGTTCAGCTATATTAATAGCAGAATTATTTGTAACAACCAGAACCTGGAAACAACATAGATGGCTCTCAAACAAAGAAAGGATAAAGAAAATGTGGTGCATTTACACAATGGAGAAATACTAATCTGGAAAAATCAATAACATCTTGAAATTTGCATACAAATGGATGGAACTAGGAAATACCATCCTGAATGAGGTAATCAAGACTCAAAAAGATGCACATGGTATGTACTTACTCATTAGTGGATACTAGATGTAAAGCAAACTATAAAGAGCCTATAGTCTATGACTGTAGGGAAGCTAAGTAACAAGGTGAATCCTAAGAGAAACATATATAAATCTCCCTGAGAAGAGGAAATAGAGAAGACCTCCTGACAAAATTAAGAGGACTTTTTACAACACTGATTCATAGAACTGCAGACACAGCATAAGGCTTTCTTTAAGACTGACTATTTAACAATGTAAATTTATATTACCTACATCACAATAGCTATATATATTTATATGCAGTAAAACAACAGATATGTGACAATAAAATTAAAAGAGTAAAAAACACAGGTATGGTGACACATGGAACTCATAGATTGAAGACATGGCTTCTGTTATGGTTTTGGTCCCTGGTCCATTTAAAAGACAAACCATGGTCACTCCCTTCCCCTTCTGCTGAGACAGGCTGATCTTCAGCTTCTGGCCTGAACTCACTCTCTTTTCTGTCTTCCTATCAGAGAGGCAGCTTTGCTTCTGCCTCTCTCCCCTCTCCTCTTCTCCCCTCTCTCTCTTTCTCTCTCTCTCTCCTTCCCCCTTCATAATCCCATGAATAAATATTCAACTGATGTAGGTATGTCTTCTATCTATCTGATGATTTTATTGGTAAATTAATAAAGAAACTGCTTGGCTGATAGGTCAGAACATAAGTGGCTGGAGTAGACAGAACAGAATGCTGGAAAGAGGGAAATGAAGCAGACACATCAGGCAATTGTCCTGCCTCTCCTCTCTGGGACAGATGCAATGAAGCTCTGACCCAAGATGGACGTAGGATTAGAATCTTCTGGGCAAGCCACACCTCGTAGTGTTACACACATTATTAAATATGGGTTAATCAAAATGTGAGAGTTAGCCAGTAAGAGGCCGAAGCTAATGGGCCAAGCAGTGTTTAAATGAATACAGTTTCCATGTAATTATTTTGGGTGTAAAGCTAGCCGTGTGGGATCTGGGCAGGATGAAAAGCAGGCCTATCGCCTCATCACTACATTCAACCTCACTCTGCATGTCGTGTCTATCCATGTCTCTGTCTCCTGCCCACCTGCCATGTGTTTCCCTGACTGGGACCAGCCACTGCTTGGGGACTGGTGGTCTCTGCCTGGGACTGTCTGCTCCCAGAGCCTGCTGCCTGCCTCCACTTGGTCCGCCACCACCATTTGGGACCATTTCTGCTGCCTACTACCGCCAGGGATCTTGCAGCATTTTTTTAAAAAATTAAAAAAAAGAACAGAGAAGGAAAGCAAAGAAAAGGATATTTTGATTGGGAGAAACATGAAGCTAACAAGAACCCTGCCACTAGAGAAATTCCCAAGAATCCACAAGGATGACCCCAGATAAGACCCTAATCCTGAACTGGCCTTGCCCTATAGTCTGACTGATGACTCTCTTAAATGTCATCATAGAACCTTCATCCAGCAACTGATGGTGACAGGGGCAGAGACCCACAGTGGACATTTGGCTGAGCTCTCAAAGTCCAATTAAAGAATGGGAGGAGTGAAATATGAGCAAAGAAATCATTACGATGATGGTGACACCTACTGAAACTGAATTACCTGAGCTAATGGGAGCTCACCATCAATGGCCAGAGAAGGAAGGAATGAATATAGATCAAATTAGTCTTCTTATATTTGGGTGACAGTTGTATGACTGGGGCAGACTGCAGGGCCCCTGGCAGTGGCAATAAGATTTGTCCTTGCTGATTCTTTTGGCTTTTTGGAAACCATTTTCTCTGGATGGATGCCTTGCTCAGCATGGATAGATTCAGAAAGGCCTTGGTACTTCCTTGGAACAATGTGCCTTGTCCTCTCCAAGGAGTGGATGGGGAATGAGGATAGAGGAAAGGTGGAGGGAATAAGAGAGAGAAGGGTCTGGAAACTGGGATTGGTATGTAAAATGAAATAAGATAATTTGTTTTCTTTTTAAAAAAATAAAATAAGAATGTGAAAAAAAAAACAAACCAAAAAGGCATCTTTTACTATATCTGCTTCCAAATAGTGTGTCTGAAATCACATGGTATTTGTTACATGAGTCAGCAATTTCTCTTCAGTTGAAAATCTTTTCTGTAAAAGCCATCAATTTCTTTAGAGGATTTCATCCTGAAAATCTTGCTTTCCACCTCGTAGATCATAAGAAAATAGTAAAAGCAAAGAAGCAAGTAACTGCTTGGTAAAAAACTTTGACTAGTATGCTGCTTCTGTTGGTTTTGTGTTTTGTTTTTTTTTTCTCTTGATTGAGGATAGAGTTTCCTGATAAGAGAGAATCTGATTGTATTGCCTCGATTAGGACAGTCTGTGGTATTGTAGGATCCAGCCTTGACAAGATCAATGGAGGCCTGAGTGCCAGTAGTTTACCCTGAGGAAATACCTGGTTCCAATAATGACCACAAACTAGACAACCCAGACTCTACCCAGGAAAAGACCATCCAAAGGAAATTCCTAATGTTCCAATCATTATAGATAGGATCACCTGCCAGTACACACCCATCACTTTTCATCAAAATACCCATAGCCAAATACCAGCCAATCAGGGGTCCTAAAACTTAGAACTCTGTCACCACCACCATTACTACTATAAAAAACCAATTTTAACTGAACTTGGGGCACCCTCAGACAAATGTCAGCCAATCAAATGTCCTAAACCTTAGAAACCTGTCACCCCATACCATGCTAAAGTAACTTTTCTGGTCTTGCCTTTAAATAATGCCCTCTAGAAGGGCAAGGTACCTCCTCTTGCTGTTGCTGTGCCAGTTGCTTTGACAAGGTCCCTGCCCGCTTGTATTGTGCACAAAAGAATCCTTTTTTTTTATTTTTTTTTATTTCAGTGAATTGGCTTCCCTAGTCATCTTTTGGGAGCTTAATAACATCTAAATCATTATTTAAAGTATTTATGATGAAAACTCTGCTCTTACACTCCATAGTAACACTATGTAGATTGCAATATTATACTCATAAATATAGTTTCCACAGGGTGAGAATTAAAAACTGTGCCCATTCATATTTAATGGAAATCAATCACCTATGAATCATAAAATTTTCCTTTGTCTTATTTCAGACTGGTAAAAATAATTTACCTTGTCTTAATAATTGAAGAATATTTGGAACTGCAAATATTAAAATAAAAATGTAATATTATTTTGTTCATTTTTTCTACATACAGATTAAAACTCCAGTTGAACAACTGCAATCAGTTTTCAAACTCTTCTCAAGATTAAAAATAAAGGTCTGACGATTCCTGCAAGGGAGTGCCGGCTTCTTAAGATTATGCTGCCAGGTTCGCTGTGTGATATCCCATCCTGCCCTGCCCCCACCTTGGCCCTTTTGTCTGGGAGGCTTCCCAGGACTGCCTGGAATCCCTGATCCTGTGCCCTGGAGTTCCATCTGGACTGGTGAGTGGGTGCGAACCCTGGTGCAACCTGCCCTGGAAGAGAGCACAGACCCCCTCCCCCAGCTCCCTCTGCAGGCTTGTCTTTGTTTCTCATGTCCCAGCCTCTCCCAAGCCTGCCCTAGTGTTTTCAGGTGTCCTACTCCTGTAAGACCATCCACCCAAAGGGGTCAGACTCTGGCCTCCAGGCAGGTCTGAGAATTCCTGAAAGGGAGTGCAGGCTTCTTCAGATTGTGCCACAAGGAATAGGTCCTGCTCTGGCTCTGGGGAGATCCAACCAGTTTCAGTCACAGCAAAGATTGGTCTAGGACATCAAGTGCCTCCCGGCTCCATTTGAAGGAAGAGATAGGCAGGCACCAATGCAAGAACTCCTCCAACAACATGAAAGGCAACATGACATCACCACAATCCAGACATCCCGAAACAACAAGAATTGAAAAACCTACCCCAGAAGATATAGAAGAAACCAACCTTAAACAGTACTTTATGAAAATACTAGAGGATATTTAACAGGAGATAAAAAAACTGCCATAAAGAAATGGAGACGACAAACAAAAAGGTAGATGAAATAAATAAATCTCTCAAAGATACCCAAGAAAAACAAGAAAAACAAGAAAAAGCAATCAAACAGGTAAGGTAAACAGTACAAGACCTGATAAATGAAATGGAGGTAATGAAGAACACACAATATGAGGGAAGAAAGGAAATGGAAACTCTGAGTAAATGAACAGAAACTTCAGAGACAAGTATTTCCAACCGAATACAAGAGATGGAAGAAAGAATCTCGGACTCTGAAGACACTATAGAGGAAATAAATTCACAGATTAAAGAACTAAAAAATCTAACAAATTCTTAACACAAAACATCCAGGAAATCTGGGACACCATGAAAAGACCAAACCTAAGAATAATTGGGGTAGAAGAAGGAAAGTGACACTTTATACTCGTAACAGGAAAAATCCTTCAGAATAAAGTCTCAATCATCAATATCTATGCCCCTAATATAAAGGCTCACACTTATGTAAAAGAAACACTTCTAGAACTCAAGGCAGCCATCAAACCACACACACTAATAGTTGGAGACTTCAACACTTCTCTCTCACCAATAGATAGGTCAATCAGACAGAAACATAACAGAGAATTGAAAGACATAATGGAGGTAAGGAAACAAATGGACTTAACAGACATCTATAGATCATTTCACCCAAATAAGAAATATACCTTCTTCTCTGCGGCTCATGGAACCCTTTCGAAAATTGACCATATACGTGGTAACAAACAAACTTCCACAGTTACAAAATATTTTAGTAACCACCTGTGTCTTATCGGATCACCATGGATTAAAATTAGAAATCAACAACTATGCTACCCCCAGAAAGCCCACAAACTCATGGAAACTGAACAGTCCACTACTGAACCACACCTGGGTCAAGGAAGAAATAAAGAAAGAAATTAAAGTCTTTCTTGAATTTAATGAAAACAAAGACACAACATACTCAAACCTATGGGACACAATGAAAGCAGTGCTAAGAGGAAAGTTCATAGCACTAAGTGCCCACTTAATGAAAACGGAGAAAGCACTCATTGGAGACGTAACAGCATACCAGAAAGCTCTGGAAAAAAAAAAAGAAGCAGACTCACCTAGGAGAAGTAGAAGACTGGAAATAATCAAACTGAGGGCAGAAATCAACAAAATAGAAACACAGAAAACAATCCAAAGAATCAATGAAACAAGAAGCTGGTTCTTGGAGAAAATCAACAAGACTGACAATCCCTTAGCCAAACTAATCAAAGGCAGAGAGAGAACATGCAAATTAATAAGATCAGAAATGAAAAGGGGATGCCGGGCGGTGGTGGCACACGCCTTCAATCCCAGCACTCGGGAGACAGAGGCAGGCGGATCTCTGTGAGTTCGAGACCAGCCTGGTCTACAAGAGCTAGCTCCAGGACAGGCTCTAAAGCTGCAGAGAAACCCTGTCTCTAAAAACCAAAAAAAAAAAAGAAATGAAAAGGGGGACATAACCACAGACACAGAGGAAATTCAGAGAATCATTAGATCTTACTACAAAAGCCTGTATGCCACAAAATTGGAAAATGTAAAAGAAATGGACAGTTTTTTAGATAAATACCATATACCAAAGTTAAACCGGGACCAGGTAAATGCTCTAAATAGTCCTGTTAGTCACAAAGAATTAGAAACTGTTATCAAAAACCTCCCTACCAAAAGAAGCCCAGGACCAGATGGTTTCAATGCAGAATTCTACCAGAACTTCCAAGAAGACCTAATACCTATATTCCTTAAGTATTATAATATAGAAATACAAGAGTCACTGCCAAATTCCTTCTATGAAGCTACAGTTACCCTGATACCTAAACCACACAAACACTCAAACAAGTAAGAGAATTACAGGCCAATCTCACTCATGAACATTGAAGCAAAAATTCTCAATAAAATACCGGCATACTGAATACATGAACACATAAGAAAAATCCACTACGATCAAGTGGGTATCATCCCAGAGATGCAGGGCTGGTTCAACATACTAAAAACTATCAATGTAGTCCATCATATAAATAAACTACAAAAAAATAAACCATATAGTCATCTCATTAGATGTTGAAAAACATTTGACAAAATTCAGCACCCCTTTATGATAAAGGTCTTGGAGAGTTTAGGGAAATAAGGGTCATTCCTAAATATAATAAAAGCTATTTACAGCAAGCTGACAGCTACGTATAGCCCCAGCAGCACAGACATTAAGGGCAACATTGAATAAATGGGACCTCCTGAAGCTGAGCAGCTTCTGTAAAGCAAAGGACACTGTCACTAAGACAAAAAGGCAGCCTACTGACTGGGAAAAGATCTTCACCAACCCCACAACAGACAAAGGTCTGATCTCCAAAATATATAAGGAACTCAAGAGACTAGACTTTAAAATGCTAATGAACCCAATTAAAAAATGGGGCACTGAACTGAACAGAGAATTCTCAACAGAAGAAGTTTGAATGGCCAAAAGACATTTAAGGGCATGCTCAACCTCCTTAGCAATCAGGGAAATGCAAATCAAAACAACGTTAAGATACCATCTTACACCTGTCAGAATGGCTAAAATCAAAAACACCAATGATAGCCTTTGCTGGAGAGGATGTGGAGTAAGGGGTTCACTCATCCATTGCTGGTGGGAATGCAAACTTGTGCAACCACTTTGGAAAGCAGTGTGGAGGTTTCTCAGGAAATTTGGGATCCACCTACCCCAGGACCCAGCAATCCCACTCTTGGGAATTTATCCAAGAAATACCCAATCATATTACAAAAGCATCTGTTCAACTATGTTTATAGCAGCATTATTTGTAATAGCCAGAAGCTGGAAACAACCTAGATGCCCTTCAGTGGAAGAATGGATGAAGAAAGTGTGGAATATATACATGCTAGAATACTACTCAGTGGTAAAAAACAATGACATCTTGAATTTTGCATGCAAATGGAGGGAAATAGAAAACACCATCCTGAGTGAGGTAACCCAGGCCCAAAAAGATGAACATGGGATGTACTCACTCATAATTGGGTTCTAGCCATAAATAAAGGACATCGAGCCTATAATTCGTAAAAATCCTAGAGAAGCTATATAAGAAGGTGAACCCAAAGAAAAACATATAGTTATCCTCCTGGATACTGGAAGTAGACAAGATTGCCGGAAAAAAAATGGGAACATAGGGGTGGGGTGGGAAGGGGGGAGGGGGGATGGGGCGAGAAAAGTGTGAAGTGGAGGATGGGAAGAGCTTGGGGGAATAGGATGTTTGGGATATAGGAAGGGTGGATATGGGAACAAGTAATTATATATCTTACTTAAGGGAGCCATTCTAGGGTTGGCAGAGGCTTGACTCTAGAGGGGTTCCCAGGTGTCCAGGAAGACGCCCCCAGCTAGGTCCTTGGGCAGCTGAGGAGAGGGTGCCAGAAAGGTCCAGATCCTATTGCCATACTCATGAATATCTTGCATATCACCATAGACCCTTCACCTGGCATTAGATGGAGAAAATGACAGAGCCCCACATAGGAGCACTGGACTGAGCTCCCAAGGTCCCGATGAGGAGCAAAAAGAGGGAGATCATGAGCAAGGAAGTCAGGACCGTGAGGAGTGCGTTTACCCATTGAGACGGTGGGACAGATCTAACGGGAGACCACCAAGTCCAGTTGGAATGGAACTGATGGAACAGGGGACCAAACCGGGCTCTCTGAATGTGGCTGACGGTGGAGTAGGACTGAGAAACCAAGGACAACAGCAATGAATGTGAACTCTACAGCATGGACGGGCTCACTGTGAGCCTCAACCTTCACCTGGCGATGGATGGAGATAGAGACAGAGCCCCACATTGGAGCACCGGACTGAGCTCCCAAAGTTCTGATGAGGAGCGGATGGAGAGAGATCATGAGAAAGGAAGTCAGAACCATGAGGGATGCGTTCACCCACTGAGACGGCAGGACAGAAATAATGGGAGACCACCAAGTCCACTTGGAATGGGACTGATGGAACATGCGACCAAATCGGAGTCTCTGAGGGTGGCTGATGGTGGAGGCTGACCGAGGAGCCAAGGACAATGGCGATGGGCTTGGTCTCTATGACATGGACGGGCTCTGTGTGAGCCTTGTCAGTTTGGTTGCTCACCTTCCTGGACCTGAGGGGAGTTGGGAGGACCTTGGACTCAACATAGTGTAGAGAACCCTGATGGCTGTTTGGCCTCAAGAGGGTGGGAGTGGGGGTGTGGGTGGAGGGGAGGGGAGGGAAGGGGGAGGAAGAGGGGAGGAGATGGCAATTTTTTTAAAAAAATAAATAAACTGGGAAAAAAAAAGAAAAAAAAAGAAAAAAAATGTAAAAAAAAAAAAGATTGTTTCTTCACTGCTCTTTTACAAGAAGGGAACAGAGAAAAATTTGCTTTCACACTGACTACATATAATAACTCTCAGGCTGCCAAAAAATATCAGTGTAATATTATCCAAGAAGGAATGTTAAATAGCCCCACCCTGTGCCAGTATTTTTAAGTCAACCATTGGAAATGATACATAAGCAATTTCCTGAATCTATAGTATGCCATTACATGGATGATATTTTGCTAATGGATTCAAATGTAAATACTTTAGATAGAATATTTGAAGAAAGAAAGGAAGTTTTGCCTCATTTGGGATTATATATTACCTCAGAAAAAAAGGGAGGAGTTTCTATCAATTATCTAGTTTATAAAATTTATTTGCTGAAAATTAGAACAAAAAAGCACAGATTAGGAGAGATTGATTGTAGACCTTAATGACTTCCAAAGTTTTCTAAGACACAGCTCCAATCTACGGTTCACTACTGGGATAATACCTGATCTAATAATGTATTTAACAAAATATTAGAAGAAGACAAGAGTTTAAATAGCTGAGAGAGAAGTAAGTTCAATTGAAGAGAAATTACAGAAGAAACATATGAATTGTATGGGTCCAAATCTTAACTGCATTCTAGTCCAAATATACAGTCTAAAATATACAGTCCAAATATGCTCCTACAGAAATTTTAATAAAGAATGAAGATATTATCTTAGAATGGATCTTTTTACCATTTTACATAAATCATCAAGTAAAAATATTATAAATTTATGTGAAAAATGTCTCTGCTTTTACTATAAAAGGAAAATAAAGATTTTTATCAATTAACATAAATAGACCCAGGAAAAAATATTGTACCTTTTACTAATGATGAAATAAACAAATTATGGGAAGATAGTGGTGATGTGGGATTTCCATTTGTATGCTGTGTTTACCATTAATGAATAAAGAAACTGCTTTGGACCTATAGCAGGGCAGAACTTAGTTAGGCTGAGAAAGCTAAGCTGAATACTAGGAGAAAGAAAGGTGGAGTCAGTGAGAAATCTTGGAGTTGGTACTAAAGATCTGTAAACTTTGTAAACATCCTGAAACTTTGCCAGTAAGTCACTGCCACGTGGTGATACACAGATCAATAGAAATGGGTTAAATTAATATGTAAGAGTTAGCCAATAAGAAGGTAGAGCTAATGGGCTAGCAGTGATTTAATTAATATAGTTTCTGAGTGATTACATCGAGGCTAAGTGGCTAGAAATAAACAAGTGACCTTCTTCCTTAGATAACCATGCTCTGTTACCAACATAGTGGACCTGGCAAAAAGATTGTACTAATTTATTGTGGGGGGGGGATTAATAACGTCTATCACAAAAGCAAGAGAACTCAACTTAAAAAGAGAGCTAATTGGATCCCTGCTCCCATTGTAAAGAACATACCAATAATGGGAGTTCCTATATTCTACATGCAAGTAAATCAGGAAGGGCAGGTTATATATCCAAAAATTTAAGTAAAGTGGAACAAAGCCTTTATGATTCTGTCCAGAAGTCAAAATTATATGCAATTCTTATGTTACTAAGGGATTTTTAAAAACCTTTCAACATAGTGTCTTATTCTCAATATGAAGCAAGAGTTGCTTAGATATTGAAACCACTGAATTTATACAAAATACCAAATTCACTTCATTATTCATTCAGATTCAAGATATAATCAAGAATATGCTTTGTCCCATACACATAACACACAGCCAATACCATGTGGGTCTGCCATATCCTCTAGCACAAGGTAATACAAAAATTGATCAATTATTGATGGAAAATGTGCTGAAGGCCTTTAAATTTCACAAATCATCTTGTCAATAGCAAAGGTTTGGGAAAGGACTTTTCCAATACATGACAACAGGACAAGAAAATTTGGAGATGTTCTGCTTGTTCTTTATACAACCAAACACCACTACCTGAATGAAGTAACCCAATGGGTATTAAAAGAAATTAAATCAGGCAGGTGGATATGCTTTATTTTGTAGAATTCTGAAAATTAAAATATGTACAAAACACGATTGACACTTATTCAGGTTTTCAATGGCCAACTGCTTTAAGCTTAGAAAAGGCTGATTCAATAGTCATGCATTTACTAGAAGTTATGGTCATCGTGGCTATTCCTTCACAAATAAAAACAATGCTCCAAGCTGGGCAGTGGTGGTGCATGCCTTTAATCCCAGAAATCGGGAGGCAGAGGTAGTTAGATCTCTGTGAGTTTGAGGCCAGCCTGGTCTATAAAAGCTAGTTCCAGGACAGGCCCTAAAGCTACAGAGGAACCCTGTCTCAAAATATCAAAAAAAAAAAAAAAAAAAAAAAAAAACAAAACAATGCTCCAACATATGTGATGTGGGAGAGTCTTCTGTTTGTGTTGACTTCATTTGTTAATAAAGAAACTGCCTTGGCCCATTTAATAGGCCAGCCCTTAGGTGGTTGGAGTAGACAGAACAGGAAGAAGGAAGTGAAGTAGATGGCTCAGACAATTGCCTGCCTCTCCTCTCTGGGACAGTCGCCATGAAGCCAGCCACTAGGTCAGACATGCTGAATCTTTCCCATTAAGACACCACTTTGTGGTGTTACACAGATTATTCAATATGAGTTAGTCAAGATGTGAATAAAAGGCTGAAACTAATGGGCCAGGTAGTGTTTAAATGAATACAGTTTGTGTGTTGTTATTTCGGGGCATAAGCTAGCCAGGTGGCTGGAAGCCGGGTGGGAATGCAGCCTGCAGCTCCTCACTACACATATGTCTCTAATAAAATGAAACAGTTTTTTTAATTATTATAATATAAATCATATTAATTGTATACTGCAAAGTCTTACAAGTCAGGCAGTTATAGAAAGATCAAATTGAACCATAAAGGATATGTTAACCAAACAGAAAGGGATGATAAAGGCCCCCAGAAATAAATTTGCATAATGCTTTATTAATCTTGAAATTTTTTAATGCTAGTGAGAAATGAGAAAAGACTGCAGAGCGACATTGGATTTTAGAAAAAAAAACTTCTGAAGTAAATCAACTGGTGTATTTCAAGCATGTATTGACTTCATAATGGAAACGAGGAGATGTGCTATGTTTGGGAAAGGATTTAGCTTTTGTTTCCACTAGAAGAAAAGCTACAGACATCAAAACTAATAAAGATTCACTTTGAAAAAGAGAAATCTCTTGATAAAGGGAAATGACAGCCCATCCACAGAGGTGACAGTCTTACAGGTTGTGAGGAAACAGCGTAAGTGTTTTGGTAGGGTTCTGTTTTTTTTCTGTGTAGAAAAAAAAATCTTCAAAAAGTTGAGAGACTTTGGACATCTAGATGCCTAAATAAGAAAATAAAACTATCCAGAAAGAATCTCTAAGCAAAGGAAAATCTGACTTATGATATCAATATCCTCTGCATGGAAAAAAAAATAAAATCTCACTAACTAAACATATGTATCTCCCTACTTCTTAGTATAATGGTAGTCGAGACTCATTTAAAAATCAAAACTGGCTTTGGAGTTAGACAATGGCTCTCCTCTAAATCCAAGAATGTTACTAAAAGAAAAATTCTGAGTTTCTGTCTCATAATAGGAACCACCTGGTATGTCACAGAAGGAAGACAAAATATAGGGACTAAGATTAGAAAAACTCTATCTTCAAAAATTTTATTTCTTCCCATAACTATTTTCATATTCATGATACCTTTCTTTGAATATGTCTATTGAAATTCAAGCTTTCTGTTTTGATTAAATAATGTTTAAATTTTTCACAGTGAACAATATATTTTACTATAGTAATCTTTGAAGTCTTTAGGAAGAAGATGGGGGCCCAACAACAACAATTGCACCTGGCTCACATGGTGCCATTATGCTGATAATACCACTTAAAGATCAGCTTTGAACTAAAAACTGCTAAGAATAATTTCAAGGTAGCTAGGTGAGATAATTTCACTTCACAGACTACTCAAGCAAGGACTTGATACAAGTGCTGCACTTTCCCATTATACATAGAGTGGACAAAAATTGATACAGCTACTCTCCCAGAACATGACAACCCATTTTTTCAGGATCCCTTAAAGATACCACTGCTCATAGACAGCAAGAAATAAATTTAAGAATACAACATCCACATTCTCAATAGATGGGGCTGTAGGTTTTTTGTTATTTAATGGATTATGAATATTATAGATATTATATGATAAAAAGGAAGATTATTGGATCTACTCTAAAAGAAGAAAGAAGGATAGAGATACAAGATAAAATGGTAAGTTGTTAAATCTACTTTTATAAAACAACTACTAGTTTTAAATATTTTACATTGGATTGGACTTTTGTATATTTTATAAACATTTTGTACATTGATACAAATTTGGTATTAATTTTGTTAAAACATATTGTACATCCATTTCTATTCTTGTTCCATGTATTGTACCTATATAACTCATTTAACAATGTAATACAAATTTCTAGTCATTGAAAATTATTATTACCAACTGTTTAGGATAATAAGGAAATGAAGGTTTATAAATAGTCACCTATTATCATTGAACTTATAGTCACATTAAATATGTTTCAAGGTCAAATAAAGATATATTTTAGACAGGTAACCTTCAAACAATTCAGAGATCTAGAGAATATGGATTTAAAATGTTTTAATAACTTAGGTTCTCCATTTGTATGACAATGAGACAAGTCTTCTCCTGGCACCACCAATATATTTCAGAGAAGATAATGGGCATTGAAGAAACTTCACATGGAGATTTCATTCTTTGTGGCAAAAGTAAGCCACTTAGCAAGGAAATGCCCTTGCTTTGTTTGCTGAGAGTGTGCTGTCCTAATTGGACAAACAGGACATAAAAGAAAGTGATTGCCAAACATTGTCAAGACAAGATGGATAGCACTTTAGACTGTCCAGCTTCACAGAACAGTCTGTTCAGATATGATAGGCCTGTAGACCAAAGATATTTAACCCAATGCTGCAGAGAATCTCTGGGTGACTGTCCCGGCAGCCAGATGTTTCTGTCATTACTCACATTTTTTGGAACTCACTTCCTTGCACTTTCTGTTTAATCAGTTAATATTACTTCCTTTTTGGATATCTTAGGGAGTTATAGACTAGATAGTTATCATTTTCGTTTGTTTGCCTGACACAGAAAGCAAATTATGATAGAAAGTAAATTAGGTACAAAACTTTGGACTCACCAAGACAGGATAGAAATGAAGTCATTTCTATGAATTTTTCAAATGCATATGGACTAGACATTTTTTATGTATCTATTGCCTGTATATATTTTATACTGATTGTATATACTTCTTATATTATATTTTCTTATTTTTATATCTTTTTTATTTTAGACAATAGGAAGTACAGCTCCATTTCATTCATAATTTAATACGTAAAACTTGCATGAAGATTAGAGAGTTAAATAGCCCTATGTTTAGCATTAGAGACCAGGCAGTAGTAAGACACACATTTAATGGTGGTAGCCACACTAGTTGCCATAGAAACCAGGCTGGTCATGCCTTTAATCCCAGTAATGCAAGCTCTTAATCCCAGAACTAGAGAGGATTTTAAAACAGGCTTTCTGTCTCATTCTTATTCTGAGATTTCTGAAAACAGGAGTGTCATTTTCAGACTGAGATAAAAGTAAAAGCCAGTGGCTCTTCATTAATGCATTGTATTTGTGCAGCTCCTTTAAAAACGTAATGTTTGATAAAAATACAGGCTTATAGATAGTCATCTATAATAGTCAAACTTGTAGTTATGTTATTTAGGTTTTCTATAGGTAGAGAGATATATTTCAGATAGATAGTTATCCTTCAAACCTTTCAAAGTCTAACAGAATATGGCATTTAAAATGTTTAAGAAATTAGAAATTTTCTTAACAGTGTGACACATATGCTCCTGGCAGCACCAATCTCCTTCAAGAGAATGATGGACATCAAATAAGCTTCTTATGAAGTTTGTTAGCCATTTGGGCAAGAAAATGCTTGACTGGACTCTCAGGACCCACAGAAAAATGACTACAAAATTTTTCTTTTTTTTTTTTTTTTTGGTTTTTCGAGACAGGGTTTCTCTGCAGCTTTTTTAGAGCCTGTCCTGGAACTAGATCTTGTAGACCAGGCTGGCCTTGAACTCACAGAGATCCGCCTGCCTCTGCCTCCTGAGTGCTGGGATTAAAGGCGTGCGCCACCACCACCCGGCTACAAAATTTTTCTAAAGAAGGTGAGACAATCCTTTGAGATTCCTGTTTCATTAATGATTTTGCCAGACATTCTACAGGACCCAGCATAAAGCAACTGATGGACTTTGTTAATACAAGTGATCTTCGAATTTCCTGTTTCATGTATAAGTCTACTAAATACTATGGGCCTAGAGGCTGAAGATGGGTTCCCTAATTTTACAAAAGAACTTTTGAGCAAGATGTCTCTGTAAATTCTAGAGTTTTGTAAGTCACTTATAATGTACTTCCTGTTAATTTAGAAACTAATATATCTTTCTGGGGTCTTTGATGGAGTTAAAGAATAGATAGATTTGATTATAGTTTTTCTTAGTTATAATAAAAGAAAAAGAGATATAATATTGTAACTGTAATTATCTCTTGATACCTGTTTTGTTCTGAGGAAAGATGCTTAAAAGAAATCCCACACTAGCTCAGAACTGAGAAAATAGATGGGTATTTATTTTGGGGTAAACTCACAAATCTGAATCCTCTGCCGGAATGGACACCAAAAACTGAAATCTGTGACTGTAACAGACCAGGAAAGAGAACCCAGACACAAGCTCCACAGGAGCAATTGTGTCTCATTTCAAAAAAAACCCTAAGTTATTTAAATGCCATATTCTACATTTCTTTGAAGTGGTTGAAGATTATCTATCTATGCAGAATATAATGTCTATGTATCTAAAGAACCTGATTAGTCTAACTATAAGTATGGCTAACATAGATGACTAATGATCTATAATTCTTAATACCTATATAACTTAAATACTAAGACAATAAACAACTTCCTTTTTAGTTAAACAGAAAAAAGAAAATGGTGTGGTAAGTCCTTCTGTTTTGCTTTTATTGGTTAATGAATAAAGAAGCTGCTTTCAGCCAATGGCTTAACAGAATATAACAGGTCTGGAAAAGATATATTAAAAGAGTAGGCAGAGTCAGAAGAAGCCATGTAGCTCTGATGGAGACAGACACCAGGGACAGAACTTTACCTGGTTAGCCACAACCATGTGCTAATATAGAGATTAATAGAAATCAGATAATTTAAGATATAAGAATTATCTAGAAATACAGTGAAGCTACTGGCTAAAAAATATTGCAATAATATAGGTTCTGTGTTTTTATTGCAGGACTAGAAAGGATAGAAACCTCTGCCAACAGAATCTCAATCAGGTCAAAAAATTAAGTATTTCAAAGTATTTTTCCTATATCAATACAAATTACTTTAGAAAATTCTAGTTCTTATAAATCACTCATGAACAAGTCATGAATGGCAGAAAAAATATCAAATATACTAGGTTAGCAATGACAATATAGCATAGGAAATTTGGAAACTGTGATGGATGTCAAATGTAGAGTGCTTACCTAGTATACACTTTAATCACCTTTGACAAAATGGAAAGAGAGACAAAGAAAAAAAGAGGTGTAAGAAAAATGGAATGGAATAAAAAGACACTGGAACACATGAGGAATCAGTATAACTTTAAACAAATCATATAGAAGCATATCTACAGAGAGAACAGAGAATGATTTCTGAAAGTTTTGTAAAAAACTTGAATTTTTTCAGTTATAATTACATTTAGAGCAGGCAAAAGGAAAAACCCTCAGATAGATTTTCTAATTACTCAAAATGAGTCATAAACCCATGTGTATAAAAGAAACATCAAATGGACTCAGTAGGTTTTATCTATATGTCTGACTTTCTGTCTATCATCTATATAATTAAAATCAGCTATCTATATCTATTATCTCTTTTATATCATTTGTTATATTTCTCTATATCTATCATATGAATGATATATTATACATTTCTCTATATATTTAAACTATCAAATTTGAGAAGGAGTCAGATCACATGGGAGGAATTTGAAGGGAAAAAGGCAGTGGAAATGATGTAAATATAATATTTATATGATATTGTCACAAAAAATTAAACAAAATGTTTTTTTCTGTTCTTCTAAAGAACAAACTAAACTTCTTAAGCCCACAGAAGGACTAATCTATGAAAGAAAGTATCACAAATGCCCATTGATGAGAAAACAGATCAGTATAATTGATATCCTAATAGTAAAATTAAAGTATTATCTACCAACACTTTATTAGATACTACCAAAATGAGAAGTAACAAATAACATGAAATCTACAGAATTATAAATGTGTAATGTGCAATCCAGGAATAATGACAAATAATGTATATTTTGTTATATTCTAAATGAAGTTAATTGGATGAATAAAATCTTACTAAAAGATGTACATATTATTTGACCTCCATGGATATTGTTAAAAAGCATCTTTGGTTACCAGAGGGGCTTTGTTGTGAATATTGGTTACATAAGTGAGGTCAGTTTATGAAATACATTTGGGATGTATTATTATTATGTATGTACTCCTGTGAATAAACAGTAAACTTCTAAATATTTATATTAGTCAACAACAAAAGGCTTTGAGAGGGAACATACATTGTGCAGAAATTGGAGCATGACAGAACAAACATGTTAGAACTCTTAATTTTGTTTATAAGTGAAAATATTCAGGGACATTTTTATTGATTTTTTTTTTATTTTGCAGTTGAAAATTTAGCTGTTTTTCTCCAAGAAATTATTTCAGCTTTTCTTTATCATTTTAGAGTATTTAATAAGTCAACAGGTATATCTGTGTTTGAACACTATTGGATAAAGATGCACTAAGTATGTCTGTTTATATCACTGAGTTCCCTATCTTAAAATTCATATTTATGATTTTAAAAGGTACCTATCAAAACCATATTGCTCAATAAATTATATAAATAGTCAGACCAATGACTGATAGGTAAATGATATGGAATAAAAATTATATATGATAGATATGATAAAATGTATTGATAATAGAGGAAAGTAATGATAGATGCTGATAGATAGATAGATAGATAGATAGATAGATAGATAGATAGATAGATAGATAGATAGAAAGACAGATGGGTTATAGGTATATAGATAGATGAAAGATGATAGAAAAATTATAGGCATATAGATTACAGATAAATTTATAAAAAGAAAAACAGTAAAATCATATTTCTCATTTTGGCTATGTCTCTGACAAAGCCAAACATGATGCTGACTCTAGAGAAAGAATGATCTTGCACCTACAGCTTGTTTGGATGAGGAATTTCTAAGAACCATCCTAGATTATTCAACTGTGTTTGTATCTGGGACATCATCCTGCTTCATACACATTCTGTAGAAAAACAATAGAATTAAATTTAGTAAAGTTACATTATTTTATCAAATGAGGTTTGAGAAGTCTCACAGTACATTTTGTAAAGGTATCAGTACAGAAGGGACATATAAAATGCTGGCATACAGGTGCTATGAGTGTGATTCTCATGGGATGAGGACTACACCTCCCAGAAGGCCTTTGTGAGCAGAAGGCCCCTGCGCGCAAGCGCAGATCGCAGTTTCACCCCGCCGACCCAAAAACTACATTTCCCAAGAACACTGTACCCCTTTAAAAGTTTTAAATCCCCTGCCATGTCTTCTCTTGTTCTCTCTCTCTCTCTCTCTCTCTCTCTCTCTCTCTCTCTCTCTCTCTTTCTATCTCTCTATCTCTCTTTCTTGTTCCTCCCTCCCTTGACCCGCACTGTCGAGCACACCCTTCCCTAATAAACAATCTTTCCGCGCACGTGGTCGCGTCCTGGGTCTCCCTTCCTCCGGCTCCGCGATACACCCCACGCCAGAAAAGAAGAACAACATTGGTGCCGAACCCGACGGCTGTGTCCCCCGGATTTCGGGACTGGGGCTCCAGGCTTGGCGCCAGCCTGGTTCCCCCGGACCGTGCCGGACCGGCTGAAGAACTGGAGACCTGAGACCTGAGGACCGGAGGCCCTATGGACTAAACCACCTGCTTCAC